>NC_134017.1:7852732-8538306 GCF_040712315.1 Castanea sativa
AAGTTCTTCTGAGGTGTTTTTCAAAATATGGGATAATTATTCCCTACATTCTCTTCTTCCAGTGGAGTTAGTGTTCTTGATACATGATACAATAATTTAAGCAATATGCTTGTTAGGTCAAGAATACACATCTAGAAATTCATGTGGAGGACATTTGTCCGGAACATAAGGCACATGATGGTGAAAAATCTCACGCATATGTATGTATGCTCTTAATGGCATAATTCCCTTAGTGATATTAAGCCAAACCTTGCTAGATCAATATTTTCTAAAGACAATTGATGAGATGTTCTAGGTTCATTGGATGAATAAAAATTTCATATTCCATTTCATCCTTCGTTTATTGCAATTTACTATACGCCACGTTTTCTAATAAAGTAATCAAAGTGGAAAGAAATAAGACCCATAGTATATTACATTTGGTGGTGCATAAAATTGAATACTCATAGTGGAACAAAGGACTATCATTCCACTTAACAATCATTTTGCACATAAACTACATAGATTTTCTTCATTTGTATCAATGTTATCGACTTTCTAGCTTCTTCTGCTTTAACCTCCACCCCATCTAAGGGTGGAGGTGACTTGTTAACCATTACACATTTTCTATCGTGTGACATAATTTTCATGTAAGACCATATGTCAAATGTCCAACTTCTAGATGTTGGGCTCTTTTAATTATATCTTCTCAACAATATTCATTGATGAGCCAAATAAAGTTGAATCCCACTAGTAATATTGAAAACTTTGTCTGCCTAATAGTTGATTTTTTTCCACCTTCTTTTGCCTTTAACTTTTATTTATTTACACTAACCTGAACTAAAGGAAGTGGAGGTAGATTTACTTGATATTGTTGTAAATTGTGAAACGAAAAATTATTGTAGTTATATAATGATAATTTTTCTAGATGCTAGTGATATCTATGCAACGAAGGAAAGGTGACACCACACAAACTGGTAAAGGAAAAAATGGTTATATCTTATATGGCCAACAGTTCAAAAGATGGTCCAACCAAAGTGACAATAAACATGAATGTACACCTCATATGGATAAGAATCTAGTTGAATGTCTTTTGGAGATGAATAATATGGGTCACAACTCATAAATGGAAACTTTCAATGGTCATATTTAAGAATGGTTTCCTTTTTGGAGTTAGAGAAGATGTTGTTAAAGAAGATACCCGGTTGTAACCTTGGGGCTGTACCTCATAGTTACTCCAAGAACAGGTTTATTGAAAAGGCAGTGCCATTTCTGAGATGCTAGGACAAGAAAGGGGGTTTGGTTGGGATGATTGATACAAATGTTTAACATGTGATCATGTCATTCTTGAAGATTGCGTGAATTAAGGTGAGTTATTCAAGAATATAGTGTGAATGAGTTGCATTAATTGATACTACTGAACTTAAAACGTTAATATGGTAGATTCATCCCATCTGCTGTTGGTTTAAGGAATAAGTTATTCCCCCACTACAATGAACTTACCCTTGTTTTTGGGAAAGATAGAGCAGTTGAGTAGGCTAAATAAAACCCTACTGACATGGCTCAAACTGTTAAGAGGGAGTAGGTTGAAACCAATGAAAATGACTATCTTACAAATACAAGTCAATTCATAGCTGCAATATCAAATAATCCATCTGGTACTTCAATAACAGCCTCTTGGAAGAAGAGAATTTAAGGAATAATGATCCCATATTTATGCAATTAGTGGATAACCTAAGTAATACGGGTAAAATTTATGATGGAGACACTGAAAGTATGAAGAAGCTTGCTGAAACTTTTAAACATGAAGCTGATATGGCACTTAAAAGAATGAAAGTATATAATGAGATTCTTTTCAAGTTGCTTTACTAATGAAAACATTATGAAAGCTATTACTTCTTCATACGGAGAGGGCATTTGAAGAAGTTTTATGTGCACAACTAGCTTAAATAATAGGGTTTAGTTGTGCTTATTAGATGTTATGGTTAATGACTGGTCACTATGTAAAGCTTTGTTTAAAACGTGACTATAGATCCTCAGCCTACAGCCTCATTTTGAAAATGCGGCTATAGGGTTTTTGTTTTTAATTTGGCTATAGTAAAAAACGCGACTATAGGTTTTTTGGGGGCAAATCACCCATGCCTGTCTACAGACGCAGCTATAGGTTTTACAAATGCGGCTATAAAATCATCAACCTTTCAATATTTACCATTTCAAAGAAGGCATTCCATTGTTTATTTTCACAAAAGTTTATGAAGACTTTGCAAAGCAACTAAAAACAAAGCTATCAGTAGAAAAAGAAAGCAAACATAAGCAACAGGCTTGATCAGTACATACCTCAGGCAATGTGACACAAGTTGTCGAGGATAATTCTTTTTATTCTCATAGAATATATGTCAACAGCGCAGCAGTACCACCACCAAGTGAATGCCCAACAATCTGAAAATGACAAAATGAAAAACTAAGGCAAAATAAAATTATATATATGAAAACATATATTGCATGAACTAATTCAGTACAGTAATTTAAATTTCAAAATTGACTGGATGATGACATAGCATGGTAGAGAGTAACAAAGAATTAGAGGTTTATATCTTACGGAAAGGATCCTCTCCCATCTAGCCAAAAATTGGAAGGAATTGGAGGATATAAATGGAGTGCATCTTATTCTTATATGTTACAGAGAAGATCCTAGCAAAGCAAAGTACCTGCAGATATCATATCCTAGCAAAGCAATGTAGTTTGTATCAGAGTGTTAATTTATCTCATGTATTGAAACTCAATGCCCCTGTTCGTAATTTGTAATTATGGTCCTACTATTGATTACGATTAATTGTTGTTACTTGTTCCAATTGTTAAACTCCATATCCCCCATTTGCTATCAACTTGAACAAGAGCATTTCTAGTTGAATTTGTTGCTCACGAACTAAGCTTGAGCCTTTTCTTGAGATTTCCTTATGACTCGAGATTTGCAATTCTACAGTCTGTCATCTCATATTAAGGAGATTAATTTTATATAAAGAATAGAATCTCTGAGGATCTAGTCTTTTGCTTCAGGCTCAAGGTGAAGTTGTCACTGGCACCAATGACTAGTAGTAATAGTTCTTGAATCTGCACCTGAAATTGTTGATTTTAATTTCAATTTATCCAGTTTATTAAGATATAAAATTTACATCTAATCAATAATTTCTTATGTATTTGGTCTGGGAGATGAGTGTGGTTATCATACCTTCCTTTGATTGAGCTCATTATATTGATGCATTTGGATGGATTGCTTTTCTGTGACTTCTGTGAGTTCACTATTGTTGTGACATTATTTAAAGCATATTGGGAAACAGGTCTTCTATACTAGGCTGTTCTTCTTTTCTCCCCCCACCCCCCTCCCAATCCTCCTTTCTTAATCTTTGGATCTTCTCTAATTTCTGCTATTGTCCCCTTAGAAATATTTCTTTAACTAAGTCAGATCACTTACCTTGTGTTTAAATGAAGTAATGGATATATACAAAGAAAATCTAATAATGGATTTATAATCATAATTTAAAATCCCATCAATTATTAATTCCACTATTTTGTCTTATTAAAAAACATAATAATTTCCATTGTTTGGATTTAAGCCGGAAATTCCATTTATCTAAATCCACATAAAAGTTAAGAAACAACATCCATAGTTGATTAGAAACTCATCCCATCTACCATCAAGCTAATTATACTTTAAAAATCATTTTTAAAATTTTCAAATCAAGCTTAATCTTTTGAATGATTAAATCTTAAAGCATTCCACACACATATATACTAAAGCAATATATTCACACTGATAGGACCATTGTCTATAAAAGAAGGATACAGTACCATTAAGTATATAAAAGAAGTAACGTGACAATACAATTCAAGGTCTCCAAATTGCCTGGTTAAACTTGACGGAGTAGGAGCCATGGTGGGTTTGTCCTGCCTTAAGTTCTTGAATCTAGAAACTACTTTGCTGGTGGGGTATTAAGTCTTATTTAGAATGACTCACTCTCTCCCTCTCTCACTCTTATCTTTCAACCTCCTTTCCACCCATGTAATCAATTTCTAAATTGAAGAGATGGGTCAACAAGCTCACTGCATTTGTTCTATCAGTGGTGGAAATAGATGCAATTGGACAAAGGAGTGAACAACAACTTGAGAAAGAACTTGAGATGTACTCAAGCTGACCCATGATAGGGTCAAAGTTGATCCTGTTGTTTAGATGTATTGGGGTGAAATCTGATCTATGAGGAATTTTTTTGCTGATGCGTTGGACATTTTAGCATTGGTAGAGAGGGGAGAGGTTAGGGGGATAGGGCCAGAGACTATTGGTGGCAACAGAGATTGTAGAGGAGGTGAATGCGGGCAAGGGCGGATGAGAACATGCCAGATAGGTTGGGGTCATATTTTTCAACGGTAGTCTTCTTTGATATTCGATAAGCCTTATTGACAGAACTTTGTAAATAATAGTGATATTTTGAACCTCATGGTAGGTACTTTAAATAAAAGTGAAGAATGATTTTATTCGTCATTCTAACTACGTTGTGGCAGGCTAATAGAGAGAGATTAACTGCACAAGGAAAGCTTCAGGGAAGGGGTAGTGGGGTACTGTCAATAACATAAGATGCTTGGTAACACGAGATTCCTTGATAGGTTGAACTAGAAAAGATAATATTGAATGTAGTATTCACAGAAATACAAGCAGAAACATTAAAAATAAAAAATGAAATTTTTAATAGGAAAACATCAAGAAAATTAATTTATTCTTTTTATCCTTTTATTATCCATCCAAAAAGAAAAGATTAAGATCTACCACAAGATGCCATTTTATTTTATTTTATTTTTTGATAAGTAAGAAAAAACAGTATAAATAAAGCTTCTTTATGCAAAGGAGCACAAAGAAGTCAAATAGTATGCCATTTTAATTTGTTTGACAGAAGGAAAAGTTATCAGCAGAAATAGCACAATTAAATAGTGATTTATAATATCAAATTTATATATTATTAAAAGCTGAAGCGTAGCGTTTAATGCTGTTGCGCTCATATTGAGCCACATCAGCATCCACGTCATTATTTTTTTTTCTTTCCATTTTCTTATAATTATTTTTAATATTTTTTATTTCATATTTGCACTTCTCCAACCTTTTTCCCTCCCTTACTTTTTCATCTCCCCACTACTTCTCCAACATTTCTTCTTCTCTCACCTTCTCATATTCCCACTATCCTCTACATTTATATATTACTAAAAGCTGAAGTGTAACGTTTAAAGCTGCTGCGCTCACGTTGAGCCACATCAGCACCTACGTCATTATTTTTTTTCTTTCCATTTTCTTATAATTATTTTTAATATTTTTTATTTCATATTTACACTTCTCCAACCTTTTTCCCTCCCTTACCTTTTCATCTCCCCACTACTTCTCCAACCTTTCTTTTTCCCTCACCTTCTCATATTCTCACTACCCTCTACATTAATATCATTCTTCATCTTTCCCTTCATCTTCCTCTATTTTTGTTTCTTCTTATTCACACATTCTTACTATAAATTTGTCACTATCTCTTTCATTCTATGCATAATTTTTCCTTACAAAAAAAAAAAGGTTCTCTCTCTCTCTCTCTCTCTCTCACACACACACACACACACACAATTTTAGGGTGGATTTTTATTTTTCTTGCATCTTCGCTTAAGGTTAATAATTTTTTATATTCTTTAATTTACTTTAGGTTAATGAGATTTAGTTTTCTTTTTTTTTCCTCTTTGATTGTTAAATGTTATCCTATTGCATTATAAATGATTAAATATAGCATATCAAAATATAATATTATTCTAATACATATCATGATTTGGATAATTTAATTTGGTAGTTATTGTAATTTGATAGCATGATTTTTATAGTACTCAATTTAGATGTTGAACTATGAGACTTTAATAATTTTTGTTTATTTTTTAATCATTTGTGGTGGACAAAATACTCTTAATAATTGTATTAAAAGTACTCTATAATGCTATTTATTTAGCGAAAAGTAAAGGTTGGCTAAACAAAAATTATTGGATGAGAAACAAATTTTATCTTTCACAATTTTACTATTATTATTATTATTATTATTATTATAACTATGCATATATAGAAATTTAATTCTTAGATTTTACTAATAATTGTATTTTTGATAATCTGTTTTGGGTGGACAAAATTACAATTTCTGCAAAGAAAATAAACTTAGTAGATTATAAACAACAAATTGTTTTCCTAATTGGTCCAATTAATCATAGTTAAGTTTTATTAATTTTTTTAGTTACTTTTTTCAGTGTTTTGGATTGTAGGCAGAAAAAATAAGTTTGAGAAAGTTTGTTTAAAACTAAAAGAATAATTTCCAAATTTTATATTCTTTTTAATGATTCACAAAATGTTATAAATAACTTTTATTAAAAAATAAATATTTTTGTTAACTTGCCTTTTGAATTTCTGAGAAAAATTGTATTTTTTTTTTCATTTTAGTACAACAAAAATTATTAAATTTATGATTTATGATTGTTCCTATATTACATTTATGATTATTCTTATAATAAATAAAAATATAATTACAAAATATATTACTTTTTATTAAATTAGTTTAAATTGTATAAAAATAACTAATAAAACTACTATAAAAATAATTATCATGCGTAACGCACAAGTTTGCGGCTAGTTATAATTAATAGTCTGTACCTTAACTTTGTAGTCAGGATATTTATCAAGAGCTTAGAGCAGAAAAGGAGTGCTAAGCTTTGCAATCCAACGAGCAGCAGCAACCATTCCACAATAAGCATATACTAAAACTAAATTGCTTATTCCACCATCATGTAAAAGCGAGTGGTGAAAAGAGACTACCGCTCCGATTGCCGCCGATAGTATATCTTTAACGCAATGAGTACCACGAATAAAAAGAAGGAAACATTTTTAGTCTTTAGCTAGTATAATTGTGAAAGCGAGGCTTCAAAAGCTGCAATCATCGTTACGGTAATTAAAACAATACTCAATTATAATTTTAATTTATATACGAAACACCTAAGCAAACTAGCAATACATGCTTGATCGCATATATCATGATTAGCACGAAGGCAAAAGGATCAACAACCACCATAGTTGACAGCCAAAACCTAAAAGTTGAAATTTGTCAAGTTTAGCCCACATCAGAAGTCTCTTAAGTTTACGGGGAAAATATGCAAAAATTTGAAAGGCTATTTGTCTCAAGTTTTGAACTCCTTTCTGTTATTTAGCACAAGGGTTTCTTATTATAGTCAACTATTTCAGCTACGTTTTAACTTTATCTACTATATTTTTAGCAAAAAAAATTTCAATTTTAGCTAAATAAACTGTTCCCAAACAGATACTAGAAAAGAAGAAAACAAAGGAAAATTGAAAGAAAGTATTGATCTTTATGACTAATATTGATTTGGGTTTGCAAAAAAAAAAACAAAAACTAAACTCAGATTAGTTCAATAATAGTCATTGGTTGTGTTCCCCATTTAACTATTGAGAAATGGGGAACAGTATTTTTAGTAAAAAATGTAAAACTAAAACGAGAGAGAGAGAGAGCTCTTGGAATTTGTGGAACAGAAATGCCATTAGCAGTTCTGCAGTTGCAACAAGAAAGAAGACGAGTTTCATTCAACACCTTACCACCAAGCCATGGAAATTAAAGCATATAACAAAAGTGTTTCAACCATAGCATTTCAATCACAAACACAAGAAAAAATTGAGTCATTGGAAAATGAGGGAGTGAGAGACTGAAAGAGACACTTACTGGAAATATCACATGAAGGAGAGAGGAGTGTGTGTGTAAAAGTAAAACTGTAAATTGCAATTGGAAATATCGCGCTTATGTGATTTCACTTTTATTGTACGGAATTTGATAAAATGAAGTTCCATGTATTTTATTTTATTTTATCTGTAAGTTTGAAATTAGTTTGAAAAACAATTCCATTTGGACAATTTCTACTATTACTATTATAGAAGAATGTACCTTAATTTTATGTGTACTCAAGTTTTTTTTTTTTTTATTATTGAAATTTAACCTATTGTGTTTGCTTATGTAATTTTTACTCTTTATCATTTTTTAGAATAACTTGTATTGATTAAAAAACATGACTTCTAGAGCTGTATTGAAAATCTGTGCAATTATGTTAATGATGTTTCATGAAGATTCCCAATTCTTTTTGTTATACTATCAAGTTGTTAGTCATGTTTATAGGTCTGCTTGAGTAGGATGTTTGAAATTGTGCATTTTTTTTTTTTTTAAATAGCGGTTTTAAAAAGTGTGCTTTTGAAAACTTAGTTTTTAAAATTATGGTAAAATATATAAAAAGTGTTTCTATTAATTAAACATTTAGATCTTCCTCAAAAAAAAAAACATTTAGATAATGAGAAATGTTATGTCCACAATATTTTCATTATATTTTTCAAATGGACAAAATGGACCGAATAGGACCAAATAGAACTAAAGTAGATAGAATAGACCGAATAGGACCAAAGTAGATAGAATGAACCGAAGTGGACAAAATAGGACCAATGTGGACCAAATAGGTCTAATGTGAATGAATGGACCGAATTAGACCGAATAGAACTAAATGGGCTGAATTGGACCGAATAGAACTTTGTGGACAGAATAGACTAAATAAGACCGAAGAGGACAGAATGGACTGAATAGAACCAATGTAGACCGAATAAGACTTTTGAATATTTATCATTTTTATTACATTTTTAGGGCTCATATATATATATATATATATATATATATATATATATAAAACCGAAACCTTTGAAGCTCTTACTATTTTCCACATCAACACAATATTTAAATAAAATTATCATTTTATTTAAATAAAATTATTATTTTTAGTTCAAACTTAACCAAAAGTGAAACTCAATCTTTCTAATAAGTTCAACTTAAACTCAAACTCAAACTCATTATTATCATTTTTTTTAAATAAAATTATTCTTGTTTAATCAAAACTTAATAAGGAGTGAAACTCTATCTCAAACGTTGATAATCTAAAAAAAAAAAAAAAAAAAAGACACGTTGATAATTGTGGGTTTGGTTTTTGGGTTGAAATTTCTACTAATTATTTTTTTATATTGAACGTGACAGATAAAATATCTCTATTTTTTTTTAGAGAAAAATCAAAGATACAACCTATGTCTTCCAGCTTAGGGAACAATAAATTTTTATTGGGTATGTTAGACTCACATTGATAATCGTGGGTTTGGTTTTTGGGTTAAAATTTCTACTAATTATTATTTTTTATTGTACGTGGTAGATAAAACATCTCTATCTTTTGGAGAAAAATTAAAGATGCAACCTATTTTTCCAACCTAGGAAACGATAAATTTTATTTGATATGTTATATATATTTCCCTTGAATCCACTAGATCTTAGACGGAGTACTATAAGTCATGTCAATTTTGTAATCCAGAGTGGTATGGTCCTTGAAAAATTATTATCACCTATATCAATGAGCCCTAATTTTGAGCACCTTTTCAATGGCGAAGGAATATCCCCATAGATGCTATTATTTTGTAAACTCAATGATTTTATTTCAACTAACGACCCCAGAGAATAAGGAATTCTACCTGATAGATTATTGCTCCCCAAGTTTAAATGGATCAAAGATTGCCAATACCTCCAACAGTTAGAAAGTTCTCCAAGTAAGAAATTGTTTGATACATCTAGAGCCTGCAATTTTTTTATATTCATCTTTTGGCACAAGAAAGTGGAAATAAGTCCAGAAAATGAATTGTTAGCTTGATTGAGCACTTCAACATTTGCAGACAATCTTGGCGACCGCCCCTTAAAGTGATTAGATCTTAGATTCAAAATTGTAGAATTCAACAAAATGTCTGGTACATCCCCTTCTATATGGTTTTTAGAGAGATCAACCGTATGAATGTTTGAAATCCAATCCCAAAACCAGCTCTGAGCTTTACCTGAAACTCCTGACAAGGGCAACAATAAAAGCCAAAGGGATCTTTGGGTATGTAGCCATGTAGGAAAGTTGGGACCTATCTTACAAGAGCTCATGTCAACATATTCAAGTTGAAAAGGTGGAACCCAATTGGAATTCACGTTAAAGAACAAAGGTGTATAAGAGATATACATAATTTCCCTAATTTGGAGAAGTGTGCTTCATCTAGACTGCCTCTGAAGAAATTAAGTGAAATAGATACTGCCAATAGATTTGAGAGAAGTCCAAGACTCTTTGGAACGGTGCCATTTAACTTGGTTCCATTAAGGAGTAAGATTTGCAATTCAGATAATTCCCAATGGACGAAGGAATAGGACCACTTAAAGAATTACCACGAAGACTGAGATATTTCAAATGCTTAAGTTGTCCTAGCGAATCTGGAATTTTTCCGCTCAAAGAATTATCTCAGAGATCGAGATGTTCTAATTTCTGAAAATGCAAAATGCTAGGCGGCATCCTGCCTATCAGAGAACTTTCAGCCAGGAAAAGCCTTAAGAGGCTGGTACTGAGATTAGAGAACCAATTAGGTATCTCATGATTGAAATTATTTTCAGAAAGATAAAGGACTCGAAGAGATGTGAAATTTACTGATGCAAAAGATGAATTCAGACTATCAAGATGGCAATATTGCAAGTATAGCTCCGAAAGAGACGGGAACTTACTCATTATTTGAAGCCAACTAACTTCTCTGTGAAGGTCGGCTGAGCTCAGGTCAAGGTATTGTATGGAAGAGAGACTAGACAGCCAATGAAGGTTATCTGCATAAAGGCCCAAATTACGTCCAAGATTTAGATAGTGAAGGCTTGAAAGGTTCCCAAGCTGACAAGGTATGACTCCACAAAACCCAGTATCATGGAGCTCAAGATGTCTCATACTGCCCATTGAACCAAGAAAACTTGGAATACCAGTACAATTAAATTCATTCTCACTCAAGTCCAAGTAATTCGAATGTTGTAATAATTCCAGCAATGAATGACTAATAGCACCGCCTAACCTTTTTCCGTAGTTGAAATCTTCATCACCGTCCCATAAAAAATTGAGGTGGAGCTCTGTGACGTGACCAGTAATGTTGTCGCAGCGAACTCCGTCCCATCTACAACAATCTTTTTGTTTAGTCCAGGAGAAGAGTATGATTTCAGAATTAATGAGACCTTGTTTGAAGCTTAGAAGTGCTTGTTTCTCTTTATCATTGCAAGAAACATTTGAGTTTGACTCTGCTTTGAAGAAGAAGCTTAACTCAGGGTAGCTACAAAGCAGCATAGTAAGAAAAGCACATGAGTTGCAAAAGAGGCACCCATTACAGAGCAAAAAACGAAGGAAGAGAAGGGTTCAAAAGAGAAGTTTGAAGGAAGACTAGGTCGTAATAATTTATAGTGATTCTTCAATTCCTTTCTTATTAATATATTACTTCAACGAAGACTTTAACTCGTGGACTAAGTCCAAATGCCAAAGACCAATACTCTTGTCATGTCTTGTTTCATGAAACAGCATAGTAATTGCACTTCAAGATTTTTATTTGTTGACTGCTTTTTGTTTCTTTTGTTCCGTGACTTATTTGCCAATGGACATCTCACTGTTTACCGGTAAGGTGTTTTGATAATTTGTGAAGAATTTCAGCTTTTTGTTTTTTCATGATTATACCGGTATGGCTTTGTTCTAAATTCTAACCTTCTACACTTTGGTCCTTTTTTTCGTTTTTACTATATTGCAAAAAAGTAATGCTCATGATTGATTAAAATCTTAAAACTCTTCTGTTATGCATATGAAGTACTGCTTAGTGGCCTTAAAAACATGATTGCAATATAATCACCATTTCAGGGTAGATAGATACCAATGCCCAATATCTACTAGTGAATATAATAGTAAGATGTCATTGGAAAGAGTTATCTAGTAATTTTTGTGATCAAGGTTTCCTAATTCCCAACAATTTAGATCTATCATCAGCCAAATTTGGGCACTTCAAACTGTGGCAATGCCCGTGGATGCTACAAAGAGTGGAACCCCAAGTGTTCGATAACCATAATATTCTAGACCAGCCAATTACTGCTATTGTTGCCACACCTGTATCGGCATTTCAACAACACCAACACCATTGCTTCAGGGATTCCATCCCCCGGAAGGAATCCCCCTTGTCTTCAAATCCCTCCATTTTCCTTTATGTCTTTACAACGTGTAACTTGGATCCTCAAGATCTTGCAAAACTAGAGGCAAGTAAATATTATGCACATTTTGAGAATGGAGTTCTTTAATTTTAAACATGTTTATACATTCAGCTCCAACAGCTCAAGACAGCCAGAACATGGCACCACTGAAGAGGAATGGCTGCCTCAGTCTATCAGGTTGTGAACATTTGAACATTCTGATACGATGAATGCAAGAATATGAAGGAACTATATTTTTCGGCCTGCATGAAAAGAAGCAAGCTGCTGTTACAATTTTAGAACTTTTAATCAAAATAAAAGGTCATGTGTGTTTCTTTTTCTTTTTCACTAAATGAAAGCAGGAGGTTTGTAGCTTTGTATTAGTAAATGAGAGTGTTTTCTGACGTATCTTCCTGGATATTTCAAAAAATAAATAAAGAAGAAGAGAACATAAGCAATGGTCTTTGGATGTTTTCATGCTATAAGCTGAATTCTAATTATAATCCGCACTGAAATTTTGCCAATATCATTTTGCATGACCATCAAAGAAAGGTTGATCCTTTTCCATATTAACCATGTACTTCTTGTTAGTTTATTAAAAAATCAGTTTTTTAAAAACCTATGATCACCACTGTACACCCTTAGCGCAACCGTCTTTCCACAAGTATAAGTATTTGTGAGGTGTGGGGGGCAAAGGTCGGGATTCAAGTCATCAAGAAAGAGTTTTACACATATACACACTTAGATTAGGATAAAATAGAGTTTTATCTTGTAAAAAAAAAAAAAAACTATGATCTAATGGTAGAGTTAACATAAAGGTTGGGTTTTTGGGGAAGTATTTTCCGTTACAGTGCTGCTCATACAATAATTAGGCAATGAGCCTTGTTAGAAGGTCCAAAAATGAGATTATACAGGAAATTCACGTCCAAAATTCACGTTGTGGATATTTGTGGAAATTTAGGCTCACAATTGAGTAAGATATCACCACACACAAGAGATGGAATGTAGTGATAGGTTCATTTGATGACCATCTTTCACGAAATTGCATAGATATTTATCATCAATATTAGAAGAATCAAGAATTGATTTACTGACATATTTGGTTTCTTTGTTGGGTTACTTATTGATCATTAAATTATAAATTAATTATGCAATATTTTCCACTGTGTCGCATAATTTTCATGTAAGGCCAAAGATTCATATTGTGGACATTTGCATGTGTGGAAGTCATGATTGAGTAAAATAACGTGAATTTGCGCTCTTAATTACACTAGTCGCGAACCCGCACGTTGCGCGTGATAATCATTTTTATGGTGGTTTTATTATTTTTTTTTATACAATTTAAACTAATTTAATAAAGAATAATGTAGTATAAAAACAATCATAAATCATAAATATAATTTTTGTTGTACCAAAATGAAAACAATACAATTTTTCTCAGAAATTTTAAAGGCAAATTAAGGAAAATATTCATTTTTAATAAAAGTTATTTATAACATTTTGTGAATCATTAAAAAGAATATGAAATTTGGAAATTATTCTTTTAGTTTTAAACGAACTTTCTCAAACCTTCTTTTTTCTGCCTACAATTCAAAACATCAAAAAACATAACTAAGAAAATTAATAAATTTAACAATGATTAATTGGACTAATTAGGGAAAACAATTTGTTGTTGATAATCTATTAAAGTTATTTTCTTAGCAGAAATTGTAATGTCATCCACCCAAAACATATTATCAAATAAACAATTATTAGAAAAAACTAAGAATTAAATTTCTATATATGCGTTGTTATAAAATAATAATAACAATTAAAGTAAAATTTCAAAAGCTAAAATTTGTCATTCATCTGATTATTTTCGTTTGACTAGCCTTTACTTTTCTCTAAATAAATGGCATTATAGAGTAGTTCTAATACAACTATTTTTTTTTTTTTTATAATACTAAGAATTAACACACACACACATGGGGAGAGGGGAGAAGGTTTTTTAAAGAAACTCTTAAAAATAAATACCACAAAGGGTTAAAAAATAAATAAAAATTAGGAAAATCTCATAGTTTAACATCTAAATTGGGCACCATAAAAAATCATGATGTGTAATAAAATAAATACCAAATTATCTGAATCATGCTATGTAATAGAATAATATTATATTTTTATATGCTATATTTAATTCTTTATAATGAAATAGGATAAAATTTAACAATCAAAGAGAATAAAAAAAATTAAAAAACAATAAATACGAAATTATCCAAATCATGCTATATAATAGAATAATATTATATTTTTATATGCTATATTTAATTCTTTATAACACAATAGGATAAATTTAACAATCAAAGAGAACAAAAAAAATTAAAAAAGAAAACTAAATCACATTAACCAAAAGTAGAGTTTTAAAGGATATAAAAAATATATATTATATTTTTATATGCTATATTTAGTTCTTTTTGACGCAATAGGATAAATTCAAAAATCAAAGAGAACCAAAAAATTAAAATTAAAAAAACTAAACTAAATCACATCAACCTAAAGTAGAGTTTTAAAAATATAAAAAATTATCAACCTAAAACAGAAGACAAGAAAAATAAAAAATCCACCAAAAAATTGAGAGAGAGAGAGAGAGAGAAATAACCTTTTTGTGAGGGAAAACTATGCATAGAATAAAAGAGGGTAATAACGAATTTATAGTAAGAGAGTGTGAATAAGAAGAGACAAAAATAAAGGAAGATGAAGGGAAAGAGGAAGAATGACATTAATGTAGAAGGTAGTGGGGAGATGAAAAGATACGGGAAGGAGAAAGGTTGGAGAAGTAGTGGGGAGATAAAAAGGCAAGGGAGGGAGAAAGGTTAGAAAAGAAATGTAAATATTAAAAAAATAAATGTTAAAAACAATTATAGAAAAATTGAAAAGAAAAAAGATAATGACGTAGACGCTTATGTGGCTCGACTGGAGCGTAACAACAATAAATACTACGCTTCAGCTTTTAGATATATATAGATGATTAACTTAGTGATAACATAGGCTTTAAGCCAAACCCTCATAGATCAATGCTTACCACACACAAGTGAAGAGATGCAGTGTTGGGTTCATTTAGCAACCATCTTTTATGTAACCGCATAGAGATTTTTCATCAATATTAAAATTATCAAGAATTTGACTTACTAACATCTTTTGTTTTTTTTTTTTTTTTTTTTGGTTAGGTGACTTGTTGACCATTAATCTATTATGCAATATTTTTCACCGTGCAGCATAATTTTCATGTAAGGCTAGAGATTCATGTTATGGACACTTGTGTGGAAGTCATGATTGAGTAAAATATCATGCATTTGTGCTCTTAATAACATGATTGACTTAGTGATAACATAGACTTTAAGCCAAACCCCCAAAGAGCAAAGATTAATGCTCACCACACACAAGTGATAAGATGGAGTGTTGGATTCATTTGATGACCATCTTTCACGTAACCACGTAGAGATTTTTCATCAATATCAAAATCATCAAAAATTTGACTTGTTGACAACTTTTTTTTTTTTTTTTTTTTTTGGTGACTTGTTGATCATTAATCCATTATGCAATATTTTCCACTATGGGGCATAATTTTCATGTAAGGCCAGAAACTCATATTGAGGACATTTGATGAGAGAGTGTAATTAAGTGTGTGTGTGTGTGTGTGTATTTAGCAGTTAGTTTGTTTCTCAAATAAATAAAATAAAATAAAGGTTGAACGTTGAAGGCAACGCAAACTTGAAAATAGTGTGAGACAAATTGTGGAAATACAATCTTCATCTTCTTCCACAAAATATGGATCGACCTGGGGTGGGGGGGATATAAGGGCCTGAGTCCCCCTTAACCCAAAGAAGACTTTTTTTCTAAGTACAATTTTTTTTTTATGTGTTTTACTATCGTATGCCCTAAGGGCATATGTTAGTGAGCCATTTTAGAAAAAAAATTAATGGGAAAGCTTTTTCCTAAAAAATTTCCTAAAAAAAATTTCCTAAAATAAATGACTAATGTATGTCTTAAGAACATATATTAACCGGACTTTTTTTTATTTATTTTTTATAATTGGGACTCTTGTCCTCCAAGATTATATTAGCTCACTAAATTAGATAAATTTATAAATTGAAAACTAGTAAATCTATAAATTGAGATTGCATAGATGATTTCACTATAATATATTTAAAAACAATTGTATTTTGTATTTTTTGTCTTTGTTAGCAGATGATTGCATCTAAATATATTGAAAAATAATAATTTTGTGTATTTGTCATAGTTTGTTAATACTATATAGATGCTTATTTAAAGTTTTTTTTTCTCATACTCCTATTCCCTAGCTTGAAATCTTGTGTCCATCTTGCGCAAAAGCATATAAAGCTGGAAGGACGTTCAACGCTTCATTGAGTAAGCTACTCAAGTCAACTTGCAAAAGCTAAAGCAATTATCAATATGTGTTAGGTTCTAAGACCTTGGGGACTAATGTATTAGAATTTCAATGTGTAATGTGTTGGCAAACCATGATCAAAACATAGAGTCTAGGGTTAGGCTTGCTCAAAGTATGTTTTATTGTAAAGTTGGAATCAAGTGACCGTAGAATTTACTGGACTAAATCTGCAAAGCTCGATCAATCGAAAATTAGACTCGATTGATTGAATCACGTGCAGATTGTTTTTTTTGCAGAATTTCCAACTCAGCCTAAACCTGTTTGAGGTGTAGGGTTTTATGTTTGACTTCTCATATAAAAAGAAAAACTCTAGCTACGTTTTAGAGGCTTTTGATGTGCTGTGTGTTTGAATCTCTTGTGAAATCTAGAGGTGTTTACCTTCATGCACACTTAGGGTTATCAAGATCAAGATTGATATCAAGAGCTTGGTGATCACTTTAGTTGCTGCGTAAAAAACTTAACGAAGATTTGAAATCTTTGAGTGGAGTCTCAAAGTCACAAGTAGGAGAACTTGTGGTTGCAATGGATCAAAGAAAAGAAGTAGTCTGTAGACTCGGAACT
This sequence comes from Castanea sativa, assembly GCF_040712315.1. NCBI lineage: Eukaryota > Viridiplantae > Streptophyta > Magnoliopsida > Fagales > Fagaceae > Castanea > Castanea sativa. Next base: position 7,869,863 of record NC_134017.1, read on the forward strand.
ATCACGTAGTCGTGATAGTAAGTTTTCTACTTGAGGTAACAATAGGATGTTAGTGGTCTAAGTCCTATTATACAAACTTCAATTCTTTCATAGTGGATCTGTTTTACCTTGAGGATAGTTAGGTTAAATCTTCTCCAAGTTTTTTACCGGTTTGGTTTTCCTAGGTCATCAGATCTTTGTGTTCTTTATATTTCCGCATTATATTTCTTTTACACATATTGGTTTAACCTAGTTTTAATTAACAAACTTGTTAATCAACTTGGCTTAATATTAGGTTAAACATATTGTGTTAAGGGGTCTAAAACTTTACAATATGCATGTACCAAATGTAAGCGCACAGTTGCACCTGGACCCAAAGATAGACGTGGGCTCAGGCCCAATGAGCCTTAAACAATAAGATTTGTAGAGTGTGGATTTGAAATCTAGTTTAGGGGTGTTGGAAACTTGACAAACAGGCTAGAATGCCACAATCTTTGCAAATAATAAACAAATATGACAAGGGAACCTCCTCGGACGTAAGCCGAAGACAATTTATGTATTGTTTCTCTTTTATGCCAGAATTACAATTCTTAGTTCTTTTTCTGCTAACTCCCCCCTCCCCTGCTGTTGGTCTTCCTCAACCCTTTTATATTCGTCAATACGGTCCATGAGGCGACGTACGCTCCGTACGGGTTTTTTAGTCAAGGACTTTCTCAAGTCATGATCAGTTGGAAAGCCCACCTTGAAAGTATTGATCGCCACCTCATCAAAATCACCATCTATCTCATTAAACATCTCCCAATACCTGTCGGAGTATGCTTTCAACGTCTCGCCCTCCTTCATAAATCGTGACGCAAATGCTCTAGTCAGCTCCCCGAACGAACTTATAGACCCTGATTTAAGACCGTTGAACCACCTCATAGCAACAGGTCCCAGGCTAGAAGGAAAGACTTTGCACATCAAAGTTTCACTGTGAGAATGCACAGCCATTCTCTGGTTAAAGTGGCTCACGTGTTCCACTGGGTCAGTCCGGCTGTTATAAATGGTGAAGGTGGGTTGGGTGAACCTCCTAGGGAGCCTCCCATTCTCAGTCCTGTGCAAGAATGGCGATTTGGAGAGCTGGTGCAACGCCCGGCTCATGGCATCGTTCCCTAAGCCCCTGGAGGGGAGCTTCCTGCTCCTACGACCCGATAGGCCATCCTCTTCACCAGAGGACGCTCTGCTGGGGGCTGACCATGACCTAGAGCTGTAACTACTTCCCCGGGATCTCCCGGAAGAGATACTGGATGAGGGTGAAGCATGCCTGCGCCTGACGCGGCGCAGCTTCTTCTTAAGGTGATCAATCTCCTTCTGCATGGCTTTAGCACCATCTTCATGGGCGGTACTGGCGCCTCCAGTGTGAGTACGACTCGTCCTAGGATACTCAGTGTGAACGCTACCCTTTCGATCCCTCCGGCATTCAAGGCGTTCGAACAAATCCTCTGGTTGCGATCCCTGAGATTCTGCATGGTGTGAGCCTAAGCCTGCCATAGTGTTCCAGTTCCTTTTCAGCACTAGATCCCCACAGACGGCGCCAATTGTAAGCGCACAGTTGCACCTAGACCCAAAGATTGACATGGGCTCAGGCCCAATGAGCCTTAAACAATAAGATTTGTAGAGTGTGGATTTGAAATCTAGTTTAGGAGTGTTGGAAACTTGACAAACAGGCTAGAATGCCACAATTTTTGCAAATAATAAACAAATATGACAAGGGAACCTCTTCGGACGTAAGCCGAGGACGATTTATATATTGTTTCTCTTTTATGCCAGAATTACAGTTCTTAGTTCTTTTTTTTGCTAACTCCCCAATCCCCCCCCCCACCACCTTCTTCAAGTCCTTATATAATAGCTAGAAAGTTTTTATTCTACTGTCCAGGGGTCATTTTCCCATTAATGCAGCCAGGAAGGTAGGTGTAGGGTCTTTAATGTGGAGATAGCAGCCTTTTTATAAGATATTTCCCTCACACCGTTGCGTCTGGAGGGCGCTTAAGTCCCCCTTTTAACCAACGATTTTTACGTAACCCTGCCTTGATCTTTTTGGTGAATCACAGGGTCATCGTGGGTCTGTCCAAGGAGATATTCATCCTCGGACGAATCCCCGAGCTCTCAACTCGTGGGCCGAGCTACAGTTATAAGAGGCTTTTAGTCTAAAACAAACTAGAACCCATCAACTAAGCCCGAGGCCCAAATACTTGCTTAGGTCCTTTTAGTCCCCACACCAAATATATTGGCTTTTTTTTTTTTTTTGAGAAGGTACCGTGGCTTTTTTTTAGCAAACTACAAAACATCAATTGGTGCATTGTCCAATTTACTAAATGGAATTTTAATTTATAGTGATCATTAAATAACAATTATATATCATTTTCTTGCAAAGGTATCAATGAGGTTTTTTATTCTTTTAAATATATATTGGCGAGATTCAATCTGATGTCTACTATTTGATAATAAAAAACTTTACATTCAATAAAATGATTTAAAAAATGATACTTTTCATCAATATATGTACTTACATAAAGGTTTTTTTTTTTCCCTTTTTATCTCAGGAATATTTAAAGTTGACTTGAAAATAGTATGACAAGAATACAAAAGAATTGGTAGAATTGTTGATTTGAAAAGAAGAAAAAAATCACCGTCATTTGAGGGCTAGATACCACGGTATCTAACACTTGTAACGTGGACTTGTACAACTCCAGAGGACTAAATCACAAAAATCTCCACCACTCATGTGGCTCGTTGCCAAAACAAACGTACTATGTATCTCTTTTTTTTGGTTTCCCAGACTAATCACTGTTCGCGACAAGTGGGCCCATAACGGTGTAAATCGCTAGCCTAGGGAGTTTTTTCAAAGTGCTGGTGCCTGGATTTGAACTAGGGAGCTCCTAGTCAAACCCAAGACAGCCACTTTGAGACCAAGTGCCCAACCACTTGGCCAACCCCACTGGGTTAACGTACTATGTATCTCGATTCTTATTTCTCAACACTTACATTGTGACAGATCCCTAGAAATGAAGCAAATTCTAACTTTTCTATTAGTCTATTTTAATAAATTTCTCCCGTATTATTATGTTTGGATCTGAAGTTTCTTACAATTTTTACTTTTATTTTTGGTTTAGATCTGGGCGATGTGTGAATTTATTTACATTTTAGTCATAAGAGGGTTCACATAAAAGAAAAAAAAGTGTATTTGATGGAATGTTGAAGGTTTATAAGGTGTTTGTTGTTAAAACTGAACCAAGACTTCACTTTGGAGTGTAATGTAATGTTAATGTAGAATCTAGTAGTCGCTATTTGGTGGAAAAATTATTGTATAGTCCCGGACTATGCAAAACAGCCTTGTTTGGAGAGTTTGGGATTACTCTAGGATCTATGAATAAGGTACCAAAGTACATGAAATAAGGGAAATCAAATCATAATTCCTATTTGTAGCAAAAAAGAAATTCATAATTCATAATTAAGATTGCAATTAAACCCTTGAAAGTTAAAACCCTCAAAACAAAATTTGAATCCCATAATATGGACTAGTGGAATCAATTGGGCATTAACTTGGTGTCCGCACCACAGTACAAAAATCCAGTCCTTTGGATTTAAATATGTTGCATCAAAATGGTGCATTATTGTTTACATGATCTCAATGATACTAAAAACTACAAAAGCAAAGCAAGTTTCCAACTCAACATAACAACTAAGATAGTATCACATCTCACAGTAAATGTCCGAATATGTCATCATGTGTTTAATAATATCTTTCCATCATCATTGCATAAAAGAATTAATTGGAAAGAAACCACAACCAATCCCTCAAAACAGTTCTAATCCAAACTCTGTATGTGAAGAAAACTCAAGCATACAAAACTACGTGTTTTTTTTTTTATAACAGGGTGTTCAAACCTCTTTGAGTATTTGACTATTCTCTTGAGCATGTGCAATCCCCCCATCTCACACACACTGGATAATTATATGGAGAATTCACTTGAGAGTGGCCCAAGATGTTAGCAAGAGGTTTTGAACCCATAATCTCATAGATATCTTGAAGCTTTAAGAACTACTAAGCCAACCCACTAGCATAAAGTGAACTTGAGCATAAAGTAGTACAGAACTATGTTACTCGTAACTCTATGTACATGAAGAAAACTTGAGCATAAAGTAGTACAATCTTCATCTAGATGCCATAACTCTGTAATTTACAAAGGTTGGCGATTGCAACTTCAAAATAGTTAAAATGAAAAATCTGATTGCTGACTAATAATTATGGAAAAAGTACACCAGGGTGAGAAGGTGTCTGGAATAAAATTATGGCTAAACAACATACACGAAGCTCCATCTCCTTTGGTCCTCTTCATACATTGGAGTATATCATGCATCGTCGCTTTAACTTGCTCAATCTGTAGCCTAACAGCGCTTCTTCATTATGAAGTACCTTAGTAGCCACCAAAACCCCAATGTTGGGCATTGATCACAGTTCCATCATACCTTGTTACCTTATATGTGTTTTGCACATCAACTCTTGGGTATCCAGGACTGTAATGTATAGTACGCTGGTAGAGTATGCTACACTAGGCTAGAAGGCCGTGACAGCACAAAAATCAGTTTCACTTTCACCATCTAAATATAATCCTTGGCTGGCTTCTTGTGTGGCATTTGAGATGGCTTGATATCAACCTTGTAACAATGAGGTCCTGCAGTCTTTCGGAGAGTTCAGCACAATTTAATGGCTTTGTTTCAGGTACAAATGTGCAGAACAATCATTAATAGTTAGTACTTAAAATGGGAGAACTAGAACGTACACGCATCACACACAATCTTTTATATAATCAGAACCAAACAGTGACATTTTGAATCACTAATTGAAACTTCTTCTGTACCAAAACATAAGATGGATACAGAAAACCCAAAACCATGTGTTGTACGTATAGTCCTTTCTCTTTTTTCTATTCACAAATTCAAAAGTTATCATAAAAATTAAAAAGCCATAAATTGCATTCTAACTTCATGTGTTTTCTATGTCTAATTAGGCCAAAAATGGCATTGCTTAGCTATGTCGATAGTGACATAAGTAAAAACAGTTCATTGTTGACAATTTGATGAAATACTAACAATGAAAAAAATAATTATAATAATAATAAAAAGAACTTATCAAATACAAGGAAGAGCAGTTCAAGTGTTATTGAAGACAGCAAGGTCAACAAGAAAGATCAAATGAAAGTGTCAAATGACGAAATGTCAAGAGAGCCTCTGCACCACAAGATGCAGAAGAGAGCATGATACATGGTCATGTATATCAAACTAAGTGCGGCAGACAAGACACAGAAACGTTGCTACCAAAGTATATCTATGGCATTTCTCAGTCGTAGGACAAGCAAGCAGCTCAGCAGAAGACAACAACACAGATTTCTGGATTTTGATGTTTTCCTGTAATATGAAATTTATCCAAACTCAACATGTACCTATAAGCCAGTACAATAAACAAAACTGATAGTCTTGTAGAAAATCTAGGTGTAGAAACACTTCTAATTTGATTCCAACTAGAGCATATTATCATTACAAAAATATAAAATCAGCAGTTCATCTAAGAATATTATTTTAGAAGAAAAAAAGTTAAAAAGTATAGAACTACCTATGAATCACATCACAAACACAAACTTGATTTCAAGAAAGACCTTATAAAAGCTAGAGACAATGAATATAGCATTAGATTCCCCAACAAAATCCCAGTAGGCATTCTGGACAGTAATTAAATACTCCTTGAATATGCCTTCCATAAAATCAATTTAAGTATCCCCAAGAAATCTTCCCCTCCCCTCACCTCCCCTCCCCTCCTGCATCCCTGAAGGTCACCATCCCATTTCCCACACTTTGCTGCCCAATTGTAGATTTCTTTTTCCAACACTTCAGTTCAAACGTGATTTGATGTTAACATTAACTCTACTTGAATAACTTTAAACTTTTTAAATAACTAAATTTGTTCAAGGAAACTAGTAAAGAAGCTAAGGAAATCAACAGAACAAATCAAAAGATCTTTCCCTCGAATCAAGATAATCCCACTACTTCAAACACAGAAAGGATGGGTCACAAGAAAATTCTAAGATCCAGAACATCTCATGCCGCAGTCACACAACTTCAAGCTCATAATGCAGCACTGCAAAAAGTTTCCGAATTACAAATAGAACCTTACCAGGATGGTCAGTAGGTTGGTCATTCCAACGAGAAGCAGCTGTTGGTTGTGCAGGCAATTCATGTGCTTCACCTATCCTTTTATTATCAGGAATAAGAATTTCATCCATAAACATGGCGAAACTTTTAATCTGAGCATGGATATTTTCTCGGACTTGGCTCTGTTGATCAGCAAGAGAGGCTTTACTAGCCATTCTATGATCTCCTCTGCATCTGCCTCATCAGCATTCCTTCCCAAATGGTTGTAGCTGGATGTTCAAGTCTGTCATGAGAAAAAATTTGTGATTAAAGCACACCCAATGAAGCTGTACCTTGAGCAACAAAGGCAGCATAAATTCACATGAATCCAAGTGGCAAAGTAGGGAACAAACAAAATTTGTATTATTTCTCTAAGAATAGTTGTACTGTTCTACAGCTTATTTTTTAACAAAGTAAGGCAGTCAAAATAGGCTCATCCAAACACAATCGTGAAAATTTATTTGATTTTTACTTTGTGAACATAATTTATATTAAAAAAAAGGCCTTAACAACTAATTTATTCACTTATAACAAAAAGAGCTTAGGATTTTTATTATTAAGAATGGATCGTCCTCAAAGTTACAACAGGCTAGAAGGCTATGACAGTACCAACATCAGCTTCACCATCTAAACATATAGCTTGGCTGGCTTCCTTGTGAAGTATTTCACCATCAAGCTTGTAAACAATGAGGTCCTTTAGTCTTTCAAAGACTTCAGCACAATTCAATGATGTGCAGAAAAATCATTAGTAATTGGTACTTTAATGGGAGAACTAGAACACACATGACAAACCCACAAGCTTTAAGTAATCAGAACCAAATGTCGAAATTTTGTAATAATTAATTGAGACTTCTTCTATACCTAAACAGAAGATAGATACTTAAAACCCAAATAATGCAATTATGGTAAAAAAAATATGCGTTGTACATATAAACCATTCTCTTCACAAATTCATAATTTATATTATAAAAATTAAAATGACATAAATTGCATTCTAACTTCATGTGTTTTCTACATGTAGGCCAAAAAGGGCATTGTTTAGCTATGTTTATAGTGGCATTAGTAAAAACAGTTCATTTTTGACAATTTGATTAAAAAAAAAACTTATTAAATATGAGGAGCAGTTCAATAATTATTGAAGACAACAAGGTCAACAAGAAAAATCAAATGAAAGTGTCAAATGATGGAAATGTCAAGAGCCTCTGCACCACAAGATGCAGAAGAGTGTGGCGATACATGATCATGAATATCAAATTAAGTGCAGCAGACAACCCAAAGCAATGTTGCCACCAAAGGAAACCTAAGGAATTTCACAACTGTTAGACAAGCAACTCAGCAGAAGACAACAATACAGATTTCTGGATTTTGATGTTTTCCTGTAATAAGAAATTTATCCAAGCTCAACAAGTACATATACTCCAGTACATTAAGCAAAAACTGATAGTCTTGCAATCAAATCCGGGTGCTGAAAACATTCTAATTTGATTCCAGTACAGCGACTATGATATGGGATCCTACTTGTATGCGCAATTGTAATGAATTTTGTAACAAGCAAACATATTTGACAGCTGTGTATTATGGAACTGGCACCCAGTTGAAGCCCTCTCATGCAACCTCTGATGCGGCAAGGGTTGATTTGATGTTATTGGGAAATATATTCAAGAAAAAAGTTTGAAACATTAACCATATAATTAAATGAACACCGATTAGTTCTTACCACATAAAGGAGATTAAACTGGAGGGCATAAGTCCAGCTTGGAGGACATCCTTGTACTTCATGAGATATTGATCCCCTTTTTTTTTCCCACATATCCATGTATTTGTTAGCCAACAGCATGACATCCAAATACTAAAATGAGAATTGATCATAATCTAGCACTTTCTTGCAGTAAAATAATCTGAACCTCTATATGTGTTACCTCCAATACAATGACTTCCAATCAAGGCCCTGTCGAATATCAATCAAAACTTAGAACTTCACATAACCTTTAATCAATTTGGTTTCCAAGGATTCAATCCAAATAATTTCATGTTTTAGGTTACAAACTGGTTGAATTCCTTGTTTAGCTGCAATAAGAATGGCATTCAAAAAAGAACAAATACTACTTTAGAGCTTTAACTTCAGTGAAAAGAAGCCAAGAGATATTCTAGAAGGTATTAAAAGCATCAGAGCATATTATCTTTCCAAAAAAAATTTATAAAATAACCAATTCATCTAAGAATATTAATTTAGAAGTAAAAAGGTTAAAAATTATAGAACGAATCACATCACAAACACAAAAACATGATTTCAAGAAAGGCCTTATAGAAGCTAGAGATAACACAACTCCCAATTGAGGCCTCATAGAATCAATTTAAGTATCCCCAAGGCATCTTTCTTTTGTTGACACTTCAATTCAAAAGTGATTGGATGTTGACTTCAACTCTACTTGAATAACTTTAAATATTTTAAATAATTAAATTTGTTTAAGGAAACAATTAAAGAAGTTAGGGTAATCAACGGACAAATCAAAAGATCATTCCTTCAAATCAATATAATCCCCCTACTTCAAGGATGAGCCACAAGAAAATTCAAAGATCCTGAACATCTCAAGCTGCACTCACACAACTTCAAGCTTATAATGCAACATTGGAAAAGGGTTTTCTATTACAAACAGAATCTTACCAGGATAGTCCGTAGGTTGGCCATTCCTGCCAACAGCAAAACCAAGGCCACTCTGACAAGGAGCAGCTATTGGTTGTGGAGGCAGTTCTTGTGCCTCATTTATCCTTTTAGTATAAGGCAGAAGAATTTCATTTATACACATGGAGAAACTTTTAATTTGAGCATGAATGTTTTCTTGGACCTGCTTCTGTTGATCAGTAAGAGAGGCTTTACAAACCATTTCATTGAACCCCTTTGCTTTTGCCTCATCAGCATCCCTTCCCAAACAGTTAATGAGAAAAAAAAATTGAGATTAAAGGAAAACCAATGAAGTAGTACACTGAATGACAAAGGCGAAACCAATATAGGCAAGTTATGTCACATCTACTATTATTTGGCTGTTATCACCTTGCAAGTAATACAACTTTTTCAGTAATTAAGATTTAAGAAGTTTTGAAACCAATATAGGCACAAAAATTATATTTAATAGTGGTGATCCAACCTAAAATTCTTAATCATTATAATACTACATTCACTTCTATCTTTAAATACCTCAGAGACAAGAACTAGAAAATAGTTGATGCCCAACCATAAACTTTATATGCTAAGGTTATGTTTGTGTTAGATTAATATGTAAATTTAATTTCAACAAACAACTTATGTAAAGTTTTTTAAAGCCTCACTTTTTTTAACTATAGTTGTATTTTTAAACAAAGTAAGGCAGTCAAAATAAGGTCATCCAAACACAATCTCAATGATAATTTACCACTTCTTTCGAGTAAATTTAAAATAAAAATAAATAAAAATAAAAATCCTTAACTAATGCATTCACTTATTACAAATAAATCTGACACAATATACGACAATTGATAGGGTTGAAACTTAGGGAATAGTCTTTTTTTATATCATTACTATTATTATTGGAATATTATGCATTCATTAAGTTTTGAATCAAAACCTTACCCTCTATCTCATTATTATGGAAGAGGAAGTCATTTGAGGTAAATCTCATTGTTATGGTAAATTTGCTTTAATTCATTTGACCATAACATCAAAATCCATACAATTTCTACTTCAAACATAATCATGTATATCAACAAAATTGGGCAAAACATTCATTCAAGAGGTTAATATAAACCAATCAAATGGTCTACACTACTGATACGGTCCCTATCTTTTCACATTACATACAACATCCTTAGTGGAATTGGCTAGTACCAACAGCCGCATATAGTTCATATGCAAAGGTAACAAACAAGATAATTCAGATGACAAAGTCATAGTTACACTGACCTGGTATATATATAGAAACAATTTATTTCTGTCCGCTTCTAATTGTAATTGTCTTGATTGCAAGAGTTTTCACAGCCTGTGAATATTTTTTGCAAAAGAGCAAAATGGTCATACAAAAGCACAAAAAAAAGAAGAAGAAGAAGAAGAAGAAGATAAGAAAGCATAGCATAAATGAAAGAAAGTTTTAAACTTTATGACTAATATTGTTATCAAAAACCCAACTCAATTCAATAACAGTCATAGATTTGGCTCAATTGAATAGAGTTTGCTGAGAAACCCATTTTTGAAATAGGGAACAGTATTTTCAGTAAAACTGTTATGTCATAAACCAAGGCTAAAGTTATGTCATATTAGTGAAATAAAAACCAAATAACTATCACACTTAGCTATGAAATAAATTGTATATTCAAAGTAGCTTACTACAACATAAACATGAAAGAAACAATATTAAGGACATATAACTTGAAGCAATACCTTTTGGCTAGATATCGATGCCTCACTTGCTAAGGTAGACTCTTAGCTTTTCCACTAAATTCATCTTTATCATTGTAGTCACATAAATCCAATCTTTTATTTCATCGGCAAATCTAAAATAAGCATGCCTCCAAGTCCTATTAAAGAAGAGAGCTCCACAAATTGCCCAAAAGCCAATTGCGAATCCAACTCCCATACCAATGTAGAAGCTGGAGTTTTTAGAATCATCTTCAACACTGCCAATTGGTGATTTATTCAAAGATTGTTCCTCAATTGTGCAGCTATTTGGAAGAGGATCACCACATAACTGAGGATTTCCAATGTACCTAAGGGCATCAAATGATTGAAGCTGGGTGCTTGAAGGAATTCTACCTGAGAGGTTGTTGTATGACAAGTCCAAGAGACTAAGAAATATCAAATTAGACATGCTTGGAGGAATTTCACCCGATAAATGATTTCGTGAGAGATCAACTGACTCTAACTCTTTTATACTCCCAATTTTTTCTGGTATCTTTCCCATCAAATGATTTCGAGACAAATTCAAAAAACGTAATTCGAAAAGATCTGAAATCTCAGTAGGGATTGATCCAGACAAGTTGTGACTTGAAAGGTCTATGAGCCTAAGTAATTTAAGGTTCTCTTCGTATTCCATTTCTTTCCCTTTGGGACCCAACTGAACATTCTCAACATAGTATTCATATGCGTATGAATACAGAAAAGACATAGAAAAAGATGAAATATAATAGGAATTTGGGAATGCCATGGCGCTAATATTTTTTAAGCAGTTTGGTATGGTTCCTAATAAGCTATTATTGGCAAGATCCAATACTATAAGAGAAGAAAGTTGGCATATTTGTTGAGGTATATAACCTTTGAATTCACTTGATCTTAGACGGAGAACTGAAACATTTTTCATTTCTCCAATCCATAGTGGTATGATGGACAAATGATTATCACCCATATCAATGAGCCTCAGATTTGAGCATTTTTTCAACGATGAAGGAATATCTCCATAGATGCTATTGTTTTGTAAACGTAATGATTGGAGGTTAACTAAAGCCCCCATGGAGTAGGGAATTCCACCTACTAGATTATTGCTCCCTAAGTTTAAATGGATCAAAGATTGCCAATACTTCCAGCAGTGAGAAAGTTCTCCTGATAAGAGATTGTTTGATGCATCTAAAACTTCTAATTTATTCTTTCTAATTTTCTTTTGGCATAAGAAACTAGAAATGGGTCCATAAAATGAGTTGTTAGCTATATTGAGCACTTGGACAGTAGAACTCAGAAAAATGTCTGATACATTACATTCTATGTGGTTGTTAGAAAGATTGATATGTGTAATGTTTGAAGTCAAATTCCAGAACCAACCCGGAGCTTTGCCTGAAATTCCTGACATGGACATATCTAAAAAACTGAGGGATTTTTGTGATTGTAGCCATGAAGGAAAATTAGGACCTATCTCGATTGAGCTCATGTAGGCATAGCCAAGTTGGAAGGGGGGAACCCAATTGGAATTGACATTAAAGAACAAAGGTGCTTCAGACATATAGAGAAACTTTAATTTTGAGAGTTTTCTGAAATGCCCTTCATCTACGGTACCTGTTAAAGAATTTTTTCCAACATACAACTCCTCTAACTTAGAGAGAAGCCCAAGACTCTTTGGAATGGTGCCATTCAACTGATTTTGGTCGAGCAATAATGTTCTCATTCGAGATAAATTCCCGACGGAAGAAGGTATAGGACCATTTAAAGAATTAAGTCCGAGATCAAGATGTTCTAATTTCTCTAAATTGAAAATGCTAGGCGGTATATTGCCTTTCAAAGAATTGTTGTACAGGCCAAGCCATAAGAGGCTTGTACTGAGATTAGAGAACCAATTAGGTATCTCATGATTGAAATGATTATCAAAAAGAGAAAGGACTCGAAGAGACGTGAAATTGACAAATCCAAGAGATGGATTCAGGCTATCAAGCTGACAATAGTACAAGTATAGCTCTGAAAGAGTTGGGAACTTACTCATTATTTGAAGCCAATCAACTTCTCTGTGAAGGTCAACTGAGTTCAGGTCAAGGTATTGAATGGCAGAGAGACCAGACATCCAACGAAGGTTATCTACATAGAGGTCGGAATTATATCGAATAGACAGATAGCGAAGGCTTGAAAGGTTCCCAAGCTGATGAGGAATGAGTCCACAGAAGTTAGCACCATAGAGATCAAGATGTGTGAGACTGAACATTGAACCAAGGAAAGTTGGGATCGAAGTGCAATTAAAGTCATTGCCCCTCAAATCCAAGGAATTCAAATGTTCTAATTGGAGCAACGAACCACTAATCTCACCGCCTAACCTCGAATCATTGAGGTGGAGCTCAGAGACTCGGCCAATTTTCTTGTCGCAGAAAACTCCGTCCCAAATACAGCAATCTTTATGGTCAGACCAGGATGAGAGGACGTGGTCATGATCAGTGAGACCACGTTTGAGGGTTAGAAGGGCTTGCTTGTCTTTTTCATTGCAAGAGACATTTGAGATTGACTCTGCTTTGAAGAAGAAGAAGCTTTAGACTGAAGGCAATGGGAAGGAACCATACTAAAAAAAGCACATGATGAAGAGTTGCAAAAGAGGCGGCCATGGTAATGAATTGAAGGAAGGGAAGTTTGAAGGAAGAAAAGCTGAAATATGAGTAGTGGAGGTGATGTAATTGAATGTTACTGCAGCTCGTGATAATATATAGGGATTCTTCATTATTATTATATTATTTTAAACAAGACTTTGACTTGTTGACTTAAGCCAAATGCCAAACACCAATTACCAATACTCTTGTTTGTTTCATGATTAGGTAAGGTTCATTAGTTTCTTTCAGAATCATGTGTGGCCAGTGCAAGTTGATGTTTTGGTTCCCTCCTAAGTTTATATATTATTGTTGTAGTGTGGTGTAAATGCACGAGGATAATAAAAAATTTTAGAAGAAATTCAAATTATTTATGGTATTAATTTATATTTTTTTTATCTTTACATTTTTATAAATTTTGTAATGATTTTTCATTATATATATATATATAATTTAATTAATTTTAGACTTCTAAATATTTTACTTGTCACAAAAATAAAAATAAAAATTTTTCAAAAGAGGAGGCCATATATATAGTGATTTTATAAACCCTTTCTCATTTTTCTTATTATTATATTATTTTAATAAAGACCTTGATTTGTTGATTTGTGCTTTTATATTATTTTAAGCCAAACCCACAAGGATCAACACTAACCACTCAAGTGATGAGATGTACAGTCCGTTTGGGAAGAAATTTTTTTTTTTTTTTTTTTTTTGAGAATCTGGGAAGAAATTTATTTAATTTTGTAGTTTTTTTTTTTTTACTATTTATGGGTCTCTATGTATAATTGGTACTATTTATAGGTCTCATTGTATTATTCAACTAGCTTTTAACTTTTTCTTTTTTACATTTTTAGTAAAAAAAAATTCAATTTCAACTAAATAAATTGTTCTTAAACGAACCCGTAGTATTAGATTCATTTCAGAACCATCTTTCACGTAATAATGTAGAGATTTTCCATTAAAGACAAAACTTAGGTATAGTACTTTAGGTCCTGTTCCTTAGGTTCCCCTCTTAAGATTTAGCCATGTGACCACTTAATTAAAAAATACACTTTCATTCCATAAGAAAAAATCCACATGGCAGAATCTTAACAGGGGAACCTAAGGAACAGCACTTAAGTACTATACCTAAGTCTTGCCCTTCCATTAATATCATAATCATCTAGAATTTGAATTATTGAATTTTTGTTTTTATTGGGTGACTTGTTGACCATTAATCTATTATGCAATATTTTCCACCATGTGACATAATTTTCATGTAGGGCCAAAAATTCATGTTGAGGAAATTGCTCAGCACACACAAGTGAAGAGATGTAGTGTTAGGTTCATTTGACAATCATCTTTCATGTAACCGCATAGAGATTTTTCAACAACATCAATATCATTAAGCACTTGTCTTGTTGACATCTTTTTGTTTTTTAGTTGGATGACTTGTTGACCATTAATCTTTTATGCAATATTTTCCACCATGTAACATAATTTCATGTAAGGCCCAAAATTCATGAACTTAAGCCTCATGGTTGAGTAGAATATCATGTGAATGTGCTCTTAATGGCATGATTAAATTAGTGATAATATTGGCTTTAAGCCAAACCCCCCAAAAAATCAATGCCCACCACACACAAGTGATGAGATGTGGTGTTAGGTTCATTTGACAACCGTCTCTCACATAATAGCGTAGAGATTTTTTATCAATATCAAAATCATCAAGAATTTGACTTATTGACATCTTTTGTTTTTTGGTTGTGTGACTTATTGACCATTAATTTTCATCTAAGACCATAAATTCATGTTAAGTACATTTGTTTAGAACTTGAGGCTCATGATGGAGTAAAATATCTTGCGTATGTGCTCTTAATGACATGATTAAATTAGTGATAATATAGGCTTTAAGCAAAACCCCCATAGATCAATGCTCACCACTCATAAGTGATGAGATGTTGCGTTAGGTTCATTTGACATTCATCTTTCAAGTAACCGCGTAGAGATTATCCATCAATGTCAGAATCATCTAGAATTTGTCTCTCTTTTTTTGACTTGTTGACCATTGATCCATTATGCAATATTTTCCACTATTAGGGGCGGCTCTACTTGTTAATCGGGGTCGTGACCACCTTGACTTGAATTTTATTTTTTATATATATACCTTAAAAAATTAAATTTTAAATTAATATGGGTTGTTGACCACCCTAAAAATGATTTGTGACCACTCTAAAAAAATCTTGAACACCCTAAATAAAAATTTGAGCCATTAAAAATAAAATTTTGGTCCAATGAAGATTGAACCAAAAAATTGTGAGAAGTGCTATGTTAACAACATTTTCACAAATAAATCTTAAGTGGCATATTATTATTGGCTAATAGTAGTGAACAAAAAGATAATTTTATTGCTAATTTCAAATTAGAACCAATAACAACTTACCAGTTAGGGTTTGTTATGAAAATATAGTAAATATAGCACTTCTCAAAAATTGCCCAAACACATACAAATTAGCCCAAAAGCCCAAATCAAATGTTTAGTTGTGATTTTTTTAAATTTTGATTTCAAAAGGCATATTTTAAAATCATTATATATTTTTTTCTAAAAAACACATTTTCAAATAGTTAGTCATTTAGTCTGTTCGTGCTTGCTTTAGTCTTCTACTGAATTTGTTGAATTTATTTGATACATTTTCTACACATGCATATGCACTTAATTAATACCTGAATACTTTGTAGAACATGATTAATGTAACAGTTGAATGCCTAAGTTGAATATATTGAATAAACTTATAGTTTACTCTTTACTCTTTTGCTAGCACTCTGAACAAATTTCTTATAAGGAAATCACTTGTATTTCGAGATTCATTTTCCAAGAAAATTCGTATTGGCTTGAATAATTTTCTTTTAGATCCTAGGATATGGGAAAATGTTTCATCTTAATGATCAAGATGAAATAAGAAGAGCATATTTATAAAGAGGTTCTTGTCAACCTCTTGGCCATAATTTCCTTTTAAAAAAAATTGTGGAGTATTGTGTCAATTTAATCCTAATTAGTTTAAAGAATACAAAAATTAGTTGGAACATATCATAAAAAGGGATAATGCATTTTGTGTTATTTTTACTTATTTTGGTAAGGTATTAGTAATTGAATGGGAGATCAACAGTTTAATGATTGCTTAGTTGTGTACATTGACAAAGATAATCAATCAATCAATATATATATAAAAGGAGACCTCATACAGAAGTGTATGAGGTCTTTCCAAGTGGTGCACTAATTTTGCATTTAGCATTTTTTTACCTCTTTCATTAAGCTTTTCTATATCAATATGTGCTGTGATGGTCCCAAGTATTTTCACTTTTCAATTTTCTATTAAAAAGTGAGAATACACAATTTGACCGATTCCTCAATATTTTATACTTTTTTTCTTTTTTGATGAAGTTTCATACTTTTGTCACAACCCATAATTTTGAGAAACATTTGTGTTCTAGAAATTTTCTTAGCACAATCCTTCAAACGGTCCCATTATTTTTTCAAAGAAGACCTTTCTTTCAAAGAAATTGTTTTAATGCAATCATTTTATGTACAACTTTCTCTTCTTCCCTTTCCCTTCCTTTACTTTCTCCTCCCTTCTTTCCTTTTCATCTCCCTTACAACCAAACAAGATACTAGTTTCCAAATTCAACTAATAAATTTTTTTTTGAGGATATTAATAAAAAGAGTCTGAATTTGATAAGAATGTGGTGTAAATTTTGTGTTTTACACCATCCAATAAGAGATGTCACATCAGCTTTTTATTTAAAACTCAGTACATCATACTACAATTAATAACATCTTAATAAACTCCCAATTTGGCTGAATTTTCAGATGAGTATTATAATTGATTGAGTGTGGTTGTGCTTATTTTTTAATACATGATAAGATGATGTGACATGTTGTGATTAGAAAGTGTAAAACTTGGGTTTTAAACCACATCTTTATAAAATTTAATCTTCAATAAAAATATGTAAAAAACATGTTTGATTACTGTTTTAGTCTTTACACTTGTATAATGTATCGAAATCGTTTTTAACATCTTAAATGTGTCAATTTTGTTTCTAAACTTTTTGTATTTTGTCAAAATAATCCTTATGATTAAGCGGTACATGAAAAGAATTGATTTATCTAACATTAATATCAAAATAATATTTTTATGCCATCTAAGCTATGCTTTGAATTATCACGTGTCCTTAATTAGAAAATAAAATAAAATATTTGAAAATATATTAATTGCATCTCCATAAGTAAACGAGATGTCATTTTAGTAGCAGAAATTGAAAATTTCTTTTCTTTTCTTTTCGTCTGCTTTCTTACCAACCAAATGGGGTATAAGTCTTGACTTTTTAGTTAAAGTGCTTATGAACATCATCTACAAAACATACTATTTACCTAATTTTAAAATGAAAATTAAAAAAAAAAAAGGAAAAGCCAAATGTCCATTTTTTACATTATCATTTTTTTAAGAAGTTAAAGTTATTGCCAATTATATTATAAAAATCTTGTAAACTAACATTTTAATGAATATAATTAGTGTCATGTCAACAAGGTAATAAATCAATTTCCTAATTATTTTCCTATTTTTTGTTTAAAAATTGATACATCCATTTAATAAAAGTAATGTGTAATCCCGTGCATATGCACATGTACATTTAAAAACAATCACAATTAAATATATATATATATATATATATATATATGATTTAAAATCTAATTGGATCTAGTCTCTCCGGTTTTTTTACCAAATAATTTACTTGCTACAAAAATTAAAAAATTAGATGGGACACATGACACAAAATTGAACTCTAATTAAAATTCAATTTAGAATCTAATTGAATTTACACTCTTTGATTTTTGTACCTAATAATTCATTTGACACACAAATTTAAAAATTAGATGAGACACATGGCGCAAAATTAGACTCCAATATATAGATGTATAGCAACCTACCATCACTCTATTTAAAATTACATGTTGTTCATGAAATCATAGTCCCATATATGGTCCTTTTTTAGGAGCCACTATCTCATCAAAAAAAAAAAAAAGTTAGTATATTGCAATATATTTGGAATGATGAGTCTATCAGTATTTGGAATCAATGTTCTTAAATTGGACAGTAGCACAAAATTAGACAATAATTGGAATCCAATTTAAAATCTAATTAAATTTTCTCTTAGTTTTGGCTTTAATATTATATATATATATATATATAGACTAGTTATCGGCCCATGCGTTGCACAATTTTTTTTGGTATGATCTTTTTTGGTAAATATTATGACTGAAGAACATTGTTTTAGGGAAAAAAAACTTCTTTCATTTTTATGCAGTGATTTTAAGAAATACAATGAAGGGTTTTATGATAAATTTTGTTAATTTTATGAAATACATTTATATAAAATAAAACTCATAAAATGCATAAGATATACGTAAAGGCATAATTCATGACTACGCATGAAAGTTATTGTATTTTTTAATTTCTATTAGCCAGATCACATTTCTTAAATAAATTGAACAACCATTTCATCACCCCATTGTGCACGTAATGATTGGAATGTTGTTAGTTAGTTTAATTGAACAATATTGTGTTTATTCTTTTTTTAAACTACAATTGATAATTCACAACATGAGTAAACAACTTATTGAGTATTGCAAAAGATACAAATATGAATATTAACATGAGTATGAACATGAAGGGAGATTTCTATTCATTTTCTTGAAGAAAAAATGTACTTAAAAAAAATTCCAAACCTAATTAGGTAAAGAAGAATCAAGTTAATGATAGCAAAATCAATAAACCAAAAATTTTAGGAGCCTAAGAGTAGCCATTACTCATTTGAAAAAACCCAAAATACTCAAGGTTAAAAAAAAAAAAAAAAAAGTCATTCACTCCACCCTTCCATCGCAACTGCTTTTGCTCAAGGAAAACAATATATATATATATATATATATATATATATATATATATATATATAGAAATAATTACAATATGTATGCTAATCCCGCGACTTGAACTTTTTCTCCATGACTCTCACAATTTGAACATTTTCTCCCTTAAACCCTAGACATTTTTTGTATGGGAAGATGCCAATTCAGCTCCATGGCCCTTGTCATATATATATCATTCAATAAATATAGAACTTCCTTTAAAAAAATTAATATGTTTATCATAATTAAGGAAAATCCTAATGGGTACTTCACTTGAGCATATGTGAAAAAAGGCATATACATACCACAAATGGTAAAGAAAAAAAAAAAGTTGCTAATCCCTTTTAATATGGTTAATTTCTTTGCCTCAATTAGTCACCCAAACAACATACCGCTTATTCATACCACAACCACAAATGACAATGTAGCATTAGCCATCGGTAATTGCTAATCTGAAAGTACAGATTTATTTAATAGCTTTACCTTCGTATCTTTTGGTTAATGTGTCTTTACAAAATCAAAATCAAACCACAAAACTCATAAAAATCACCAAATTAGAGTTTAAATTATAATTAAATTTTTAAAAGAAATCTAGGCACAATTGCACAAAAATTCCACACTTAACTAAGTCATACTCAAGAGTATTGGACATTTTTTCCTTTGTATAAGTAGCGGGGTCCCAATGGGATGGGGGGCTAACAATTTTCTCTCCAAAATATTTATTATAGGAATATAAAAGTTTTTCATTGTAGACTTTTCATGCTTAAAGAACATGACTTGTCAACTAATCAAACTAGAGTTTTTAATACCTACAGCAATTTCACAACATCAAGAACAAACTCCAGTGTATGCAGTGTCAAATTCCATAGTCTCCTGTTATATCAAATGAGTGTTTAATTTTTCTCACAAAGTATTGAATAGTAAAGCTTATGGGCCATAGTCTCAACTACAACTCTCAATCATGTGGGACTTAGATGACTCTTTTCCACAACGTATTATTATGAGATGCAGAAAAAGTTTAGAGTGTACACAATGTTTATCGTGAATGGGAAGAAATTTCATCCTATTCCAATTGATTAGGTCAGTAAGGACCTATTCCAATTTAATGATCCTGAAATTTTGTATACAAGTAATAATCAAGGAAACTTCCACCTAAAATAAGTCGGACTTTTGGCAAGAGAGAAAATTGATGTCCAGACAAATCAAGCTAAGGCCAACCAAAATGGACCATATTCTTAATTTCTTATCTCGATTTGTTCCATGTACAACATTTACAGCCAATGCTTGGTGTATAAAAGTTGAACATCTTATCTAAAGTCCATCCTTTGAAAGCTTGAGAAAAATTTCATATAAACCAACACAATATATAAATTATAAAGGAATCAAAGAAAAATTGTCAAAAATAATAAAAATTTAATCTATGCTTAAATTCTTATAAGGATGAATACAATAGCAATATCCTTTTTAAAAAAATAAAGATAAAAAAAAAATCTATGCTTATTTTGTACATATGATAATCTATCACAGTTTTTTGAGACTTATGATGATTAGTGATTAGGAGTTATAAATGAATAATCACTATATATATATATACATTCTAATTTTGCATTTAGCATTTTTTTACCTCTTTCATTAAGTTTTTTTACTGTTACTCAAAAGTTTACATTAATTTATTTTACTATTATCTCATTAATCTCTCATTTATTGCTTAAGCTTACATCACACATTTCTCTCTTTTTCATATCTTTTAGCATACCCACCTTTTTAATATTTAAAAAAAAAGAAAAATAATAATAATAATAATTAAAGACTAATAGTAATAACTAACCAAATAAGGCCTTGGAGAGAGATAGAGAGACACAAAAATGTTATGAATTGTTAAATAAACCGCATTGTTTCACTACATATTATCAAAATAAAAGACCTAAGACTAACAAAACATTTGAAAGAGAGAGAAAGAGAAATCTAAGGGGCTGCCGCCTCTATCATATTGGTCTCCCACTACCATCAAGACGTTGAAACCCCTATAAATTTTTTAAAAAAAATTAAGGGATTAAATATGATTTAGGTTTGAGTCATTTGGTTGGATAGTTTTTGTTTTGGGTATATAAGTAGAGAGAATACTTGGTACGCAATGTAAAGTCATATTCTACCATGGTTTTAAATCATCTATAAGATACATGCATACACATTTGCCCACACCGTGTTTTAATGTCGCACTATTGATGAGTGCAAGACAATGAGAGAGTTGGACATACTTTTATTTCATAGTATTAAAAATGTGAACACAACACAAATTAGTTGATTTTCATGATCCCGTTACTCTTTTGCATTTATTTTTTGTTTCATAATTAAAAAAATTTATTTAATTTATTTAATTTTGTAGTTTTTTTTTTTTACTATTTATGGGTCTCATTGTACAATTGGAATTATTCATAAGTCTCATTGTACTATTCAACTAGCTTTTAAATTTTATTTTCTACATTTTCAACAACAAATTTTTAGTTTCAACTAAATAAACCGTTCTCAAATAAACCAGTAGTATTAGGTTCATTTCAGAACCATCTTTCACGTAATAATGTAGAGATTTTCCATCAATATCATAATCATCTAGAATTTGAATTGTTGAATTATTGTTTTTATTGGGTGACTTGTTGACCATTAATCTATTATGCAATATTTTCCACCATGTGACATAATTTTTATGTAGGGCCAAAAATTCATGTTGAGGAAATTGTTTTTGGAACTTAAGGCTCATTATTGAGTACAATCTCAAGTCATGTGTATGTGCTCTTAATGACTTGATTAAATTAATGATAATATATGTTTTTAGCCAAACCCCTAGAGATCAATGCTTAGCACACACAAGTGAAAAGATGTAGTGTTAGGTTCATTTGACGATTATCTTTCAGGTAACCGTGTAAAGATTTTTCAACAATATCAAAATGATTAAGAGTTTGTCTTATTGACATCTTTTGTTTTTTAATTGGGTGACTTGTTGACCATTAATCCATTGTGCAATATTTTTCACCATGTGACATAATCTCATGTAAGGCCCAAAATTCATGAAATTAAGCCTCATGATTGAGTTGAATATCATGTGAGTGTGCTCTTAATGACATGAATAAATTAGTGATAATATAGGCTTTAAGCAAAACCCCCAAAGATCAATGCTCACCACACACAAGTGATGAGATGTTGCGTTAGGTTGATTTGACATCCATCTTTCAAGTAACCGTGTAGCTATTATTCATCAATGTCAGAATCATCTAGAATCTGGCTCTCTTTTTTTGACTTGTTGACCATTGATCCATTATGCAATATTTTCCACTATTAGGGGTGGCTCTACTTATTAATCAAGGTGGTGACCACACCTCATTTTTCTAAGTGTTGATAGTTATACCGTGTAAATGCAGATATTTCCTTTACCACTTAAGTTGCTAAAGGGACAATAAGAAATTCCTACAAGTTATAAGTTGCCGTGTTGAAAACTTAGGGATGAATGATCTAGACATGAAGACCCATTGCAAGCTACTTTTGATTGTCTCATTCCATGAGGGTATTCAAATATAGATTTGAAGGAAATACATTGTAATGGATTTCCGTTGTCAATGAAGTTTTTTCCTTCTTGTGATGAGAAAGTAGCAAAGTAAGTAGTAGTTAAGATACTTATAATGGATTTCTTTGTAGTCTGGCTTCTTCCTTTAGATACTTTACAACAAGAGACCTATTTGTAGTACATGAAAGTTCGTTATAAATTTTGGGGTCAAATGTCCATAATTTCTAGATCGATTATGATTATCCTTGCCATTGATAATGATTATGATGGAACAATAAAAATTGTTTTTTGTTATATGATAAATTCATATTTTTCAAGTCCAAGTTGCAACTAATAGCAAATTATTAGTTGTCTATGATGACAGATTTTTAGTCATCATCTTGTCAATTGGATTATCAATAGCTTTTTTATTACCTCATGTATTTATTAAAAATGTTACTAAAATTAAAATGTAGAAGGTTTAAGAAAAACAATAATTGGAAAAAAATATTTTATGATCTTAAATCCAATTCTAAATCCAAATCTAAATTTAGGTATCCAAATAATGGAAATTCAAATTATGAATTTCAAATCTTGAGTTTTATAAAAAGACCCAAACAAGGAATTTTACAATCAATGGATTTCAAATCAAGGCATTTTAAATCCATTGATTTAAAATCCAAATCCAAATGTTGCCATCCAAAGACAACCTTAAGTTTTTTTTTGCGAGAATTTCAAAAAAAACTTAAAAAAATGGTGTGTGTTTGTGTGTGTGTGTGTGTGTGTAATAGATAGTTTTTTATAGATAATTTATCATCTTTTAAATTACAATAAGTATACACCAAAATACAACAACTTAATTACAAAAGAAAATTTTATAAGTTCCACTGAGACTTTTAAGGGGGGGGGGGGAAGCAAGTAGAGTAGTTATATAACATTTTTATTGTCATTTTGGTCTTGCAAATAAAGGTTTCAAGGTCATTTTGGTTATTTTTTGGTTTCAATGGCATCATGGTCATTTTTTAGGTTATATGGGTATTTCTATCATTTTTTAGGTTTTAGGGGTATTTCGGTCGTTATTTAGTCATGGTATTTTGGTCATTTTCTAGGTTTTGAGAGTATTTTGGTCATTTTTAGGTTTTAAGTGCATTACAGTCATTTTGTTAGGTCCTAAGGGTATTTTAGGCACTTTTTACGTTACAAGTTCATTTTTGTCATTTTTTAGGTTTCAAGTTCATTTCGGTCATTTTTAGGTTTTAAGGGTATTTTGGTCATTTTTTAAGTTTTAAGATCATTTTTAAGGTTTTATAAGTATTTCGATCATTTTTTTAGGTTTCAGGTGTATTATGGTCATTATTTAAGTTTTAAGAGTATTTTAGTCACTTTTTAGCTTACAAAGTCATTTCAGCCATTTTTTTATGTTTCAGGGTCATTTAGGTTATTTTTTAGGTTCTAAAGATATTTTGGTCATTTTTTTGGTTTTAGGGTCATTTCGATCATTATTTAGGTTCTAAGTGTATTTCCATCATTTTTAGGTTTTAAGGGTATCCTATTATTTTCTAAGAGTTTTAGGGATATTTTGGTCACATGTAATGTTGGTATTGCTTAATGTGACAATAGAACTGTCAAATGTGAGAAAAAAAAATAAAGGAACCATTGGATGTGATAAAAGTACTGTCACATGTGATATTGGTACTACCCAATGTAATGATGTAACTGTCAAATGTAAGAAAAAAAATAAGGGAACCATCAAATATGATAAAAGTACAGTCAAATGTGATGTTGGTCTTGCCTAATGTAAAAATGGACCATCCAATGTGAGTAAACAAATAAGGGAACCATTGAATGTGATAAAAGCACGGTCACATGTGATGTTGGTGCTACCCAATGTGACAATGGAACTGTCAAATGTGAGAAAAAAAAATAAGAAACCATCAAATGTGTCAAAAGTATGGTCGCATGTGATGTTGGTATTGTCCAATGTGACAATGGGGCTACCAAATGTGAAAAAAATAAAATAAAATAATGGTGCCACAAATTTTGACAAAATTACGATCAGATGTCATGTTGATACTGCCCAATGTGACGATAAAACTTTCAACTGTGAGAAAAAAATAAGAGTACCACTGAATGTGACAAAAGTATGGTTAGATGTGGTATTGATATTGCCCAATGTGATGATGAAACTGCCAAATGTGAGAAAAAAATAAAGGAACCTTTGGATGTGATAAAAGTACGGTCACATGTGATGTTAATATTACCCAATGTAATGATGTAACTATTAAATATAAGGGAAAAAAAGGGAACCATCAAATGTGATAAAAGTGCAGTCATATGTAATGTTAGTATTGCCTAATGTAAAAATGGAACCATTAAATGTGAAAAAAAAATAAGGGAACTATTGAATGTGATAAAAGTACGGTCACATGTGATGTTGGTACTGTCCAATGTGACAATGGAACCGTCAAATGTGAGTAAAGATAAGGAACCATTGAATGTGTCAAAAGTAGGGTCGCATGTGATGTTGGTACTGTCCAATATGACAATGAAACTATTAAATGTAAAAATAAAAATAAAATAAAATAATGGTGCCACAAATTGTGACAAAATTATGGTCAGATGTCATGTTGGTACTACCCAATGTGACGACGAAACTTTCAAATGTGAGAAAAAAATGAGAATATCACCGAATGTGACAAAAGCATGGTCAGACGTGATATTGATACTGCCCAATGTGATGATGAAATTGAGAAAAAAAATAATGGTACCACCAAATGTGATAAAAGTACGGTCATAAGTGATGTTAGTACTGCCCAATGTGACAATAAAACTGTCAAATGTGAAAAAAAAAAAAGGTACTACGAAATGTGACAAAAGTACAGTCAGATATGATATTGGTATTACCTAATGTGACAATAGAACCATCAAATGTAAGAAAAAAAAAAAGGGAACCACCAAATGTGACAAAACAACAGTCACATATGATATTAGAACTACACAATGTAAGGATGAAATCGACAAATGTGAGAAAAAAATAGGGTACAACCAAATGTGACAAAAGGACAATCAGATCTGATGCTAGTACTGCCTAATATGACAATTAATGAAACCATCAAATGTGAGGGAAAAAAATAGAACTACCAAATGTGACAGAAAAAAAATCACATGTAATGTTAAAATTGCACAATATGAGGATAAAACTGTCAAATGTGAGAAAAAAAATAAAGGAACCACCAAATGTGACAAAAATACTGTTACTTGTTATGTTACTAGTGCACAATGTGAGGAGGAAACCATCAGATGTGAGAAAAAAATAAAAGAACCACCAATGTAACTAGAGTACTGTCACATGTGATGCTGGAAGCCTGGAACTATATAATATGAGGAAGGAACCATCAAATGTAAGAAAAAAAATAAGATAACCATCAAATGTAACAAAAGAATTGTCACATGTAATGTTGGAACTGCACAATGTGAGAATGAAACCGTCAAATATGATGCTTTGGTAACCTAGTATAACAGGTTGCTAACTAGTGAGTTCAGTACCCAAAAAAAAAGGGTACCGTAGAATTACTCTAACCTCATAGGTAAGAAAGGAAATAAAGGAAACAATCAATGTAGTGACTAGTGAAACATATATAAATGTAGTTAGAAGATGAGCTAGATTTGTAATTAAACCAACTTATTTCAAATGTGGCACAAAGTTATTTATATATCCATAGAATTGGAACTTATTTTCTATAAGAGTACTATTCTCTAGCAATTATTCAAGACATCAATAATTTTCTTTTATCCTTTTTTATACAAGAGAGATTCTTTATAATAATTATTCTTTAGCAACTAAACTTTTTATTTTTTTGTCATTGAGATTCGATATTAAAAGAAATTTACATTCAAGAAAATGAGTTTTTTGAAAAGTTGAAAAAGTAACATTAAAGATACTACAAATTTTACTATATAATTTTTACAAACTAATGTATCACTAATTATAAAAAAAATAAATCAGTCATTCATTAATTATGGTTTTTAAATCCACCAATCATATTGGATTTTTTATCAATTTGTAAATATTTTATAATACAATTTATATTAGTTTCAGCATTTTTTTTAAGTTGAAAACTTGAAGATCTAAAACAGGGATATGAGAGATTATGTTGAAATTATTGATTTTTTATTCAAAAAAAAAAACTAAGTTATAAATTTCATCATTTAAATTTATTCATAGTTCAATTCAATCTTGTAACTTTTGATTTATTTATTTTAGATTTATAACTTTCCTTCCATCAAATTCCATGGCATTGTGCCTTTTAAGTATTCTAAAATGACGTTGTTTTAGAAATTCAAAATACCAAAATCACATTATTTTGGGATACTGAATGACAACCTCTTTAATTGAAGCAAACAAAATAAAAGTGTTATATGCATAATATTTTTGTAATACTTTCACAACAAATCATAGATGGTACGTTGTTATTTGATCTAGTCTAAATTTAAAACTGAAATTACTTTTTTAATACACCCATAACAATTAATAACAATCTACTATTTAAGATTTGTTGTGAAAATATTGTGAACGTACAATTTTTTTAAATGAAATGGCTACATAAAAAAAATAAAACGAAAGGTATAGATACTTAATTAATCTAAGGCTATAAAACTGAATTAATTTTTGGGTAAAATATAGAAAGTCCAGTTTATAATTTAGCTTAAAAGTTGAAGGAAAAAAAAAACTGTCTGAACACATTGTTTAAGACTTTTGTGCGGTTATACATATATGACTTGTGTGTGTGTTTAGGAATTGTTAAAAACAAATTATAATTTTTTTTCAGTGTTATCTTTTTTTATTAATAATATAAATTTTAGATTTTTTAAAATAAATTAATTTTTAGCCTATTTTGTAATATATTTAACATAATTTTTTTTTTAAACTACGGCGTGGTTACATTCCCCTCCCTTGAGGTTTGAAGGAATGACACTCAACTCCAAACTCGAATGAAAAAACACCCCCTCTCTTAAAATTTGGAAAAAAAATTAACAACTCCCCCCTTTTATTTATATTAGTAATGAATATTTTAACCTTCTAGTATAAGAATCTCGTTACAAAAGTTTAACTATGATTTATAAAAAAATTGATAAATTTAGAATAAAAATAAAAAATTTATCTAGTACCAAAATAATTGCAATAGCAAATATCTCCATAAGCTGTTGAAAAAGGAAAAATATAATAAACAATATTCTTTACATTTTCTGTTCACCCTGTGTATATGTTAAAATTATTAGTATTTTAAAAATAAAAATAAAAATAAAAATAGTGGGTTAATCTCACATTGAAAAATGAGTAAGTTAAAGAAGTTTAGAACCTGTGCTGTATATTCAATAGCTAGACATTTTTGGGGTGTGTGAGTTTATATACTGTTTCACGGAATGAAGTGTTGCGTGCACTTTTGGTTCTGACATGTAGTATTAAGCAAAAAAAGAGTCAAAGCTTAGTCTCACACCGTGTGTGTGTGTGTTGGGCTGTTTGAGTTTATTTACTGCTCCGCGGAAATAAGTGTTCCATGCTCTTTTGGTTCTGACGTGCAGTATTAAGCAAAAAAAAAAAAAAAAAAGAGTTAGATCATTTTAGATATACACCACAATTAGTTTCTTTAATATATTCTCCCATCATTGTGTGTATTTTAATATACACTTCAATTAAAAATTTAAAACAATTACATCTTTTGATAAACTTCAAATATTTTAATACAAAATTAATACACTTCAAAATTCATATATATATATATACATATATATATATATATTTTTTTTTTGATATAAAAGATAGAACATATTTAAAAATTTAATACGGATTAATTACTTTACCCAAAAATAAATAATAAAATAAAAACACCATCACCACCGCGAAAAAATAAAATAAAATAAAACACTCATATAGCTCGTCACCAAAAACTACTCAAAAAGCATACGCTTTTGTAATCTGCAGCATATCTCTCTCTCTCTCTCTCTCTCTCTCTCCCTGTTCTGAATATTTCATCAATGGCTCGCGTAAGTCTCTCTCTCTCTCTATTTCTCTTACAATTGCACACAACGAAATGTTTATTCAACTTTCAACTTCCGAATCCACAAATTAATACAACTAGGACTATTGTTAATCTCTGTTTATTTGGTCGCTGAGAAAATTTTATGATTTCTATGCTTGTTCAGTATGATAGATCCGAAGAAATTAAGCAAATTCTAAATGCCCCTTTTTTGTGTTATTAGTTTTGGATCTAAATTTTCGTACAATTTGTAATTTTTTGGTTTAGATCTGTGCAATGTGTGAATTTATTTACTTTTTAGTAATCAGAGGGTTCACATAATGGAAAAGGAGTGTGTATTTGATGATGTTGTTGAATGTTTGTTTATAAGGTGTTTGTTGTTAATACTAAACCAAGACTTCACTTTGGAGCTCAATGTAATGTTAATGTTTTGGGTTTGATGGGTGCTTTCTTTGGATGCAAAAGGGTGTGATCTGTGTGGCATAGTGGTAGTAATTACATGGTGATGGTGGGGGGTGGGGGATCAGATTGGCTGTGTTATGCTTATTTGACTATGAAATTTTAGCCAGTTTTGGGGTTTTGCTCAATGTAGGATGTCGTGTCAGCTATTGGGAGAGTTTAGGATTGGTTTTGGAAATGCTGGGTGGTTGGTTGAGCTCTAAAATCTGTGATCTGTGTGATTAGTGGTAGTAATTACATGGTGGGGATCAGATTGGCTGTGTTAGGCTTATTTAACTACGAAATGTTATCCAGTTTGAGGTTTTGAACTTTTGATCAATGTAGGACTTTGTGGCAGTTGGTAGGAGACTTTGGAATTGGTTTTGGACATGATGGGGGTTGTTTTTACTCCAAATTGTGTGATCTATGTTGAATAGTTGTAGTATTTAAATGATGGGAATCACATTGGCTGTGTTAGGCATATTCGACAATGTTTGTGACATAAACTAAACTAAAGAGTTAAGTTTACGGGGCTATGAAATGTTAGCCATTTTGGGCTTTGATTAATGTAGGATTTTCTGGACTTCTTATTAGATTTTAGGTTTGGTTTTGCAAATGATGGGCTGTTGATTTAAGTCCCAATGTGTGATCTATGTTCAATAGCAGTAGTTACTAAGTGGAGGAGGATCACATTGGCCGTATTAGGTGTATTTGACTATGTTACCTAAAACCCAACCAAGAGATCAATTTATGTGGCCATGAAATGCTAGCCAATTTAGGATTTGATTAATGTAGGATCTTGGGAGACTTGTTAGGAGGATTTGGGACTGGTTTTGGAAATGATGGGTGGTTGATTTAGGTCCAAACTGTGTGACCTATGCTGATTAGTAGTGGAGTATTGGAATGGCTAGAATCACATTGGCTGCCTTAGGTGCAGTAATGCACAGAATTGCATGCAGCAATATGCGAATCCCCAGCATGGTACAGTTATAGAACCTCTAGAATTTGAGGGAATTATGGAGGGTGACTTGGTTGTGTGAGATTACATGGTGTAAGCAATAGCAGTGGGGTGGCTACATGGCCAGTTGTGCATAGCCTTACAAGAAATTGACATAAATCAATAGAATTATAATGTTGGAAACAGAGCCAATGATACAGTAGTCTTAGTCACATATTTGTTCGTGAAAGTGAACTGTTAATGAGTTCTAGCTCAAAGAGAACTCCCTCCTCCCACAAGAATGGATGGAGGGTGAGGCTATGGGTTCAAAAACCATTGGCTGTGTAGCTTGTCAATGGAAAAAAGTTGTAAAGGTTCATCAGAGTGATCTTAAAGTATTGGTCATGCTGACTTGAGTCTTGGTCGTGCTAGTAACATGCAATAGATATATATATGTTTTGAAAAATTTAGATATATATATGGTTCAAACCTGTCCCCCCCCCCCCCCCCAAAGTATTGACCTAGCAAAAAAAAAAAAAATGTTCTGCATTTTTTAATTGTTACGTTTTAAACGTGTCTTTTTTAGTGTAAAGGGATTTGTTACTCTATTAATCCAGTTATTTTTGTTTTAAATAGGAATCATGCCCTACGGTGAAGAACATTCTTCTTCTAGACTCTGAAGGGAAGCATGTAGCAGTCAAGTATTACTCAGATGATTGGCCAACAAATGGTGCAAAGTTAGCTTTTGAAAAATCTGTTTTTACCAAGACTCTGAAGTCCAATGCTCGGGTAGAAGGTACACTGTAATAACTCAACTTTAAATAGTACAGTTGTTCTTGTCCAAATATTATCTGCCAAATAATTATTTATATAGGTATGCAAACTTTCTCATCTATTTTTTGCCTTCTCAGGTAGTTGTTTGCTATTCTATTGCATTAAAAGCTATTTTCTTCTTCTAAATTAGAATGCAGTTTTAATATTTAAACCAAATCAGAAAGCTTCCCCTCGATGCCTGCCATTCTGATCTTTTCTTTCTTTGGCTAAAACATTTTACTTATAAAAAAAAAAATCAGAAAGCTTCCTCTCATGTATTTCATAACAAATGGTGTTACATCAGTGGATAACTAGAACCTGTGTGCATGGCTTGCAATTCTATGCATGTAAATTCATGCGCTCCATGCTATATTGATTGGGAAAAATGCCCATACATGCCCTGAACTTTGAAGTAGTGGCCAAGAACCCCTGAACTTTTTTATTGGTCAATTTACTCCATAAACTTTACATACCTGTCAAATCAGTATCTCCAATTAGTATACTGTCAAAACTAACGGAATAGTCACGTGAGACGTACATGAGCTTTAAATACAAACTCAAACCCCTTAATTTAAAACTCAATGGATTAATGGAAAGAACAAAGAAAAGAAGCAAGGTCTGACTGGATAGAGGATGGCTTCTCTAATATCTCTTCAGGGCTCAAGAAACTCCATTATTGCTTACCACTTGAGACCTCAAATACCACCACAGCTTTCAGCTCAGCTATCTCAACCCCACATCATCCGAACCTCTATGCACCTACGCACTAACCAATACCCATGACTCAAAGGCCTATTGCCGTCACGGTAGTGGCGTCTCTCACCGCCAAAGCACCAACACTCAGTACAAATCCCACCCTGAACCTTCTTCAGTCACAGAGTAACAGGAAGAGGAACTCCAATGTGCAAAAGATGAACAGTAATTAGCTTAAGAATGAAAATGAGAGTGACCGTTATGCGGTGACCCACCAAATGTTGATTTGATGGGTTTGTGTGAGGAGGGCAAGGTTGAACAAGTTGCGGAGTGGTTTTGTTCAGTGTGGCTGGAGGAGTTGTTTTTCCGCTTGGGCTGACAATGGGCCTGGGCGAAATTGTGGCCAATTTTCCCAGTTTTTGTTTTTTTTTTTGTAATGTTTAGTTGCTGGTAGTTTGGTGTGGTTAAGGACTTCTCTGTTTTTTTTTTTGTTTTGTTGTAATAGTCAATGTGTAGTCCAGTGTGTTGTAGTTAGTGTCCGGTTACTCTGGTTTAAGTGTGCTGTTGCAAGTGTGAACTCTGATTTATCTTGTATGTTTTGTTTCATCAATAAAATTTCCACTGTTATGCAAAAAAAAAAAAAAAAAATTGTGGAGTATATGGATCAAGGTGTTTGTGCTGATTATGGTGTTTTCTGTGTGTTGTTGGATTCATGTGGGGATTCGAAGCCCCTTCAAGGTGGTAAGAGTGTCAATGGGTTCTTGAAATGGTCTCTGTCTTTGTGTCAATCCACCAGGTTTCAAATTAAGGGGTTTGAAGTTGTTTTTTAAAGTTCATGTGTGTCTCATATGCCTATTCCATTAGTTTTTTTAACAGTAGACTAACAGAGGTACTGATTTGGCAGGTATGTGAAGTTTATAAAGTAATTGGCTAATAAAAAAGTTCAGGGGGTGTCTTGGCCTTTACTTCAAAGTTTAGGGGGTGTATTAGCATTTTTCTCATATTGATCCCTCTAACAAGTTCAGTTCTTGACTGATGTGATCTATACTTTTTCAAACAAAACCTGAGTCA
Organism: Castanea sativa; assembly: GCF_040712315.1. NCBI lineage: Eukaryota > Viridiplantae > Streptophyta > Magnoliopsida > Fagales > Fagaceae > Castanea > Castanea sativa. The sequence continues at coordinate 7,902,562 of NC_134017.1, forward strand.
CTTTTTGAGCTCAAGATTTTGTATTGGTGCCTTGAATTTCAATATAGACTGTAGAATTTAAAACCATAGCATCATACAATTAGTCAAGTTTGTGTGCCCTACAGACTACAGAGGACATAGCCATATGGTCAATCATGTATTACTTTTCTGAAATTGGGAAAATGGGTAATATCATTAATCTTTATACATAGATTTTCTCTTGAAACATTTGCAAGATGTCAGTCAATCACTTTCTTGTTAAATGACCTTGGCTAAATTACTGATCAGCAGTTTTCTATCCTTAAACATCTCCAATTTCCAAGGGCATTGGAGTGTATTGCTTGCACTACATTCTGTATAGTTGTGCAATAACAACAGTTAGCCTTAGTGTATTTTTTTAACAGGTAAAAATTAGCCTTAGTGTATTTCTTGCATTATTTTCTCTATGCAATTTGTGTACTAACAACAGTCAGCCAAAACCATTAACCACCACTTCAAAAGTATAATACAAGTTTTGGTATTTTAGTTCTAATTTTTCCTGGCTTTGAGATCAACTATATAAGCATCTTCTTACTGGTGTCAAAAGGATTGGTAAAGCAATGATTACATATCTGCATATTTTAGCCCCATGGCTTGAAGCCACAAATGCATATTCTTGTGAACGTTAAGCTAAAAGAAACAAGCATGGGCTTTAATATATTCTACTTGACCAGGAAAATTTTTAGCTGGGACTAGACAAAAACACAAAATATTAGTCTTGCCATAGGTGATAGTAGGACCCTCTATAAAGGTTGATGATGCCTGGTAAATATGGTACACAGCCTGAGACTTGAATTATTGATACATTGCTGTATTACTGTCTGCAGCTGAGATAGCTATGTTTGAGAACAACATTGTTATCTACAAGTTCGTCCAGGACCTGCACTTCTTTGTGACTGGAGGTGATGATGAAAATGAACTCATCTTAGCTACAGTTCTTCAGGGATTCTTTGATGCAGTTGCCCTTCTCTTGAGGTATTTTTTGTCATAATTAACCTTTGTTTCTGGATTTTTGATAAAGAGATTTATTAGTTTGTGCTTCTGTTTTATGCATTCTTCTATTTCACTTGCTGTAGGAACACTGTTGATAAAAGGGAGGCACTCGAAAACTTGGATCTCATTCTTTTATGCCTTGATGAGATTGTTGATGGAGGGTATGTAACATGCTTCTTAAATTCACATACCCTGCATATTTGCACTTTATCAAATATTTCCATATTCCTTTTTCCACACTTTCAATAATGTATGTGGGATCAATTTGATACATCATAATGGATAAGATAAACATAAAGGAAAAGAATTTTGTTCTACAATAGAGAACTATCAATCTTCCAATAGTGAATCTTCATACTGTCAGTGGAATCCACTTCACCGACCACCATGCTTCCTTCTCTATTGGAGGATTTTTTTTTTTTCCTTTTCCCATGAAGCGTCAATAAGTGTCGTCTAGTTTACTGCAGTACTTCTATGGTCAAGGAGTGTATTATTTATTAAGAACATATATCTATTTTGCAGGATGATACTTGAAACGGACTCAAGTGTCATTGCAGGGAAAGTGGCGACCCACAGCATGGATGCTGACGCACCGTTGTCTGAGCAAGTAATGCAACTTTCTCTCTTTTCGTTGGTTCCTCCCTTACTATTATTCGCATATCTTAATCTCAACTTATCCACTTATATAAAATATAAGATATTGTAATGGATGTTATGATCCACAAATTTCACATTTTATATGAAATATGCATGCATCACTAACCCACTAACACTAACTCCCAGCACTTTTGGACTCTATTTGTTATTTGTTTGAACTACTGTTAACTAACCCGCCTTTAATGACTCCCTCCTTTTGCTATCGCATTTGAGCTTCCCTTTCATCAATAAAATTGTATTACTCATTAAAAAAAAAGTAATTAATTACAGCTCTCTTCTTTGGTTTTGTATTTAATCCTTTATCTTTCTTGACTAAAATTGCAGACTATAACTCAGGCATGGGCTACAGCACGTGAACATTTGACAAGAACCCTTCTCAAATGAGATATGCGTGCACACATAGAATATGAGATGGCATTCTTTTGGTTGATTAAAATCCTTTTTCATGTGTGAGTAGCGTAGTTATTCATTTCTCTCTCCATTTAGCACATGGGATGATGAAACATAATGCCATTTGGCTTCTTCTTATGGTCTCTCTCTCTCTCTCAATAATTAGTAACGTATGGAAAATGTTGTTATTTGCCTGTGGGCTCTTGCACTTGCATTTCTTGGCCTAAAGATAATGATTTAGTTGTTGAATTGCCCTCCAGGGACCCTCATCTGTTTTTTGTCCTGTTATTTTCTGAGAACCTGTTGATACTTGAAACAACGTACACTGTGCAATCCGTAGCTATCTAATCATGATAATCTTATCCTAAACACTATTTGTGATTTTGACTGGCTGTTTAATTTATTTATTAATAAATAAAATAAAATAAAATAAAAACTCAGTCCACTAGGACCTGTTTTGAATGAATCATCAATACAGATTGGTAAAATATCCCAGTCTAATAAATAATAATTTAGTTGATGAATCACCCAACCTGCCCAGTTGCCCCCGCGGGCCTGGTCTCCGCCAGCAGAGCCGGATTTTATCTAGCTTGATGCCCGCACCCCATCTCGTGTGTGTGTGTGTATATATATAATTCATATTATATTGCCATCTTTCATATCCCTCTCACAATACTCTCCATGTTATGCTTTTCCCTTCTCTCTCATCTTTTACTCTAATGTTCATCTTGCACAATTGTCTCAACCTTGAAGAGAAGACGAGGTGGTGACAAGGTGTTTGTAATCCAATTCGATCCCACTAGGTGCCATCCCTAAATTTGATAGTTAAGAAAATCAAATATCAAAGATAATAAATATGCAAATAAACACATGTTCAAACCTTGTGGATTTGAAGAATGAAACTAAGGGTATTGACAGCACTTGTTTCAAGACATTTTTTTGAACCAAATTAGGTTTGAAATTCTAAAATCGAAAATGGAAGGGTGTTGCCCCCACTTCTATTTGAAATTCCTATTACAAGAAAGAGTTCATTTCTTGGCAAGAGAAATACTAATATTAAATAAATAAAAAGGAAAAGAACAAAGAAAAAGAGGATACAAGAAGTTTAATAATATGAAAAAACACTCATTTTACCTTCACTGTTTTACACGATATTCATAATTGATACGTTAAAAAACACATTTTAAAAAGTGAAAATGAAATGTCCACTAAAAACAAATGTAAAATAATAAATGAAAAAGTAGATTTGAGAGAATCCCTAATAATATTCTTGCTCCTGCATCATTCCCATGGTAGCATACTAGCATTATCCGTAGTTCATAGCCCCACTTCATTTAAAACATTTTTTAAACCATGTTGGTGTGAAATCTAAATCAAGGGATTTGCCCCACTTCTTTTTAACTTTAAAATTACAATATTAAGAATGCCCCACTTCCTTAAAGACATTTTTTTAAACCATGTTGGTGGGAATTCTAAAACAAAGGTTTTTTTTATATATATATATTTTAAGCTCCACTTCTTTTTCTCTTTTTTAATTCCAATATTGAAGAAGAGTCCATTTATGCACAAAAGAAGAAAGAATGACGAGTACCCAATGAAAACAAAAACATGATCAGAATTCGGAAGTAAATATTATTCAAGATTGAAATATAAAGGAAGTGAGCAAGAAAAGAGGGATGGAAAGTTTAAAATAACCTCTCTCCAACATCATTCCCAATAATGGTAATATCGGAATAGCCACCACTTCCTATAAGATATATATATATATATATATATAATGTCTTTGAATTCTAAAAATCGAAGGGTTTTACCACCAATTCAAAATTTGAGAAGGAGTCTATTTATGACCCACGAAAAAAAAAACAAAGAGCGAAGAATTCCCAAACCAGAACAATAATACAACTCATAAAAACTAGAAAAGTAAAAAGGAAGGGAACAAGAAAAAGAGGAAGACCAAGACTTTGATATTCTTTCCCCACTATCAGTCACATCATTTTTGCCATGACTTGCATTTTTTTTTTTTTTGCCATGACTTGGGAGAAAATATTAAAATAGCATTAATTTTCAAACAATATAGTTAGTAGTTAAGTTTTACAAATTATATTTTTTACTAGCATCTCGAGTCTAAAAGACTCGATTTTGGGGCTATAAATCGAGTCTTTAATGCTCGATTTTTATGATCTGATTCTATCTGATGTGGCATTTTTTACACGTGGCGACTACTTGAAAATCGAGTCTCTAAGACTCGATTTACAAGCCAGATGAAATTTGAACTCCACAAAAAAAAAAAAAAAAAAACGGACCAGGCAGCGTGCGCGCCCAGGTCCGCGCGACCTGGGCTGTCCTGGGTCACGCGACCTGGGCGCGCGGTGGCCTGGGTCTCAGCGCGCCCAGGCAGCGCGACTTGGGCGCGCGGGGGCCTGGGTTGCGCTCCCAGGCGCCGCGCCGCGCGCGACCCGGGCGGGCGTGGCTCGGGTCACGCGCCCAGGCAGCGCGCCCCAGGCCGCGCGACCCAGGTGGGCGGACTGCGTTTTTTTTTTTTTGGTGGTAAATTGAGTCTTAGAGACTCGATTTCCAAGTAGTCGCCACGTGGAAAAAATGCCACATCAGACAGACCATAAAAATCGAGCATTAAAGACTCGATTTATAGCTCCAAAATCAAGTCTTTTAGACTCGAGATGCTAGTAAAAAATATAGTTTGTAAAACTTAACTACTAATTATATTGTTTGAAAATTAATGCTATTTTAATATTTTCTCCCATGACTTGCATTACTATCTAGTAACGAATGGTCCCAAATTTCACATACTCATCCTCTTCTTGTTCTAGATGGGTCAGAAACGATGTCGTACTTGTGGAAAAAACCAACCCACCTAGTTAGCTACCAAAGTACAAGCCAATTTTATTAATTAATAAAAATCTTTCCAAGATTTTCTTGCAAAAAATCTAGGCCGACGAATTTTTTCATAATTTTTTGTTATAATTGTAATGTGGCAATATGTAATTAGTAGAAAAAAATAGTATATTCATTTATAGGTAATGATTAACCACTCATAATTTAACTTATTAAAATTGCCGCAAAAAAATTATGAAATAATATGAAAAAATTGTGAGATAATATGTGGTCTTAGAACAGCTCAATTTTCTTCATGTAGCTCTGGCAAACTTAACACGCAAACGTGTGAGCTTCTGAGACTTGACCATCATGCATGGAAGAGGTCAAGAGGCAATAAGGACTCACTAATCAAGTGCTGTTTTCATGTTTGACTTGAAACTCTACGTAGGACCCTTCTTTGTTGCATATGACCTTTACGTGTTACTTGAACTTCCAGGAAAAAATATTATATATATTTTTTCAAGTTTTGGACCAAATACAACACCATGTGAAAGGAAATAGTTTTCAAATGAATCACACAGTTCATACTTCACATTTCATTATTCGTGTACTTTACTACTTCCTCCTATTTTATTTATTTGTTATTATTCAATGCTGTGATTAGGTCCATTACCATGTTCCAACCTATTTTCCACTTTGAAATTGTCAATATATATAAGCACAATTTTATAAAAGAATTATCGTGTCTACCATATTTATAAAAAAAGAATATAAAAACTTCTTTTTTCAGATAAAAAAAAGGAGAGGATTATATTTTTATAAACAAACTAATTACATCAAAAGAGGTGAAATGGCTCCAAGATTATCTACAGCAAAAGGAGCACAAAGTCTATCTACACCCCAACCCATCCTGTCAAAATTGAATGTGCCCTTCATTTTAATCAAGAAAACTAATTTTTTTTTCCCATCTTTTATATTTGTGTTCAATTTTTTTTTCAAGAGAGTTTCATTCTATGACGTCCACTCCTAATGATAGCTCTTTATTATCAGACCAAAACATCAATTGGTTTTTTGATATGGACGGAGATTGAACCTTAAATCTTTTATTCAACCATTATAGACTTTACTAATAAAGTTAACTGGAACCCACAATTTATGTTCAAATTAATAATAGTAAAATATTATTTTAATCCTTAAACTTTACTAAAACGAGAGAGATGTGAGAGGGGGAGTGATGACATGGAGAGAGACAAAGTGGGAGAAGAAGAGAAAGTGAAAGAGGGAGAGAGAATAAAGTAATAAAAAAAATTATACAAGCCTGCTATAGTGTTGTCATACATATCAAATTGTACTGTAACAGAATTGCAAATTTTTTTTACAATTGGAAAATCGAGTAATGGGAGATTTTGGAATTCTAATGCTAACAAATGACATTTGCAAGACCCAATGTGAATATTCTAATTATTTGTTTTTTAATGGTAAACGTGGCAGATTTTAAAGTGGGCTTTCTTCCTTACGTGGCAACACAACCTTAATTGCAGGAAAACGCTCTTGCTTTTATATATAGTATGAGATGAGATTTGTTTTTCATCTCTAAACTTAAAAAAAAAATTTATCCTTAAATTATTGAAAATTTTATTTTTAATCCTTAAACTATTGAAAATGTTTTACTTTATATTTATAAACTTTACCAAAAAAAAAAAATTCCCATCCCTAAACTATTAAAAAAAATTTATTTTTTCATTCCTATTTTTGTATCTAAACTATTAAAAAAAAGTTTATAAAGTTTAAGGATAATGAATAAATAATTTTTTAAATTTTAAAGACAAAAAACAAACTTTGGCTTTAAGTTCTAATTTTTTTTTTCATCTATAAACTAAAAAAAAAAATTATCCTTAAATTATTGAAAAGTCTATTTTTAATCATTAAACTATTGAAAATGTTTTACTTTATGTTCATAAACTTTACCAAAAGTTTTTTTTTTCCATCTCTAAACTATTGAAAAAAAATGTTATTTTTTTCATTCTTATTTTTGTCTCTAAATTATTTAAAAAATTATAAAGTTTAAGGATAATGAATAAATAATTTTTTAAAATTTAAAGATGAAAAATAAACTTTGGATAAAGTTTAGGGATCAAAATATATTTTATTTAATTAATAATAATAAAAAAAATAAATTGTACAATAGTAAATTTTGATTTTAAAGACAATATATGAAATAATGTTCCCTTAAAAAAAAATTTTGAATGGTTGAAGTGGACAAAAAAAAATGGAAGATAGATAGTATTTATGTTAAGGTATATATGTCATACTCCTCAAAAGGACAATTATTATATTTGGAAGTATTAGGCAAATTAATATAACAAAATTGCGATAACAAATAGGTTAGGCTCTGAGAATTGCCAGGCCAAGGCCTGCCTTCCCCACCGATATGTACATGTCTTTTCCTCTATAGTGAGCCAATACTTTAAACTTTCTCATTTTAGGTTACTTTTTTTTTTTTTTTTAGAAACATTATTTTTGGTTACTTAATTAGTAAGTTACAGAAACTTTATTTTTACTCTTCTAACTTTTCAATCAAAATCATATAAAAATATCCCATCAGTTTGAAAGATTGAAAATTGAAAAGATAAGTCTTGTGCCATATAAAGTGGCACAATAAATGCCACAACTTATTTATGTGATGAGTTGTAGTTAATAGAGAGTGTCTTCACATGGACCTACCACTACCCTCTACCAGCCACAACTCACCACATAAGTGAGTTGTGACATTTCTTGTGTCACTTTATATGGCACTAGAAAGTCTCAATTGAAAATCCTCACCTTATACCAACAAAAAAAGAAAAATAGATGGATAAAATTAACAAGAGGTTAAAACTGTACTACTATATTCTCTGTTCTAGTCTTTTCCTTTTCAGCAGGAACCTCTGGTCCCGTTCAAAACATGAAATCATTGCAGTCTACTTTGCATGAATTTCCACAATCCATACGTGTAAAACTGGTGACAGATCCAATACCAGGGCTGGGAAAAGTGAAAAGAAAGAAAAACAAAATTCCTCAGAGCTATCATATATTATACGTTTATACTAACAGCAAAATCACTAGGAATTTTGTAGAGTTATGTAAGTTTATATTATAGGATCGTAGATATATAAAATATTTACATTTTTTACAAATGTATACAAAATTGTATACATTTTGTGTCAATTTGAAATTATAAACTAAGAATTATCGTAATGGATATGATACTTTAACTTTAAAATAAAAAGGAAAATAAAAATGGTGGTTGTGATCCACATGTCACTCATAGTCATATATGTGGGCTATTCCAAAAACTAATAGTGTTCAACTAAAGCATACCTGATGGAGTGGATCCACCTGAAAAAATAACAGAACCTACCGCAAATTGTAATAAGGATTCTAAATTTGACAATTGGCTAACACCTGCTCAAACATTAATGTTTATTGCTTTGATATTAATGGATAATATATAATACTATGATTGTAACGTGGTGTCGATGGACACTTGCAACTAACAACTATATATTATATATATTTACTTTGGGATATTTCATTTTGTGAACTTAAATATGTTTTATAAATATGGTCAGGGATTACCTCAAAATTTTCTCTCTTTTTTTAAGTATTTCAAAAAATCAATTATTAAAGAAAAAAAAAATTTAACCTTACTAGAAGCCATAGACCAAAGGTACTTGACCCAAACAAAAAAAAGAAGAAGAAGAAGAATGAGTTCGATATTGACAATGTTCATATGACCAAAAAATAATAATAAATTAATCAAAAACTGGCCAATATATATGTATAATTCCAAATTGAAGGCTTGAGAAAGTCCTTGAACCTATGGAGTTTATTCAAGTGCGTGGTAAACAATGAGAAACAGTCCACGATGATATAATCTAATATTAATTCAAATATAGAATCTTGTCTGTAATGTCATATTCAAATTGAAATTAGTAATCAATGCTTGAACATGCTTTCACATTCACAGTTGAAAAATTAAATAAAAATAGAGCAATGGAGAAAAGAGAGAGAGAAAGAAAGTCTAATAACATTTTAATTTCAAAGGAAACTTCCAAATGGCCAACACTTGGGTAGTTGGGTTGTACACAATTAAACGCGTTTATGTGTAGTACTGGTCATGCTTTAATTAATGAAATTTGGTTGGTATTTTCACATTCGTAATATGGTTTCCAATTTTATTTATTAATTTTTTGATAAATGATAGTCATCTTTTTTTTCTTTTTTTTTTGAGAAAGAAATGATAGAAATCAGCAACATAATATGAGAATAATTTGTGATATCTAATCATTCAAATTAGTTGTGCATATTAAAAATGCTCTTATAGTTTAGGACATATATTGCAAATACTCTCATAGTTTGAAGTGCCTATTTTCTAATGCTCTCATAGCTTACGGTTGATAATTGTCTACTAAACTATTAATTTTTACCCTAATTTAAACGTTTGAATAGACATTGCAAATTAGCATCAAACTATGATGTTGATTACAAAATTTTAAAGTTTAGATTATATATTGTAGTTAGGAGTCTTGTATTTCAACTGTTTGGTATCTTCTAATAATTTCAAATGAAATATCTAGGGTTCAAATCCTCTTTATTGATGTATTAAAAAAAAGTTGGATATTGCTAATATCTCAATAGTTTAGGGTGGTTAATTATAATTATCAATTTATTTGGTTTTCATATTTTTTATTTAAAAAAAAGAATTTTAGAGGAAATAAAGAAAATAGATTGGTTTTCAATGGTTTTTAGTTTATTTGTAAACCAAAAACAATAAACTGTTTTAGATAATATCGATATTATCTGAAAATAGGTTTTTGTTTCTATTTCGTGGTTTTTAAAACAAGAACCGAATGATTGAGAAAATGACATGAAAACAACGTACGTATCAATAATTTTGGCTTAGGGTCAACGGAATGATCATTAAATTTATAAGCTGTAGACCAAGACCTAATTCTTTATTTTTTAAAATATATTTTGGGGGTATTAATAAGATTTGATCTCAAATCTCTTGTAAGAAATAAAATATTTCACTAACTAAACTAATTAAAATCCCCCACCCACCAAAAAAAAAAAAAAACATGTAACGTGCTATTGTGTTGTTAATTGTTATAACAAAATATGTCAAATTTGATAGTTGGCCAAACAGAATTAAAAACATAAAAATACTGTTCACTAGATAATTTAACAAAGGAAAAACTAAGTCAAATGCTGTATTTTAATGTTGCTTTTCTTGTTTTTGTTTTTTTGTTTTTTGTTTTTTTTTTTTTCTCACCTCTCTCTAAATTAGACTTGCAGCTGGCCGATCCACATGGAAATGGAGTGGGAGGCGTCACCTTTAGGTCCCATTGAAGATATATACATATATACATACATATATATATATATATATATATATATATATATATATATATATATATAATTCACCAGCTAATTGACAACCATTTGATCCATGAATCATAGTAAGATTACCAAGATTTTCTCCTATGTGTATTCCTTGTTCAAATTGACCACCAAAATCATGCCATGCATACATTCTCAAAACAGAGTTGCAGAACACAAGTCTATGGTTTGTTATGCTATCATATAATTCATGCCCTATAGTTGTTTGTTTGGTTCAAGTAATCAAAAGTTTCATTAAATTTTTTAAAAAAAATTATAAACATATATACAATGTGAAAGTATTTTTTTTAAGTATTTTCAAAATAGACAATAACATTAACATAAAAAACTAAAAACAAACAATTAATTCCTTAACAATTTCTCAACCTTAGTCCCACATCAATTGTGGTGATGTGTGTTTGTGGGCTCATATACCGTACTAACTGCCGCATGCAGTTTTAGTACTGACTTATGGTGTTGAATTCCATTCCCCCCTGTGAGTATCAAAAAAAATTCCTAACAAATTGTCAAGAAAAACAAAACTAATAGAAAAAGAGGTGAATATATATATATATATATATATATATATATATGTGTGTGTGTGTGTGTGTGTGTGTGTGTGTGTGATGTTCAACTTAAATTGAATCCTAAAAATAATCTACATTTTATGCAAAGGATTAAGCCACAAACTTGGAATTTAATTATAGAAGAAAATCAATATATACTCAATAAGCAAAACTCTCATTAAAATTGAATCACATATGATAAAAATGAAATGTCCCTAATCTCTCTCTTATAGCAACTAAACTAGGTAAACAAGATTAGGGACTGGACAGGAATATCTTATAGCCCAAGTACCACCTAAAACTAGAACCACAAGTAGGTGCACCCAGTACTTTATAACAAAATTAACAAAATCAACAAAATTTTGTTCAAAGAGTTGTTTTTTTTTCTTTTTTTAATACTAAAATCAGTAACCCCATTTTTCTAGAATTATTTTATGATTGGTTGGGAGAAAAGAGGTACAACATGTCCCAGTTAAGGACCTGCCACGTGGGATAATGTGGGACCCACACCTGGCAATCCAGGGAAGTGTTAGACTGGTCCTCTCTCAGCTGCTCCAAATTTATTTCTCATTGCCAGTACATCTTAGGCAACACTACTCAATTAAGAAAAAATTAAAAAAAACCATAACTTAATATTTTCACGTTAAATTTTATAACTGATAAGTTGGATTTATATGAAAATTTAAATCAATAAATGTATCCGCTACTTTATTATTTACTATTAACAACTTTACTACCTTATATAATTAAGAAATTTTGTTGTACCTTCAAATTTTTATGGGACATTAAAAATTACAAAAAAAGCATAATAATTAAATTACAATTCTGTAATTTGACACTTTGAAAGTATAATTTTTTTTTCTAATAAAGAAAAGAAAATTAATAAAACCAGAGAGAGAGAGAGAGAGAGAGTGGTAAAATATAAATATAGGAGAGGAGGGCCCGGAAATTTCTGACATTGGTTCGGACTTTGTTTCTTGGACGAGGAGAGGACCTTGCTCTGTGGCCTAAAACCCTGTCAAATCTCTCTCTAAAGCTTTTCTGTTCTTTGCTTCTAAACTTTGTCTTCCTCTTTGATCTGCAACTCACAAGCCATTTCTCTCTCTTTTGGCAAATGGGTTTTGGCCAGTTTGTCCTGGAGATTAATGGGGCTCTTGTTTCCAGGTACTTTTTCTTATAAAAATTTGAGCTTTTTAAATAATTATTCCATCTGGGTTTCTTTTCTTTTTTTCCCTACAAAATTTGGCCTTTCTTGGTTTATTTTGTGAGATTGTAGCTTTTGATATGAGGAATCTGCACTGGTATTAATGACTGTTTCCTACATTTTTAGCTGGGCTGTTTCAGATTTTTTTTTTTTTCATTTTTGAAAATCTTTCCTTTTTCTTTTATTTAATTTGTTCTTTTGTAATAAATTTTGTAATTTTTAGCTGAAATATTGGTGTAATGTATTTAAAATTTCCATATATAATGAAAAGAACAAGTATCTTTGAATTTAAGTTTTGTTTGTGATTTTGAGGATCTTTGTAGCTATAGTTGTGAATTTGTGTGAAGACCTTATTTGTTCCTTAAAGATGACAACATTTCAAATAGTTTGCAAATCTGGGTTTGCAAGCATTCATATGCAGGTTTAAATAAGAATCCATTAAGGAATGTGGTGATTTTTATACGTAAAGTTTGATTTTTTTTTTTTTGTTTTTGTGTGTGTGTGTTATTTTATTGATATTGCAGCCTGCATATTTTCAAACATTATGTGCTAAATTAATTTCCATCTGGGTCTGTATAATTAGGTATTAGAAGAAGAAATTGGACATAAGGGACAAATCCTTAGATTCATAGTGAAGGAGATTCGGGTTTTGTTTGATTGGCATGTGTCACTTATTATTGTCTTGAGCTGAAATTTGGAAAGATGACAAGGGGAAGGATAAGGTCAAAGATCCGGCGGAGCAATCTTTACACATTCTCATGCCTCCGGCCTCAGACCACAGACACTGAGGGACCAAATGCAGTTCAAGGCTCACGAGTTGTACATTGCAACCAACCTCAACTTCACCTGAAGAAACCTCTGAAGTACTGCTCAAATTTTATATCAACCACGAAGTATAATGTTGTTACGTTCTTACCTAAGGCAATCTTTGAGCAATTCCGGAGGGTTGCTAATTTGTACTTTCTTTTGGCTGCGGTTCTTTCACTCACACCAATTTCGCCATTTACTCCTGTTAGCATGATTGCTCCTTTGGCATTTGTTGTTGGGCTCAGTATGGCGAAGGAAGCCCTGGAAGACTCACGTAGGTTTGTTCAGGATATGAAGGTTAATCTCCGGAAAGTTAGTGTTCATAAAGGAGACGGTGTTTTTGGTTATAGGCCATGGCATAAGATTCGGGTGGGAGATGTATTGAAAGTGGAAAAGGATCAGTTCTTTCCTGCTGATTTGCTTCTCTTGTCTTCAAGTTATGAGGATGGGATTTGCTATGTGGAGACTATGAATTTAGATGGTGAGACAAACTTGAAAGTAAAGAGATGTTTGGAAACAACTTTGTCTTTGAATGATGATGAATCTTTCAAGGATTTCTTGGGGAAAATCAGATGCGAAGACCCAAACCCCAGTCTTTACACCTTTGTGGGTAATTTGGAGTATGATCGTCAGGTTTTTCCTCTTGATCCTACTCAGATTCTCCTCAGAGATTCAAAGCTCAGGAATACAGCTTTTGTGTATGGTGTGGTGGTTTTCACTGGTCATGATAGCAAAGTCATGCAGAATGCGACAAAATCCCCTTCGAAAAGGAGCACAATAGAAAAAAAGATGGATTATATTATATACATCCTTTTCACTCTCCTTGTATTGATCTCATTGATCAGCTCACTGGGATTTGCTGTGAAGACTAAGTACCAAGTCCCAGACTGGTGGTACTTACAACCCAAGAAACCTGATGGTGTATTTGATCCTACAAACCCTAGCTTGTCTGGATTTTATCATCTGATCACTGCTCTCATCCTTTATGGATATTTAATACCCATCTCGCTTTACGTTTCAATTGAGGTTGTGAAGGTTTTGCAAGCAACCTTCATTAACCAAGACATACATATGTATGATGAAGAGAGTGGGAATACCGCGCAAGCGCGGACGTCAAATTTGAATGAGGAATTGGGTCAGGTAGACACAATCCTTTCTGATAAAACTGGCACTTTGACATGCAATCAGATGGATTTTCTAAAGTGCTCCATCGCCGGTACAGCATATGGTGTGCATTCTAGTGAAGTTGAAGTTGCTGCTGTACAACAAATGGCTATTCAGGAGGAGGATGTAGACCTTTCCAATTTTCCCAAGCGGAGAGGTGGTCGACATGTTTCACGGGATAATGTTGAAAGAGCTTCTGAAATTGAACTAGAGACTGTCATCACTTCTAGTAATGAAAATGATCTCAAACCTACCATCAAGGGATTTAGCTTTGAGGACAGGCGCCTGATGAATGGAAATTGGTCTAAAGAGCCCAATGCTGATGTCCATTTATTATTTTTCCGGATATTAGCAATTTGTCACACTGCAATTCCTGAGTATAATGAAGCCACTGGGAGTTTTACATATGAAGCAGAGTCACCTGATGAAGGGGCTTTTCTTGTTGCAGCGAGAGAGTTTGGTTTTGAATTTTTTAGAAGAACTCAATCAAGTGTGTTTGTCCGTGAAAGATATACCAATTCTGGAGAGCCAGTTGAGAAGTAAGAATTCCACTGACCTACATAATGTAGCCCTTTTGGTAATTGTTCTCATCTACAGATATTTGTTGACTTAGCATTTTTTTATCTTTACAGGGAGTATAAAATTTTGAATCTACTGGATTTCACCAGCAAAAGAAAGCGAATGTCTGTAATTGTGCAAGATCAGGAGGGACAGATTCTGCTTCTGTGCAAAGGTGCTGACAGGTTAGGCTCATGAATATCCTTCTAATTCTTGATATTGCTTCAGAGATACTGACAGCTGAATATATGATATAAATGGCCTATACAAAAAATCTTCAATCAGCTTCCATATGGCACCAAGGGTTTTTTGATTTTAAGTTTTGTTGAGGCTAAACTATATTTCAAATATCTACCTTTTGAATGCTTTATGCATTAAGAAACTCTGAAGCCTGAAAATTCAGCATCAAGCTTTATGTATACTTTTTGGATCTTCTACTCTTCTCTTTAATTTAGTGGGAGAGAAAATTAGTTGGTTTTAGGCACTTTAACACCCATGCATTCTCCCCTGTACTACGCAGCATCATTTTTGATCGACTTTCAAAGAATGGAAAAGTGTATGAGGAAACCACTACCAAGCATTTGAATGAATATGGAGAAGCTGGATTGCGTACATTGGCACTTGCTTATAGAAAGCTTGAGGAGTCCCAGTATGCCACCTGGAATAACGAATTTCAGAAAGCTAAAACATCTATTGGGGGTGATAGAGAAGCAATGCTTGAGAGGGTATCAGATATGATGGAAAGAGAGTTGATACTTGTTGGTGCTACTGCTGTGGAGGACAAACTGCAAAAAGGGGTAGACATAATAATCCTTTTTAGCCATAATAATATGAATATTTTGCTCTTTTGGTTTGCTTTTACTTAATTGCAATATTCTCCCTTTTAGGTCCCCCAGTGCATTGATAAACTTGCACAAGCTGGTCTCAAGATTTGGGTTTTGACAGGAGATAAGATGGAAACGGCAATCAACATAGGGTCCGTAGCTTTCTAATTGATTAGAAGGCTCTTCTTTATGCATAGTACTTCTTTTGAGGAACTTACAGAAAGCAGACTTTTTATTGAGAGCTGCTCCAGACAATAAATATAATGACTGTTTTGTTTGCATGATGCAGATTTGCCTGTAGTTTACTTCGACAAGGAATGAAGCAGATCTGTATAACAACGACAAATTCAGACGCATTAGTCAAAGATGGCAAAGAGGTAATTTCCTTTGAAAATGAAATAGAGGAATTAATTTCGGAAAATTGCCTTCATTAAAAGTTGTTTTTTGTCACTGAACAGGGTGCGAAAGAGAACATTTTGAATCAAATCACCAATGCCACTCAGATGATAAAGCTGGAGAAGGACCCACATGCTGCATTTGCACTGATTATTGACGGGAAAACTTTAGGCTATGTTTTAGATGATAATATGAAGCATCAATTTTTGGGATTAGCGGTTGATTGTGCATCTGTCATATGCTGTCGTGTCTCTCCCAAGCAAAAAGCAGAGGTAGGATCTTTGTTTCCTGCGTGTCAACATTGCACTGTCTTCAGATATTTTGCTTTCTGATTTTCAATCATCAAATCAGTGTCACTCATAAATGTAGACTTATATATGTGCTGTTATGTTGGGATCTGTTTTCATATCTTCAATTTCTTGACACCAGGTAACCAGGTTAGTCAAAGAAGGAACTGGAAAAACCACCCTAGCTATAGGTGATGGTGCAAATGATGTTGGAATGATTCAAGAAGCTGACATTGGTGTTGGTATCAGTGGGGTTGAGGGTATGCAGGTTGGTAACATGTCTGATTTGCCCTTTCTGCTTAACGGCTCTCTAAATGCATTTGGTACATTCTTTTTTCGGTTCAAGAATTCATACACATTTCATCTATTTCAAAAATTTGTGAAAATAAAAATGTCATAGAGCTTTATTGTTTCTGATTGCCAGAATTTTATGACGGGCAAAAATTTAATTTAGGTTAGCAAATGTAGGACATCATTCTTGTTTACAATCTTCTGTCTCAAGTTGGATTCTAGACAGGAACATGGTGTCAAATTTGCTTCTGTTTTCCAGAACTAGTACTATCCATATATAAAATAAAAAATTAAATAAAATTTTTAAAAAAACCTAGTACTATCCATTTGTATTTTTATTATTTCTCTCTCTCGGGAGGTTTGGCACCCCCCTTAGGCAGGCTCTGTCTGAATGTATTTTCACAGATTTGGGTGACCTAATCCACACTTAAATGTCCAATTCTAAGTTTGTTCTTGCTTATATTTGAATGTTTTCTGGGACATTGGACTATTTGCTAGTTAGCTGGTAATGATTAATGCTCATCCTTGTATGGACTATAGAGGCATGAGATGTGCATGAGGTTTTCCCTTTAGAAGGATATATTTGCACTTGTACTTTGCATTGAAGCTCATAACTAGTAACTTTTTGCAGGCTGTGATGGCTAGTGACTTCTCCATTGCCCAGTTTCGGTTTTTGGAGAGACTTCTGGTAGTACATGGACACTGGTGCTACAAGAGGATTGCTCAGATGGTAAACCATCTTGATGTTTGATTATCATTTATTTTCAACTATGCATGCACACTTGCACACCCGCAAACATATGCATCAACAGAAATGAAGATGCTGTGTGCATGTGCTTGTTTTTTATGTAATTTATCCTCATTTATCCTGGGATCTTTTGCATTCAGGTTTGCTATTTCTTCTACAAAAATATAGCATTTGGTCTTACCCTCTTCTACTTTGAGGCATTTGCGGCCTTTTCTGGACAGTCAATTTATGATGACTGGTACATGCTATTGTTTAATGTTATACTTACCTCATTGCCTGTCATTTCACTTGGAGTTTTTGAACAAGACGTCTCTTCTGAGGTCTGCCTACAGGTTAGTATGTTGATAACACCCAAAGTGGTGCTTCCTCCATATTCCAGTTATCCCTGCTGTAATACTTACCCATCCACCATGCTTTTGCAGTTCCCTGCACTATATCAGCAAGGACCGAAAAACCTGTTCTTTGACTGGTACAGGATACTGGGTTGGATGGGCAACGGTCTCTATTCCTCCCTCGTTATTTTCTTCCTCAACATTGTCATATTCTATGATCAGGCATTCCGTGTTGGAGGCGAGACAGCTGATATGGAAGCTGTAGGTACGACAATGTTCACTTGTATCATCTGGGCTGTTAACTGCCAGATTGCACTCACTATGAGCCACTTCACATGGATCCAACACCTCTTGGTTTGGGGCAGCATTGTCACGTGGTACCTGTTTCTCTTTCTCTATGGCATGATGTCACCGCTTATTTCTGGAAATGCCTACCAAATTCTAGTTGAAGTTCTTGGTCCTGCTCCTATTTATTGGGCAGCCACCCTTTTAGTGACAATCACTTGTAATCTTCCTTACCTTGCCCACATATCTTTCCAAAGATGTTTTAATCCAATGGATCATCATATCATCCAAGAAATCAAGTACTACAAGAAAGACATTGAAGATCGACACATGTGGACTAGGGAGCGATCCAAGGCTAGACAGGAAACCAAGATTGGGTTCACAGCAAGGGTGGAGGCAAAGATCAGGCAGTTGAGAGGGAGGCTACAAAAGAAGCATTCTTCGAACTTGAGTGCATCATGATCATGCCGATGATTTTATCAGTTTTGAAAATTTTCTTAGGGTCTGTAGCCATTCATAGTTTTATAAAGGGGCCTTTTTTATAATTTTTTTTGTAATTTTAATCCAGATTCATTCGTTATAGAAATGTATTAGAGCTTTGTATGTACAACATTTATAGAGATTTATAGAGTTAGCAGCTTGTGAAGATAGAAACTGGAGTCTGGTCTGGGTATCATGCACGTCACTATTGGCTGTAATTGGCTTCTTTACAAATTCTAGATATATAACATCCTATATTTGTTCAAAATACTCTTTCCGAAGTGGGTATTGACTTACTCTTGTACATCCCTTTACTCGTCTCCTTTATTCACTTTTACGACGGCTAAAGCACCTGTATTTGGCCGTAGAGCTGGAGAATTTTCAATGACTCAAGAATACTTGTGCTCAAGTTATGGCAAAAGCATATTATGTTTTAGGTATATACGAATAACTCTCTCACAACATGTGGGACCCACTCTACGTGGGACCCATACACTAGTAGTGGATCTCACTTGTTGCATGAGGGTGGGAGTATACACCCGAAACATGATATACTCCTACCAAGTTATGGGACCATTTAAGTGACAAAATACTTTTAAGAAATGAGGACATTCAAAACTCTTTAAGCACCTAATTATTCTCTTGAGTTTGTGTAGTTTTCTATCTGACAAACACCAAGTTATTACAAGAAGAAATCCTTTTGAGGGTGATCCCAACATGCTAACTAGAGATTTCAAACCAAGGATCTCATAAATATCATGAAATCTTAAAAATCACTAAACTAACCACTTGGAATTAAGTGACAAATACTCGGATCAATTCTAAAATGACTTAAATGCCATTGGGCTAATTCATAGGCTCAACCTTTTTGGAAGGGCTTTCAAGCATTGAAATCTGTTAATTCTATCTCACCTTATTGTGTGCATTGAGCTTTGTTTTGTCATATGACTAGAAGGAATCCAATCTCCTGTAATTTGGGTTTTACTTATTCCCTTCCCTTTTCATGGAGATATGGCCTAAGTGTCTCTCTCTCTCTCTCTCTCTCTCTCTCTCTCCTCAAGTTTAGACCCCTCAATTTTATTTATTTTTTATTTTGTGAGAGAGAGAGAGAGAGAGAGAGAGAGAGAGAGAGAGAGAGAGATGGTTAAAAGGGAATTCTTCAAAAAAAAAAAAAATTGAGGGGCTTAAGCTTCTTGAATGTGAATAAAATGATGATGATGAGTTACAAAATCCTAACCGGAAACGAAAACTTTGTTACAGAAAATGATTGCACATGATGCAGCACACTTTTTAAATGCTAAGAAGTTCCTCTTCCAAGTCTATGAGTTTAATCAAATAAGTTCAAATTAATCCAGTCAACAAAAATAAGTTAATTATAATTTCTTGGAGAGAAGAATGGGACCAATTCAATCTCTCATCCACAGTTGTCTGTTGGTCATCAACCTTTGAATTTGTTACCAACAATTGACATGTTCAACGTCAATCAAGTCATTATTATGACATTAGCCAATTCTTATTAGAAAGTTACATGATTCAACTTCAAATTTTTTTTATTAATATTCTAGAAATAATAATCTACCCTGTTTGACCAAGATTGCAGTTGATTCAGCTTGGGTTAGAGACTTGGAATTTTATGTATTTGTGAAATATTTGAACATTATCTAGAAATTTTAAGGAGAATATTGAAAAGACAGTAATGCCCTAGGATGCCATCTAATTAAGAAAATTATCACAATGAGGAGGTGCCGTGCAAATAAATCATGGTGTGAATGTAGAGTAGATATAAAGTTGACGCAAACCTTAACTATTAATCGCATGAAACATGTGCAAGATTCAATCTAGAAAAGTATATGATTTTTAAGTTTTTCTATGGTTTCCTTAGGGACTTTTTAGGTTTAAAAAAAAAAAATATATATTTTATGTGATCAAATTCATGCCTGTAATGCACTAAGAAATTTAGGGCACATCCATGTAGTTAATGAGGCCCCATTAACTTTTTTTAAGATGAGAACTTTGTCCAAAGCTATACATATCAAACTACATCCTTTTATAATCAACTACATTATTTAATATTAAATGTGTGCATGTAATGCACTAAGAATTTTAAGGTGCATATATCAAGGTCCAAGGTTAAATAAATAAATAAACTACAATAACAAATGAAAACAACATCGTTTTGGTACATAGTATAGTATATATTTGGATTAGCTATTTGAAAACATGTGTTCGGAAAAGAAGAAGAAAGTGATTTTTAAAAGAGTAGTTACTAGTTAAACATTCAGTAAACAAAAAGGAAAGTGTTACTATCATTAAAAACTATGGTGCAAAGATAGTTTAGCTTTAAAAATGACAATTTTGAATAAGTACCCGATATGTTACAACTTGAGAATACTGCTTTAAGAAAGATTTTGTCTACAAAATAATCAACAAAAGAGAGGCATATAGATTGGTGTTATTTGTATAAAATGAATGAAGAGAGTGTGAATCATCTTTTTCTTCATTGCCTTACTGCTTATGAGATGTGACCTATGGTATTTTGTTTGTTTGGAATTCAATAGGTCATGCCACAACAAATTTTGGATTTGTTAGCTTCTTGGCAAGATAGTGTTGGCCAACATTGGAACGTAAGCATTTATAAGATTGTTCCATATTACCTAATGTAATGTCTATTATAGAAGATGAACTCTAGAAGTTTTGAAGGAAACAAACGATCCATCTATCATTGAACTTAAATTGTCTTGGGCAAATTACAATTTACCCACTTGTCGTTGGTTGAAATTTAAGTTGTTTACCTGTGATCTAAAATTTGACACTTTACTCATTTGATATTTGACCAAAATTTAAGTTAACTACCTATGGTTTGAAATTCCATGATGCAAGTATTCTGATGGATAGTTTTTTTATCTTACTTGATTTTGTATTTTTATGTTTTTTGTGTCTTTGAAAGAGAGACATAAAAGTGAAGTAAAATTACATATTTAACTCTGTTTTTAACAAAGGTGGATTATAAAAATCTAATTGGGTTAACCTCAAGTGAGTATGTCAAATTTCAAACTACATGTAGGCAATTTAAATTTTGTCCAAACCATAGGTGGGTAAATTGTAGGCAACTTAAATTCTATGCTTGATTTTTTATTTTTATTTTTATTTTTTTGGTTGAGAATCCATTCTATGCTTTGATTGAACTAAAATCATCACAATCTTTTCTCATATATTCTTCACTAGATTTGTTTAAACATTGTACTATAAGATACATATTTTAATCCCTCCCTATTGTATTCCTCTTTAGAAATTGTCATTTTTCCCACAAAATCACCCCTTGCTTTGGTTTTCAAAATTCTTTCTTTTGTCTTCTTTTTATTTTATATTTTAAAATCTTTTTGGGTTAGAATAACTCAACAGGGATAGAGTCATAGGTTTATCAGTCACCCCCCCCCCCCCCCTAAAACAAAAAAGTACTGTATCCGAATATTCCAAATTTCCAACTCACCAAATCACTATATATAAAAATTCATAAAAAAATAAAAAAAGTAGTTCATATATATATATTTTCAAAGCTAACCACACTAAGCAACCAATAAAACATCGTCGTTTTAAAAAACACCTTCACACAAAAACAACCATATTTTACTGTCTTTTTGATGACTACTAATATTATAAAATAAAAAAAGAAAAGAAAAGAAAAGAAAGAAGAGACCAAACCCTTTGTCTTAACGATTCAATCAAACTCTCTCTGTTGTCTGAATGTCTCAAAAACACACAATGCCTCCTCTCTCTCCTTCTTCTTCTTCTTCTTCTTCACTTTGATAATTCCTGTTTCCAATTCTGCCCTCGCTCTCTCATCTTATCTTCATCTCTGTCCTCCCCACATCTCCGCCGTCGATTGCTTTTCCCATTTTCCACTCTCTGGACGGCCCGGATTGCTTGATCGAGGATTCTCAGAGCTATGGAGCCCCGAGTTGGAAACAAGTTTCGACTCGGCAGAAAGATCGGTAGTGGATCGTTCGGAGAGATCTATCTCGGTCTGTACTTTCATTTTTTTTGGCTAAAATTTTGACTTTTTTGGATTTTTTAGCTTGTGGGTGCTCTTAATTTTGTTTAAAAATTTAATCTTTTTTTAATCAGGTACTAACATTCAGACCAATGAGGAGGTTGCAATTAAGCTTGTGAGTAATTCACTTTTGACTTTTTTTTTTTTAAAGCTTTGGAATTGGTTGAATTATGGGTTTTTGGAATTATGGGTTCTAGTTAAAATTTGACCCCAGTTTTAGCTTTTTGTGTTTATGTGCTTAGTTGGGTCTAAATTGGTTTTTTTTTTTTTGGGAAAAGTAGATTGCTTGGTGGGCTTAGATTGTGGTTTTGGTTTTTCTGAAATGACTGAAATTGATTAATTTGGATGTTATTTTGTTGGGTTTTGTGAAGAGTTCGAAATGGGATTTGTGTGAAAGTAAGTATTGGAGATTTGATGATTGTTTTCGGAGTGTTGGAGTTGCTTTGGTGTGGGTTTAGTATTGGGAATTTAAGTGTTTACTAAGTCTGGTTTTGTTGCTTTTTATGCTGATTGAAGTTTTGGTTATTGCTTAGCAGTTAATGTTGGGTTAGTTATACATTGTAGAGTGAATGTAATGCTCTTTTGGAATGTGAATGTTCTAGCATTTGTAAATTGTAATGCTTGTAGTGTTCTACGAAGGTTTAGTTTTGAGACCTTAAGTATTTGCTCAGTCTGATTTGCTGGGTTTTAAGCTGATTGTAGTTTCAATTATTGCTTAGCTGTTTATGTTGGGTTAGTTATACATTGTCGAATGAAAATGTAATGAAATTCTGGAATGAGAATGTTCTAGCATGTGTAAAATGTAATGCTTGTAGTGTTCTGCAGAGGTTTAGTTTTTGATAATTTAAGTATTTGCTAAGTCTGAATTTTGTTCGGTTTAATGCTGATTAAAGTCTTGGTTATTGCTTAGTTTGTAAGATGTAAATGTAATTTGAATGCACATGTAATAGCATGTGTAATTTGTAGTGCTTATAGTGTTCTGCAAAGATTTAGTATTGAGAATTTATGAATTTGCTAAGTCTGATTTTTTTTGGGTTATATGCTGATTAAAGTTTTGGTTATTGCTTAGCTGTTTCTGTTGGGTTAGTTGCAGATTCTAGAATGCAAGTGTATGTTCTAATATACATAATTTATGATACTGTTTCTTTGCTTTGTGTGCTTGGAGTGTCCAGCAAAGGTTTAGTACTGAGAATTTATGTATTTGCTAAGTCTAATTTTGTTGGTCATATGCTGGTTAAACTTCTGGTCATTGCCTAGCAACGGGTCCATTACATTTGACACCTAAACATTGCAGAATGCAAATACTATGAAATTTCGGAATCTGTACTTGCTAAGTCTGATTGTTGGGCTTTATGCTGATTAAACTGTTGGCTGTTGCTCAGCTGTTTCTAGCTACGTTTGGCACCTACACATCCTAGAAGCAAATAAAATGAAATTTTGTAATGCACGTATTCCAGCACACTTAATTTGTAATACTATTTCTTTTCTTCATGTGCTTCTTTTGTTCCACAAACGTTTAGTATTGAGAACTTAATTATTTTCTGAGTCTGAATTTGTTGGGTTTTAAGCTGATTACGCATTGGTTAGTCATGTTTTTGTTGAGTCAGTTACATCCAACACCTGCACATTTTAGAATGCAATTATTATGAAATTTTGGAATGCATATTTTATAATATGTGTAAGTTCTAATAATGCATATTTGATTCAGGAAAATGTCAAGACAAAGCACCCCCAATTGCTGTATGAATCGAAGCTGTATAAAATACTACAGGGAGGAAGTAATGACCTTTACTGCTATACTTGGTGCCTTTTGATTTTTTTTGCAAATTCTGGTGCTCATTTATTAGATGTTTATTGGTTGGAAATTTTTTCCTATTATGGCAGCTGGAATTCCGAATGTGAGATGGTTTGGCGTTGAAGGAGACTACAATGTTCTTGTGATGGATTTATTGGGACCCAGTCTTGAAGATTTATTCAACTTTTGCAGTAGGAAATTGTCCCTTAAGACTGTACTTATGCTTGCAGATCAGATGGTAGGGTTCCTTATTGCATTTTTATCGTTTTTGAATTCACTTTTATTCAAGTTTTAGTTATCTCTTGGAAATCTAATATTGATATTCCTGTCAGATCAATCGAGTTGAGTTTGTTCATTCCAAGTCATTTCTACACCGAGATATAAAGCCTGACAACTTTCTTATGGGTTTAGGAAGGCGTGCAAATCAGGTTTTACTGTTGAACACCCTTCTTTTATCAATCAAGTGATATATACTTCTTTCATGTTTTGTATCGATGCAATTCTTGATATGTTCTTTCATGTAGGTTTACGTCATTGACTTTGGTCTGGCTAAGAAGTATAGAGATGCTTCAACCCATCAACATATTCCTTATAGGTTAGTTTGTTTGGATTAGCTTTTAATTGACATTGATTTACATATTCATAGGAAAAGAGGAAATAAAAGGATAAAGCTTAATGGGGTTTTACCTGTATGGGTTACTTATTTTATTGTGCTTGGTTGTTCTTCCCTTGTTTGTTACGATGACTAAGATTTCTAGGCCATTACTGATTTTTTAAATATTTTTTTCCAAAAATTTTCAGGTAGTTTTTCACTCTCTTTCATCAATTCTGACATTCTCATATACTTTGCAGAGAAAATAAGAATTTAACAGGAACTGCAAGATATGCGAGCATGAATACTCACCTCGGCATTGGTATACCTATTAATTTTATTTTTCTGGCTTCTTTTTGTTATCAATTTTTAGTTTACCTTTTTTGTGTTCATAAATGTAGGTGTCAACCTTTGTAGCTCTGACCCCCCCCCCCCCCCACCCTCTCTTTTTATCTTTTTTGGTCCTGTGTGTTTTCATTTTTCTCGGAATTATGGTTCTGACTCTTAGCTATGTTGCTCTTTTGCTTTGTAGAACAAAGCCGCAGGGATGATTTAGAGTCACTTGGATATGTTCTTATGTATTTCTTAAGAGGAAGGTGAAGATTCATTGGCACCAATGTTATCTTATACTGTTTTTCATTCCTTAGTTTGTTTGGTTATGACCGTCTATCTTTATAGTCTTCCTTGGCAGGGACTGAAAGCAGGAACTAAGAAGCAAAAGTATGAGAAGATCAGTGAGAAGAAAGTTTCAACATCCATTGAGGTAGAATCATGTCTTAGGATAGCATTCTGATGTCATTTATGTATTCAGTAACATGAGTCTGACTGCAAAAGTTACTGTTTCTTCCTTAGGCTTTATGTCGTGGTTATCCTACAGAGTTTGCTTCATACTTCCATTACTGTCGTTCTCTACGATTTGATGATAAACCGGATTATGCGTATCTCAAAAGACTCTTCCGTGACCTTTTCATTCATGAAGGTTTGAACTTTAATGTCTTCTGTGCTGTTCTTAGACATTTCATGTGCTCAAAAAATAAGACAGCAATGCTCTCAATTTTTCTGTTATTCTTGTCAAATATTCTCACCTGAACGTTGGACTTCAATGTCTTCTATGCAGTTAGATGCTTTACCTGATCAACTGATATGACAATAGTGCTCCCAATTCACTAAATAATTAATAGATAGTCTCAAAATTGGAGATTCATTATTGTTTCTTTGACTGCAGGCTTCCAGTTTGATTACGTGTTTGATTGGACCATTTTGAAATATCAGCAGTCCCAGATTGCCACTCCACCTGCTCGTGTTCTTGTAAGTGATCAACCTCTATGGCTTTTGGTTTTAGCTACTGATCTGAAAATTTTTAATGTGTTATTTATTTCATTTATCTTATTACAGGGTCCTGGTGCTGGACCCAGCTCTGGCATGCCACCAATAGCTGCAAATGCTGATAGACAATCAGGTAATTCTACTTGTGTTTCCGTAATTGTGTTTCCTTTAATGTATTACTTCATGCACATATTGTGATCCACTACATTGTTAAAAATTTCTTTCTATGTAATGTTCACTTATCTATGTACATTCACCTTATTGCTTTAGCATAAGCTTTCTATAGTTCCAAATAATAAACTATTTTTGAATCCCCCTCCCCCCTCCCTTCATATTTGGGTTGAGATTACTGAAAGGTCTTTTGAATGAGTTCAAATTCAAATATACAACCTACATATACTTTTGCAATCTGTTATTTTAGTCCAGTATTCAGGATGTCACTTCACTATACATATTGCGAGGATGAAATGTTTAATATGGTTAATTATTTAACTTCATTGCAGGTGGGGAAGAAGGTAGACTTACTGGTTGGTCATTGTCAGATCCCTCTCGCAGGAGAAACTCTGGGCCAGTTGTGAGTGCTGGAAACCTTTCTAAACAGAAAAGTCCAGCTGCGAATGATCCAATTTCATCTAAAGATGCTGTGGTACTTGATTTCTGACTAAATCCAGATTTAAAAGTTTTCAATCCCCTTGCTCGTGCTTCTAAGTTAACCAAGTTTATTATTTTGGAAAGTCAAATATCATCATAGCCCAGTAAACCTGTTCCAGATGCCTATGATATCCTTGAATGTATTGTTATTTCTAGGGTGTTGGGTGACAATTTTGTCACTGATTATTTAGGCAAATTGATAGTAAGTGGAGATGATAAGCTTTGGTCTGAGAGATTGATTCTTTTAACCAGTGGACTAGACTTTTTATAGAAACAACTTCAAAACGTAATTTTTCTCTTGTAGGGTCTACTTTTCCCTTTTGATGAGTGAAAATATATATAGAAAATGTGAAGCAGATGCAAGGAAGTACACCAGAATTGTATTAGAAAATAAAACCAACATTAAAAGGAATGAAATATTACAAAGTCTAAAAAAGGCAAAAATGAATGGAAGGAGTAGTTGTCTCCAGTCTCCAGTCTCCAGTCTCCAGTCAGCCTCTACTACCATTTGCATAAAGCTTGCTGAAAAAAGTTCCTTTGAGATCCAACACATTACACCCCCTCTTCCTTCAATATGGGCTTTTGCATTCCAGCTAAATATACCTCTACAAACACAAAGGAGCTGCCTTATTGGCTGTAGGTTGCCTGTTCGACCAAAGCTTCCATGTCTTTGAAGCAGCATCTTAAGGATTTATTAACAACCCACTAAACCTCAAATACTGAGATTTCAAGCTTTTACCACTAGGAAGGTACTGGATAATGATGTATGGGCCAATTACTTCTAATTATTATAAAAATTGTAGTGAAGGATAAAACAAAGATGAGAATTTCAGTATAACTTATTAAAACATCAGGCGAAGAATAAAATGAAGGCATCACAATGTGTGTTTTTTCACCAAGGATATTAGGAATTTTGCAAGCTTGAATATGTTTTATATGTTGTCATTTTACCACCGGTAACTACAGGCCTATTTGGATAATCTTAATGAATTCAGTGTTTCCTTTTGCGTCAATGATATTGTATTTTCGTTCTAGTTTTTTTTTTCTCAGGACTTCTTGTGTCCTTGGGTTCATGCAGTTATCAAGTGCTAGTTTCTTGCGGTCAAGTGGATCATCAAGGCGGCCTGCTGTCTCTAGCAGTCGTGATGCGGTAATTAGCAATGAAGGTGACCTTTCTCGCCTGAACACTATGGATGCAAGCCCAGGAACTCTTCGTAAGATTTCTAGTGGGCAAAGAAGTTCACCTGTTGTATCATCAGAGCACCGTACATCTTCTGGTAGAAATGCCTCACATGCAAAGTACTTTGACTCCACTCTTAGGGCTATTGAGGGCATGCACATTAATAATGATTAGAGGGTACATTATTATCAGCACACCCATTTTCATTGCCTTGAAGGATCTAGAGGGCAGGGGAGGGTACAATCCGCACACAACACCTCCCCTCCCCTCCCCCAATCCAATTCTCCCCCTTAAACACAACAAAAGAAACTGCATTGTTGTTGTATTTTTTTATAATGGTTTCCCACTTTGCCTTTGTTTTTCGTTTTATTTGGTTGTAGTTCCCTTCAAACCAAAGGCAAAGCTCGAAATACACAAAAACCAATGCCTTATTGTGTGTAAATAAGCGTAGACAGTAATGTTTTAAGGTTTTGATACAGAGACAGTGATCTGGTGTGGTTCCACATTTGGTTCCTTATGTAATATCTTTCAATATAAGTATCCCACTCTATGCAAGTATTTTAATCCTTAGAAGGGGGAAATAAAAAGATTGTTTATCTCAAATCCTTGAATTGGGATTATTTAATGCTTAAATTTTGATGTATTTAGCTTATCAATGTTCATATCAGTTATTATGTTTTTCCTAGTTTTTGTGCTAGATCCATGTTTGAAGCTCCATACCAAGAAAAATTTAGGTCCAAGTTAAAACGCATCCGAAACAAGGATCAGAAATGCAATGCTGATCCTGCAATGGCAAACATTCCGTTCATAAAGATCATATAAGCCTCATTGTCACAAGTAACCGGGTTATTTTAAGTTTTGATGGCATAAAATTTTCTCAAGTTTATTTGAAAACTAATAGTAATAGATAAGAATCTATATGCGTTATATATAGAAAATTTTTTTTCTATTCCTAGTAATTATTTCTCAGCTGGGCTTTGGGCAGAATGTCATTACAATAACAAACTTCTGTTCTTCATCATTAATATGTTTGCTCGCGATAATTATTGCCTTTTGGTTTTGGGAGAAACGATGACTGCATTACTTTCTAGTGCAGTAGTGCTAGTACTTAGTACTAGTACATATGAGACTAATTATTTGATTAGTTATAAGTATTCCACATTTATTGGCCTACAAAATATGAATTTTTTTTATGAATTAGTGGTGCTAGTTCTAATTCATATGGCCTTTTTATTTTATTAAGGGTAACAAATTGCAAACATAAGATAGAACTTAAATTTACAAATATAAATTGTCAAAATTCATCAAAAGTGTTGAAATTTTCCTTCACTTGGTTGAAGCTGCAACTAGCGTTGTTTATAATAAATTAATAACCGAGCATGTGTAAGGGAATCAGGATTGAGGAAGAAGCTCATAATAAAAGAGAAACATATGACACAAATTGGGATTTGGGGTTGAATTTATGATATTTTTTTTTTATCATTTAGGTAGCTAATTAAAATTTTTTGGCTTTGGACCTTATCAAACAAAGTTTGGATTTTTTTTATAGGATCTAACTAAGATCTGGGGTCACTGGACGTATGTGAATTAATTCACATAAAGTACTAAATAATCTATTTTTTCAAAAATGTTATGCTTACTCTAGTCCAAACGTCTAGTAACTCAACTATCATTTTTTTTAGTGTGTGGAGGCAAAACAATGATTGCCTATTATGTTACAAAATTTTCTTTTAATCATGCTTTTGTATTATTTCCTTGCTTGTCATAACAATATTAATCTCTTAGTATATTTTTTTTATAAAAAAACTACAAAAACCCAAATTTCCTTTTTACACACATAAGTATAGTTGCATGCATACATACATTTACTATGAACATCTCTTTCATGGGATCAAAGCCTATAAACGACCAATCTTTATGTATATAAATTTTAATGTAAAATATTGGTGGAAATTAAAAATCGCAAAGAGAATATCAATTCTATTACCAAGAAGTTTTGTTAAATTTTATGTTCTTTCATATTTCACTTCTTTCACATTTTACATTCCATGGTGGATGAAAGCATTTTACATTACATGGTGGATGAAAGTAGTAGTAATTAGAGAATAAGTTTTCTTCTATTAAGGTATTAAGCTGCCTATGACAAAAAAGCATGCAACATCCAAAAAATAGAGAATAAAACACTCAATAGGAGCGGCAAATAATAAAAGAGAGAATAGGAACACCATTTTTTAAAAATGATATAGTAGTTTAACTATTACTGTCTCTATGACTTACAAAGGAAATTCAAGAAAAACAATTGAAAGAGAAATAAAATTTGAATTGATTAGAAACAAATGAAATATACAACTTTTTTTTTTTTTAATGAAATGAAATATACAAAATTTATCAAGAAACTACTTTTGTATCTCTTAGAATGTAAGTTATTACAACTCTTAACAAATTTATTCTATCTGAACTTACTGGCTGACCCTTGAAATCAGCTACTGACTGAACCATCTAACTTACCTTATTTATTATTGCATTAATGACAAGCTAGAAAGTTGGAGTGAAAGCCGTTTTGATGGTTAAGGATTTAAGTCTCGAATGTCATTTGTCTCACTAAGAAAATAATATATCAAGCAATGTTAGGATAACTGTAAACCTTAAAAGTAACTGTCCCTATGATCATATCAAATGTAAATTAAAAAGCTTGTCTAGCCTCAAAATATATACCCAACCATTTTGTAGTGATTTTCCTAGTACTCACAATTTCTTGTTCTGTAATTTCCTTATCTTTCGTATTAAAAAAAAAAAATGAAATATTAAATTCATTAATATTATACTTGTTAGAAGTCAAGGCAATCCTTCAGTATGTTCAAGCAACCAGAGATCAAAGTTGCACCGCATCCCTAGGCATTTGTTGCAAACTGGGCTACATGCCCAGATACTCGTAGGTTTATCACTGGATGGATTTTGTATTTACTTGGGTGATTATTTGATTTCTTCGAAATCTAAGAAACAAACTATCGTATTCAGATATATCCACTATTAAAGTTGAGTATCATGCCATGGCATCATCTGTTGGTGAATTGTCATGGCTAATGTATCTTTCGAGACTTTCAGGTTGAACACCTACAAGCTATATTTTCTTTTCTTTTCTTTTTCTGATAATCAAAGTGAGTTACTGCAAAAAAGTCCTATTTTTCACGAACTAACAAAACATATCGAGATAAATTGTCACATTGTGCAGGACTAGGGGGTAAGAGGGTTACTGCATAGTCTCCATGTTTCAACAGTACACCAACTTGTAGACATTCTCACTATAACCTCTACTGCCATATTGAGGGGGATATTGCAAACCTCATTGTACTGATGATAAACAGTTGGGAACAATACTCAAAAGAATTTCATGTATTAAGAACTCAAAGATGTTGTCCAGATGTCTTGTGGCACTAGTCATACTCGTATTAGTTAAGGGTAAAAGAATAAGGGTTTGATTAACGAGTGCTTTTAAGGTATTTGTTAATAAACTATTTTTAAAAATATAAAAATAATACTAATTTCATAAAAAATATAAAAAATTGTCAAAAAATTAAGTTAGATTTTTTTTTTCCTATAAAAATTTTATAAAAGTAGTTCCTCAATTAATACTCTTAGAGCATCCGTTAAGTTTTCCCAAAAATTAAAATAAATGGTTCACTTAGTAACTTATACTAACACATGTGATGTAATACACTTGTAAATATCTGATTAGTTGTTCAGTTAGTATAGGCAATTAAAGTTGGTTAGTTTGTTATTGATTGTAATGGGTAGTTGCCAATTAATTAGGTTGTTAAGCTATTAATTGTCTATGTTATGAAGCCTTAAAAATAGAAGGTATTATTACAAAGACGTCTTGGATTCAAAATTTCCTTCTCTCTTGTTGAAACATGTATATGTATATATATATTATAGGCAAATATGTATAGGTACCGAACTGATTCAATTAAGGTTTTATTTTTTATTCTATTATATCCATATTATCACAATTGTTTCACTTTGTTCAAAGTGAGAGTAGTATTAATACAAAATCCTTTGATTCTCAGTATGTTCTCTGTAATCATCCCTATTCCCTGTACCAATCCTCCCATCCCACCTAGGTCTATGAATTTCTCTATCAATTCCTTCAATATATTTTGATCCTTAATTGACCTAGGACTCCCGAGAATCCTCAAAACAATAAATAAATTTTTTTATTAAACATCCTCACATATAGACACATGCATAGAGATTAGAGATATTTAACAAGAATATTTTCATCTTTTAACCTCAAAATTCCCTACCTAGGTTTTAAAATAACATATATGGTCCCAACCTTATGCCTAAGGCCACATGAAATGCCCTCTCGGTAATAAAACGAGAGCCTCAAGGCATATCTAATGTTAGAACAAGAACTATATGGCTTTGTTTTGAAAATTTTATGGCTTCCCGTGAGACCCGGTACAAATAATAATTACTTAATATAATAAGACTTACACATGATGAGTCTAAACAAAACTTTTAAAATTAAATAGTCCAATAACATTCTTTTGGTCCTTTGGAAATTATTATACTGGTCATTTCACAAGTTTGACGAAATCCTATATGACTTTTGTTTTTTGTTTTTATTTTTTTATAGAAGGAATTTTTTAATAGTTTCATCAAACTAAAATGTAAAATCAAAAGTTGTGTTGTTTTGGAAAATTAGAAATATACACGAATTTTCAATTTTGTGATATACGAAAAACAAAAAGAAACTAATAATAAAAGACAATCATAAGACACAAGAAATGATGTGGTTCGGTAATTTGTCTATATCCATAGAGTTGCGATGATTTCACTATTTTCAGGGAAAAACATAATAAGCGATATTACTTACAGTTTCTCTCTTTAAAACAACACACCAACCTAAATCTAAAACATTGGTATTGAGCATTAGCAATAGTGGTGCTAAATAGCTATATAGCTATTTTTAGTACCACTAAAACTCAAAATGTACCTTGCAATAGTGGAGCCAAAGCAATATTTTTTTACCCCACAGCTACAGTACACAACTATTTTTGGCTGTGCACTATAACTGACAGTTAAAAAAAAAAAATTTTTTTTTTTTAGTTTACGTTCACAGTACTTTTCTTATTTTTTATTCTTTTTTCTACATTTCATTTTCCTCTCTCCGTGTCTCTCCTCACTACCTCTCCATCTACTTCTTTCTTCCTCCACAAACCCATCGTCGCCGACCCACACTGACCCATCTCGGCCTCTCTTCTCTGTTTTCGGCATTTCGGCTTGTGTTTCAGGCTGTGCTTATGTTTCGGGTTTGTGTTTCGGGCTGGGTTTTTGTTTCGGGCATGGGTTTTGATTTGGAATTGTGTTTCGGTCTGATTTTTTTGCTTTCTTTTTTTGTTCTTCTTCTCTGGTTTTGATGGGCACTGGTTACAATGGCGGGGTTGTGGATGTGCAATGATTTCTATGGCTTTGATGGTGGTTGAATGAAATATTATTTTATTGTAGTGTTTATATTATTTTATTGTGTTAAAAGCTAAAATAAAACCACTGTTATTGGATGTAAGAAGGTAAAATAGATAAAGTGACTTTTTATAGTGTTAAAAAGCTAAAAATTTTGCTCCACTGCTGTGGATGCTCTTATATCCCACATTGCAGATTCACAAGGACCTCCTGTCCATGGACTAAACCTCACAAAAATTCCATTAAAAACTGTAACACTTATATATAGGGTCAGGTCATAATTCTGATTAAATGCAATCTAAGATCCACATTGCCCAACATATTTCAATCTTGGAGAAAAGTTCATTTGATTTCCACCTCTTTCAATGTTTGAACCTTAGCCCATCAAAGATTTCTAAATCAGTTCTCTTTTTTGCCTATATAATATATAGTACAATTTAGTGGTATTGCCTATAAAGGAAGTTCGAACTTTGAACCATCATTCGTGGCTCAAGGCCTCTTGGCCTAATGATAATGAGTATTGTGTACTGTGTAGTGATGTCTACAACTTCCTTAAAAGGCTGAGCACTGGTTCGACCCATGACTGCCCATATGTGGTACCCTTTACTTCTACTTTTAAGTCCTAAAACAATGGTGGATGTGAAAATTAAGGGATTAAGGATTCGTTAATCAGATTTTGGAGGGGGGAAAACAAAAACAAAGTCTATCTTGGCTTTGTGAATTATTAACTTACATAAGAAATGTGTGTGAGGATTGAAGTTTCAAAGCTAATGAGGATATTTCATATGAGCTCTTGCCATTTGTTATTGCTATAAGTCATAATGATCAGTAGATGTGGGGGGATATCCATATAAAAGTACTTCTTGGCTTGTGCTACTTGCAGTAAAATTAATTGAAAGAGAATAAAAAAATTTCTAATGGAAAATCTTCTAAGACCACAATGGCAAATCTTCATAATTTTGTTGACCATTGATGAAGAAAAATAAAAGGATAATTTTCTTGACCATTGATGAAGAAAAATAAAAGGATGGATTATTTGACATTGAGTCCAAAAAATTTCAGACTACCCATTTTACAAAATGTCACCTATTACTGGATTCAAGGAATTCAAAGGTTCCCCAAGTGAAACATGCAAGAAGCAAACCTTAGGCTAACCAAACAGAATTCTAATGGCACTTTTTTCCTCCTTTTTCAGCATTCTTTATCTTTTGTCAGAGTTCAGTGCTTAAAGGGGAAAAAAATCAATCATTACCCATGCCAAGATTACAGTGAGATCATAGGATAAAATATGTGAGGCCTAAAATAAGCAAATTTTGTTGCAGATCTTGATAACATTGGCATATGGAATTCAAGAGAAAGATAAGGTATTATAGAGTAAGCTTCTCAAAACAAAACTAAGACATTAAGTACTCTCACATCTATAGTATATAGAATTGCCATAAAAATAGGACTCTTTAAGTCCTATGATATTTAAACTTATAATAGAACTATAGTATATCTATAGAATTGGCATAAAAAATAGGACTTTTAAGTCCTATGATATTCAAACTCATAATAGAACTTCACAATCCATTACAAACCAAAAGAGAAACCTTAAAAAAATGAAAAAGGAAGATATACCCATCACATGAATCACCACCATCCATAGACCACTTGGGTGTATGTGTTCTTGATCCACCTAAAGCTTTTCCTCAGTGATCCTTTCATCTTGCCCTCCACAGTGTAAACCTTGTACCCAGCAACTCTCTTCTTCCTTTGCAATTCTGGGTCATTGAAGCTCCAGTTTTTAGAGACTGTCCCAACACTGCTTTTCCCTTTCTTCATCTTCAGCTCCTTTGGTACAATCTGGTTATTTGACTGTACAGATGAACCTGCATAATTCACACTGTAAGACCTCAGATCTTGCATGCTTGTTGGGGCACCTCTTCCTCCATAGTAGCTCTCAATCTGCATCATCCTCCCATCCCTGCATGACTTGGATCTGAAATCCTCCATGAGGGAACAGGAACAAGCTCACAAGAGTTTGAAAGGTTCAAGAATGAATGAGAGAACTAATGGAGTGGGAGAAAAGAAAGGAAAAGGCAAAAAAAAAAGGGGGGCTTGTTGGGCTTTTCTTTGTGGTGTTTCAATTACAATTATTCATTGCTATAAACTTTTCTTAGATATTTTCAATCATTTTTTAATGTGGGAACAGCTCAAGATTGTCTCTTTCAGTTGTTAATATATTAATATCAATATTGCTTTTCTTTAATGGGAATTTGAGGGAATGTGATTTTTCCAACTTCGCCTCACTGTGGAGTTGCATGAGGATTAGGCTGCTTAGTTTGACTGGCTTTTTACACGTGAAATGGTTAAATTTTGACTGGTATATGTAAGAAAAGAAAAAAAAGAAAAAGAAAAATAGAGTGCGTGGAGTACCAAAATTGAGATGTCTATTCAATGTTTGAAGTCATTGCCATGAAATGAATGCAGTACTACTAACCCATATTAATTTTGACCAAGGAAAATGCTACGATGTGGAAACAATAAAACATCTTTGATAAATACCATATTCTATTCAGACTTGCTCACTTTGTCGGTTCCAATGAGTTTTAACTTATAAATTTTCTTTGTCATGAGTAAAAGGCCTAAATTTAAAACAAAAAAGAAGGTTTACTAAATTTTCTTGGGGTAATTATTATACTCTTCTTCTTGAAGGAGAGCATTCACCTCTTTTTATGTTGGAAGAAAATAACACTCCCTCATTTGTTTATATTAATAATGAAATATTTTAAATTTTTATAAGATTTTCTTTAATTAAGTTTAATCATGATGAGTAAAAACATAACTAATAAATTTATAATTAAAATACAAAGTTGATCAAGTACCAAAAGAGTTGCAATGACAAGTCTCTTCTTAAGCTGTTGAAAAAAGAAAAAAAAAGAAGCAAAAATCATTTTGAATATTATAGAATACTCTTATTTTTAAGCAAAAGGCAGGGTATTGCATAATATTTTTAACATTAATTTAACAAAATTTGGTCAAATGAATATTAATAGGAGAAAATATTTTTTCCCTTCATGATTGGGGTAGAGTGTCATTCTCTTAAATATCAAGAAAGTGAGATGTAATTACCCAATTTTCTTTGAAAAAAGGTTTATTAGATTTTATTTTAAGAAAAATTATTATATAAATGATTATAATGTGGAAGATGAATTTCCTAATCTCACTAGTCTTATTTGTCGTATGAAATTTACAACATAAACCATAGTGTCTGATTAAACAAAAAAAAAAAACCATGATTACTTTTCCATCATTTGGTCAGAATTTGCCATGAGTAAAGGGGAAATAGGTAGGCAAGGTAGATTGCACAGTAAGATCAGCAATGATCAGTTATGTTGAATTGGTTGACCATATCTAATGGATAATTATCTCAAGGAAAGTAATTCTGTAAAGTTGCTTTTATATGCTATAACTATGATTCTATGAATTGATCAACACCATTTTTTTCATTAATGAAATCTATGGTAGGGCCTGTGAAACGATCATGTTTATTGAAGGACTCAGTCTCTTCCCAATAAGACAGATCAATCCAGTAGGATCAGGTGGATAGCTTGTATCCAAACAATTGCTAAAAAATTAGTAGTGGACCTTTGTTGCTCATGGCATGTTTCACAAGTGCCATCCACAACGGCATGGGAGAATTGTCATTTATTTACAGACAACTACTAACACAACTAATTCATGAAATAGAATAAACAAGCAAGACCCCACAACATGGAACCAGAGAGAGAGAGAGAGAGAGAGAGAGAGAGAGAGTTATTTTGGAATTTCCAAAATAATTATAAAACAGAGAGAAACCCCATGTGTTACCTACCCATTTGATCCACATGTAATGTGGTAGATGGCCTCATGGATGTCTCTGCTTTCAGCAATTTCTACAAGCATTACATTTACATCCAAGTTTTCTTGGTAACAGGGATATGCCAAGTTAACAACTTACCAAGACCAAGTCAGTCATCCACATCACACCCTAACAATTTTCAATCAAACTCAAAAGTCAATACACAAGGTCACAATCTTTGCCACCAACAAAATTGTATGAAGAAGATTTTACATTCTGACTGGTATGCACATTCATCTCCTTTCTCTATAAGCCCTAACTTCAATATTCTAAGCGATTTGTCCAAACTAAGAATGGCAATTTTACGCGTTGACATGGATTTTACTTTGTTAGTTAAATAATTTGGTTGTAAGCTGCGAAAATGACAGAAAAAATAGAGCTGAATAAGTCATCGGCTGTCTCTTTTTTTTTTTGAGGAAAGGTTGTTTTTTGTTTGTCAGACATTATTAAGGTTAAATTGGCAATGAATTTAAACATAAATGTTTCGAAGTGAAAAACCAGTTTATTACCAAGAGGTAAAGCCAAGACCAAAATCTTGCACAACCCACCATTGCATCCCCAGATAATAGCAGATGCAGCAACAAACATACTACAATCCTTGCATACAAAAGATGGATGGAAAAGATGTAGGTTAACACTACAGAAGAGGGAAGATATAAATATCAACTGGGATAGAGCCTAAGTAAAAACCAGCTCTTGAAACAATAGTCGAAGTTTAAAACAATAAAAAGGCAATCAGTACTAATCTAACACCTTTGATAACTCAAAAAAGAAAACAATAATAGTGATAGTATAATAATAAACAAAGGGGCTTAGAATACAAACCCTACCCAAAACAAAATTTTAAATAATCCCTCCAAGCTGAAATAAGAACTTAGACTGTCTTTATGTTGCAATAATATGCAATGCCCTAAAATCCAATTCATTAAAAGGTCAGATATGTTTGCCAACATTAACTTGGGACACTAGATGGGGGAAAAAAACAAAACAAAAATAAGAAGTTAAAAAATAAATAGTACTATGAAAGGAAGGGAACCCCATGCCTCAAACAAAACCAAAAAAGACTTCATCACAGGAGATCTGCAATATTTGATGGCAGCTCCTCAACTTGCACATTGTAGAACTTCTGAATGTCAAACAGCATTCGCTCATCGTCCTTTGTAACAAAATTAATGGCAACACCCTTTCTCCCAAACCGTCCACTTCGTCCAATACGGTGAAGGTAATTTTCTGGTTGAGTCGGCAGATCAAAGTTTATGACCAAGGAGACTTGCTGCACATCAATACCACGAGCCAAGAGGTCAGTGGTGATGAGAACACGGGAAGATCCAGAGCGGAATTCACGCATAATTATATCACGAGTATTCTGGTCCATGTCACCATGGGTGGCTGAGACTGTATGGTCACGGCCACGCATCTTGTCAGTGAGCCAGTCAACCTTGCGCCGTGTGTTCACAAAGATGACACTTTGGGTGATGGCCAGGGTTTCGTAGAGATCACATAGTGTCTCAAGCTTCCACTCTTCCTTCTCAACATTCACATAAAACTGCTTGATACCCTCAAGGGTGAGTTCATCTCGCTTCACCAAGATTCTCACAGGCTTGTTCATAAACTTCCTAGTGATCTCAAGGGCTTCAGGAGGCATTGTAGCAGAGAACACCCCAACCTGAACCTTGGCGGGAAGCAGCTGGAAAATATCATAGATCTGACAACCATAATAACAACATTAGAACATAATATCCAAGCACTTCAAGAACTGCAAATCTTTGAACAAGATAAGAGAGAGCACATGGAGAAAAAACACTAATAGAAGTTCAATCCTTTCATCAGTACAATTAATATATGAAGTTAGACATGGATTATTCATGAACAAAACAATAACTTTTCCTTATTATAAAGAGAGCAGTAAATAGTTATCATCAGGCTTTTGGACCTGAACAGCAGAATAAAAAACCACTACACACCTAATCCAATTTAACCTGAAAACACACACAGACCTAATCCCATTATTCCTTAAAAAATAAAGATGGGTTCATTTTCAATTATTAAACCATTAAAATGACCAAGTAACCTTATACATGACCCAAAAACCCAATAGAACTTAAAAAAAATATTAATAACCACAGAATTAGATCTGACTTGTAAATGAAACAGCACTAAAAAGAACACGGAGAATTTACTGTTAATCTGACAAGTCAAGTGCCTCAAATTCAAAGTGGCCCCTAAACTGATAAGTTGTTCCTGAAAGACTCCAATTGTCTTTAATAAGGGTAAAACAGCTCCAATGTTTAATTTCTTACTGTGATACATGTTACTTCCTTCCCATATGTTGTTCATCAAAAACAAGATATTGCAAAATAGACACCTAACACATGCAAGCACCCATCCAACAAAAAAAAAAAATTGACGTCAAAGAGAAATTATGTATGGTGCATATGCATTGCAAACATAAAAAAGGATCAAGATCAAAGTAAATTTACTAACCTGGTCCTTGAAACCACGAGAAAGCATTTCATCAGCCTCATCCAGTACAAACATCTTAATGTAATCAGGTCGAAGTGACTGCCTTCGCAACATGTCAAATACACGACCAGGGGTGCCTACAACAACATGAACACCTGCCTGAAGGATGCGTTGATCCTCACGAACACTTGTGCCACCAACGCAAGCATGAACCTTGACATTAAGATAATCACCAAGTGCCCGCATAACCTTCTCAATCTGTTGTGCAAGTTCCCTAGTGGGTGCCAAAACCAAAGCCTGGCACTGGACAAGCTCATAATCAAGTTGTTGCAAAATCCCAGAGCAGAAAGTTGCTGTTTTCCCAGTTCCAGACTGAGCCTGTTGAATAACATCAAGACCTTTGCAGAAAGGAACAATCCCCCTTTGCTGAATTGCAGAAGGCTTCTCAAAACCTTAAGTAGAGAATTTCATTAAAACATATCCAAGCAAAATATAAACAAGAAGCAGAAGAATAGAACCAGGGAACATGATCATAGATTCAATGATAAACCATGCAATTTCCATGATGGTATGTTCATTGCAAAAAACCATGAAATTGAAAACCACCCTAAACAATGGGGGTACAGCACTTTGTACTGAAATTATAAAAATTTGCAATTACAATTCCGATTATAACAAACTTCACAAACTGCACCCCATAGCCTGATTAACTGCAATAATTCGAGACAATAGCTCAAAACAGGGCACAACAGAGAAATCAACTTTTGACGATCATGTGACTTGTATGTGATCACTAATTTTAACAGTCAATCAATTTATGAGGTGCAATTTGCAGTCTCTCTTACGGTTGGGGTGGTGATTGCAAGTTTTCATATTCGGGGTGCAAAATGCATATACCCCATATTTTAGGGGTTTTCTGCAATTAAAATCAAATAAATAAACATACATATAGTAAATTGTTTTTTTTAAATGGACCCCCAGCCCACTTGGTTTTTACCATATTTTATAACAAGTTAATAGGTGGTAGCCTACAATTCATGAGTATTTACAATGATTTGTACATAAATTTTAAAAGAAGTTTTCCATAGGTTGATGCAGGCTAACAACTTGGGAGCCATCAAAATTTCAATTTCACTTCTTTTTTACAACCAGAAGAAGAGATATTAAACAAAAGATCTTCTATTCCTACCGTAAGCATAGATTCCTCTCAGAAGGTTTTCATGCAATTTCATTGAATCAAAACTTTCATAAACCTCATCATATGAGGTGAAGAACTCTTCTTGCCCATCAGTTGAGAGTCTGCAACAACCAATTTGTCAAAAAATATAATTAGAATTTGCACAAATCACAAAGCATGAATGATATGATCCAACAATTTTAAGAGTAAATTGTATATGTAAATAGAAAGAACAGAAACCATGGTTAAGAATATAGAAAATAAACTTACAACTCATTCATTTTAGCATCAAACTGGCGAGCATCAAATTGTGAACCTTCTGGAGCTGCACCTGCCATAGCTGTACACAAACAAATATTTAGTTAATAAGAAACTTCAGTGAGAAAGAGCGAGCACAAAGGACTAAAACAGAATAGCATATTTAAGCTCCAGAATCAATTCAGAGATCCCATGATTTGTCAAATATAAATACATACACACAAGAAAAAATAGATAGACATTACCAAACCATTATGTGTTTTCAGTGGAAATAAATAAAATCGGGCTAATT
Source organism: Castanea sativa (assembly GCF_040712315.1). Lineage (NCBI taxonomy): Eukaryota > Viridiplantae > Streptophyta > Magnoliopsida > Fagales > Fagaceae > Castanea > Castanea sativa. Next base: position 7,943,952 of record NC_134017.1, read on the forward strand.
CAAGGAGCAAAGTGGTGTACAAGTAAAGATGGGACAACCACACCACATGTCAAAAAGTGATAAAAAGTTGCTAAACAATGTAACAGAAGAGCCAAACTTGCAGACCAAACAAAGTGGCATACAAGTATTAGATTTCTGTCTTAATGTCTGGGGAAGATATTCTAAGGAGTAGACGAAAATCTGTCATGATGGAAATAAATCCTTGAGCAACAGACACCGCTTCACCCACTCCCCCAAAGTTTTGCTAAATGCAATATGCATTGCCATTGTTTCTCTTAAAATTAGCAGAATCCAGCACAAAATGGAATAATAATCTTACCACTCAGTACTTAATCATAAATATACCGCTACAGTAACCTTGGAATATAGGAGAAAAAATATAACAAAAACTACTGCATGGATCAAAGTAGTGTAGGAGTAATGATGGAAAACCAAACCACACGTCAAAAAGTTTTATTAAAAAAAAGGTTGCTAAACAATATAACAGAAGAGCCAAACTTGCAAACCAAACAAAGTGGTATAGAAGTATTAGATTTCTGTCTTTAATGTCTGGGGAAGATATTCTGAGGAGTAGATGGAAATCTGTCATGATAGAAATAAATCATTGAGCAACAGAAACCACTTCACCCACTCCCCCAAAGTCTGGCTAAACATAATATGCATTGCCATTATTTCTCTTAGAATTAGCAGAAACTAGGAAAAACTGAATAGTATTCTTACCACTCAGTACATAATAATAAATATGCCACTAGCGTAACCTTGGAACATATTAAAAAATATAACACAAACTACAGCATGGATAAAAAACAATTTCCCTTGAGAATCATAACACTCGCAATAAGTTCACCCTATAGTACATGACTTGAATACATAAAACAATACTTATTTCCCAATACAGTAATTGAATCTCTGAGCTCTCAGAAAGAGATGACACTAAAACTGCTCCCTTTTCCTACATAGACCACTAAAGCCAACAGTTCCCCAGAAAAAAATTCCCTCACCCTCTAGATGATTACTGAGAAAAAAACACACAAACACAAAACCAGGCCTTTTCACTCCTACTTCATCATGTGTAGCTTCCCAAAAATCCCCCAAAAAAACTATCAAACTAAATAGTCCCACAAGCCTCAATCACTAAATTCCATCAATTTCCCCCGCATCAATCACATTCTCTACCCCCCTACTCTTCACAATCACCAAACACAAGCACCCATTTAACATTATCACAAAAATCAAATATCTAACACAGAACTACAACCATTGTCACAAACAGAACACAAACCAAACACAGCACCCAGTAAACACAGTCACAAAAATCAAACAGCAAACAAAGAACTACAACAATAATCACAAGCCCAACAGACGAATCCCAGATCCCAAAAGAAACACATAGCACATACAAAAAGCAATCACTACACACTTACATCCAATATCAAATCTTTCAACCAAAAAAACACCAAAAATTTCTACCAAATTCACCGCTTTTCCAACCGACCCATCAAGCCACTCATCCACATATACAGTCCTGTACATAAAGCTTCACATACACAGATATATATATACATACTTTCAACCAGTACAAACAAACAAAAAAAATAACAACTTAATACAAATTCACCATTTTTACAACAGACCCGTCACCCCATATTACCAAATACACAGTCCTATACATATATCTTTATATACCTTCAATCCCACACAGAGATATATATATATATACTATCAAACTGAACAAATAGGAAGAAAAAATCACAACTTTTTACAATTTCAGCGTTTCCCATCAAGCCCAACATCCATATACACAGTCCTATACATATAGCTATATATAGCTTCACACACACACACAAACACACAGATACATACTCTCAAGCTTCAACCAGAACAAACAAGAAACATGCGTATTTAAAACAGACCCATCAACCCAAATATCCAAATACACATCCCTATACATACAAAACATCACACAGAAACATATACACACACACAGGGAGAAACAGTGAGAGAGAGAGAGAGAGAGAGAGAGAGACCTGAAAGTGTTGAAGAAAAGTAGAGTGAAAGATTATTGAAAGAGGTTTGAAGAGAGAGCTAGGGTTTTTCCAAACTCCTCGGATCTGCGCCGTGGAGTTTGAATGGAAAGTTAAAGAGGAGGCGAAAGGTGAAAACAGCGAGCCTTTTATATATATTCCTATGTCTCTCTGTGTTTGTGTTTGTGTTTCTGTTTGTTTCTGTTTGTGTTGTTAGGTTAGGTTAGGTTTTTTTTTTTTTTTTGGTTTCCGGATTTACCCCTGGGGGGTTTGATTTATTACTTGAAGTCTGTTTGTTTGCTGAGAAAATTATGTGGAAAAGGTTGGTTTTTTTTGTTTGTTAGTTTAATAATAGAAACTGAAAGGGCTATGAGTACTTGGTTTGTTACAAGTTTTGGTAATAGAATTTGCGGTTGAAAAAAAAGATTGTATAAACCTTTTATTTTTTTTGGGTTAAATCTTGTTTGGATTAGGGTTTGTTATAAAGGTATTTTTCTTTTAAATATTGTCTTTTAATTTAAGTTATTCATTTAGTAAAACACTTAAAAAATTGAAAATCTATCACAAAGCACGATGACATGTACTAGGGTTTATTAGGGTGATGCTTTTTTTTTTTTTTTCAAAAATATTCCTTGAAGTAACATATAGATGAAAGATGATTTAAATCATTTAATTACACCTTAAATGGATCACAAGTTGCTTCTCAGAAAAAAAAGAAAAAAAAAAAGGATCACAAGTCTGTTACATATTAGCCTGTATTCTTAAAGGGGTTAATTCCCATTAATAGGGTCAATTACAAATATTTTAATAAACATTTATATTCCTTAAGGCTATGAAACATCTTAAATTTTAAGGTAAAATACATTTCACACCTTCTAAATCTAGGGTTACTTTTAGATCGGTTCATTAACTTTTAAAACTTATAATTTACGCCATTAATAATTACAACGACATGTGTCAATTTTCATTATAGTCTGTCGCATTTTTGCGATAAACCCACCTAAAACAATATTGTTTTATATTTTCCTATTCAAAGTGATATCTTATTGTTTTTGAGTGGATTAGTGACAAGATTCCAATAAATGTTGGTGAAAAGGGCACATTAATACCATTGTAATACTTTTTCTTTTCTTTTTTTGAGAAGGTACCATTGTAATACTTGATTGTGTAAATTATGAATTATTTAATAATTACTGAAAAAAACTATTTAACGTACTTGGTGTATTAGACCTTATTTTCATATAAATGTTGAATTCATATAAAAGATTTAGGAAATAATTTCTAACTCAAATTTCATATACTTTATAATTAATCAACCAATTTAAAGGCAATCTTAAATTAGGTTGTATGAATGGTATTTTAGCATATCTTTTAAGGTAAACATTTGCCCTTACCACATGAATTGGCTTATCTATGACATATATGCCAATCACGAATAAAATCCTTTGAATGTTTGTAAATATAATGGGTGCATACAAGAAATCTCTAATTTTAGCCATTCGAATTTGATGGGGTTTAATAATAATAAAAATTTATCAAGCAAGTCATCGACATAATTACCATGAATTGAAATCATGCTTTTCAATTTAAGAACCGAACCCTTGGTTTTTTGAATTTGTTATCATATATAAGTATAGTCCGAATTGGTTTTCAAAAAACCCTTAAAACTTTAGATATTAAACTCATACATTCTCTCCTCCCTAACATATATATGCTAAATACGTGGATGATATTTCACTTAATAATGCACAATGGTTTATTTCAAAAAAAAAAAAGGACATCTTCACATGATTAAGGTAAAGAAATTCTTGAAAAAAAAAAAGAAAAGAAAAAAAAAAGTCATGATAAGATAAGCAATGCTTACGTATGGTGCAGCTCTAAGAGCCATCCTTATCCAATGAACCAATCAGCAACATAGGTCTTGGCTTTCTATATAGTCTACAAAGCAAAAGAAAAGAGGAGTAAAAAAAAGAGTACTTTGCTCAGTGATTAGATGATATGATGTTATAATTTCAACACCTGGTCCTATGGCTGCATGAAATAGGTCACACCATGTGAGTCATCCACCATTATTGTGCTCACTTTTCTTGACTTTTGTGAATCATATTTTACTGTTCAACTATGCTTTTAAATGGCTAGTGGCACTTGGAAATGCTTAAGAGATAAGTAAGAAGAGGATAATTGAAGGTCTGTCCCTATCTACCTAGAAGAAAATATTGAGTAACACGTGTGAAATTATTTACTAGCCAAATTTATTTATTTATTCACTTGATAGCCACATTTTTCGTTTTAGGTTTGGCATGTTAGGCTTGGCATTTCCATGGGATCTTTGAGAAAAGATCCAGACTCTTGTAGTTCTTAATCATCCACAAAATCATTAACCAGACCCTAAATTGTATTATCTTTAAAATAATATAAATAAACATAAATTTGCATTACTTACTCGGCTTGTCTAGGCCCAAATCACTATCCCAGACACAGTTGAGTCCCAATTGCACAAGAAGTTTGGCCCAACAACCTTACAAGGGAGCATTTTAAAAATTAGAAGGAACATGTAAGGCCCTTCTAACATTTAATTGAAGTTGGGCCCATGGGCCAACAACATATCTCTCTCTCTTTCTCTTCAATCCCCGACTACATGGTAGAAGACAGAATTAATAATTGTTTTTTAACCATTAAACCATAACATTACAAATTTACAATGTAATTATCCTAAATTGATAGGTACTTTGTAGGAGTCTGTTGCACTTTTTGAGTTCCAAAAAAGAGTGAGTTTGAGGTGATATATATATAAACAAATGGAAAAGGGGAGACTTTAATTTTTTTTCTCATCATAAAGGAAATTAGTTACATCATTAAGCTTCTACTTACAAGATTCTTAGTAATATACTAATATATTGATAATTGAGAGTAGGGAGATTTGAATCTTAGATGTCTTTGTTAAAAATAAAAGAAGGTATCATTTTTGGCCTTACCATCACCTATTAAAATGTCTCTTTTTTGAGACTTTAGGATCACTTTTCGCCTTACCATCACATTTTATGGTAAATACTAGTGAATGAAAAATAAATCTAATGATACCAAATTTTTTTTATAATTTTGTCATAATTTCTTAGGTGACTTGTTGTGGTTTTTTTTTTTTTTTTTTTTGATAAGATGACTTGTTGTGGTTAATGTATAATAAAAGTAATAATAGTGCTAGGTTAAAGTGAAAGTAACATTCTTATAAATAAATAAATAAAAAAGTAAAAGTAATCTTATTTCAATCACTACTTAGCATTTTATCAAGTTATATAAAAAAAATCTTTCTAAAAAAAAAGTTATAAAAAAATTTGTAAAAACTTTTATAAACAAGATAAATTTACACAACACACAAGTCCAAACGGAATTTTACTGTTAATGAATAAACGAAAACAAAATTTGATAGAAAGCCAAGTCCAAACGCCATGACCATGATGACAACGATGATGATTCCATCGTCAAGATTGACCCCAGCTCCGCTACAACTTTCAACTCTCAATTTTCTGAATTTTCATTTCTATTTCTTGGTTATTTTTGCTAACCTAGTTGAGAGAATTCATGATTACTTGTATTAAATTGTGTTTCTTTGGTTACCCAATTCGTAGGGCTCGTTTGGTAGCAGTGTTTAAGTATTGCTGTTTAGTTTTCAGTGTTGTGAAAATACAGGTTTGAGTGTTATAAAAATACGTGTTAGAAGTATTATTGTTATTTAAATACTGAAAACTATTCTTTAAACAACGGTATTAAACATAGCCTAGTTTCTTGTTTACTTGATATTGGTGGTTTATAGATCATGTCTTTGTCAGTAGTACTAGCCTTTTGTAGTGTTGGGGGATTCTTGGTTGTTCTTAATTTTTAATTTTTTGTTTAGCGATAATTTGGGAATTCGAGCTCCCACAGTTGGCAAATGTGTTTAAGGAACTTAGTATAACAACAACAAGAAGCATTAGTCTCAAATTTTGGGGTCAACTATGGATCCTTACCACAATAAACCAAGTTAGATATACAATTGGGGATACCCCATTGAAGTGGTGGATGAGAACTTTTACTCAATAGAGAAAACTGAAAAACTGAAGGAAAGAAGAAGAAATTCATTTTAGTAGCGGTCTTAGCAAATGAGAAATTTTACCCAATATAGAGTTTCAAGTTGATAGACCATGACATGTCATTCTATTTCAAACCATTAGAATAATAGGTAAATTATTAGGTTCACCATTTTCTAATAGTTTAAACTTTTGGAACAACTAATAGTTCATCATTGTATTAAAGTAAGTGGTCTTGAGTTCAAATATTATCTCTACTTTACCTCCCATTTAAGAAAGTTAAAAATCACTTGTGTTAAATCCTAAATTTTTTTTAATCCTAAAATTGTTGAAGCCTCATATTTATCAAGTGAGGTTACTTATTTGTGCCTTCCATGATTGTAGATCACTAAAATTGATTGAAAATTTTTATTTGTGAAAGTCATCTATATCCACATTGTTATTTATGGGCATAGGCATGTTTGTAGGATGTATATCAATTAATTGATATATTCTAAATATATTATGTTCACTACTGTTGAGAGTGGACTAGTGGCCTTAGATCCTGGGTTCGAGTCCTTTCCCCACTAGGGAAGTGGTGCTGCCCTTTATACTTCATAAAAATGAGGTCTTGCTCGGAGACGGTTAAGGGGTGCCACAATCCCCTCCTAACCATTTTTCTTTTCACCAAAAAAAAAAAAAAATGCTATGTTTTTCTGTCAATTAACACTTTTGACATTTTTTTAGTTATCTGTAACTCACTGCTTGGAATTATACAGCTTACATCTATGTTTATTTGGCTCTCAATAATTTCTTTACTCTTATTCTCTTCTTCCATTTGCTTCTTTTGTATAATTTCATATCTAAACCTGTTCATAATTGAGCTTGAGATAGGATACTTCTTTTGCGTATACATTTTCTTCGGGTAGTATTCAGCATTGACACCATCGTGAAACCTCTTTTGCTAGCAATGACCTAAAATGTTTCCTGCAACTTGAACTTCTTCATTTCCACTCAGTTCTTTGGTGAGTTTTGATTTCTTTGTGCCTTTTATGGTTAACCCCCCCCCCCCCCCCGGCACGGCTTTTCTCTCTTTTCTTTCTCTTTTTCTAATAATTTGTTTCTTTCACAAAACCTAGAGTTGTGAAATTTTTGCATCACAATGATTTATATCTTGGTTTCGAACATTTCAAACAAAATAGCTATCTTGGTCTCACAATTGCACCCAAGTTCTTTGAAAGTCAAAGGATTATGTCATGCAATCATTCCTTTGCTGCGTTTCACTTCCATTAATGAATTGATGATTGTTACAAACTAGGAAATTTTTTTTATGTGTAATGTAGTTTATGTGATTTGTTGCATTGCAAATCCAAAAGGTATAGCAAATGCCTAGAAATCGTTGATAGGACAGGAAGAGAAAGCTTGTTGTGTTCTTTGAAAGAGAGAAAAAGGAAAAGAAAGAGGCGGGGGATTTTCAAAGGCAGTTGAAGTTTTTTTTTTTTTGGTAGATGAACAAAAGGCAGTTGAAGACATTATTAATGATTTTAGATGTAACCATTTTTAAAAATGAATAATAATAAATGAAGATTGAAAATGTAATCTAAAAAAATTTAGTGGGAACCACATCTTCAAAATTCATGACTTTGCGAATGGATTTGCATCATGAGGTATATGAGGGTTTCAATAAGTTCACAAATGACTTATAAATTCTCTAAGCACTAATGAGATTTCTCAATACATTACCAAATGTTGTGAATTCTCTACAACTGTTTGTGTTCCTTGGCTGAAACCAAAATGATCATGTTATGCAGCATTGCAATAATTCACTACTATACGCTAGAAAAGACTAGGTGGTTTTGCCTTAGATCCTTTTAAATTGGAACTAATTATGCAATTTTCATCATTCCATTAAAAAACAAGAGAAGCTATTCTAAACTTTATTTATCTTCTTATTATTACCATTCTAACCCATTTGAGCAAAGTTTTTCTATTGGAAATTTATATAACGTGACTCAAAAGACGCATATCTTGTTGATGCACAACAAAAAATGTATACCATAGTTACTCGGCTAGAGCCATTAAATGGTCAAGTCTTTTTTTTTTTTGAGAAACCAGACAAGAAGCCTGGGTTTTTATTGAATAAGAACAAGAACTTAATGAACATCAAATAACAAGAAGGAGGCAATATCCTTAGGTGGATCGTTGAGCCACACCTGGGTACCCTGACTGCCTATAGCTTTTTTCACTAAAGCATCGGCAACACAGTTACAAGAACGACTAACATGATTGAAAACAGAGGACTAAAAAACCATAGCTTGACAGCGAATGTCTCAACGACTTCTCCATAGGTTGATAATCCAGCACTACTTTGATTTAAAGCATTGATAACCACGGCTGAATCCCCTTCAAAAATTATTCTCTGCAGACCAATCTCAGCAGCAAATTCGACAGCTTTTCAACAGGCTAAGGCTTCCATTTCAGCAATGGTATGAGACAGCAGCACAGAGATAGAAAACGCGGCAACAAATTCACCTCTCCAGTCTCTAACAACTACTCTAATTCCAGCCGAATTTGTGGCTCTGAATATTGCAGCATCAAAGTTGACTTTGTGCTAGTTTAGCTCTAGAGGACACCATTGTTGCAGGATGGGGGAGCGAGCCACCACCGGGTCCAGTTCTTAAGTAGCCAAGAAATCTTGCAGCAAGTTACCTGCCAACGAGATGATATGAGCTGAAGGGTGCACTGGTCGGCCAAAATGGATAGCATTTCTCCGATTCCACAAGAACCAAGCTGATATAGCAAACACCTCCTTTCTGTAATCTTCTTGAACCTGAAAAACCGAGAGACTAAGTCACAAAAATTCAGGGGTTGGGGGGCACTCGATTAGTGGAAGCATTGGACTGAGCTCCAAGTACTCTTAACATCCTTGCAAGACCAAATGGCATGCAACAGATCTTTTGGGCAGAGTTGGAAAAGTTCAAACTTATTAGAGGATGTAATCTGCCGCCAAATAAAATGTCAAATCTTGTTAGGAACCCGTAGCCTTCAAACTCCCATCCAAAAATGTTTTTGAGTATCCACATTCGAGCTTCCTGCTTGACTGACAACATTAATACAAGGAGCTTATAGGCGCTGCTTGTGGTGAACAAACCCAATGAGGAGTAAGCCCAAGCAATTTTATCTGGAGGGCAGTGACGACTCAGTGGAATACCCAGGATGGCAGAAGCTTCATGAGGCAAGAAAAGCTAGTCCCAAGCAATTTCAAATGGTCAAGTCAATTGCTCTTATTTTCTTTAACAGGGATTTACTCAAAGAAACAAATATCTTATGTAATGTCTTAAAATATAAATGAATGCACACAGACATATGCCCAAGGCTTAAATAAGTCAAAAAAGGTATAAAGATAACATTTTTTCTGGTTTGGTTTTTAGATACAATAATGTCAGAATGGTTGGCTATTAGTAGAGTCCAAAAATGTCTATAAGATTAGAAAGCAAGAGTAGCCAGGGCCCCAAGATCTGCTATGACTCTCTTATGCACAACATACATAACCACTAGCATTCACCAACTTCCAAGCACTTGTGGTCTTCAATCAGCACAAAACTTTGCCAAGGGACTTTCTTTCTCAAAAAGAGGTCCTCCACTCTAGATATTGTTGAAATAAGTTTGCAAAAATCAAGCTGTATAGCCTTAGTTAATGCTTTTTGCACAGCCAGGCATCTAGCTACATGCCATTTGGTTGCATATGGAAGAACTGCAACAGCTTGCCATCACATGATTTGGCTTAATAGCCAAAACCACCCCATCCACACCATCTCTGCTAGTGTCCCTCAATTGTCAACAACATCCACAGCCCTCCAGAACTGGATACACTTGCCTTGGTACTTTCCTGCAGTCACTCTGATCTGCCTGATGTGCAATACAGGCTTATGTATACCTGCAATACAAAGCATTATCACTTCTTAAGCACACTCTTTTGCACCCTTCAACATCAATCTATACAAATTTGGATCCTCCATCCATTGAGCCAACCACTGCTTCAAAGAGCAAGGAGAAATTAACTCAGTTCCAAGGCTCAAATCTAATCCAAACAAGATAGCATGAGCACTTAAGGGATAAAAGATTCAAGTTTTCCTCTTCCTCATTGCATAAGACACACTGTCACTCACTATGTTTCATTTCACTATTTTGATTTGATGAGTAAGTCCTCATGTGTTCCACACAAAAATTATTAACTTCAAAGGAAGCTTCAATCCCCACAAAAATGTCTCCTATAACCTAAGTTCCCCTACTTTCAATGGTAGCTTATTTTGACCTTATATCATTGAGGCCATGTCAGCTTATCAATAGCTCCATACCTTGAGATAGGGGTGACTAAAATTTGACCAGACATCTCAGGAGAGTATCACTCCCTAACCTGGTGCTGTTTCCAAGTCGAAGCGTCAAGATAACTTTAAATTCCTATTAACAGATGCAGATTGTTTTGAATGACAAAAAAAATATAAGATTTTCAAAAAATGAATGACAATGATTATGAAAGCTTAACATCTTTCCACTATGATTATGATACATCCTTCTAAATAATAAACCCAACGGGAATAATATGAGAAAACTTTAATTCTAGATGTAATACAGCAATGATAGCAAGTAAAACAGGAGGGCTTACCAATCTAAGCCCTAAGCAGGCTACCTTCTACAACTTTCAACCTTGTCAACACAATTGTTTGCCTTCTCCAATCGATTACCGAAAAGATGAATATGTCTCGATGATATGCTTAGTAATATATAATCTAGTTTGTTGTATGGTCGGGTTCTCTACCGTCTATTGCCGTCCTTTTAATTTAAATTCTAGTCAAGTCTCTTTGCCGGGTATAATCCAATTAAGGTACGATTTGGAGATAGGACTTTTGGTTTGTGTCACTCTGCCTGTCCGGTAATGATCTAAAATGGGTATGGACAACCTTAAGCCAATAATTTGATTCGTAGTGAAAGTTATAGAAAGGTGGAAAAACTTTCAAGTACATTAAGAGGCAAAAGCACAAAAATCTTTTGGTAAAAACTTTTAAAATGTGAATTTTACATAATTCATGTCGTAGCAACGTTCTTTTAAACTCGATCAAGGTCTCATCAATGCTTCTACACAAGCAATACATAGGTGATAGGACAATGGTGTGAATGATGATTTCCTTACATTCCGTAACAAAAGCTACACATATCTGAGGCCATTTAGTACTACTTACTATTCCATATTCTATTATCATAAATCACTAATTCATCATGGCATGTCTAACAATTGAGCAATATATAGTCATTCAAAACATGTTGTGGTGACAGATAAATCAAAATTAAATGCTTTTAGCATAAAAGATTGTCTCCGGTGAGAGCTTTTTATTTAGTTGTTTATCACACACCTGTTTACATATGGGTACAAAAGCTTAGCTTCCTAATTATGCTAGCTTAAGAAAATTACCAAAACCACTACTGATGTAGATATAGATCCTTTTCAGTTGACCTACAAATCAATTATGAAGAATGTAGATGATATAGATCCTTTTCAGTTGAACCACGAATCACATTAACATCCTACTTTGAAAAGAATAAGAATTTCAGAGCAGATATATATTTATATAAATCATTTGGACTCTTTTAAACGTATAGCATTTTCTTTGGCCGACTAGTAAACAACCGCATAAAACCTTCAAGAAAGCAAGATGCTACATCTAGCTAGACTAATCATTGTGATTGTGATCTATACAAAACTTTAATTAAGAAGAAAAACAGTAACTTACGGGCAGTCAACAGAAAAAAGTTGATTAAGAAAAAAGACAAGGAGTTCAACAATCTTCAATGATGCCCCTTTTTGGAGTAAGTGCGAATAACGAAGATAAGCAATATACTATTTAGAATTTAAATCAAATCAAACTAAAGTACAAATATATACCAAAAGATAAAACAAATATGAATTAATTTGGATTCATTGACTCACAGAGTATTTGAAATTCCTGCTAATCACTGATCCCCTCACCACATTCGAAGTACTCCTCACAATCCGAGTCACCATGTAGCCTTTCAATCCTGTTTCGGTGTGCCACATCATTACAACTTCCTTCTCCACTAGGTCCAATCCCATTGTAATAGTCACGAGTTTGCTTTGCTTTGTTATCTTCTGCAACCACTACCGAATTGTCGAAATTATGATGGAGAATATCCAAGTCCTCATAAGGAATGATGCTGGTGTTGCTACTCTGAGCTATAGTTCGATTGAGTTCTTCTATGTCTTTCTTGTATACCATTCGGAACCCGCATTTCTTCACACCCAATCTTGAACCATCAGCTTCAATTTTAATGCCAATCTGAGTCAATTCATTTGCTTCACATTCGTTCAGTAATTTTATGTCCTTCTCCTTGTAGTATTGAGGAAGCAAATAGAATAGCCAAATATGATCCGAAGATAAATTAGCATCTAGGCCAGGAGGGCCTACTGTAGAAGACATTACTTTTCCATTTGCTATGAAATGACAAGCTCGTCTAAACTTGCCATGAGAAGAAAATGCAATGCAAACAGCAGTCCCCATACAGTCATCACACAAATGAGAAGAAGGTTCTTTTATTTTCACTTCCGCCCCAATACTTTGATGGATAAACCACTTCGGAATTACACTTCCAGGAATAATCATGTCATATCTCCAATTGAACCCTGGATGGTCATATCCACGGGGACGAAAGAGTCCCTAAAACATAAAAAGCAAGTTGTTTATAACACACACACACACACACACACACACACACAGAGAGAGAGAGAGAGAGAGAGACCTGATGGTGCTTTCTTATCACAGCCAAAAAGATGTCAATGAAATCTTGATTGTCAGCCAGTTTATTGCAATTTGAAAGATAAAACTCTCCTTTACAAAAAGAATTAGGTTTTTGGAAATCTAGTACCGTTTCCAGTGAGGTACAACCATCTCCCCAAATTTGTACGACATCTACTGGAAAATTTGGCAATAATCGAAAATTCATGCAATTCTCTAAACACATCCTTTCCAACTTACATAGTTGACTGATGCTATCAGGAAGGCAAACAAAACTATTCTCACTTAGATCTATTTCTTCTAAAGAGAATAAGCAACCAATATCATTAGGGATTTCCCTGAGATTGCAGTCTCGTAGATTCAATTCAGTCAAAGAACACAAACCCGATAGAGAGGACAACCCCACGGGATCTGTAATTTTTGGCCTTGAAGAAAAAGGGAGGAGATCATACCAAGATGTAGAGTTAAATGATGATAACCCCTTACATCCATTGAAAGATAGCACTTTAAGATTTTTTAAGAGACCAACGGAAGAAGGCACCTCTTTTATTGCAGTTCCACTCACATCTAGCTTCTCTACACTTTCAGCATTACCCACATTCTCAGGCAATCTATCAAGTCTTGAGCATCTCGAAATATTCACGTCTTTAAGCAACTTGAAATTAAAAATGACGCTTGGTAGACACGTAAGACTTTTACAATCTCTTACGTCCAATAAAACAAGGCTGGTCAAATGCCCAATTGATGTTGGTAGTTTAGCAATAGCAGTTCCACCCAAATAAAGCTTCAATACACGTTGCATGTTTTCTCCAAATTCTGGAATCTTTTTTAGTTTTGAGCAACCAGAAAGAATAAGATCCTCAAGAAACTCCATTTCGAACTTGCTTGGAAGAGTTTTGACATTGACATTTACACAACCTTTTAGATTGAGACGAGTAAGTCTATTATGAACCCAAGTTGAAGGGTGGATCTCATGTAAATTTAAACAATCTTCAAGAACCATTTCCTCAAGATTTGGGACTTTGATCAAATCAGGGGTCTGTTTAAGGTTTGTAGACCCATTCATTTGGATGATTTTCAACTTCTCAAAAGACTATTAAAAGCAAAAAAAAAAAAAAACAAAAAAAAAAAAAAAGAACAATTAGCTTCAACAAATACCTACAATTTAATGGAACTTAAATATAAACAAGTACAAGGATGCTTAAATTACCTTTGCTCCTTTCCAAAGTTGTTCAATGCGGCTACCACACATGTAAAGTTCAACAAGCTCACTTGATTGGAAATTCAATGGCAAAGATTTTGAAGGGTACCCACTCCACTCAAGAAATCTTAAGCTAATAGGAAGATGTTTGGGTTCGTGGAGAAGTTGAACATTACTAATTATAAGCAATTTAAGATGATGCATCTTTGAAAATGAATCAGGATTCCAATATACCTCTTTTGATTCAGGCAACTTTAGGACTATGCCTTGAATTGCTTCTGTTCCCTAATAATCATGAACAAAAGGGATTAGAGAATTGCAAAATGTATGACTACCAAAGCTACTATAATTTGAACATAAATAATATAATAGGGAATGTGCTCAAGTTTTTATATAACCTCTTACCGTATTATTTGTTAGTACATTGTTAATGTCTTCAAATAACCACAAAATGCCACGTTTTCCAGGCTCTTCAGGGCATTCTTCATGAATTATTTTCCTGGCCATGTCTTGTAATAAATCATGCATCCACACTTTAGAGGCTACTATTTTTATGAGAGATTTATCAACTAGAACCTCTAATCCAACATCAGGGTAAAGGCCAAAATAATTTAGTTTCTCTACTACACTATTTTTTTTCTCATGGTTAAAGAAAAATGCAATGTATAGAAATATTTTTTTCTCCGTTTCGTGTAGTCCATCATAACTTATTTTAAGTGCTTGGAATATTGCACGTTCAGGAAACTCTCTATTCTCATTAATGTACTTTTCCATTGATTGATGCTTCTATCCAACAAAAAGGAACCCAAAATCTCAATAGCTAAAGGAAGGCCTTTAGTATATTGTACAATATCTTTGGATAGCTCCAGATAATCTTCGGAAGGATGGCCTTTATTAAAAGCTTTCAAACTCAAAAGATGAAGAGCTTCATCATCATTCAATCCTTTAACTTCATATATTTCATCTACTCTAAGTACACGTAGTAAATGTCTATCCCTTGTTGTTATGATAATTCTACTACCAAAACCAAACCATTCACGCTTCCCAACTAACTTTTTCAACTGGTCTAATTGATCTACATCATCACAAACAATAAGAATTCTGTTACAACGTAATTTATTCCTAATCACGGAAACTCCCTCTTCAACATCTTGTATACTTACACTTTCATTTAATATTTTTCTAATAAGAAATTGTTGCAATGGAATTAAACTCTCTTTTTCACAAACCTCCCTAACATTAGAGAGAAAGCAACAACCTTCAAACTCCTTCGAAACCATTTCAAAAACGACTCTAGCAAGAGTTGTTTTACCTATTCCCCCCATCCCCCAAACCCCTATAATGCGAACATCATTAGACCCTATAGCCAAACATGACTCCAATTCCTTCACTCTAGATCCTATTCCTACAAGGTCTTCAATATCATCTAAGAATGCATAATTTAATTTATGCCATACTTCTCCCACAATATTTTGGATAAGCTGTGCTTCAGAACTGCAATGAAGAGAGAATGATATTTAGTGAGTACCACCCATAAATAGGACCAAAAAGAAAGTAGGCATCCAATGTTCTATTTTGTTGACTAAAACAAGAAAAAGTAGATAACTGGTGCAAGGAAAACTTGAAAGAAACACAAAAATTAGTAAGATCAAGTAAAAATAAAAAAGAAGTGTGAACATCTTTGTTGCTTTACTTAAAGTTCAAAACAAGGCTTAAGATAAGAAGAGTATTTATTTGAAGTTTGAACATCTAAAAGCAAGTAATATGTCAAATTGGATTACCTATCCTGTAGGTGCCACCCTTTGAGATTTGCCACTTCTTCTAAAGCAACTTTCCATGTTTGCACTTTCTCTATATTGTCCTTGAAACGTTCTTCATGTTTAAAAAAGGCTTGGGCAAAGGCACCTGTTTGTTTTCGTACATCAGATGGGTCCACATCATAAAATATTGGCAAAACAGTCGTGATCGTCTCTTTCAAGCATCCAATTATCTTTGTAAGTTCATCCAAGCACCATGTTGATGACGCAAAGTTTCTTGAGAGAATGACAATTGCAAATCTCGATTCTTTTATTGCTTTCAAAAGCTCCGGTGAAATAGATTTTCCTATCTTAAGATTTTCCTCGTCTCTAAAGGTAACTATGCCCCTTTGTTTCAAAGCAACATATAGATGGTCTGTAAAACTAGTGCGGGTGTCCTCACCTCTAAAACTAAGAAAGACATCATATTTCCACCGAGGTGTTGAAGATGAAAGTGATGATGAAGAGGAGGCCTTCTGAGAGCTAATGGAAGACATTGGAAATACGTTGGCGGCAAGTATTGAACTACAATAAAGAAAAATAAATAAATAAATAAATAAAAGATGTAGTTTTCAATTAAAATTGACAGAAAAAGTAAAAGAAAATAAATTAGAGAAAAAAGGAAATATTTTATATGGATGTTTTATTTTAAGGAGGGAGTGAAAAGATAGAAAAAAGAGATGGACGTGTATAAATTGAAACCTTATGGATTTGAGAAATGAATTTGCAGTAGTGATTGTAAAGCTCAAAAATATCTTAGAAACAACACATGATTCAATTCCTATTATATAATTTCTTTTTTAATAAAGGAATGACTATTATTTTTTCTTTTGTTTGAGTATGTGAAAGAGAGACGAAAGACATTGATAAAATAAACTAAGGTCACAACAACCTTTCAACCACGCTCAATTTGCTAATTACCTCGCACCATTTAATTAAATTTTTTTTAAATAATAAGACGAAAAAAAACAAGCTATTGGCAACGATCCTAGCCTTACTGGGCATTCACACATCCTCTGTTTTCGGTGAAGTCAACATTTTTTGTTTGTTTATTTTTTATACAAAGTAGATAACTCACGTTATTATGATTATTATTGATGCAGAACTTTATTTAACTAACGTTAAATTATTACAAAAGCATCCTCTGTGTTTGTAATTTAACAATCACAGTTCGTATAAGACTAGACAAATTCAGATACTATAAAACAAAAGGTCAAAACCCAGTACAAAAAAATCTGTATGTTCCTCCTCCCCTTTCCCTCTGCTTTCTCATCATCTAAAAGAGAAATCGAAACATATAGATAAATATAAAATGAATGAAAGATAGAAATAAAACAGAGAATTCACACAAAACATTGCATAAGAGAAGAGATAGGACCTTGAGGATGCGAGTAGGCTTGAGCGATTTGGTGGTAGAAAAAACTTTGTGTGTGCTCAGTTTGAGAGAGAAAAAAAATAGAGTGACAATAATTGAAGAGAAACACTATTATAGTTAAAGTTGGAGAGTCAAGGAAAGTTGTATGAACTAGGAAGCTTCGTCATTGGAATTGCTTTTACTCGTGGGACCGAATAATTCATCTTTTTGTTTTTAGTTTATTGGCTTTTGTTTTTTAGTTGGAAGATTCCTCTCCATTATGTTCAATAGTCTACAAAGCAAACGAAAAGAGGAGTAAAATACGAAGAAGAGTACTTTGCCCATGTGAGTCATCCACCATTATTAAACTCACTTTTCTTGACTTCTGTATATCTTATTTTGCTGTTGATCTATGCTTTTACTGTACTTTTAACAAAAAAAATTTCAGTTTTAACAAATAAGCAGATCCCAAATAACCCTTAGTGTTAGGTTAAAGTGAAAACAATGTTACCATTAATTATTAATTTATAAGTAATGTTAATGACAAAAGTCAAAAACTTACTCATAAATTAATTATTTATTGGTAGATGGAATTTGGCCACAATAAATATAAAACTATCATACCATAATCATGGAAATTGTTGTGAGCTTTTATTCAGGAAGCTTTTTTTTTTTTTTTTTTTTTTTATACAAGATAAAATTCTACTTTAGCCTAATCTAAGTGTAAATATGTGTGAAACTCCCTCCTGAAGACTTGAAACCCAACATTTACCTCCTACACCCCACAAGTTTTTATATTTGTAGAGTGACCATTGCACTAAAGGTGTACAGTGGTATTCAGGAAGCTTATTGAGACTAGGAAAAGAAGATTCATTTAAATAACTAATGAAATTTCAATTAGGAATCAGAACATTTATAAAGAGGCCTCCATAATAGTATTAAAAAAAAAGTGATGTAGTACAACTACAATTAGATAAACAATACTAACAAACTAGTTAATAAATAACTAAATTCGTTAACTAGTTTGTTACGAAAGACACATGAAAAAACGGATTCAAATCTTCTAGATTTCCTAGGGTACTCTACCAATGGATTTTCAATCCTAACCACTCTTTTATGATTTTAAGGTCTAGATTCTGCCATGTGAACATTCCACTAACAATAGTCTTAAAATAATAAAATAATGTTGCAAACAAAACAGTTAAGATTATTATTATGTGGCGTTTGGTATGGGGGAATGTTTTAAGATTCCTAGGAATGTTTAAAGATTCCTATGTTTGGTTGCAAATTATGCTTGGGAATCAGATGCCAGGGAATCTGGATTCCCCTCTTAAACCCCTCTCAGTGGGAATGTGGATTCCCTTTAAAACAGGTAGGAATCCAGATTCCCAAGCTTAAAATAAATTATATTTTTTATAAATTTACAATTTTAACCCTTTTTCCTTATCATTTAAACAATTAAGATAAACTATAAACAAATTATCAATATCTTTTCTTTTGTCTTTATCTTTTCCCGCCAAAACAATATAAGGATAAACAACCCTGTTAATATATTTTTTAACAAAGTTCTATTTAGATTTTACGTGTGAAAAAAAAAGTTTGAAGGAGACTCTCCATTATTGCCAGGTATTCTTTTTTACTTTTTTTTTTTTTTTTGAGAAATCACATTTACCGTTGTGTGTATTGTTCAACAAAACTTTAATGAATTTATTTTCATGAGAATTTGTTAATGTTTCTATCCGTATCTCAGATCTTAGTTTTGTTTAGTTTCTAGAAATATAGATCTAATTAGTAGCTTCATGTAGTTTTTTTTTTTTTTTTTGGATTTATAGCTTTGTTTCTAGATTCATATGTTACAGTACATGTCAATAATTTGTATCCTCTCTAGTGCTTTTGATTTTGATTTTACAATGATACAAAATGCATAAATTTTTAACAACCCATGAATAAAATTGCATTCATATACTATTCACCAAAATGGTTTTTAAAATGGTACTATTCAGCAAATTTTCGCCAACAACGTGCTTCTAGATGATACACGGTCCTTTTTTTTTTTTTTTTTTTTTGAGTGAAGAGATGGAACATGATACACGGTCTTAAAGTCTAACTTCTCCTCCACTTTTCCAAAAAAAAAAGAGTCTAACTTCTCCACCTCATCACCTTCCCTGAACCTTGCGTCTTTTGCACCTATTCTATCACGTAGCACCTGTGACTCTCTTTCTTCTAGATCTGCCACGCTGGTATATGACTCTATGTGTGCAACTAATCTAAGACAAAATAATTCTCTGCCGCTATAATATTAGTAGCTGTTTTATGATGCTTGTAATTTCGTTTGTAATTAATTGTTTAGCTGTTTTATGATTCATTGGTTTGATATTATTGTGAGAATATATAATGGAGGAAACTCATTTTACTCTTTTTGCACTGGTCATTTACGGGCAATAGCTAGTCTAAGATTAAAAACAACAGATTTTTTTAGCTAATAAGAATTTATTAGTAAGTATCCCAAGTAGTTTTCTTCCATTATATTAGTTACATAGCTATATGTCACACTGGTAGCTAGTTTAGTAGCAGTTGTTTTCATAATTTGTAATTTTCTTAAATGTCAAGTTTTTATTTCTTGTGTATGATTGCAGTGATGGCTCGACCACCAAGGAATCATAAAAAGAAAATTTTAGTTGTGTTGCTACATCAATTAGATTTACTACGTCAAATGTGGATGATGTTAGTGCACATGTGTGCAATATCATTGATTAAAAACGTCAATGTCATATTAATTCTAAAATATTTTTTTTATCTATTTATTTAGAGGAAGATATTTTTAATAGTTTATATATATTTTTCATTATTTATTTAAAGGAAGTTTTTTTTAAAGGACTTAGTATTTCACATTCAAATCTAAGGACAAAATGAGAAAAATAAATAATTCACTTAAGATTCCTGGGAATATACCAAACATTATCATCTCACATTCCTAGGAATCTCCAAATGAAACCAAACATAGGAATAAATACATTCCTAGGAATGTGATTCCTAAGAATCTTGATGCCAGAAGTAATGTGGATTCCCCCGTACCAAACGCCACATTAATGAAATGTTGACATGACAAAATCTAGACAATTAAATTATTAAAGAATGGTTAAGATTTAAAGAAATCTATTTGGCAAAGTACTATAGAAAATCTATAGGATCTAAATCCCAAAAAAAGTACAAAAAAAAGAGAAATTATTGTGTAATCCTAACCAATAAGAAGAAGACAGATCATTAAAAACTGACGATGTAAGCTAACCTGCCATGTCACCCATTATGTCTAACGTCCCTTTAACCCCGTCAGTTCTTCTGAGAGTGTTTTCAAATTTTGTTTTTTAGACCAAATTCAAATTTGAGATGTAAATGGCAGGATCTGAAACCTTTCTTCAAAATTTGTTTTATGGAATATCACATATTTCCCAACACCGAACAAAATGTATTTTTGGTGAAATCGCCTCCAACATCCCACTCACCAGCAACGGCAACCTCAGCACTGCCTTGCTTATCACCGCACGCCTCCTCTACGTTTTCTCTATCGTAATCCCTCGCCTCCTCATCCTGGATATACAAAATGCTTTGATGGGTAATCCAAATTTTTAGATTTGAGAGGTATGTTGTTCCTTTAACAAAGGATGATAATGCTTCAAGAAGATTCAAGCGATGAATAGGGTGAGTTCTATTTTCCCTTTCTTTTTGTAGGATGAAATTCCCGGATTTCTTAGCCCATGACATTTTATGCCATAGGTGTTCTTGGTGATCTTTTATTTTGTTTTTCTTTAGTTTCCATTGATATCCATGTTGATCTCTTTGATGATTTTTCTTTTGGGTATTTACGTATTTATGGCCAATTAATTTCACAATTCATGTTCATTCCTCCTATGATCGACTCATTGTAATCAACTCGTTTGATAAAATGCCCCAATGAAAAGACCACGTCATCTTTAAAGAATTTGGGTATAGGCTTTTTATTCAACTTGTTTATTTCCATGAGAAAAGCTTAGTTCAATCATCAAGACTCATTCTTGGACCTCGTTACCACGTGAACTCTTAAGTGTTGTTTACCTTAAATTTGCAAGTAATTTCAGTTGCTATATCTGAGGTGCAATGCTCTATATATTATATCAAGATTAGTGCCATGACCATGCTATAAGTTTTATTCTTTGTTTACGAGTGTTGTGATAATTATAGGCATACATGCATGAGCAAGGAGTCTGGTCATATTTTCAATTGGCGACCAATCGCATGGAATGAATGTCAATGACAAAGCAAGAGAGAATTGAATCCCTGAAATAAAGTTTAGTGTGCATTATGGTTTCCTAACTTCAACAGATATGGTGAAAATTTGGATAGGCAAAAACTTTTGAACTTTGAATATTGGCTATTTAGATATTGACTTTTATGCCTTGTATGAAGTTCAAGTTATCCTTACCATGGAAAAAAATCTTATTTTCACGGCCAAAGGTAATGACTGATAGTATAAAGGCTTGTCAATCTAATTGACAGTAATAATAATTGACATTTGTGCTAGCAAACTTGTGTGCATTTTAATGTACTTTTGAATACAGTTAATGATGCAATGGTAAATATTGGATAGTTTAAACCATGAAGTAGTTAGACAATAGATTTTTATTGATGAACAATAATTTAGTGATTCTGTGTTATGATTCGGACAAACCTGGAAGGCATTTGCATTTTGGAAGATGCTTGGAGTAGAGGGAATCTCGGCTTGCCAAAGATGAGGATGAGGAATAGGCCAAAGATGAGGATCAGCAACTTGAACATGAAGGAGCTATCATTATTGGCTTTGGATGAGATGGATTCATGAGTTAGAGATAAAAATTATTAATAGCTTATTTCCTAGACTTTCTGAAGTGTAGAGGAGCATTGGGTTGTTTGCTAGTTTTTTTATCTAGCTTATGTTATGAGTTGGGTGTTTATCATAAGTTGTATCGTACATATGTCATGTACTGTATGCTATTTAAAGAGAAACAAATTAATAGAGATGAAAGCAGAAAATTAGAACTCAAATTCTTTTTCCCTCACAATTTCATGAGGCTAGTTCATAACATTCTATAGCGTATATTAATTTAATGGTTGTTATAATGACAGGGAGCATTTGAAGTTATTTTAGGTTGAAATGTCTGGCTATGAACATTGGATGGCTATTACCAGGCAACTATTGCTTCTTACGAAGAATGATGATCCATATTTTTACGCTTGCATTTCAACTTTGAGCATTGCAGCAACTATCTTTGGAATTGCGGCTTCTTACTCCCAAGTTGGTTTCCGAAAGTATTTTCAGTACTAGTCATTCCTAGAGCAGCTGTAACAACCCATCCAAAGCTTACTGCATGTCTTGAGCAACAAGATTTTAAAATAAGTTCAATTTTTTTTTTCGTCTCTCTTCTATTATAGTCATTTACAACCAATCTCTTTTCCCTCTATTATCACATAAACAAGAAAGAGATCAAAAAAGATTCTTACAACTAAAGAAAAGAAATTTCCCTCTACTATGCGGATATAAACAAAGAGTGAAAAAAAATAAAAATAAATAAATAATACCCTCTTCTGATTAAAGACTACAAGAGAGTTCAACTTAGGGGGAGGGGAAAAATCTCCCTATCCTTCCCATCTACATTGACATTGACCTGATTATCTTAGATGAATAAATCTAAATGTTCCAATTTGGACTTCAATCCTAGCAATTTTACTTTTTTCTCCCACTGTTGCTTCAGCTTAGCCTCTAGCCCTCAACCTTCATTCATGGGGAAACTTCGACTGCTCTAATTTGGGCATCAATGCTACTTACCTCTGCAAGTAAAAACTCATGAATATTAATTAAAAAAAGAAGTTGCACATGGTTGCTAAAAGTAATATGCATGTGACATCAACTCTAATGGAACTAAACAAGAGATGCATGCATTGTTGCATTTGCTTCTTATTCAAATCGATTCTACATCAGTAAAACCCAACAAACCATTTTAATTTACACCATACAAACATCCATAGTTATCATTAAGTTGCATTTTTCTTAAAACACCTCATATGCAAAATTATAAAACACATGAACACATGAAAATAGGAAAAAGAAACTATGCTCTTACAAGTGCCTCATTCAGGCCAAAGCATATATTTCCCCCTTCTAAATCCACTTCCCACCCCAACACAGCTAAAACATGTCCACCACAAATGACACCTTCATATACCCACCCACCAGAAATGAGAGCATAAGCCAACAAAGAAATGCCAAGAAAAACAAGCATTTCCACAAACACCTTAAAGGCAATCTGTCAAGAGGTCAATCATTAAATTTGAAATTCTCAATGAAATTTGATGCAGATGGCATATCTAAAAAATGAAATTTGATGTAGGAGAGGTGGATACTGCTATGGCGGGGAGACTGTGAGAGAGCAGGTTCTTGGAATTTTGATGCAGATGGCATATCTAAAAAATGAAATTTGAAAGTTTGACTGAGACTGCAATTCTAGTGAAGCCCGCCTAATTCACTTCTAAATTTTGAATTCTACTCAAACGGGGTTAATAGATGTTAAGATGGGTAGGGGTTATTGAGCTGATGTGGCATAAAAGCCTATGTAAGCATTTTTTTAATGAGGTGTCTTATATTTATTGGTTGGGACTACACAATAATTTTCTTATTTATACTACTATTTAAGGGGTTTTTTTCTGTTTGAATTGGACATTTTGTTGGTTCAAAAATACCTCCAACACTCCTAAATTTAAGTAGAGACAAAACTGTTCCTAAAAAAAAAGGTAGAGAAAAAACTAAAGAATAGTTAGGTAAAAAAACTTGTACTAAAACATTATTTACAAAATAGGAATATTCTTTATTCAGGTATTTGAAATACTCCAACTACCTAAACTCATGTTTTCAAAAAAAAAAAAAAAAATCAAATTTTTTTATTTTTTTACCTTTAATAAGTCTTAATCACATCAACAAAAATTCTTAACCTTAGAGCATTAGCAGTGAAATGGGAAAATGGCAAATGTAAGCCCATTTTACCTATCAAGCCCATTTTACCCACTACAGCGGAACTTGTAAAGTTTAAGGATTGCAAAAATTTTTTGCAAGTGTGCTATAGTGTGATTCTAAATGTAGAATCACACTGTAGCTCAATTGTAAAAAAAATATTAATTTTTTATTTGTACATATCAGTTCTCTCTCTCCACGGTCTCTCATCTCTCTCCATCGATGAACTCTCTCACACCAAGCCTCTCTCTTCTCTCTCATCCCCTCTCTCTCTCTCTCTCTCGCCATCGCCGCCGATTCACCCACCCATCTCCAAATCCCTTTAATCTCAGGCTTTTCTCTCTCAATCAGTCTCTCATTTCTGGGTATTTTTTGTGGTTTTGGACAGTGGAGATCGGCGAGTGATTTGGGTTTCTAGCGGTGGAGATCAGCAAGTTGTGTGGGTTTCTGGCGGTGGTGGGTTTGTGACCGATGTGGGCGTGGGTCGAGGTGGTGCGGTGGCGGCGGCGACGGTATGGGTCGGTGGTGGGTTTCTGGTTTTGATTTTGATTTGGATCGGAGATCGGCGAGTGATTTGGGTTTCTAGTGGTGGAGATCGGTGAGTTGTGTGGGTTTCTAGCGGTGGTGGGTTTGTGACTAATGTGGGCGTGGGTCAGGTGGCGTAGCGACGGCGTGGGTCGGTGGTGGATTTACGGTTTGATTTTGGATTTTGATTTTGATTTGGATCGAAAATCGACGAGTGATTAGCTAGATTTTGCTCGGTGGAAGTGGGTGGTGTGACCGAGAAGCCGGACGGTGGTGGTGGTGTGACTAAGAAGGTTGACGAGAGGAAGAGAAATAGAGATCAGAGAGAGAAGTGAGAAATATTTTTATATTATTTTAATATGTAGTATGGTAAAATAAAATTTGGGATGTTGGTGTATTATAAAATAGTATTGTATAATTGATAAAGTGATTTTTTAAGATGGTAAAATAGGATAGGATTGGCATGAGCCATTGTAGATGCTCTTAAAGGCTAGTTGTTGTCGTTGTTGTTATTATTATTATTATTATTATTTTGTGAATATGTGAAAGAGGGGCGAGAGGTCACAATAAAATTCTCAACAATCTCACTTCTCACAAGTACATTAAAGTTGTCAACTACCTTGCACATGGGCCATTTAAGAAAATAAATATATGAGAAAAAAAAGAAGTCAAGCCTAAGCGTGAAAAAATGTATTTTGTATCAAATGTTACTACGTCATTCGTATCAAATCTAATAAATAAAAAATATGTGTACAAAAATAACTACCTATTAATATGTCCTTTATTCCACACACAAAAAAAAAAAAAAAAATTAGTAGGATAGTTATTTTTTGCGACATATCTCTCATTTATTGGTATCATAAACTCTTGTGAATTCTGTGGTGATCCTAATATTGCTGGGCATTCAGATTCTTTGTTTGAAAAAGAAAGAAAGAGAAAACAGAGAATTCACACAAAACACTGCATAAGAGAAGAGAGAGGACCATGAGGATTCGAGTAAGCTTGAACGATTTGGTGGTAAAAAAATAAAACTTTCCGTGTGCTCAGTCTGAAAAAGAGAAAAATAGAGACACAATAATTGAAGAGGAAAACTATTATAGCATGTTGGAGAGTTAAGAAAAGCTATAGGAACTTGGAAGTTTCATCATCATGGGAATTGCCTTTACTCGTGGGACCGGATGATTGGTCTTTGTTCCATTTTCTCTGTATCTCCGCTCCTAAAAATAGAATCAAAGTTATTGGCTTTTATTATTAGTCCGAAAGGGTTTATCTTCCACTATTGCACTGCGTGTTCAGAAAAAAAAAAAAAATATATATATATATATATATATATATATATATATCTCTATGTTATTAATTAAATATTTAAATTTATATATAAAAAATAAATTCATTAACCAAATAATAAATAATATTATATTTGAATGAAATTTGATATGACATAAAAAGTTAGACATCTTTAATTTTGGCTAGTCAAATTTGAGGTGTTTAATAAAAAACATTATGGAACAAGTCATTGACATGATTGTCATAAATTGAATTTAGATTATACTTTTTAATTGTTAGTTTTTTTTTATAAGTATGCTTTTTAATTTAAGAACCAAAACCTTGGCTTTTAGAATGTGTGTGACTATATATAATTATAGTCCGATTTGGTTTTTAAAAGACCCATAAAACTATAGATATTAAATCCATACATTCTCTCCTTCCTAGAGTACATATGCTGAAGAAGTGGTTGATCATTCACTTAGAATTTCCAATAGTCTACTTGGAGAGAGAGAGAGAGAGATGTTAATATGATTTAAGTTAAGAAAATTTTAAAACAAAAAAGTAATGATAAGATTAGCATGTTTACATGTGATGCAGGCATGTAGCTCTAATAGCCATCCTTAGCCAATTACCAACAAAGGTTTTTCGCTTTCTATAGCCTACGAAGCAAAAGAAAAGGAGTAAAAAAAAAAAAAAAAATCCAGTTAATGTGTGCCCTAAGGGCACACATTGCCTATCCATTTATGGTAAAATTTTCTTGAAAATTAAAAAAGTTGTCAATACTTTTTCAATTTTTAAGAAATTTTTATCCAAAAATGGATACTTATTGTGTGCCCTAATGGCACACACTAACAAAATCCAAAAAAAAAAAAAAAAAAAAAAACTTTGCTCAGTGTAACGATGATATCATGTTAAAATTCTAACACCTAGTCCCTATGGCTGAATGAAATAGGACACACAATATGACAATTCCACCATTAATATGCTCACTTTTCTTCACTTTTGTACATTAACTTTGCTTTCAAATCCCATCCCCAAAAAAAAAAAAACTTTGCTTTCAAATAGTTAGTGGTGGGGTCAGACCAGTGGGGGGCCCAAAGGGCCCGGGCCCTCTGACCCTAAGAAATTTTTTTTATTAGGCAACATGAATCAACCCAGGCAATCCAACCCAGCCCAACTGACAACAACAAACCCAAAAACTTTACAAAACAAAAACTTAAAAAAAAAAAATTAAAAATCTATTAGCCCAATAGTTACAAATCAAACCCACTGCCTTAAAACACTGGATCATCGCATAGAGGAGAGAAAAAAAAGAACGAGATGAAACAGAGCCCGGTTGAGAGAGAAAATGCAAAGAAGAAGAAGAGAAAAGAGACTGCAGAGACTCAGAGCACATATCATAAAGCCACAGACGTTGGAAATGAGAATAGGAAATGGTCAAGATTTTAGGTGAGATGAGAAATAAATTGAGTAGGTCACGTGAGTTGGTTTGGGGAAATGAGAATAGTGGGTGGATGGAAACTTTTTGGAACGTTCTTCTATATAATAACTTAACTTGTTTGTTTTATTTACAAAAAGACCGTTGACAATATTTTTGTAACGACAATTAGAATCTATTTACTTTATTTTTATTTTTAAAAAATATATTGCCAATTGAGTTACGAAGTTCTCTAAACAGTTATCCACTTTTTTTTTTTTTTTTGAGAATTGAAACAGTTATCCACTTAATTCAACATCTACTAGTTTCTGAACACGCACACTTTTCTATTTTTTTAAGAAAAAGTTAATAATTTACGTCTATTATAATTTGAGATTATTATATTTTCAATTATAAAATAATTAGAGGTGTGATGGAATTCAGAGGCTAGTATGACGCTGTGTGGATAGATTTTTGAATTCAAAATCTAATATTTATCAATGATAAAATTTATGAAATCACAAGCTCAAGATATAAATAAGCACCATCGCCACCTAAGGTGTTTTTTTTTTTTTTTTGGTGTAGAAAAATATACTTATATATATATATATATATATATATATATTGAGATAAAATATAGAATAAAAATATATATTTAAAAGCACTTATCTTTTTTCTTTTTTCTTTTGGAGTCACTATCCTTTGGTTTAATGGTATTTGAAAACACAAAAATACAAAATACAAGATACAAAAATACCTTTTTCGATTATGTATTTTACTTTATTACTATCCAGATCCTTAGAATTATAGATATAAGAAAGAAAGAAAAATAATAATAATCCTCTTTCTATTCTTCTTTTTCTTTTTTATGATTGGCTGGATGAAAATTTAAATTACAACATTTTATCCAACTAATAAAGGGCTAAGATAACCTTCTTTTCGTGTTCCTCAACTTGAGATACAATCATACACATACCAAAAAAAAAAAAAAATTAATAAGACAAAAACATTAAAGTTATTTTTTATAATGTTTATCTGAAGTGCAAGATAATGGGTAACGAAATCAAACTCACTCTCAATCATCACTCTCCAATAAATAGTTATCCAAATCCTTTATGTGGTTTTCCTCATTTTTCCTTGAGATCTGTAATTGTTTCATGTTTGAATCTTTCACAATTCTAGCCACTGGCTCTCCAAGAACCAAAATATCTTCAAGAGCAACCATTGCCTAACGCCCCAAGTACTAAGACACGAAAACAATTGTATTAGTTCATGGGCGAAATATTCATCTAACCCGATTACCCAAGAATAAGTAAAATAATTAAATAAAAAAATGGTTGAGAATCACATCAATCAAGACGCAATACATCGGTAATTAAGCGAGATTATTTCAAAAAAAGTAATTAACTGAGATTATTTATCCAAAAAAACAATTGTCATTAGAAACATAAATACCCAAAAAAAAAAAATGAAATTGGAGAAATAAGTAGAGTATCCCTCTTACCTAGTAGTGAAATTCCGTAGAACCATAGAAATAGATTTAAGAGTTGTAAAAGGCAAAATCATCGTGGTTTTAAGTCTGGCATATGGAGTGAAACTGCTGGTTAGTGGAAAAGATTTGATTTTAGGTAACTACTTGGGAATGTATTTGAATTTTGAAGTGAGGTTTTTTTTTTTTTTAAAATTTTAATAGTGATCCTATTTTGTAGAGTTTTTTTTATTTATTTATTATATATATATATAATTTTTATTTTGAAAATCTAATTTACAAGTGGATAAAGCAATTTAAAAATTAATAGGAGAGTGGTTCTATTTTTTAGGCAATGTTTTAGTAGGAGTTAGAGTTGCATTTACCGGATTGTCCTTTAATTTTGTCTCTACTTAAACATAGGGGTGTAAGGGCATTTTTGAGAAAAAAAAGAGGAATCCAAACAGGGGAAGCTCCTTAAATAATAGTATTTTTTATTTTGAAAATTTAATTTATAAGTGGATAAATCAATTTAAAAATTAATAGGAGAGCGGTCCTATTTTTTAGGCAATGTTTTAGTAGGAGTTAGAGTTGCATTTACCGGATTGTCCTTTAGTTTTGTCTCTACTTAAACTTAGGGGTGTAGGGGCATTTTTGAAAAAAAAAAAGAGGAATCCAAACAGGGAAAGCCCCTTAAATAATAGTACTAGCCTCATCACACGTGCTTCGTGTGTGCGATGAGGCTTTTTTTTTTGTTAGTGGTCCTATTTTGTAGGAAAAAACTGTGTTTTTTTTAAAAAAAAATTTATCTTCTCTATATATTAAGAGGATTTCTCTATATATTAAGAGGATTCAAAAAGCTAGTTATTGTGTTTTCAACTTACAAAAATACCCCTAATTTAATTAACTTATTATTATTCCTAAAAAATAAAAAAGGTTAAAATTGTAAATCAACAAAAATTAATAACAAAAAAGTGGAAAAATAAAAATTGTTCACAATCCCCACTTTCTCCTAAAAAAACCATCCCACCTTCTAAAAAAACCTACCCTACGGTTTTCTATTAAAAAACACCTATCCCAAGTTCTATAAAAAAAAAAAAAAAAAAAACTACCCCACCTTCTTTAAAAAAAAAAAAAAAACCCACCCACTGTTTCCTAAAAAAAAAAAAAAACCCCTGCCGCATATCACATAAAAAAATAATAATAATAAATAAATAAAAACTAATATATATAATTTTTATTTTGAAAAAGTAATTTAAAAGTTAACAGCAGAGTGGTCACTATTTTTAGGCAATGTTTTAGTGGAAGTTAGAGTTGCATTTTTACCGGATTGTCCTTTAGTTTTGTCTCTACTTAAACATAGAGGTGTAGGGGCATTTTTGAATTAAAAAATGAGGAATCCAAACAGAGAGAGCCCCTTAAATAATAGTATAGAAGATATAGATATAGATAAATAACTAAATAAAAAAAAATTTAACGCCAAAAACATATACAATGATGGTAAAAAAAAAAAATTCTTAAAAAGAAAAAAAAATACGAAGAAGGAAAAAAGACAATGCTATTGTCTTCATTGTTCTTTATTATCTCATTCTTATTCCTATAAACAATCCAAGAGAGATCAAACAAAAAAACAATCAGAACTTGTTTCTTCTCCTATTAAAGCTGCAACACATTCATCATAAAATAACAAAGCCATACAGGAAAAGCTAAGAAAAAAAAATACGAAGTAAAAATCAAACCTTTAAGACCAAGGCATCGGCATCCCCATCAGCAAGACTACACCAAACAGTCTCCAAAACATCATGAAACAGTTGGTGAAACATATACAATGATGGTAAAAAAAAAAAAATTCTTAAAAAGAAAAAAAAATATGAAGAAGGAAAAAAAAAGATTGTTAGGAAATAGAAGATAAATTTTTTTTAGAATTTAACTCTATCATGGACTCTTTAAAATCTAAGCAGCACATCATCAACTATTTAAATAAATAACTAAATAACAAAAATTTAACACCAAAAACATATACAATGATGGTAAAAAAAACTAAAAAACTAAAAAATTTTAACGCCAAAAACATATACAATGACGGTAAAAAACAAATTCTTAAAAAGAACAAAAATATTCGAAGAAGGAAAAAAGAAGAAGAAGTGAGGAAATAGTAATTGATCATTTATACAAAGGAATCATTCATTTCAAAATTACATTTAAAAAAAAAAAAGTTAACGTGATACATAAAAAAAGAAAAGAAAAAGTAGAGCTAAAAGAAAGTCAATCATAAACAAAAAAAGAAAAGAAAATAAAGAGGAACTTGCAAAAAATAGAACCTGAAAATTTGTTGGAGCCTCGACAATAAATGTATTTAATCTGAATGCGAAGAAAAAGTAAGGAGGATGTCGAGCTAAACTAAATGTCTTCAATACGAAGAAGAATGAGAGATAGAAACTGCAAAACGTACGTGAGTTTGTGGGTTTTAAAGTATAGGAGTTTTAATTTACATATTTATCCTCGTTAGTTGAAAACTTGTAAGTGGATATGATGAGGGTACTTTAGGTATCCAAAATGTGAAATCCAAATAGGAGAAGTCTCTTAAATAGTAGTATAGATAAATATAGATTAAAATGTCAATTTTCTTAAAGACTTTAGGATCACTGTTGGCCTTACCATAACATGTCGTGATGAGAAGGTATTAGATGAGACGGGCGTATAAGCCCATTGTCTCACTGACATGTGGGACCCACATTTATGGGTCCACATGCGTGGGTCCATATGTCAATGAGACAATGGGCTTATACGCCTGTCTCACCCAAGATTTTTTTCGTCGTGGTAAGTAGTAAGTACTAGTAAATTAAAAATAAATCTAATAACACCAAAATTTTTATCCCCTTTGTACCATCAATATTAGCTAATTGTAGGTATCTTAAAGCATGCTTCTCCATCAAGTTGAGTTGACAATCAAATCAAAATCACAAATGAAAAATATTCCTTTTTATGCACCTTCAATGAAGCTTTCCTTCATCAAATTCCATATGATGTGGAATTGGAAATATATTATCGTTTGAAAAAGGTAGCATGAATCATATATGGTATAAAGTGCTAAATTATTGTAAGATAGGACTATGAATAAGAAGTTTATTATAAAATTACTTAGGCTAAAGACCTCACTCTCTTTTATGGAAAATGATAATCTCTATTTAAAATCAATCTATTTCATAATTTAAATTAAATTTTACAAATTTAAAGTATATGAATTTCAAGTTATTTAAAATTTTAAATGAAGATATTTTATCATTATTAAATTCAAAAAATAGAAATCATAACCATAAAATTGATAAAATGAAGAGAATTCTATTAGGAGACACATTAATATTCGATGGACTTAAATAAATTTTTTCCTCTAGACAAACATAAATAAAAAATTATCTCCCCATCCACTAACTTAAAAACATGATTTACAATTTCATTTTTTTTTTTTTTTTCAATCTAATCTTTTGACTTTCTTCGCAAGGGTTTTAGGTTGAAGAGAAATTATTGTGTACTCCGGAGTACCATAGATGTGTACTCCCTCTTCTCACATGAATGGTGGGTCCTCCTAATTAAATTCATGATGAGACCTATCATTTATGTGAGAGGGGGAGTATGCATTTATGGTACTACGGGAGTAAATAATAATTTTCCTAAGTTCAAATTCCGAAACAACCTCATGAATAGAATCCTCTACATTTCGGTAAGTGGCTCATTAACTAATTACTAATACAATTTGATAAGATTTATAAAATATTTTATCTATTTTGCATAAAATTATCAATTAATTCCGGGATATACTACTAGTAGTGTTTTAAAATAGTTTACTCAACTAAAGCTTGCCAAGAGCAAGTATTTTCAACGGAAACCTTCAAATCTTTCTTCCCTCGTTATAACTATTGAAACTATATTAAAAAAAAAAAAAAACAATGTTTACTCAAATGGACACTTATAAAAACGCCACTAATCTACTTCTTCTAAAAAAAAAAAAACCACTAATCTACTATTAATTGTCACATAAACCACCTAATCCACCATCATATATTCAAAATGGCACGTATACCCATTACGGTAGTCTAAAATTACCACCAAAAAAAGAAAAATAGTACGGAGTAGCTCTATTTCCACTCTTTCATTTTCCGTTATTTCTAGAGCTCAAAGAGATCAGTTTGATCCTTTCATTTTCAATCGTACACTCATACGAGATATTACTAGTATTAATTTTTTATTCAATCTTTTCATTTTTGTATATTTTAAAATAAAAATTTTGGTAGAATTAGTGTTTTTTTTTTTTTTTACGTTACATTTGGTTACTTAGAAAAACATCTTGTGGCTGAAATAAAATCTAAAGAAGTTTAGAGGGTCGAGTTTTGCATTTTCGCCTAAATTAAGTGCTTTAATGTGGCAACACCATAACCTCACATGAAAATGGACGGTTCACTTGTTCAGCAATTTATTGAAACTTTTCTTAAATTTTTTTCTTACTTTTCTGTTGAAGATTCTTTTTTAGATGAAAAAAAGGTAGTTGAAGACATTATTATTGATATTAGATATAACCGTTTTTACAAAATTAGTAATAAACTAAGGGAAATGCTAACGAATGCCCTAAGGGCATTGGTTAATAATTCATTTAAAGAAAGTTTTTATACGAAAATGAAATAAAGTAATTAATATTTTGACTGCTTTTTTCATTTCCCATAAAAGTGGTATTAAAACTTTCCTAAAATGAATTGTTAACTAATGCCCTAAGAGTATTCGTTAGCATGACCCATAAACTAATAATAACTGAAGATTGAAATGTAATATAAAATTCAATGGAAACTATATGAGGGTGTCAATAAGTTCATTAATGACTTTTTCCCCCTCTAAGCACCAATGAGATTTCTCAATACATTTAGTAAAACACTTAAAATTGAAAATCTATCAAAAAGCACGATGACATGTTCTAGAATTTATTAGGGTGATGCTTTTTCTTTTTCTTTTTTTCAAAAATATTCCTTGGAGTAACATATAGATGAAAGATGATTTAATTACACCTTAAATGGATCACAATTCTGTTACATATTGGCGTAAACTCTCATTAATAGGATCAATTACAAATATTTGTAATAAAAATTTAAATTTCTAAGGCTATGTAGCATCTTAAATTTTAAGGTAATATACATTTTACACTCTCAAAGTCTAGGGTCACTTTTAAATCGATTCATTAGCTTTAAAAACTTATAATTTACACCATTTACCATTACAATGATATCAATGTGTCAATTTCACCATAGTCCGTCACATATTTGTGGTTAACCCACCTAAAACAATATTGTGTTATATTTTCCTATTCAAAGTGATATCTCATCTTTTTTTGAGTGTATTAATGACAAGATTCAAATGAAAGTTGATAAAAATGGCAAATTGATATTATTTCAATAATTGATTGTGTAAATTATAAATTTATTTAATATATTTGGTGTATTACATCTTCTTCTCATATAAAAGATTGAATCCATATTAAGAATCACATTTATTTTAGAAAGAGGTGTAATATTCCATATTTAGGAAATAATTTCTCATGCAAATTGCATACTTTATAATTAATCAACCAATTTGAAGGCAATCTTAAATTGGGTTGTGTGAATGGCATTTTAGCATATCTTTTAAGATCAACATTTGCCCTTACCACATGAATTGGCGTATTTATGACCTTATGCCAATTACAAATAAAATCATTTGAAATCTTGAATCTTGTTGATCAAACATTGCATTACATATCCATGTTTGTAAATATAATGGGTGCATACAGGGTATCTTTAATTTTAGCCATTTGAATTTGATGGGGTATAATAAATAAAAAAATTATCAAGCAAGTCATTGACATAATTACCATGAATTGAAATCATGCTTCAATTTAAGAACCAAACCCTTGGTTTTTGAATTTGTGATCATATTTAAGTACAATCCAAATTGGTTTTCAAAAGACCCTTAAAACTTTGGATCTTAAACTCATACATTCTCTCCTCCCTAACATATATATGCTAAATACGTGGATAATATTTCACTTTATAATGCACAATGGTTTACTTCAAAAGTCAAAAAAAAAAAAGAAGGGACATCTTCACATGATTTAGGTAAAGAAATTCTTTAAACAAAAAAAAAAAAATGTCTTGATAATATAAGTAATGCTTACATATGGTGCAGCTCTAATAGCCATCCTTATCCGATGAAGTTAATGAGCCAATTAGGAACATAGGTCTTGGCTTTCTATATAGTCTACAAAGCAAAAGAAAAGAGGAGGAAAAAAGAGTACTTTGCTCAGTGATTAGATGATATGATGTTATAATTTCAACACCTGGTCCTATGGCTGCATGAAATAGGTCACACCATGTGAGTCATCCACCATTATTGTGCTCACTTTTCTTGACTTTTGTGAATCGTATTTCACTATTCAACTATGCTTTTAAATGGCTAGTGGCACTTGGAAATGCTTAAGAGATAAGTAAGAAGAGGATAATTGAAGGTCTGTCCCTATCTACCTAGAAGAAAGTATTGAGTAACACGTGTGGAATTATTTACTAGCCAAATTGATTTATTTTATTTACTTGATAGCCACATTTTTCGTTTTAGGTTTGGCATGTTAGGCTTGGCATTTCCATGGGATCTTTGAGAAAAGATCCAGACTCTCGTAGTTTTTAATCATCCACAAAATCATTAACCAGACCCTAAATTGCATTATCTTTAAAATAATATAAGTAAACAAAAATTTGCATTACTTACTCGGCTTGTCTAGGCCCCAATCACTATCTCAGACACAGTGAGGCCCAATTGAACAAGAAGTTTGAACAAGAAATTTGCATTAAATTGTGTTTCTTTGGTTACCCAATTCTTTAGAGCCCGTTTGGTAGCAGTATTTAAGTATTGTTATTCGGTTTTCGGTGTTATGGATATAGGTGTTTGAGTGGTATAGAATTTCATGTTAGAAGGTTTATTGTTATTTAAACACGGAAAACTATTATTTAAACAACGAGTGCCAAATATAGCCTAGTTTCTTGTTTACTTGCTATTGGTGGTTTAAAGATCATGTCTTTGTCAGTAGTACTAGCCCTTTTGCAGTGTTGGGGGATTCTTGATTGTTCTTAATTGTTAATTTTTTGTTTAGCGATAATTTGGGAATTCGAGCTCCCACCGGTTGGCAAATGTGTTTAAGGAACTTAGTATAACAACAACAAGAAGCATTAGTCTCAAATTTTGGGGTCGACTATGAATCCTTACCACAATAAACCAAGATAGATATACAATTGGGGATACCCCATTGAAGTGGTGGATGAGAACTTCAACTCAATAGAGAAAACTGAAAACAGAAGGAAAGAAGAAGAAATTCATTCTAGTAGCGGTCTTAGCAAATGAGAAATTTTACCCAAAATAGAGTTTCAAGTTGATAGACCATGACATGTCATTCTATTTCAAACCATTAGAATAATAAGTAAATAATTAGGTTCACCATTTTTTAATAGTTTAAACTTTTAGAACAACTAATAGTTCATCATAGTATTAAAGTAAGTGGTCTTAAGTTCAAATCTTATATCTACTTTACCTCCCATTTAAGAAAGTTAAAAATCACTTGTGTTGGATCCTACATGTTAAAAGGTAGTATAATCTCACACGTTAGAGGGAGTGTCATAATAATGATTAAAATATTAAATCTATAATTTCTTAACTGTATTAGCTTTTGGTATAAGTGGTAAGGTTGTTAATGTATGGTTGCAACCTCTTATTATTGAGGCTTAATATTTTTTACTCCTAAGATTGTTGAAGCCTCAGATTTATGAAGTGAGGTTACTTATTTGTGCCTTCCATGATTGTAGATCACTAAAATTGATTGAAAATTTTTATTTGTGAAAGCCATATATATCCACATTGTTATTTATGGGCATAGGCATGTCTGTAGGATGTATATCAATTAATTGATATACTCTAAATATATTATGTTCACTACTGTTGAGAGTGGACTAGTGGCCTTAGATCACGGGTTCGAGTCATTTCCCCACTAGGGAAGCGGTGCTGCCCCTTATACTTCATAAAAATGAGGCCTTGCTCGGAGACGGTTAAGGGGTGCTACAATCCCCTCCTAACCATTTTTCTTTTCACCAAAAAAAAAAAATTTATGTTGTGTTTTTCTGTCAAATGACACTTTTGACATTTTTTTAGTTATACGTAACTCACTACTTGGAATTATACGGCTTACATCTATGTTTATTTGGCTCTCAATAATTTCTTTGCTCTTATTCTCTTCTTCCATTTGCTTCCTTTGTATAATTTTGCATCTAAATCTGTTCATAATTGAGTTTGAGATAGGATACTTCTTTTTTTGTATACATTTTCTTCAAGTAGTATTCGGCATTGACATCGTCATGAAACCTCTTCCTCCGGCAATGACCTAAAATGTTTCCTGCTACTTGAACTTCTTCATTTTCACTCGAGTTCTTTGGTGAGTTTTGATTTCTTTGTGCCTTTTATGGTTAGCCCCCCACCCCCACCCCCCATGGCGGCTTTTCTCTCTTTTATTTCTCTTCTTCTAATAATTTGTTTCTTTCACAGAACCTAGAGTTGTGAAATTTTTGCATCACAATGATTTATATCTTGGTTTCGATCATTTCAAACAATAGCTATCTTGGTCTCACAATTGCACCCAAGTTCTTTGAAAGTCAAAGAAAATGTCATGCAATCGTTCCTTTGTTGCGTTTCACTTCCATTAATGAATTGATGATTGTTACGGACTAAGAAATTTTTATGTGTAATGTAGTTTATGTGATTTGTTGCATTGCAAATCCAAAAGGTATAGCAAATGCCTAGAAATCGTTGATAGGACAGGAAAAGAAAGCTTGTTGTGTTCTTTGAAAGGGAGAAAAAGGAAAAGAAAGAGGTAGGGGATTTTTAAAGGCGAGTTGAAGTTTTTTTTTTTTGGTAGATGAACAAAAGGCGAGTTGAAGACATTATTAATGATTTTAGATGTAACCATTTTTAAAAATGAATAATAATAAATGAAGATTGAAAATGTAATCTAAAAAAATTTAGTGGGAACCCCATCTTCAAAATTCATAACTTTGCGAATGGATTTGCATCATGAGGTATGTCATGAGGTATATGAGGGTTTCGATAAGTTCACTAGTGACTTCTAAATTCTCTAAGAACTAATGAGATTTCTCAATACATTACCAAGTGTTGTGAATTCTCTACAACTGTTTGCGTTCCTTGGCTGAAACCAAAATGATCATGTTATGCGGCATAACAATAATTTACTACTACACGCTTGAAAAGACTAGATGGTTTTGCCCTAGATCCTTTTAAATTGGAAAAAATTATGCAATTTTCATCATTCCATTAAGAAACAAGAGAAGCTATTCTAAACTTCATTTATCTTCTTATTATTACCATTCTAACCCATTTGAGCAAAGTTTTTCTATTGGAAATTTATATAACGTGACTCAAAGGACGCATATCTTGTTGATGCACAACAAAAATTGTATACAATAGTTACTCGGCTAGAGCCATTAAGTGGTCAAGTCTTTTTTGTTTTTGAGAAACCGAGACAAGAAGACTAGGCTTTTATTGAATTTTATCTTGTATAGAAAAAAAAAAAAAAAAAAGACACTTATTAGCATGACCTTTTATTTATTATTCATGTACCTTTTATTTATTTATTTTATGTCATAATCAAGTTCATGTTTTTCATGGATTTACACGGCAACATGAGCAAAGTGAATTTTACTCCGTTTCGGTGATATTGTTTTCCTAGTAGGCTAATGCTGTACATATCCATTTTTTATAACTTCAATTGCCTTGTATTTAGGCAACTCAATTGATAGTGCAATGTGGTATTTGAAAAAGAACTTAATGAACATCAAATAACAAGGAGGCAATATCCTTAGGTGGATCGTTGAGCCACACCTGGGTACCCCGACTGCCTTTAGCTTTTTTGCTAAAGCATCGGCAACACGATTACAAGAACAACGAGCATGATTGAAAACGAGAGGACTGAAAAACCATAGCTTGACGGCGAATGTCTTCAATGACGACTCCATAGGTTGATAATCCAGCACTACCTTGATTTAAAGCATTGATAACCGTGGCTGAATCCCCTTCAAAAATTACTCTCTTAAGACCAATCTCGGCAGCAAATTCGACGGCTTATTGACACGCTAAGATTTCCATATCAGCAACGGTATAAGACAGCAGCACGAGAGATAGACAACGCGCCAACAAATTCACCTTTCCGGTCTCGACAACGACTCCAGTTCCGGCCGAATTTGTAGCTCTGAATATTGCGGCATCAAAGTTGACTTTGTCTTGGTTTAGCTCCGAGAGGGCGCCATTGTTGCGGGATGGGGGAGCGATCCACCACCAGGTCCGGTTCTTGAGTAGCCAAGAAATCTTGCAGCAAGTTACCCGCCAATGAGATGATATGAGCCGAAGGTGCACTAGTCGGCCAAAATGGATAGCGTTTCTCCAATTCCACAAGAACCAAGCTGATATAGCAAACACCTCCTTCTGTAATCTTCCTGAACCTGCAAAAACTGAGAGAGTAAGTCACAAAAATTCGGGGGTTGGGGGGCACTCGATTGGTGGAAGCATTGGACTGAGCTCCAAGTACTCTCAACATCCTTGAAAGACCAGATGGCATGCAACGGATCTTCTGGGCAGAGTTGGCAAAGTTCACACTTATCGAGAGGACGTAAGAGGTTGCTCATAGTTAGCGAGTGTCATTTCAAGCTCGCCAAATGAAATGTTTAATCTTGTTAGGAACCCGTAGCCTCCAAACTCCCTTCCAAAGATGTTTTTGAGTATCCACATTCGAGCTTCCTGCTTTGGTGACAGCATCACTGGAAACAAGGAGCTTATAGGCGCTGCTTGTGGTGAACAAACCCAATGGGGAGTAAGCCCAAGCAATTTTATCTGGAGGGCAGTGACGACTCGGTGGAATACCCGGGATAGCAGAAGCTTCATGAGGCAAGAAAAGTTGGTCTCAAGCAATTTTATATGGTCAAGTCAATTGCTCTTATTTGCTTTAACAGGAATTTACTCAAAGAAACAAATCTCTTATGTAATGTCTTAAAATATAAATGAATGCACACTGACATATGCCCAAGGCTTAAATAAGTCCAAAAAAGGTATAAAGATAACATTTTTTCTGGTTTGGTTTTTAGATACAATAATGTCAGAATGGTTGGCTATTAGTAGAGTCCAAAAATGTCTATAAGATTAGAAAGCAAGAGTAGCCAGGGCCCCAAGATCTGCAATGACTCTCTTATGCACAACATACATAACCACTAGTGTTCACCAACTTCCAAGCACTTGTGGTCTTCAATCAGCACAAAAATTTGCCAAGGGACTTTCTTTCTCAAAAAGAGGTCCTCCACTCTAGATATTGTTCAAATAAGTCTGCAAAAATCAAGCTGTATAGCCTCGGTTAATGTTTTTTGCACAGCCAGGCATCTAGTTACATGCCATTTAGTTGCATATGGAAGAAGCTGCAACAGCTTGCCATCACATGATTTGGCTTCATAGCCAAAACCACCCCATCCACACCATCTCTGCTGGTGTCCCTCAATTGTCAACATCCACAACCCTTCAGAGCTCAATACACTTGCCTTGGTACTTTCCTGCAGTCACTTCGATCTGCCTGATGTGCAATAGAGGCTTATGCATACCTGCAAAACAAAGCATTATCACTTCTTAAGCACACTCTTTTGCACCCTTAAACATCAATCTATACAAATTTGGATTGTCCATCCATTGAGCCAACCACTGCTTCAAAGAGCAAGGAGAAATTAACTCGGTTCCAAGGCTCAAATATAACCCAAACAAGATAGCATGAGCACTTAAGGGATAAAAGATCCATGTTTTCCTCTGCCTCATTGCATAAGACACACTGTCACTCACTATGTTTCGTTTCACTATTTTGATTTGATGAGTAAGTCTTCATGCGTTCCACACAAAAATTATTAACTTCAAAGGAAGCTTCAATCCCCACAAACATGTCTCCTATAATCTAAGTTCTCCTACTTTCAATGGCGGCTAATTTTAACGTTATATCATTGAGGCCATATCGGCTTATCTATAGCTCCTTGCCTTGAGATAGGGGTGACTAAAATTTGACCACACACCTCGGAGAGTATCACTCCCTAACCTGGTACTGTTTCCAAGTCGAAGTGTCAAGATGACTTTAAATTCCTATTAACGAATGCTGATTGATTAGAATGACAAAAAATATAAGATTTTCAAGAAATGAATGACAATGATTATGAAAGCTTAACATCTTTCCACTATGATTATGATACATCCTTCTAAATAATAAACCCAATGGGAATAAGATGAGAAAACTTTAATTCTAGATGTAATACGGCAATGATAGCAAGTAAAACAAGAAGGCTTACCAATCTAAGCACTAAGCGAGGCTACCTTCTACAACTTTCAACCTTGTCAACACGGTTGTTTGCCTTCTCGAGTTTGATTAAAGTAAAGATGAATATGTCTCGGATGACAAGCTTAGTAATATATAATCAAGTTTGTTGTATGGTCGGGTTCTCTACCGTCTATTCTTTGTCCTTTTAATTTAAATTCTAGTTAGGTCTCTTTCTTTGGTGTGGGGTGTAAAGGAACCCAAGTGGGAATTTGGACCTTTTGGGCTGTAGCAAGGAGGGCCGATCTGCTTTTGATCTAAGAATTCGTTAGTACTACGAAT
This sequence comes from Castanea sativa, assembly GCF_040712315.1. NCBI lineage: Eukaryota > Viridiplantae > Streptophyta > Magnoliopsida > Fagales > Fagaceae > Castanea > Castanea sativa. The sequence continues at coordinate 7,985,624 of NC_134017.1, forward strand.
CGACCCATACGCCGAGGGTCCGAGGATACAGCCGAGGATGATTTTCTCCTCGGACCGATCCAAGAGAACTTGGAGATTCACTACGAAGGGCAAGGCAGAATTCTGGAAGGACTGTTGGTTAAAAGGGGAAAACCTAGATCCTTCGAGTGACACCGGTGTTAGAAAACTACCAAAAGCAAAGGCAGCCACCTCCACATTCAAGAATCTACAAATACCTCCCTAGCAGCATTAAGGGGGAAGTGACTCCTAAACGGTAGAAGCTGAAACTTCGGTCACTATTCAAAGGCACTAAGAAAAGAAATATCTAGGGGGAGGAGGTTTGAGCAACACGTGGATAAAGTATCGGGAAAAGAAGTATTTAAGGGGGATGAACGCCAAAGAAATTGGGGGGGCCAAGAAACAAAAAAAGAAATTAAGAATTGTAATCTTTGAGAAAGAAAGAGAAATAATACGAGAGAGGGTCCTCGGCTTACGTCCGAGGAGGTCTATTTGCAATTATCATTTATTATTTACAAGTGTTTGTAACTTTTAGCCTGTTATCAAGTTCTCAGTACTTCTAACCTAGGTTTCAAGCCCACACTCTACAAATTTCATTGTTTAAGGCTCATTGGGCCTAAGCCCGTAGTTGTCTTTGGGTCCAAGTGCAATTGTGCACTTACAACTGGGTATAATCTAATTAAGGTACAATTTGGAGATAGGACTTTTGGTTTGTTTCAACTCTGCCTGGTATGGTAATGATGCGAAATGGGTATGGATAGCCTTAAGCCAATAATTTGATTCAGAGTGAAAGTTTTAGAAAGGTGGAAAAACTTTCAAGTACATTAAAAGGCAAAAGCACAAAAATCTTATGGTAAAAACTTACATAATTAAGACTTTTAAACTGCGAATTTTACATAATTCATGTTTTAGCAACCGTGTTCTTTTAAACTCGATCAAGGTCTCATCAATGCTTCTACACAAGCAATACATAGGTGATAGGACAATGATGTGAATGATGATTCCCTTACAATCCAGAACAAAAGCTGCACATAGCTGAGGCCATTTAGTACTACTTACTATTCCATATTCTATTATCATAAATCACTTATTCATCAAGGCATGCCTAACAATTGAGCAATATATAGTCATTCAAAACATGTAGTGGTGACAGATAAATCAAAATTAAATGCTTTTAGCATAAAAGATTGTCTCTGGTGAGAGCTTTTTAATTAGTTGTTTATCACACACCTGTTTATATATAGGTACAAAAGCTTAGCTTCCTAATTATGATAGCTTAAGCAAATTACCAAAACCGCTACTATGTAGATATAGATCCTTTTCAGTTGACCCACGAATCAACTGAGTTGAACCACAAATCACATTAGTATCCTACTTTAATAAGAATAAAATAAAATTCAGAGCATATATATATATATATCAACTAATCGTTGTGATTGTGATCTATACATGAGTTCACATATATAATTTGTAAAGATGGAAAATTCAATAAAACTTTAATCAAGAAGAAAGATAGTAACTTATGGGCAAACAAGAGAAAAAAATTGATTTAGATTAAAGACAAGGAGTTCAACAATCTTCAATGATGCCCCTTTTTGGAATAAGTGTAAATAACGAAGCTAAGCAATATATGATTTAGAATTTAAAATCAAATCAAACAAAAGTACAAATATATACCAAAAGATAAAACAAATAGCAATTAATTTGGATTCATTGACTTACAGAGTATTTGAACCCAATTTCCAATTCCATCTAGATTCCTGCTAATCATTGATCTCCTCACCACATTCGAAGTATTCCTCACAATCAGAATCACCGAGGAGCCTTTCAATCCTTTTTGGTTGTGGCGCATCATTAGAGCTTCCTTCTCCGCTAGGTCCAACACCTTCGTAATCGACACTAATTCGCTTTGCTTTTTTACCTTCCACTACCACTTTCTTTGAATTGTCGAAATTATGACGAAGGACATCCAAGTCCTCATAAGGAATGATGCTGGTGTTGCTACTTTGAGCCATAGTTCGGTTGAGTTCTTCCATGTCTTTCTTGTATACCATTCGGAACCCGCATTTCTTCACATCCGTGCCTGAACCATTAGTTTTAATTTTAATGCCAATTTGAGTCAATTCATTTGCTTCACATTCGTTCAGTAATTTTATGTCCTTCTCGTTGAAGTACTGAGGAAGCAAATAAAATAGCCAAATATGATACGATAATAAACCATACGATGGTACTAATCCAAGCATGAAACCATCGCTTACTTCGAAGACATTACTTTTCCATTTGCTATGAACTGACAAGATCGTACAAATTTGAAACGAGAAGAAAGTACAACGCAAACATCAATCCCCATCCAGTCATGACACAAATGAGAAGAAGGTTCTTTTATATTCACTTCAGCCCCAATACTTTGATGGATAAACCACTTCGGAATTACGAGTTCCGAAATAATCATGTCATATCTCCAATTGTACTCTTGAAAGTCATATCTACGGGGACGAAAGAGTCCCTAAAACATAAAAAGCTTGTTTTTTTTATAACAGAGAGAGAGAGAGAGAGAGAGAGAGAGAGAGAGAGAGAGAGAGAGAGAGACACGATGGTGCTTTCTTATCACGGCCAAAAAGATGTCAATGAAATCTTGATTTTCAGCCAATTTACTGCAATTTGAAAGATAAAGCTCTCCCTTACAAAAAGAATTAGGTTTTCGGAGATCTGGTACCATTTCCGGTGAGGTACAACCATCTCCCCAAATTCGTACGATATCTCTTGGAAGATTTAGCAATGATCGAAGACTCGTGCAATTCTTCAAATGCATTTGTTCCAACTTACATAGTCGTGATGCTATCGGGAAGGCAAACAAAACTATTCCCACTTAGATCTATTTCTTCTAAAGAGAATAAGCAACCAATATCATTAGGGATTTCCACGAGATTGCGATCTCGTAGATTCAATTTAGTCAAAGAACACAAACCCGATAGAGAGGACAACCTCGCGGGATTTGCAATTTTTGGCCTTGAAGAAAAAGGGAGGAGATCATACCAAGATGTAGAGTTAAATGATGATAACCCTTTACATCCACCGAAAGATAGCACTTTAAGATTTTTTAAGAGAGCAATGGAAGAAGGCACCTCTGTTATGGCGGTTCCACTCACATCCGGCTCCTCTACACTTTCGGCGTTACCCACATTCTCGGGCAATCTATCAAGTCTTGAGCATCCCGAAATATTCGAGTCTTTAAGCAACTTCAAATTAAAAATGACGCTTGGTAGACACGTAAGACTTTTGCAATCTCTTACGTCCAATAAAACAAGGCTAGTCAAATGCCCAATTGATGTTGGTAGTTTAGTAATAGCAGTTCCATCCAAATAAAGCTTCAATACACGTTGCATGTTTTCTCCAAATTCTGGAATCTTTTTTAGTTTTGAGCAACCGAAAGAATAAGATCCTCAAGAAACTCCATTTCGAACTTGCTTGGAAGAGTTTTGACATTGACATTTACACAACCTTTTAGATCAAGAAGAGTAAGCTTTTTAAGAACTCCGATTGAAGGGTGAATCGCACGTATATTTAAACAATCTTTAAGATCCAATTTCTCAAGATTCGGGACTTTGGTAAAATCAGGGGTTTCTTTAAGGTTTGTAGACCCATTCAATAGGATGACTTTCAAACTCCGAAAAGACTATTATAAGCAACCATTAACAAAAAAACAGAAACAAAAAAACTATTAGCTTCAACAAAACCTTACAGTTTAATTAACTTAAATATAAAGTTGTACAAGGATACTTAAATTACCTTTTCTCCTTTCCAAAGTTGCTCAATGTAGCTACCACACATGTAAAGTTCAACAAGCTCATTTGATTGGAAATTTAACGGCAAAGATTTTGCAGGGTACCCACTCCACTCAAGAAATCTTAAGCCAATAGGAAGATGCTTGGGTTCATGTAGAAGTTGAACATTATTAATAATGAGCAATTTAAGATGATGCATCTTTGAAAAAGATTCAGGATTCCAATATGCCTCTTTTGATTCAGGCAAATTTAGGACTATGCTTTGAATTGCGTCTGTTCCCTAATAATCATAAACAAAAGGGATTAATGAATAGCAAAATGTATGATTACCAAAACTACTCTAAGTTGAACTTTTTTGAATAATATAATGGGGTATGTGCTCAAGTTTTCTACATAACCTCTTACCGTATTTTTTGTTAGTACACTGTCAATATCTTCAAATGACCACAAAATGCTACGTTTTCCGGGCTCTTCGGGGCATTCTTCATGAATTATTTTCCTGGCCATGTCTTGTAGTAAATCATGCATCCACACTTTAAAGTCTTCTATTTTTATAAGAGATTTATCAACTAGAACCTCTAATCCAACATCAGGGTAAAGGCCAAAATAATTTAGTTTCTCTACTACACTATTTTTTTCCTCATGGTTAAAGAAAAATGCAATATATAGGAATATTTTTTTCTCCGTTTCGTGTAGTCCATCATAACTTATTTTAAGTGCTTGGAGAATTGCACCTTCAGGATATTCTTTTATCCTAATTAATGTACTTTTCCATTGATTGATGCTTCTACTGAACAAAAAGGAACCCAAAATCTCAATAGCTAAAGGAAGGCCTTTGGTATATTGTACGACATCTTTGGATAGCTCTAGATAATCTTTGGGAGGATGGCCATTTTTAAAAGCTTTTAAACTCAAAAGATGAAGAGCTTCATCATCACTCAATCCTTCAGCTTCGAATATTTCATCCACTTCAAGTATACGTAGTAAATGTTTGTCCCTTGTTGTTATGATAACTCTACTACCAGAACCAAACCAATTATGCTTCCCAACTAACTTTTTCAACTGGTCTAATTGATTTATATCATCAAGAACGATAAGAATTCTTTTATGACGTAATCTATTCTTGATCACGAAAACTCCCTCGTCAACATCTTGTATACTCATACTTTCATTTAATATTTTTCTAATAAGTTGTTGTTGCAATGGAATTAAACCATCTTTTTCACAAACCTCCCTAACATTAGGGAGAAAGCAACAACCTTCAAACTTGTTTGAAACCATACGAAAAACAACTCTAGCAAGAGTTGTTTTACCTATTCCCCCCATCCCCCAAACCCCTATAATGCGAACATCATCAGACCCTATAGCCAAACATGACTCCAATTCCTTCACTCGAGATTCTATTCCTACTAGGTCTTCAGTATCTTCTAAGAATTCATAACTCAATTTTTGCCATAACTCCCCCACAATATTTTGGATAAGTTGTGCCTCAGACCTGCAATGAAGAGAGAATGATATCTAGTGAGTACCACGCACAAATAGGACCAAAAAAGAAAGTAGACATACAATGTTCTATTCTGTTGGTTAAACCAAGAAAAAGTAAATAACTTGGTGCAAGAGAAATTTGAAAGAAATACAAGATGTAAATTAGTTAGATCAAGTAAAAATAAAAAAGAAGTGTGAACATCTCTGTTGCTTTACTTAAAGTTCAAAACAAGGCTTAAGATAAGAAGAGTATTTATTTGAAGTTTGAACATCTAAAAGCAAGTAATATGTCAAACTGGATTACCTATCCTGTAGGTGCCACCCTTTGAGATTTGCCACTTCTTCTAAAGCAACTTTCCATGTTTGCACTTTCTCTATATCGTCCTTGAAACGTTCTTCATGTTTAAAAAAGGCTTGGGCAAAGACGCCTGTTTGTTTTCGTACATCAGATGGGTCCACATCATAAAATATTGGCAAAACAGTCGTGATTGTCTCTTTCAGGCATCCAATTATCTTTGTAAGTTCATCCAAGCACCATGTTGATGACGCAAAGTTTCTTGAGAGAATGACAATTGCAAATCTCGATTCTTTTATTGCTTTCAAGAGCTCCGGTGAAATAGATTTTCCTATCTCAAGATTTTCCTCGTCTCTAAAGGTAACTATGCCCCTTTGTTTCAAAGCAACATATAGATGGTCTGTAAAACTAGTGCGGGTGTCCTCACCTCTAAAACTAAGAAAGACATCATATTTCCACCGAGGTGTTGAAGAGGAAAATGATGACGAAGAGGAGGCCTTCTGAGAGCTAATGGAAGACATTGGAAATATGTTGGCGGCAAGTATTGAACTACAATAAAGAAAAATATATAAATAAATAAATAAAAGAGGTAGTTTTCAAATAAAATTGACAGAAAAAGTAAAAGAAAAAAAATTAGAGAAAAAAGGAAATATTTGATATGGATGTTTTATTTTAAGGAGGGAGTGAAAGGATAGAAAAAAGAGGTGGACGTGTATAAATTGAAACCTTATGGATTTGAGAAATGAATTTGCAGTAGTGATTGTAAAGCTCAAAAATATCTTAGAAACAACACATGATTCAACTCCTATTATATAATTTCTTTTTTAATAAAGGAATGACTATTATTTTTTCTTTTGTTTGTGAGTATGTGAAAGAGAGACGAAAGACATTAATAAAATAAACTAAGGTCACAACAATCTTTCCACTACACTCAATTTGCTAATTACCTCGCACCATTTAATTTAATTTTTTTAAAATAATAAGACGAAAAAAAACAAGCTATTGGCAACGATCCTAGCCTTACTGGACATTCACACATCCTCTGTTTTCAGTGAAGTCAACATTTTTTGTTTGTTTATTTTTTATACGAAGTAGATAACTCACGTTATTATGATTATTATTTATGCAGAAATTTATTTAACTAACGTTAAATTATTACAAAAGCATCCTCTGTGTTTGTAATTTAACAATCACAGTTCGTATAAGACTAGACAAATTCAGATACTATAAAACAAAAGGTCAAAACCCAGTACAAAAAAATCTGTATGTTCCTCCTCCCCTTTCCCTCTGCTTTCTCATCATCCAAAAGAGAAATCGAAACATATAGATAAATATAAAAAGAATGAAAGAAAGAAATAAAACAGAGAATTCACACAAAACATTGCATAAGAGAAGAGATAGGACCTTGAGGATGCGAGTAGGCTTGAACGATTTGGTGGTAGAAAAAACCTTGTGTGTGCTCAGTTTGAGAGAGAGAAAAAAATAGAGTGACAATAATTGAAGAGAAACACTATTATAGTTAAAGTTGGAGAGTTAAGGAAAGTTGTATGAACTAGGAAACTTCGTCATTGGAATTGCTTTTACTCGTGGGACCGAATAATTCATCTTTTTGTTTTAGTTTATTGGCTTTTTTTTTTAGTTGGAAGATTCCTCTCCATTATGTTCAATAGTCTACAAAGCAAACGAAAAGAGGAGTAAAAAACGAAGAAGAGTACTTTGCCCAGTGTAATGATGAAATGGGACACACCGTGTTGAGTCATCCACCATTATTAAGCTCACTTTTCTTGACTTCTGTACATCTTATTTTTACTGTTCAACTATGTTTTTAAAATGCTGGTGGCACTTGGAAATGCTTAAAGATAATTGAAGGTCTTGCCCCTGTCTGCCTAGGATAAAATATTAAGTTCACATTTAAAATGATTTAGGACCCATTTGTATTTCTAATGTTGTTTAAATGATATAAAAATACGTGTAGGTGAAAAAGTATTATGAAAATATATGTTGTGTTGATGAAAATTGTTGTTTAAATAACACTAATAAACACAGACCCTAATAGCCAAATTTATTTTATTTTATTTACTTGATAGCCACATTTTTTGTTTTAGGTTCGGCATGTTATAGGCTTGGCATTTCCATGGGATCTTTGAGAAAATATCCAGTTACTGTAGTTCCTAATCATCCACAAAATCATTCCTCAGACTCATAAATTGCCTTATTCACTCGGCTTATCTAGGCCTAAATGTGCCTAAATGTAACTATCTTGAACACAATTGGGACCCAATTACATTGGCCCAATGACCTTGTAAGTGAACATTTTATATATAAAAAGGACACATAAGGCCCTTCTAACATTTAATTAAAGTTAGGCCCATGGAGAACAGGCCTCTATCTCTCTCTCTCTGACTCTCTCACAAGAATATACACCATGCATCCAATGCATGTATTGTCCCTTTCACATTGAGTGGGGTTATACATAGACTTTTTGGTACTATTCATAGGTTTTATTGTACTATTTCAACTAACATTCACCTTTATCTACAGTACTTTCAACAAAAAATTTTTAGTTTCAACAAATAAGCGGATTCTAAACAAACCCTTAGTGTTAGGTTAAAGTGAAAACAATGTTACCATTAATTATTAATTTATAAGTAATGTTAATGACAAAAGTCAAAAACTTACTCATAAATTAATTATTTATTGGTAGATGGAATTTGGCCACAATAAATATAAAACTATCATAACATAATCATGGAAATTGTTGTGAGTTTTTATTCAGGAAGCTTTTTTTTTTTTTAATACAAAATAAAATTCTACTCTAGCCTAATCTAAGTATAAATATGTGTGAAACTCCCTCCTAGAGACTTGAAACCCAACCCTTACCTCCTACACCCCATAAGTTTTTATACTTGTGGAGTGACCACCACACCAAAGGTGCACAACAGTATTCAGGAAGCTTATTGAGATTAGGAAAAGAAGATTCATTTAAATAACTAATGAAATTTCGATTAGGAATCAGAACATTTATAAAGAGGCCTCCACAATAGTATTAAAAAAAAGTGATGTAGTACAACTACAATTAAATAAACAATACTGACAAACTAGTTAACAAATAACTAAATTCGTTAACTAGTTTGTTACGAAAGACACATGAAAAAACGGATTCAAATCTTCTAGGGTACTCTACCAATGGATTTTCAATCCTAACCACTCTTTTATGATTTTAAGGTCTAGATTCTGCCATGTGAACATTCCATTAACAATAGTTTTAAAATAATAAAATAATGTTGCAAACAAAACAATTAAAATTATTGTTAACAGAATATTGACATGATAAAATCTAGACCATTAAATCATTAAAGAATTGTTAAAATTTAAGAAAATCTATTTAGTAGAGTACTATAGAAAATCTATAGGACCTGAATCCCAAAAAAAGGTACAAAAAAAAGAGAAATTATTGTGTAATCTGGACCGATAAGAAGAAGACAGATCATTAAAAACTGACGATGTAAGCTAACCTGCCATGTCACCCATTATGTCTAACGTCCCTTTAACCCCGTCAGTTCTTCTGAGAGTGTTTTCAAATTTTGTTTTTTAGACCAAATTCAAATTTGAGATGTAAATGGCAGGATCTGAAACCTTTCTTCAAAATTTGTTTTATGGAATATCACATATTTCCCAACACCGAACAAAATGTATTTTTGGTGAAATCGCCTCCAACATCCCACTCACCAGCAACGGCAACCTCAGCACTGCCTTGCTTATCACCGCACGCCTCCTCTACGTTTTCTCTATCGTAATCCCTCGCCTCCTCATCCTGGATATACAAAATGCTTTGATGGGTAATCCAAATTTTTAGATTTGAGAGGTATGTTGTTCCTTTAACAAAGGATGATAATGCTTCAAGATTCAAGCGATGAATGGGGTGAGTTCTATTTTCCCTTTCTTTTTGTAGGATGAAATTCCCGGATTTCTTAGCCCATGACATTTTATGCCATAGGTGTTCTTGGTGATCTTTTATTTTGTTTTTCTTTAGTTTCCATTGATATCCATGTTGATCTCTTTGATGATTTTTCTTTTGGGTATTTAGGTATTTATGGCCAATTAATTTCACAATTTATGTTCGTTCCTCCTATCCTTTGACTCATTGTAATCAACTCGTTTGATAAAATGCCCCAATGAAAAGACCATGTCATCTTTAAAGAATTTGGGTATAGGCTTTTTATTCAACTTGTTTATTTCCATGAGAAAAGCTTAGTTCAATCATCAAGACTCATTCTTGGACCTGTTACCACGTGAACTCTTAAGTGTTGTTTAACTTTAATTTGCAAATAATTTCAGTTGCTATATCTGAGGTGCAATGCTCTATATATTATATCAAGATTAGTGCCATGACCATGCTATAAGTTTTATTCTTTGTTTATGAGTGTTGTGATAATTATAGGCATACATGCATGAGCAGTGGAGTCTGGTCATATTTTCAATTGGCGACCAATCGCATGGAATGAATGTCAATGACAAAGCAAGAGAGAATTGAATCCCTGAAATAAAGTTTATTGTGCATTATGGTTTCCTAACTTCAACAGATATGGTGAAAATTTGGATAGGCAAAAACTTTTGAACTTTGAATATTGGCTATTTAGATATTGACTTTTATGCCTTGTATGAAGTTCAAGTTATCCTTACCATGGAAAAAAATCTTATTTTCACGGCCAAAGGTAATGATTGATAGTATAAAGGCTTGTCAATCTAATTGACAGTAATAATAATTGACATTTGTGCTAGCAAACTTGTGTGCATTTTAATGTACTTTTGAATACAGTTAATGATGCAATGGTAAATATTGGATAGTTTAAACCATTAAGTAGTTAGACAATAGATTTTTATTGATGAACAATAATTTAGTGATTCTGTGTTATGATTCGGACAAACCTGGAAGGCATTTGCATTTTGGAAGATGCTTGGAGTAGAGGGAATCTCGGCTTGCCAAAGATGAGGATGAGCAATAGGCCAAAGATGAGGATCAGCAACTTGAACATGAAGGAGCTGTCATTATTGGCTTTGGATGACATGGATTCATGAGTTAGAGATAAAAATTATTAATAGCTTATTTCCTAGACTTTACGAAGTGTAGAGGAGCATTGTGTTGTTTGCTAGTTTTTTTATCTAGCTTATGTTATGAGTTGGGTGTTTATCATAAGTTGTATCGTACATATGTCATGTACTGTATGCTATTTAAAGAGAAACAAATTAATAAAGATGAAAGCAGAAAATTAGAACTCAAATTCTTTTTTCCCTCACAATTTCATGAGGCTAGTTCATAACATTCTATAGCGTATATTAATTTATTGGTTGTTATAATGACAGGGAGCATTTGAAGTTATTTTAGGTTGAAATGTCTGGCTATGAACATTGGATAGCTATTACCAGGCAACTATTGCTTCTTACGAAGAATGACGATCCATATTTTTACGCTTGCATTTCAATTTTGAGCATTGCAGCAACTATCTTTAGAATTGCAGCTTCTTACTCCCAAGTTGGTTTCCGAAAGTATTTTCAGTACTAGTCATTCCTAGAGCAGCTGTAACAACCCATCCAAAGCTTACTGCATGTCTTGAGCAACAAGATTTTAAAATAAGTTCAATATTTTTTTTCGTCTCTCTTCTATTATTGTCATTTACAACCAATCTCTTTTCCCTCTATTATCACGTAAACAAGAAAGAGATCAAAAAAGATTCTTACAACTAAAGAAAAGAAATTTCCCTCTACTATGCGGATATAAACAAAGAGTGAAAAAAAAGAAAAAAAAAAAAAAAACCTTCTTCTGATTAAAGACTACAAGAGAGTTCAACTTAGGGGGAGGGGAAAAATCTCCCTATCCTTCCCATCTACATTGACATTGACCTGATTATCTTAGATGAATAAATCTGAATGTTCCAATTTGGACTTCAATCCTAGCAATTTTACTTTTTTCTCCCACTGTTGCTTCACCTTATAGCCTCTAGCCCTCAACCTTCATTCATGGGGAAACTTCGACTGCTCTAATTTGGGCATCAATGCTACTTACCTCTGCAAGTAAAAACTCATGAATATTAATTAAAAATGAAGTTGCACATGGTTGCTAAAAGTAATATGCATGTGACATCAACTCTAATGGAACTAAACAAGAGATGCTTATGCATTGTTGCATTTGCTTCTTATTCAAATCGATTCTACATCAGTAAAACCCAACAAACCATTTTAATTTACACCATACAAACATCCATAGTTATCATTAAGTTGCATTTTTCTTAAAACACCTCATATGCAAAATTATAAAACACATGAACACATGAAAATAGGAAAAAGAAACTATGCTCTTACAAGTGCCTCATTCAGGCCAAAGCATATATTTCCCCCTTGATGCAGGAGAGGTGGATACTGCTATGGCGGGGAGACTGTGAGAGAGCAAGTTCTTGGAATTTTGATACAGATGGCATATCTAAAAAATGAAATTTGAAAGTTTGACTGAGATTGCAATTCTAGTGAAGCCCGCCTAATTCACTTCTAAATTTTGAATTCTACTCAAACGGGGTTAATAGATGTTAAGATGGGTAGGGGTTATTGAGCTGATGTGGCATAAAAGCCTATGTAAGCATTTTTTTAATGAGGTGTCTTATATTTATTGGTTGGGACTACACAAAAATTTTCTTATTTATACTACTATTTAAGGGGCTTTTTTGTTTGAATTGGACATTTTGTTGGTTCAAAAATACCTCTAATATTCCTAAATTTAAGTAAAGACAAAACTGTTCCTCAAAAAAAAGGTAGAGAAAAAACTAAAGAATAGTTAGGTAAAAAAACTTATACTAAAACATTACTTACAAAATAGGAATATTCTTTATTCAGGTATTTGAAATGCTCCAACTACCTAAACTCATGTTTTCAAAAAAAAAAAAATCATTTTTTATTTTTTACCTTTAATAAGTCTTAATCACATCAACAAAAATTTTTAACCTTAGAGCATCAGCAGTGAAATGGGCAAATGGCAAATGTAAGCCCATTTTACCCACTACCGCGGAACTTGTAAAGTTTAAGGATTGCAAAAAAAATTTGCAATTGTGCTATAGTGTGATTCTAAATGTAGAATCACACTGTAGCTCAATTGTAAAAAAAATATTAATTTTTTATTTGTACATATCAGTTCTCTCTCTCCATGGTCTCTCATCTCTCTCTCCATCGCTGAACTCTTTCTCACACCAAGCCTCTCTCTTCTCTCTCATCCCCCCTCTCTCTCTCTCGCCATCGTTGCCAATTCACCCACCCATCTCCAAATCCCTTTAATCTCAGGCTGTTCTCTCTCAGTTGGTCTCTCATTTCTGGGTATTTTTTGTGGTTTCTGGTGGTGGAGATTGGCGAGTGATTTGGGTTTCTAGCGGTGGAGATCGGCGAGTTGTGTGGGTTTTTGGCGGTGGTGGGTTTGTGACTGATGTGGCCGTGGGTCAGGTGGTGCAGTGGCGGCAACGACGGTGTGGGTCGGTGGTGGGTTTCTGGTTTTGATTTTGATTTTAGATTTTGATTTGGATCGGAGATCGGTGAGTGATTTGGGTTTCTAGCGGTGGAGATCGGTGAGTTGTGTGGGTTTCTAGCGGTGGTGGGTTTGTGACTGATGTGGGTGTGGGTCAGGTGGCGTAGCAGCGGCGTGGGTCGGTGGTGGGTTTCTGGTTTTGGTTTTGGATTTTGATTTTGATTTGGATCGAAAATTGGCGAGTGATTAGCTAGATTTTGCTTAGCGGAAGTGGGTGGTGTGACTGAGAAGCTGGATGGTGGTGGTGGTGTGACTGAGAAGGTTGACAGAGGAAGAGAAATAGAGATCACAGAGAGAAGTGAGAAATATTTTTATATTATTTTAATATGTGGTATGGTAAAATAAAAGTTGGGATGTTGGTGTATTATAAAATGGTATTGTATAATTGATAAAGTGACTTTTTAAGATGGTAAAATATGATAGGATTGGCATGAGCCATTGTAGATGCTCTTAGAGGCTAGTTGTTGTTGTTGTTGTTGTTATTATTATTATTATTATTTTGTGAATATGTGAAAGAGGGGCGAGATGTCACAATAAAATTCTCAACAATCTCACTTCTCACAACTACATTAAAGTTGCCAACTAACTTGCACATGGGCCATTTAAAAAAAATAAATATATAAGAAAAAAAAGAAGTCGAGCCTAAGCGTGAAAAAATGTATTTTGTATCAAATGTTACCACGTCATTCGTATTAAATCTAATAAATAAAAAATATGTGTGCAAAAATAACTACCTATTAATATGTTCTTTATTCCACACAAAAAAAAAAAGTTAGTAGGATAGTTATTTTTTGCGACATATCTCTCATTTATTGGTATGGTAAACTCTTGTGAATTCTGTGGTGATCCTAATATTGCTGGGCATTCAGATTCTTTGTTTGAAAAAGAAAGAAAGAGAAAATAGAGAATTCACACAAAACACTGCATAAGAGAAGAGAGAGGACCTTGAGGATTCGAGTAGGCTTGAACGATTTGGTGGTAAAAAAATAAAACTTTCCGTGTGCTCAGTCTGAAAAAGAGAAAAATAGAGAGACAATAATTGAAGAGGAAAACTATTATAGCATGTTGGAGAGTTAAGAAAAGCTATAGGAACTAGGAAGTTTCATCATCATGGGAATTGCCTTTACTCGTGGGACCGGATGATTGGTCTTTGTTCCATTTTCTCTTTGCCCGTTTGGATTCAACGTTTTCACGTTGCGTTTTGAAGCCCCGCATTTTCAGTTTTTTTTTTTTTTTTTTTCAAGCCGTAGTTGTTGACTAATTTCTCATGAACAGTGCATTTGTGCACTATTCATGGACCCACAAATTTCACTTTTCAGCAATTTTTTCATTAAAAATGGGTCCCACGGCACTATTCACACATTTAAAAATTATTTTACTACAGTGTTTTTAGTTTTCAGCAATAAGTTCTATCCGCTCCTAAAAATAGAATCAAAGTTATTGGCTTTTATTATTAGTCTGAAAGGGTTTATCTTCCACTATTGCACTGCGTGTTCAGACAAAAAAAAAAAAATTTATGTTATCAATTAAATATTTAAATTTATATATAAAAAATAAATTTATTAACCAAATAATAAATAATATTATATTTGAATGAAATTTGATATGACATAAAAAGTTAGACATCTTTAATTTTGGCTAGTCAAATTTGAGGTGTTTAATAAAAAACATTATGGAACAAGTCATTGACATGATTGTCATAAATTGAATTTAGATTATACTTTTTAATTGTTAATTTTTTTTATAAGTATGCTTTTTAATTTAAGAACCAAAACCTTGGCTTTTAGAATGTGAGTGACTATATATAATTATAGTCCGATTTGGTTTTTAAAAGACCCATATAACTATAGATATTAAATCCATACATTCTCTCCTCCCTAGAGTACATATGCTGAAGAAGTGGTTGATCATTCACTTAGAATTTCCAATAGTCTACTTGGAGAGAGAGAGAGAGAGAGAGAGAGAGAGAGAGAGAGATCTTAATATGATTTAAGTTAAGAAAATTTTAAAACAAAAAAGTCATGATAAGATTAGCATGTTTACATGTGATGCAGGCATGTAGCTCTAATAGCCATCCTTAACCAATTACCAACAAAGGTTTTTCGCTTTCTATAGCCTGTGAAGCAAAAGAAAAGGAGGAGTAAAAAATTGAAAAAGCTGTCAATACTTTTTCAATTTTCGAGAAATTTTTATCTAAAAATAGATACTTATTGTGTGTCTTAAAGGCACACATTAATAAAAAAAAAAAGAAAAAAAAAAGAGTACTTTGCTAAGTGTAATGATGATATCATGTTAAAATTCTAACACCTGGTCCCTATGGCTGAATGAAATAGGACACACAATGTGACAATTCCACCATTATTATGCTCACTTTTCTTCACTTTTGTACATTAACTTTGCTTTCAAATCCCATCCAAAAAAAAAAAAAACTTTGCTTTCAAATAGTTAGTGGTGGGGTCGGACCAGTGGGGGGCCCAAAGGGCCCGGGCCCTCTGACCCTAAGAAATTTTTTTTATTAGGCCCTTCCCCTCATGAATCAACCCAGGCAGTCCAATCCAGCCCAACTGACAACAACAAACCCAAAAACTTTACAAAACAAAAATTAAAAAATCTATTAGCCCAATAGTTACAAATTAAACCCACTGCCTTAAAACACTGGATCATCGCATAGAGGAGAAAAAAAGAAGAAGAACGAGATGAAATAGAGCCGGGTTGAGAGAGAAAATGCAAAGAAGAAGAAGAGAAAAGAGACTGCAGAGACTCAGAGCACATATCATAAAGCCACAGACGTTGGAAATGAGAATAGGAATAAAAAATGTATTTAAAAGCACTTATCTTTTTTTTTTTTTTTTTTGGAGTCACTATCCTTTGGTTTAATGGTATTTGAAAAAACAAAAATACAAAATACAAGATACAAAAAATACCTTTTTCGATTATGTATTTTACTTTATTACTATCCAAATCCTTAGAATTATAGATATAAGAAAGAAAGAAAAATAATAATAATCCTCTTTCTATTCTTCTTTTTCTTTTTCTTTTTCTTTTTTTCTGATTGGCTGGATGAAAATTTAAATTACAACATTTTATCCAACTAATAAAGGGATAAGATAGCCTTCTTTTCGTGTTCCTCAACTTGAGATACAATCATACACATACACAAAAAAAAAAGAAAAAAAAAAAAAAAAGACAAAAACATTGAAGTTATTTTTTATGATGTTTATCTGAAGTGCAAGATAATGGGTAACGAAATCAAACTCACTCTCAATCATCACTCTCCAATAAATAGTTATCCAATTCCTTTATGTGGTTTCCTCATTTTTCCTTGAGATCTGTAATTGTTTCATGTTTGAATCTTTCACAATTCTAGCCACTGGCTCTCCAAGAACCAAAATATCTTCAAGTGCAACCATTGCCTAACGCCCCAAGTACTAAGACCTGAAAACAATTGTATTAGTTCATGGGCAGAAATATTCATCTAACCCGGTTACCCAAGATTAAGTAAAATAATTAAATAAAAAAATGGTTGAGAATCACATCAATCAAGATGCAATACATCAGTAATTAACTGAGATTATTTATCCAAAAAAACAATTGTCATTAGAAACATAAATACCAAAAAAAAAAAACATGAAATTGGAGAAATAAGTAGAGTATCCCTCTTACCTAGTAGTGAAATTCCGTAGAACCATAGAAACAGATTTAAGAGTTGTAAAAGGCAAAATCATCGTGGTTTTAAGTCTGGAATATGGAGTGAAATTGCTGGTTAGTGGATAAGATTTGATTTTAGGTAACTACTTGGGAATGTATTTGTATTTTGAAGTGCGATGAGGTTTTTTTTTTTATTTTTATTTTATTTTATAGTGATCCTATTTTGTAGAGTTTTTTTATTTATTTATTTTATATATATATATATAATTTTTATTTTGAAAATCTAATTTATAAGTGGATAAAGCAATTTAAAAATTAATAGGAGAGTAGTCCTATTTTTTAGGCAATGTTTTAGTAGGAGTTAGAGTTGCATTTACTAAATTGTCCTTTAGTTTTGTCTCTACTTAAACATAATGGTGTAGAGGCATTTTTGAAAAAAAAAAAAAAGGAATCCAAACAGGAGAAGCCCCTTAAATAATAGTATTTTTTATTTTGAAAATTTAATTTATAAGTCGATAAAGCAATTTAAAAATTAATAGGACAGTAGTCCTATTTTTTAGGCAATGTTTTAGTAGGAGTTAGAGTTGCATTTACGGGATTATCCTTTAGTTTTGTCTCTACTTAAACATAGGGGGTGTAGAGGCATTTTTGAAAAAAAAAAAGAGAAATCCAAACAAGGGAAGCCCTTTAAATAATAATATAAATATAGATTAAAATGTCAATTTTTTTAAAGACTTTAGGATCACAGTTGGCCTTACCATAACATGTAGTGATGAGAAGGTATTAGATGAGACGGGCGTATAAGCCCATTGTCTCACTGACAGGTGGGACCCACATTCATGGGTCCACATGCATGGGTCCCATATGTCAGTGAGACAATGGGCTTATACGCCTGTCTCACCCCAGATTTTTTCGTCATGATAAATAGTAAGTACTAGTAAATTAAAAATAAATCTAATAACACCAAAATTTTTATCCCCTTTGTACCATCAATATTAGCTAATTGTAGGTATCTTAAAGCATGCTTCTCCATCAAGTTGAGTTGACAATCAAATCAAAATCACAAATGAAAAATATTCCTTTTTATGCACCTTCAAGGAAGCTTTCCTTCATCAAATTCCATATGATGTGGAATTGGAAATATATTATCGTTTGAAAAAGGTAGCATGAATCATATATGGTATAAAGTGCTAAATTATTGTAAGATAGGACTATGAATAAGAAGTTTATTATAAAATTAATTAGGCTAAAAACCTCACTCTCTTTTATGGAAAATGATAATCTCTATTTAAAATCAATCTATTTCATAATTTAAATTAAATTTTACAGATTTAAAGTATATGAATTTCAAGTTATTTAAAATTTTAAAGGAAGATATTTTATCATTATTAAATTCAAAAAATAGAAATCATAACCATAAAATTGATAAAATGAAGAGAATACTATTAGGAGACACATTAATATTCAATGGACTTAAATAAATTTTTTCCTCTAGACAAACATAAATAAAAAATTAGCTCAGCATCCACTAAGTTAAAACTATGATTTACTCTTTTTTTTTTTTTTTTTTTCCATCTAATCTTTTGACTTTCTTCGCAAGGGTTTTAGGTTGAAGAGAAATTATTGTATACTCCTTCCTCTCACATGAATAGTGGGTCCTACTAATTAAATTCATGATGAGACCTATCATTTATGTGAGAGAGGGGAGTACGCATTTATGGTACTCTAGGAGTACTTAATAATTTTCCTAGGTTCAAATTCCGAAACAACCTCATGAATAGAATCCTCTACATTTTAGTAAGTGGCTCATTAACTAATTATTAATACAATTTGATAAGATTTATAAAATATTTTATCTATTTTGCATAAAATTTTCAATTAATTCCAGGATATACTACTAGTAGTGTTTTAAAATAGTTTACTCAACTAAACTGCCAAGGAGCCAGTATATGGTGCACCCGGCATATATGCCGGGTACAACATATAATTTTCGACTGCCAAGAGCAAGTATTTTCAACGGAAACCTTCAAATCTTTCTTCCCTCGTTATAACTATTGAAACTATATTAAAAAAAAAAAAACAATGTTTACTCAAATGGACACTTATAAAAACGCCACTAATCTACTTCTTCTAAAAAAAAAACCACTAATCTACTATTAATTGTCACATAAACCACCTAATCCACCGTCAAATATTCAAAATGGCACGTATACCCATTCTGTTAGTCTAAAATTACCGCCAAAAAAAGAAATTTAGTACGGAGTAGCTCTATTTCCACTCTTTCATTTTCCGTTATTTCCAGAGCTCAAAGAGATCAGTTTGATCCTTTAATTTTCAATCGTACACTCATACAGAAATTATTGGTATTAATTTTTTATACAATCTTTTCATTTTTGTATATTTTAAAATAAAAATTTTGGTAGAATTATTTTTATTTTTTTACGTTACATTTGGTTACTTAGAAAACCATCTTGTGGCTGAAATAAAATCAAAAAAAGTTTAGAGGGTCAGTTTTGCATTTTCACCTAAAGTAAGTGCTTTAACGTGGCAACACCATAACCTCACATGAAAATGGATGGTTCACTTGTTCAGCAATTTATAGAAACTTTTCTTAAATTTTTTTCTTACTTTTCTGTTGAAGATTCTTTTTTAGATGAACAAAAGGCAGTTGAAGACATTATTACTGATTTTAGATATAACCGTTTTTACAAAATTAGCAATAAACTAAAGGAAATGCTGACGAATGCCCGAAGGGCATTGGTTAATAATTCATTTAAAGAAAGTTTTTATATGAAAATGAAATAAAGTAATTAATATTTTGACAGTTTTTTTCATTTTCCATAAAAGTGGTATTAAAACTTTCCTAAAAAGAATTGTTAACCAATGCCTTAAGAGCATTCGTTAGCATGACCCATAAACTAATAATAACTGAAAATTGAAATGTAATATAAAATTCAATGGAAACTATATGAGGGTTTCAATAAGTTCATTAATGACTTTTTCCCCCTCTAAGCACCAATGAGATTTCTCAATACATTCAATAAAACACTTAAAATTGAAAATCTATCAAAAAGCACGATGACATGTTCTACAATTTATTAGGGTGATGCTTTTTCTTTTTCTTTTTTTCAAAAATATTCCTTGGAGTAACATATAGATGAAAGATGATTTAATTACACCTTAAATGGATCACAATTCTGTTACATATTAGCGTAAATTCTCATTAATAGGATCAATTACAAATATTTGTAATAAAAATTTAAATTTCTAAGGCTATGTAGCATCTTAAATTTTAAGGTAAAATACATTTTACACTCTCAAAGTCTAGGGTCACTTTTAAATCGATTCATTAGCTTTAAAAACTTCTAATTTACACCATTTACCATTACAATGATATCAATGTGTCAATTTCATCATAGTCCGTCACATATTTGTGGTTAACCCACCTAAAACAATATTGTGTTATATTTTCCTATTCAAAGTGATATCTTATCTTTTTTTGAGTGTATTAATGACAAGATTCAAATGAAAGTTGATAAAAATAGCAAATTGATATTATTTCAATAATTGATTGTGTAAATTATAAATTTATTTAATATATTTGGTGTATTACACCTTCTTCTCATATAAAAGATTGAATCCATATTAAGAATCACATTTATTTTAGAAAGAGGTGTAATATTCCATATTTAGGAAATAATTTCTCATGCAAATTGCATACTTTATAATTAATCAACCAATTTGAAGGCAATCTTAAATTAAGTTGTGTGAATGGCATTTTAGCATATCTTTTAAGATCAACATTTGCCCTTACCACATGAATTGGCGTATTTATGACCTTATGCCAATCACAAATAAAATCATTTGAAATCTTGAATCTTGTTGATCAAACATTGCATTACATATCCATGTTTGTAAATATAATGGGTGCATACAGGGCATCTTTAATTTTAGCCATTTGAATTTGATGGGGTAAAATAAATAAAAAAATTATCAAGCAAGTCATTGACATAATTACCATGAATTGAAATCATGCTTTTCAATTTAAGAACCAAACCCTTGGTTTTTTGAATTTGTGATCATATTTAAGTATAATCCGAATTGGTTTTCAAAAGACCGTTAAAACTTTAGATATTAAACTCATACATTCTCTCCTCCCTAACATATATATGCTAAATACGTGGATAATATTTCACTTTATAATGCACAATGGTTTACTTCAAAAGTAAAAAAAAAAAAAGGGACATCTTCACATGATTTAGGTAAAGAAATTCTTTAAACAAAAAAAAAAGTCATGATAATATAAGCAATGCTTACATATGGTGCAGCTCTAATAGCCATCCTTATCCGATGAAGTTAATGAGCCAATTAGCAACATAGGTCTTGGCTTTCTATATAGTCTACAAAGCAAAAGAAAAGAGGAGGAAAAAAGAGTACTTTGCTCAGTGATTAGATGATATGATGTTATAATTTCAACACCTGGTCCTATGGCTGCATGAAATAGGTCACACCATGTGAGTCATCCACCATTATTGTGCTCACTTTTCTTGACTTTTGTGAATAATAATTTACTATTCAACTATGCTTTTAAATGGCTAGTGGCACTTGGAAATGCTTAAGAGATAAGTAAGAAGAGGATAATTGAAGGTCTGTCGCTATCTACCTAGAAGAAAATATTGAGTAACACGTGTGGAATTATTTACCAGCCAAATTTATTTATTTTATTTACTTGATAGTCACATTTTTCGTTTTAGGTTTGGCATGTTAGGCTTGGCATTTCCATGGGATCTTTGAGAAAAGATCCAGACTCGTAGTTTTTAATCATCCACAAAATATTAACCAGACCCTAAATTGTATTATCTTTAAAATAATATAAATAAACATAAATTTGCATTACTTACTCGGCTTGTCTAAGCCCAAATCACTATCCCAGACACAGTTAAGTCTCAATTGCACAAGAAGTTTGGCCCAACAACCTTGCAAGGGAGCATTTTAAAAATTAGAAGGAACATGTAAGGCCCTTCTAACATTTAATTGAAGTTGGGCCCATGGGCCAACAACATATCTCTCTCTCTCTCTTCAATCCCCGACTACATGGTAGAAGACAGAATTAATAATTGTTTTTTAACCATTAAACCGTAACATTACAAATTTACTATGTAATTATCCTAAATTGATAGGTACTTTGTAGGAGTCTGTTGCACTTTTTGAGTTCCAAAAAAGAGTGAGTTTGAGGTGATATATATATATATAAATGGAAAAGGGGAGACTTTAAATTTTTTCTCATCATAAAGGAAATTAGTTACATCATTAAGCTACTACTTACAAGACTCTTGGTAATATACTAATATATTGATAATTGAGAGTAGGGAGATTTGAATCTTAGATGTCTTTGTTAAAAATAAAAGAAGGTATCATTTTTGGCCTTACCATCACCTATTAAAATGTCTCTTTTTTGAGACTTTAGGATCACTTTTCGCCTTACCATCACATTTTATGGTAAATACTAGTGAATGAAAAATAAATCTAATGATACCAAATTTTTTTATAATTTTGTCATAATTTCTTAGGTGACTTGTTGTGGTTTTTTTTTTTTTTTTTTGATAAGATGACTTGTTGTGGTTAATGTATAATAAAAGTAATAATAGTGCTAGGTTAAAGAGAAAGTAACATTCTTATAAAAAAAAAAAAAAAAGTAAAAGTAATCTTATTTCAATCACTACAAAAAAAAAAAAAATCTTTCAAAAAAAAAAGTTATAAAAACATTTGTAAAAACTTTTATAAGCATGAGAAATTTACACAACACACAAGTCAAAATGGAATTTTACTGTTAATGAATAAACGAAATTTGATAGAAAGACAAGTCCAAACGCCACGACCATGATGACAACGATGATGATTCCATCGTCAAGATTGACCCTAGCTCCGCTACAACTTTCAACTCTCAATTTTCTGAATTTTCATTTCTATTTCTTGGTTATTTTTGCTAACCTAGTTGAGAGAATTCATGATTACTTGTATTAAATTGTGTTTCTTTGGTTACCCAGTTCTTAGGGCCCGTTTGGTAGCAGTGTTTAAGTATTGCTGTTCAGTTTTCAGTGTTATGAAAATACGAGTTTGAGTGTTATAGAAATATGTGTTAGAAGTATTGTTATTATTTAAACGTTGAAAACTATTGTTTAAACAACGGTATCAAACATAGCCTAGTTTCTTGTTTACTTGCTATTGGTGGTTTAAAGATCATGTCTTTGTCAGTAGTACTAGCCTTTTGTAGTGTTGGGGGATTCTTGGTTGTTCTTAATTTTTAATTTTTTGTTTAGCGATAATTTGGGAATTCGAGCTCCCACAGTTGGCAAATGTGTTTAAGGAACTTAGTATAACAACAACAAGAAGCATTAGTCTCAAATTTTGGGGTCAACTATGGATCCTTACCACAATAAACCAAGTTAGATATACAATTGGGGATACCCCATTGAAGTGGTGGATGAGAACTTTTACTCAATAGAGAAAACTGAAAAACTGAAGGAAAGAAGAAGAAATTCATTTTAGTAGCGGTCTTAGCAAATGAGAAATTTTACCCAATATAGAGTTTCAAGTTGATAGACCATGACATGTCATTCTATTTCAAACCATTAGAATAATAGGTAAATTATTAGGTTCACCATTTTCTAATAATTTAAACTTTTGGAACAACTAATAGTTCATCATAGTATTAAAGTAAGTGGTCTTGAGTTCAAATCTTATCTCTACTTTACCTCCCATTTAAGAAAGTTAAAAATCACTTGTGTTGAATCCTAAATTTTTTTTACTCCTAAAATTGTTGAAGCCTCATATTTATCAAGTGAGGTTACTTATTTGTGCCTTCCATGATTGTAGATCACTAAAATTGATTGAAAATTTTTATTTGTGAAAGCCATCTATATCCACATTGTTATTTATGGGCATAGGCATGTCTGTAGGATGTATATCAATTAATTGATATACTCTAAATATATTATGTTCGCTACTGTTGAGAGTGGACTAGTGGCCTTAGATCCTGGGTTCGAGTCCTTTCCCCACTAGGGAAGTGGTGCTGCCCCTTATACTTCATAAAAATGAGGTCTTGCTCGGAGACGGTTAAGGGGTGCCACAATCCCCTCCTAACCATTTTTCTTTTCACCAAAAAAAAAAATGCTATGTTTTTCTGTCAATTAACACTTTTGACATTTTTTTAGTTATCTGCAACTCACTTCTTGGAATTATACAGCTTACATCTATGTTTATTTGGCTCTCAATAATTTCTTTACTCTTATTCTCTTCTTCCATTTGCTTCCTTTGTATCATTTTATATCTAAATCTGTTCATAATTGAGCTTGAGATAGGATACTTCTTTTGGGTATACATTTTCTTCAAGTAGTATTCAGCATTGACACCATCGTGAAACCTCTTCTGCTAGCAATGACCTAAAATGTTTCCTGCAACTTGAACTTCTTCATTTTCACTCAGTTCTTTGGTGAGTTTTGATTTCTTTGTGCCTTTTATGGTTACCCCCCCCCCTGGCACGGCTTTTCTCTCTTTTATTTCTCTTTTTCTAATAATTTGTTTCTTTCACATAACCTAGAGTTGTGAAATTTTTGCATCACAATGATTTATATATTGGTTTCGAACATTTCAAACAAAATAGCTATCTTGGTCTCACAATTGCACCCAAGTTCTTTGAAAGTCAAAGGATTATGTCATGCAATCATTCCTTTGCTGCGTTTCACTTCCATTAAAGAATTGATGATTGTTACAAACTAGGAAATTTTTTTATGTGTAATGTAGTTTATGTGATTTGTTGCATTGCAAATCCAAAAGGTATAGCAAATGCCTAGAAATCGTTGATAGGACAGGAAGAGAAAGCTTGTTGTGTTCTTTGAAAGAGAGAAAAAGGAAAAGAAAGAGGCGGGGGATTTTCAAAGGTAGTTGAAGCTTTTTTTTTTTTTTTGGTAGATGAACAAAGGGCAGTTGAAGACATTATTAATGATTTTAGATGTAACCATTTTTAAAAATGAATAATAATAAATGAAGATTGAAAATGTAATCTAAAAAAATTTAGTGGGAACCCCGTCTTCAAAATTCATGACTTTGCGAATGGATTTGCATCATGAGGTATATGAGGGTTTCAATAAGTTCACAAATGACTTATAAATTCTCTAAGCACTAATGAGATTTCTCAATACATTACCAAGTGTTGTGAATTCTCTACAACTGTTTGTGTTCCTTGGCTGAAACCAAAATGATCATGTTATGCAGCATAGCAATAATTCACTACTATACGCTAGAAAAGACTAGGTGGTTTTGCCTTAGATCCTTTTAAATTGGAACTAATTATGCAATTTTCATCATTCCATTAAAAAACAAGAGAAGCTATTCTAAACTTTATTTATCTTCTTATTATTACCATTCTAACCCATTTGAGCAAAGTTTTTCTATTGGAAATTTATATAAATTGACTCAAAAGACGCATATCTTGTTGATGCACAACAAAAAATGTATACAATAGTTACTCGGCTAGAGCCAATAAATGGTCAAGTCTTTTTTTTTTGGTTGAGAAACCAGACAAGAAGCCTGGGTTTTTATTGAATAAGAACAAGAACTTAATGAACATCAAATAACAAGAAGGAGGCAATATCCTTGGGTGGATCGTTGAGCCACAACTGGGAACCCTGACTGCCTATAGCTTTTTTCACTAAAGCATCGGCAACACAGTTACAAGAACGACTAGCATGATTGAAAACAGAGGACTGAAAAACCATAGCTTGACAGCGAATGTCTTCAACGACTACTCCATAGGTTGATAATCCAGCACTACTTTGATTTAAAGCATTGATAACCACGGCTGAATCCCCTTCAAAAATTATTCTCTGCAGACCAATCTCAGCAGCAAATTCGACAGCTTTTCAACACGCTAAGGCTTCCATATCAGCAACGGTATGAGACAGCAGCACAGAGATAGAAAACGCGCCAACAAATTCACCTCTCCAGTCTCTAACAACTACTCCAATTCCAGCCAAATTTGTAGCTCTGAATATTGCAGCATCAAAGTTGACTTTGTGCTGGTTTAGCTCTAGAGGACGCCATTGTTGCAGGATGGGGGAGGGAGCGGGCCACCACCGGGTCCAATTCTTGAGTAGCCAAGAAATCTTGCAGCAAGTTACCCGCCAACGAGATGATATGAGCCGAAGGGTGCACTGGTCGGCCAAAATGGATAGCGTTTCTCCGATTCCACAAGAACCAAGCTGATATAGCAAACACCTCCTTTCTGTAATCTTCTTGAACCTGCAAAAACCGAGAGACTAAGTCACAAAAATTCAGGGGTTGGGGGGCACTCGATTGGTGGTAGCATTGGACTAAGCTCCAAGTATTCTCAACATCCTTGCGAGACCAAATGGCATGCAACAGATCTTTTGGGCAGAGTTGGCAAAGTTCACACTTATCACAGGACGTAATCTGCCGCCAAATAAAATGTTTAATCTTGTTAGGAACCGTAGCCTCCAAACTCCCATCCAAAAATGTTTTTGAGTATCCATATTCGAGCTTCCTGCTTAACTGACAGCATCAAGACAAGGAACTTATAGGCGCTGCTTGTGGTGAACAAACCCGATGGGAGTAAGCCCAAGCAATTTTATCTGGAGGGCAGTGACGACTCAACAGACTACCCAGGATGGTAGAAGCTTCATAAGGGGAAGAAAAGCTGGTCTCAAGCAATTTTAAATGGTCAAGTCAATTGCTCTTATTTGCTTTAACAGGAATTTACACACAAACAAATCTCTTATGTAATGTCTTAAAATGTCAATGAATGCACACAGACATATGCCCAAGGCTTAAATAAGTCAAAAAAGGGATAAAGATAACATTTTTTCTGGTTTGGTTTTTAGATACAATAATGTCAGAATGGTTGGCTATTAGAAGAGTCCAAAAATATCTATAAGATTAGAAAGCAAGAGTAGCCAGGGCCCATAGATCTGCAATGACTCTCTAATGCACAACATACATAACCACTAGTGTTCACCAACTTCCATGCACTTGTGGTCTTCAATCAGCACAAAAATTTGTCAAGGGACTTTCTTTCTCAAAAAGAGGTCCTCCACTCTAGATATTGTTGAAATAAGTCTGCAAAAATCAAGCTGTATAGCCTCAGTTAATGCTGTTTGCACAGCCAGGCATCTAGCTACATGCCATTTGGTTGCATATGGAAGAACTGCAACAGCTTGCCATCACATGATTTGGCTTAATAGCCAAAACCACCCCATCCACACCATCTCTGCTAGTGTCCCTCAATTGTCAACAACATCCACAGCCCTCCAGAACTGGATACACTTGCCTTGGTACTTTCCTGCAGTCACTCTGATCTGCCTGATGTGCAATACAGGCTTATGTATACCTGCAATACAAAGCATTATCACTTCTTAAGCACACTCTTTTGCACCCTTTAACATCAATCTATACAAATTTGGATCCTCCATCCATTGAGCCAACCAGTGCTTCAAAGAGCAAGGAGAAATTAACTCAGTTCCAAGGCTCAAATCTAATCCAAACAAGATAGCATGAGCACTTAAGGGATAAAAGATCCAAGTTTTCCTCTTCCTCATTGCATAAGACACACTGTCACTCACTATGTTTCGTTTCACTATTTTGATTTGATGAGTAAGTCCTCATGTGTTCCACATAAAAATTATTAACTTCAAAGGAAGCTTCAATCCCCACAAAAATGTCTCCTATAACCTAAGTTCCCTTACTTTCAATGGTAGCTTATTTTGACCTTATATCATTGAGGCCATGTCAGCTTATCAATAGCTCCTTACCTTGAGATAGGGGTGACTAAAATTTGACCAGACACCTCAAGAGAGTATCACTCCCTAACCTGGTGCTGTTTCCAAGTCAAAGTGTCAAGATAACTTTAAATTCCTATTAACAGATGCAGATTGTTTTGAATGACAAAAAAATATAAGATTTTCAAAAAATGAATGACAATGATTATGAAAGCTTAACATCTTTCCACTATGATTATGATACATCCTTCTAAATAATAAACCCAACGGGAATAATATGAGAAAACTTTAATTCTAGATGTAATACAGCAATGATAGCAAGTAAAACAGGAGGGCTTACCAATCTAAGCCCTAAGCAGGCTACCTTCTACAACTTTCAACCTTGTCAACACAATTGTTTGCCTTCTCCAGTCTGATTACTGAAAAGATGAATATGTCTCAGATGATATGCTTAGTAATATATAATCTAGTTTGTTGTATGGTCAGGTTCTCTACTGTCTATTGCTGTCCTTTTAATTTAAATTCTAGTCAAGTCTCTTTGCTGGGTATAATCCAATTAAGGTACGATTTGGAGATAGGACTTTTGGTTTGTGTCAGCTCTGCCTGGTCTGGTAATGATCTAAAATGGGTATGGACAACCTTAAGCCAATAATTTGATTCAGAGTGAAAGTTATAGAAAGGTGGAAAAACTTTCAAGTACATTAAGAGGCAAAAGCACAAAAATCTTTTGGTAAAAACTTTTAAAATGTGAATTTTACATAATTCATGTCGTAG
The DNA here is from genome assembly GCF_040712315.1 of Castanea sativa. Lineage (NCBI taxonomy): Eukaryota > Viridiplantae > Streptophyta > Magnoliopsida > Fagales > Fagaceae > Castanea > Castanea sativa. Next base: position 8,013,965 of record NC_134017.1, read on the forward strand.
CAACGTTCTTTTAAACTCGATCAAGGTCTCATCAATGCTTCTACACAAGCAATACATAGGTGATAGGACAATGGTGTGAATGATGATTTCCTTACATTCCAGAACAAAAGCTACACATATCTGAGGCCATTTAGTACTACTTACTATTCCATATTCTATTATCATAAATCACTAATTCATCATGGCATGTCTAACAATTGAGCAATATATAGTCATTCAAAACATGTTGTGGTGACAGATAAATCAAAATTAAATGCTTTTAGCATAAAAGATTGTCTCCGGTGAGAGCTTTTTATTTAGTTGTTTATCACACACCTGTTTACATATGGGTACAAGCTTAGCTTCCTAATTATGCTAGCTTAAGAAAATTACCAAAACCACTACTGATGTAGATATAGATCCTTTTCAGTTGACCTACAAATCAATTATGAAGAATGTAGATGATATAGATCCTTTTCAGTTGAACCACGAATCACATTAACATCCTACTTTGAAAAAATAAGAATTTCAGAGCAGAGCAGAATATTTATATAAATCATTTGGACTCTTTTAAACAGAACAGAGCATTTTCTTTGGCTGACAGTTAGTAAACAACTGCATAAAACCTTCAAGAAAGCAAGATGCTACATCTAGCTAGACTAATCATTGTGATTGTGATCTATACAAAACTTTAATTAAGAAGAAAAACAGTGACTTACGGGCAGTCAACAGAAAAAAGTTGATTAAGAAAAAAGACAAGGAGTTCAACAATCTTCAATGATGCCCCTTTTTGGAGTAAGTGCGAATAACGAAGATAAGCAATATACTATTTAGAATTTAAATCAAATCAAACTAAAGTACAAATATATACCAAAAGATAAAACAAATATGAATTAATTTGGATTCATTGACTCACAGAGTATTTGAAATTCCTGCTAATCACTGATCCCCTCACCACATTCGAAGTACTCCTCACAATCCGAGTCACCATGTAGCCTTTCAATCCTGTTTCGGTGTGCCACATCATTACAACTTCCTTCTCCACTAGGTCCAATCCCATTGTAATAGTCACGAGTTTGCTTTGCTTTGTTATCTTTTGCAACCACTTCTGAATTGTCGAAATTATGATGGAGAATATCCAAGTCCTCATAAGGAATGATGCTGGTGTTGCTACTCTGAGCCATAGTTCGGTTGAGTTCTTCTATGTCTTTCTTGTATACCATTCGGAACCCGCATTTCTTCACCTCCAATCTTGAATCATTGATTTCAATTTTAATGCCAATTTGACTCAATTCATTTGCTTCACATTCGTTCAGTAATTTTATGTCCTTCTCGTTGTAGTATTGAGGAAGCAAATAACATAGCCAAATATGATCTGAAAATAAATCAGCATATGTGAAAAGAAAGTCTGCTACAGAAGACATTACTTCTCCATTTGCTATGAACTGACAAGTTACTTCAATATTGCAAAGAGAAGAAAATGCAACGCAAACAGCAATCCCCATCCAGTCATCACACAAATGAGAAGAAGGTTCTTTTATATTCACTTCAGCCCCAATACTTTGATGGATAAACCACTTCGGAATTACAATTCCAGAAATAATCATGTCATATCTCCAATTGTAATCTTGATCGTCATATCTATGGGGACGAATGAGTCCCTAAAACATAAAAAGCAAGTTGTTTATAACACAGAGAGAGAGAGAGAGAGAGAGAGAGAGAGAGAGAGAGAGAGAGAGACCTGATGGTGATTTCTTATCAGAGCCAAAAAGATGTCAATGAAATCTTGATTGTCAGCCAGTTGATTGCAATTTGAAAGATAAAGCTCTCCCTTACAAAAAAAATTAGGTTTTTGGAGATCTGGTACCATTTCCAGTGAGGTACAACCATGTCCACAAATTGCTACGATATCTACTGGAAGCTTTGGCAATGATCGAAGACTCGTGCAATTATTCAAATGCATCATTTCCAACTTACATAGTTGACTGATGCTATCAGGAAGGCAAACAAAACTATTCTCACTTAGATCTATTTCTTCTAAAGAGAATAAGCAACCAATATCATTAGGGATTTCCCTGAGATTGCAGTCTTGTAGATTCAATTCAGTCAAAGAACACAAACTCGATAGAGAGGACAACCCCACGGGATCTGCAATTTTTGGCCTTGAAGAAAAAGGGAGGAGATCATACCAAGATGTAGAGTTAAATGATGATAACCCCTTACATCCATTGAAAGATAGCACTTTAAGATTTTTTAAGAGACCAATGGAAGAAGGCACCTCTTTTATTGCAGTTCCACTCACATCCAGCTCCTCTACACTTTCAGCGTTACCCACATTCTCAGGCAATCTATCAAGTCTTGAGCATCCCGAAATATTCACGTCTTTAAGCAACTTAAAATTAAAAATGACGCTTGGTAGACACGTAAGACTTTTACAATCTCTTACGTCCAATAAAACAAGGCTGGTCAAATGCCCAATTGATGTTGGTAGTTTAGTAATAGCAGTTCCACCCAAATAAAGCTTCAATACTCGTTGCATGTTTTCTCCAAATTCTGGAATCTTTTTTAGTTTTGAGCAACCAGAAAGAATAAGATCCTCAAGAAACTCCATTTCGAACTTGCTTGGAAGAGTTTTGACATTGACATTTACACAACCTTTTAGATTGAGACGAGTAAGTCTATTATGAACCCAAGTTGAAGGGTGGATCTCATGTAAATTTAAACAATCTTCAAGAACCATTTCCTCAAGATTTGGGACTTTGATCAAATCAGGGGTCTGTTTAAGGTTTGTAGACCCATTCATTTGGATGATTTTCAACTTCTCAAAAGACTATTAAAAGCAAAAAAAAAAAAAAAAAAAAAAAAAAAAGAACAATTAGCTTCAACAAATACCTACAATTTAATGGAACTTAAATATAAACAAGTACAAGGATGCTTAAATTACCTTTGCTCCTTTCCAAAGTTGTTCAATGCGGCTACCACACATGTAAAGTTCAACAAGCTCACTTGATTGGAAATTCAATGGCAAAGATTTTGAAGGGTACCCACTCCACTCAAGAAATCTTAAGCTAATAGGAAGATGTTTGGGTTCGTGGAGAAGTTGAACATTACTAATTCTGAGCAATTTAAGATGATGCATCTTTGAAAATGAATCAGGATTCCAATATGCCTCTTTTGATTCAGGCAACTTTAGGACTATGCCTTGAATTGCTTCTGTTCCCTAATAATCATGAACAAAAGGGATTAGAGAATTGCAAAATGTATGACTACCAAAGCTACTATAATTTGAACATAAATAATATAATAGGGTAGGTGCTCAAGTTTTTATATAACCTCTTACCGTATTATTTGTTAGTACATTGTTAATGTCTTCAAATAACCACAAAATGCTACGTTTTCCAGGCTCTTCAGGGCATTCTTCATGAATTATTTTCCTAGCCATGTCTTGTAGTAAATCATGCATCCACACGTTAGAGGCTTCTATTTTTATGAGAGATTTATCAACTAGAACCTCTAATCCAACATCAGGGTAAAGGCCAAAATAATTTAGTTTCTCTACAACACTATTTTTTTCGTCATGGTTAAAGAAAAATGCAATATATAGGAATATTTTTTTCTCCGTTTCGTGTAGTCCATCATAACTTATTTTAAGTGCTTGGAGAATTGCACATTCAGGATATTCTTTTATCCTAATTAATGTACTTTTCCATTGATTGATGCTTCTACTGAACAAAAAGGAACCCAAAATCTCAATTGCTAAAGGAAGGCCTTTGGTATATTGTACAACATCTTTGGATAGCTCTAGATAATCTTTGGGAGGATGGCCGTTTTTAAAAGCTTTTAAACTCAAAAGATGAAGAGCTTCATCATCACTCAATCCTTCAGCTTCGAATATTTCATCTACTTCAAGTATACGCAGTAAATGTTTGTCCCTTGTTGTTATGATAACTCTACTACCAGAACCAAACCAATTATGCTTCCCAACTAACTTTTTCAACTGGTCTAATTGATTTATATCATCCAGAACGATAAGAATTCTTTTATGACGTAATCTATTCTTTATCACAAAAACTCCCTCGTCAACATCTTGTATACTTATACTTTCATTTAATATTTTTCTAATAAGTTGTTGTTGCAATGGAATTAAACCATCTTTTTCACAAACCTCCCTAACATTAGGGAGAAAGCAACAACCTTCAAACTTGTTTGAAACCATACGAAAAACAACTCTAGCAAGAGTTGTTTTACCTATTCCCCCCATCCCCCAAACCCCTATAATGCGAACATCATCAGACCCTATAACCAAACATGACTCCAATTCCTTCACTCGAGATTCTATTCCTACTAGGTCTTCAGTATCTTCTAAGAATTCATAACTCAATTTTTGCCATAACTCCCCCACAATATTTTGGATAAGTTGTGCCTCAGACCTGCAATGAAGAGAGAATGATATCTAGTGAGTACCACGCACAAATAGGACCAAAAAAGAAAGTAGACATACAATGTTCTATTATGTTGGTTAAACCAAGAAAAAGTAAATAACTTGGTGCAAGAGAAATTTGAAAGAAATACAAGATGTAAATTAGTAAGATCAAGTAAAAATAAAAAAGAAGTGTGAACATCTTTGTTGCTTTACTTAAAGTTCAAAACAAGGCTTAAGATAAGAAGAGTATTTATTTGAAGTTTGAACATCTAAAAGCAAGTAATATGTCAAATTGGATTACCTATCCTGTAGGTGCCACCCTTTGAGATTTGCCACTTCTTCTAAAGCAACTTTCCATGTTTGCACTTTCTCTATATTGTCCTTGAAACGTTCTTCATGTTTAAAAAAGGCTTGGGCAAAGGCACCCGTTTGTTTTCGTACATCAGATGGATCCACATCATAAAATATTGGCAAAACAGTCGTGATCGTCTCTTTTAGGCATCCAATTATCTTTGTAAGTTCATCCAAGCACCATGTTGATGACGCAAAGTTTCTTGAGAGAATGACAATTGCAAATCTCGATTCTTTTATTGCTTTCAAGAGCTCCGGTGAAATAGATTTTCCTATCTCAAGATTTTCCTCGTCTCTAAAGGTAACTATGCCCCTTTGTTTCAAAGCAACATATAGATGGTCTGTAAAACTAGTGCGGGTGTCCTCACCTCTAAAACTAAGAAAGACATCATATTTCCACCGAGGTGTTGAAGATGAAAATGATGACGAAGAGCAGGCCTTCTGAGAGCTAATGGAAGACATTGGAAATATGTTGGCGGCAAGTATTGAACTACAATAAAGAAAAATAAATAAATAAATAAATAAAAGAGGTAGTTTTCAATTAAAATTGACAGAAAAAGTAAAAGAAAAAAAATTAGAGAAAAAAGGAAATATTTGATATGGATGTTTTATTTTAAGGAGGGAGTGAAAGGATAGAAAAAAGAGATGGACGTGTATAAATTGAAACCTTATGGATTTGAGAAATGAATTTGCAGTAGTGATTGTAAAGCTCAAAAATATCTTAGAAACAACACATGATTCAATTCCTATTATATAATTTCTTTTTTAATAAAGGAATGACTATTATTTTTTCTTTTGTTTGAGTATGTGAAAGAGAGACGAAAGACATTAATAAAATAAACTAAGGTCACAACAATCTTTCAACTACGCTCAATTTGCTAATTACCTCGCACCATTTAATTTAATTTTTTTTAAATAATAAGACGAAAAAAAACAAGCTATTGGCAACGATCCTAGCCTTACTGGGCATTCACACATCCTCTGTTTTCAGTGAAGTCAACATTTTTTGTTTGTTTATTTTTTATACAAAGTAGATAACTCACGTTATTATGATTATTATTTATGCAGAAATTTATTTAACTAACGTTAAATTATTACAAAAGCATCCTCTGTGTTTGTAATTTAACAATCACAGTTCGTAAAAGACCAGACAAATTCAGATACTATAAAACAAAAGGTCAAAACCCAGTACAAAAAAATCTGTATGTTCCTCCTCCCCTTTCCCTCTGCTTTCTCATCATCTAAAAGAGAAATCGAAACATATAGATAAATATAAAATGAATGAAAGATAGAAATAAAACAGAGAATTCACACAAAACATTGCATAAGAGAAGAGATAGGACCTTGAGGATGCGAGTAGGCTTGAACGATTTGGTGGTAGAAAAAACTTTGTGTGTGCTCAGTTTGAGAGAGAAAAAAATAGAGTGACAATAATTGAAGAGAAACACTATTATAGTTAAAGTTGGAGAGTCAAGGAAAGTTGTATGAACTAGGAAGCTTCGTCATTGGAATTGCTTTTACTCGTGGGACCGAATAATTCATCTTTTTGTTTTTAGTTTATTGGCTTTTGTTTTTTAGTTGGAAGATTCCTCTCCATTATGTTCAATAGTCTACAAAGCAAACGAAAAGAGGAGTAAAATACGAAGAAGAGTACTTTGCCCATGTGAGTCATCCACCATTATTAAACTCACTTTTCTTGACTTCTGTATATCTTATTTTGCTGTTGATCTATGCTTTTACTGTACTTTTAACAAAAAAAATTTCAGTTTTAACAAATAAGCAGATCCCAAATAACCCTTAGTGTTAGGTTAAAGTGAAAACAATGTTACCATTAATTATTAATTTATAAGTAATGTTAATGACAAAAGTCAAAAACTTACTCATAAATTAATTATTTATTGGTAGATGGAATTTGGCCACAATAAATATAAAACTATCATACCATAATCATGGAAATTGTTGTGAGCTTTTATTCAGGAAGTTTTTTTTTTTTTTTTTTTTTTTTTTTTTTTTTTTTTACAAGATAAAATTCTACTTTAGCCTAATCTAAGTGTAAATATGTGTGAAACTCCCTCCTGAAGACTTGAAACCCAACATTTACCTCCTACACCCCACAAGTTTTTATATTTGTAGAGTGACCATTGCACTAAAGGTGTACAGTGGTATTCAGGAAGCTTATTGAGACTAGGAAAAGAAGATTCATTTAAATAACTAATGAAATTTCAATTAGGAATCAGAACATTTATAAAGAGGCCTCCATAATAGTATTAAAAAAAAAGTGATGTAGTACAACTACAATTAGATAAACAATACTAACAAACTAGTTAATAAATAACTAAATTCGTTAACTAGTTTGTTACGAAAGACACATGAAAAAACGGATTCAAATCTTCTAGATTTCCTGATTTACTCTACCAATGGATTTTCAATCCTAACCACTCTTTTATGATTTTAAGGTCTAGATTCTGCCATGTGAACATTCCACTAACAATAGTCTTAAAATAATAAAATAATGTTGCAAACAAAACAGTTAAGATTATTATTATGTGGCGTTTGGTATGGGGGAATGTTTTAAGATTCCTAGGAATGTTTAAAGATTCCTATGTTTGGTTGCAAATTATGCTTGGGAATCAGATGCCAGGGAATCTGGATTCCCCTCTTAAACCCCTCTCAGTGGGAATGTGGATTCCCTTTAAAACAGGTAGGAATCCAGATTCCCAAGCTTAAAATAAATTATATTTTTTATAAATTTACAATTTTAACCCTTTTTCCTTATCATTTAAACAATTAAGATAAACTATAAACAAATTATCAATATCTTTTCTTTTGTCTTTATCTTTTCCCGCCAAAACAATATAAGGATAAACAACCCTGTTAATATATTTTTTAACAAAGTTCTATTTAGATTTTACGTGTGAAAAAAAAAGTTTGAAGGAGACTCTCCATTATTGCCAGGTATTCAGTTTTACTTTTTTTTTTTTTTTTTTGAGAAATCACATTTACTGTTGTGTGTATTGTTCAACAAAACTTTAATGAATTTATTTTCATGAGAATTTGTTAATGTTTCTATCCGTATCTCAGATCTTAGTTTTGTTTAGTTTCTAGAAATATAGATCTAATTAGTAGCTTCATGTAGTTTTTTTTTTTTTTTTTGGATTTATAGCTTTGTTTCTAGATTCATATGTTACAGTACATGTCAATAATTTGTATCCTCTCTAGTGCTTTTGATTTTGATTTTACAATGATACAAAATGCATAAATTTTTAACAACCCATGAATAAAATTGCATTCATATACTATTCACCAAAATGGTTTTTAAAATGGTACTATTCAGCAAATTTTCGCCAACAACGTGCTTCTAGATGATACACGGTCCTTTTTTTTTTTTTTTTTTTGAGTGAAGAGATGGAACATGATACACGGTCTTAAAGTCTAACTTCTCCTCCACTTTTCCAAAAAAAAAAAGAGTCTAACTTCTCCACCTCATCACCTTCCCTGAACCTTGCGTCTTTTGCACCTATTCTATCACGTAGCACCTGTGACTCTCTTTCTTCTAGATCTGCCACGCTGGTATATGACTCTATGTGTGCAACTAATCTAAGACAAAATAATTCTCTGCCGCTATAATATTAGTAGCTGTTTTATGATGCTTGTAATTTCGTTTGTAATTAATTGTTTAGCTGTTTTATGATTCATTGGTTTGATATTATTGTGAGAATATATAATGGAGGAAACTCATTTTACTCTTTTTGCACTGGTCATTTACGGGCAATAGCTAGTCTAAGATTAAAAACAACAGATTTTTTTAGCTAATAAGAATTTATTAGTAAGTATCCCAAGTAGTTTTCTTCCATTATATTAGTTACATAGCTATATGTCACACTGGTAGCTAGTTTAGTAGCAGTTGTTTTCATAATTTGTAATTTTCTTAAATGTCAAGTTTTTATTTCTTGTGTATGATTGCAGTGATGGCTCGACCACCAAGGAATCATAAAAAGAAAATTTTAGTTGTGTTGCTACATCAATTAGATTTACTACGTCAAATGTGGATGATGTTAGTGCACATGTGTGCAATATCATTGATTAAAAACGTCAATGTCATATTAATTCTAAAATATTTTTTTTATCTATTTATTTAGAGGAAGATATTTTTAATAGTTTATATATATTTTTCATTATTTATTTAAAGGAAGTTTTTTTAAAGGACTTAGTATTTCACATTCAAATCTAAGGACAAAATGAGAAAAATAAATAATTCACTTAAGATTCCTGGGAATATACCAAACATTATCATCTCACATTCCTAGGAATCTCCAAATGAAACCAAACATAGGAATAAATACATTCCTAGGAATGTGATTCCTAAGAATCTTGATGCCAGAAGTAATGTGGATTCCCCCGTACCAAACGCCACATTAATGAAATGTTGACATGACAAAATCTAGACAATTAAATTATTAAAGAATGGTTAAGATTTAAAGAAATCTATTTGGCAAAGTACTATAGAAAATCTATAGGATCTAAATCCCAAAAAAAGTACAAAAAAAAGAGAAATTATTGTGTAATCCTAACCAATAAGAAGAAGACGGATCATTAAAAACTGACGATGTAAGCTAACCTGCCATGTCACCCATTATGTCTAACGTCCCTTTAACCCCGTCAGTTCTTCTGAGAGTGTTTTCAAATTTTGTTTTTTAGACCAAATTCAAATTTGAGATGTAAATGGCAGGATCTGAAACCTTTCTTCAAAATTTGTTTTATGGAATATCACATATTTCCCAACACCGAACAAAATGTATTTTTGGTGAAATCGCCTCCAACATCCCACTCACCAGCAACGGCAACCTCAGCACTGCCTTGCTTATCACCGCACGCCTCCTCTACGTTTTCTCTATCGTAATCCCTCGCCTCCTCATCCTGGATATACAAAATGCTTTGATGGGTAATCCAAATTTTTAGATTTGAGAGGTATGTTGTTCCTTTAACAAAGGATGATAATGCTTCAAGAAGATTCAAGCGATGAATAGGGTGAGTTCTATTTTCCCTTTCTTTTTGTAGGATGAAATTCCCGGATTTCTTAGCCCATGACATTTTATGCCATAGGTGTTCTTGGTGATCTTTTATTTTGTTTTTCTTTAGTTTCCATTGATATCCATGTTGATCTCTTTGATGATTTTTCTTTTGGGTATTTACGTATTTATGGCCAATTAATTTCACAATTCATGTTCATTCCTCCTATGACTGACTCATTGTAATCAACTCGTTTGATAAAATGCCCCAATGAAAAGACCACGTCATCTTTAAAGAATTTAGGTATAGGCTTTTTATTCAACTTGTTTATTTCCATGAGAAAAGCTTAGTTCAATCATCAAGACTCATTCTTGGACCTGTTACCACGTGAACTCTTAAGTGTTGTTTACCTTAAATTTGCAAGTAATTTCAGTTGCTATATCTGAGGTGCAATGCTCTATATATTATATCAAGATTAGTGCCATGACCATGCTATAAGTTTTATTCTTTGTTTACGAGTGTTGTGATAATTATAGGCATACATGCATGAGCAGTGGAGTCTGGTCATATTTTCAATTGGCGACCAATCGCATGGAATGAATGTCAATGACAAAGCAAGAGAGAATTGAATCCCTGAAATAAAGTTTAGTGTGCATTATGGTTTCCTAACTTCAACAGATATGGTGAAAATTTGGATAGGCAAAAACTTTTGAACTTTGAATATTGGCTATTTAGATATTGACTTTTATGCCTTGTATGAAGTTCAAGTTATCCTTACCATGGAAAAAAATCTTATTTTCACGGCCAAAGGTAATGACTGATAGTATAAAGGCTTGTCAATCTAATTGACAGTAATAATAATTGACATTTGTGCTAGCAAACTTGTGTGCATTTTAATGTACTTTTGAATACAGTTAATGATGCAATGGTAAATATTGGATAGTTTAAACCATGAAGTAGTTAGACAATAGATTTTTATTGATGAACAATAATTTAGTGATTCTGTGTTATGATTCGGACAAACCTGGAAGGCATTTGCATTTTGGAAGATGCTTGGAGTAGAGGGAATCTCGGCTTGCCAAAGATGAGGATGAGGAATAGGCCAAAGATGAGGATCAGCAACTTGAACATGAAGGAGCTGTCATTATTGGCTTTGGATGAGATGGATTCATGAGTTAGAGATAAAAATTATTAATAGCTTATTTCCTAGACTTTCTGAAGTGTAGAGGAGCATTGGGTTGTTTGCTAGTTTTTTTATCTAGCTTATGTTATGAGTTGGGTGTTTATCATAAGTTGTATCGTACATATGTCATGTACTGTATGCTATTTAAAGAGAAACAAATTAATAGAGATGAAAGCAGAAAATTAGAACTCAAATTCTTTTTCCCTCACAATTTCATGAGGCTAGTTCATAACATTCTATAGCGTATATTAATTTAATGGTTGTTATAATGACAGGGAGCATTTGAAGTTATTTTAGGTTGAAATGTCTGGCTATGAACATTGGATGGCTATTACCAGGCAACTATTGCTTCTTACGAAGAATGATGATCCATATTTTTACGCTTGCATTTCAACTTTGAGCATTGCAGCAACTATCTTTGGAATTGCAGCTTCTTACTCCCAAGTTGGTTTCCGAAAGTATTTTCAGTACTAGTCATTCCTAGAGCAGCTGTAACAACCCATCCAAAGCTTACTGCATGTCTTGAGCAACAAGATTTTAAAATAAGTTCAATTTTTTTTTTCGTCTCTCTTCTATTATAGTCATTTACAACCAATCTCTTTTCCCTCTATTATCACATAAACAAGAAAGAGATCAAAAAAGATTCTTACAACTAAAGAAAAGAAATTTCCCTCTACTATGCGGATATAAACAAAGAGTGAAAAAAAATAAAAATAAATAAATAATACCCTCTTCTGATTAAAGACTACAAGAGAGTTCAACTTAGGGGGAGGGGAAAAATCTCCCTATCCTTCCCATCTACATTGACATTGACCTGATTATCTTAGATGAATAAATCTAAATGTTCCAATTTGGACTTCAATCCTAGCAATTTTACTTTTTTCTCCCACTGTTGCTTCACCTTAGCCTCTAGCCCTCAACCTTCATTCATGGGGAAACTTCGACCGCTCTAATTTGGGCATCAATGCTACTTACCTCTGCAAGTAAAAACTCATGAATATTAATTAAAAAAAGAAGTTGCACATGGTTGCTAAAAGTAATATGCATGTGACATCAACTCTAATGGAACTAAACAAGAGATGCATGCATTGTTGCATTTGCTTCTTATTCAAATCGATTCTACATCAGTAAAACCCAACAAACCATTTTAATTTACACCATACAAACATCCATAGTTATCATTAAGTTGCATTTTTCTTAAAACACCTCATATGCAAAATTATAAAACACATGAACACATGAAAATAGGAAAAAGAAACTATGCTCTTACAAGTGCCTCATTCAGGCCAAAGCATATATTTCCCCCTTCTAAATCCACTTCCCACCCCAACACAGCTAAAACATGTCCACCACAAATGACACCTTCATATACCCACCCACCAGAAATGAGAGCATAAGCCAACAAAGAAATGCCAAGAAAAACAAGCATTTCCACAAACACCTTAAAGGCAATCTGTCAAGAGGTCAATCATTAAATTTGAAATTCTCAATGAAATTTGATGCAGATGGCATATCTAAAAAATGAAATTTGATGTAGGAGAGGTGGATACTGCTATGGCGGGGAGACTGTGAGAGAGCAGGTTCTTGGAATTTTGATGCAGATGGCATATCTAAAAAATGAAATTTGAAAGTTTGACTGAGACTGCAATTCTAGTGAAGCCCGCCTAATTCACTTCTAAATTTTGAATTCTACTCAAACGGGGTTAATAGATGTTAAGATGGGTAGGGGTTATTGAGCTGATGTGGCATAAAAGCCTATGTAAGCATTTTTTTAATGAGGTGTCTTATATTTATTGGTTGGGACTACACAATAATTTTCTTATTTATACTACTATTTAAGGGGTTTTTTTCTGTTTGAATTGGACATTTTGTTGGTTCAAAAATACCTCCAACACTCCTAAATTTAAGTAGAGACAAAACTGTTCCTAAAAAAAAAGGTAGAGAAAAAACTAAAGAATAGTTAGGTAAAAAAACTTGTACTAAAACATTATTTACAAAATAGGAATATTCTTTATTCAGGTATTTGAAATACTCCAACTACCTAAACTCATGTTTTCAAAAAAAAAAAAAAAAATCAAATTTTTTTATTTTTTTACCTTTAATAAGTCTTAATCACATCAACAAAAATTCTTAACCTTAGAGCATTAGCAGTGAAATGGGAAAATGGCAAATGTAAGCCCATTTTACCTATCAAGCCCATTTTACCCACTACAGCGGAACTTGTAAAGTTTAAGGATTGCAAAAATTTTTTGCAAGTGTGCTATAGTGTGATTCTAAATGTAGAATCACACTGTAGCTCAATTGTAAAAAAAATATTAATTTTTTATTTGTACATATCAGTTCTCTCTCTCCACGGTCTCTCATCTCTCTCTCCATCGCTGAACTCTTTCTCACACCAAGCCTCTCTCTTCTCTCTCATCCCCTCTCTCTCTCTCTCGCCATCGCTGCCAATTCACCCACCCATCTCCAAATCCCTTTAATCTCAGGCTTTTCTCTCTCAGTCGGTCTCTCATTTCTGGGTATTTTTTGTGGTTTTTGGCGGTGGAGATTGGTGAGTGATTTGGGTTTCTAGCGGTGGAGATTGGCAAGTTGTGTGGGTTTTTGGCGGTGGTGGGTTTGTGACTGATGTGGGCGTGGGTCAGGTGGTGCAGTGGCGGCAGCGACGGTATGGGTCGGTGGTGGGTTTCTGGTTTTGATTTTGATTTGGATCGGAGATCGGCGAGTGATTTGGGTTTCTAGTGGTGGAGATCGGTGAGTTGTGTGGGTTTCTAGCGGTGGTGGGTTTGTGACTAATGTGGGCGTGGGTCAGGTGGCGTAGCAGCGGCGTGGGTCGGTGGTGGATTTCTGGTTTGATTTTGGATTTTGATTTTGATTTGGATCGAAAATCGACGAGTGATTAGCTAGATTTTGCTCAGTGGAAGTGGGTGGTGTGACTGAGAAGCTGGACGGTGGTGGTGGTGTGACTAAGAAGGTTGACAGAGGAAGAGAAATAGAGATCAGAGAGAGAAGTGAGAAATATTTTTATATTATTTTAATATGTAGTATGGTAAAATAAAATTTGGGATGTTGGTGTATTATAAAATAGTATTGTATAATTGATAAAGTGATTTTTTAAGATGGTAAAATAGGATAGGATTGGCATGAGCCATTGTAGATGCTCTTAAAGGCTAGTTGTTGTCGTTGTTGTTATTATTATTATTATTATTATTTTGTGAATATGTGAAAGAGGGGCGAGAGGTCACAATAAAATTCTCAACAATCTCACTTCTCACAAGTACATTAAAGTTGTCAACTACCTTGCACATGGGCCATTTAAGAAAATAAATATATGAGAAAAAAAAGAAGTCAAGCCTAAGCGTGAAAAAATGTATTTTGTATCAAATGTTACTACGTCATTCGTATCAAATCTAATAAATAAAAAATATGTGTACAAAAATAACTACCTATTAATATGTCCTTTATTCCACACACAAAAAAAAAAAAATTAGTAGGATAGTTATTTTTTGCGACATATCTCTCATTTATTGGTATCATAAACTCTTGTGAATTCTGTGGTGATCCTAATATTGCTGGGCATTCAGATTCTTTGTTTGAAAAAGAAAGAAAGAGAAAACAGAGAATTCACACAAAACACTGCATAAGAGAAGAGAGAGGACCATGAGGATTCGAGTAAGCTTGAACGATTTGGTGGTAAAAAAATAAAACTTTCCGTGTGCTCAGTCTGAAAAAGAGAAAAATAGAGACACAATAATTGAAGAGGAAAACTATTATAGCATGTTGGAGAGTTAAGAAAAGCTATAGGAACTTGGAAGTTTCATCATCATGGGAATTGCCTTTACTCGTGGGACCGGATGATTGGTCTTTGTTCCATTTTCTCTGTATCTCCGCTCCTAAAAATAGAATCAAAGTTATTGGCTTTTATTATTAGTCCGAAAGGGTTTATCTTCCACTATTGCACTGCGTGTTCAGAAAAAAAAAAAAAAAAAAATATATATATATATATATATATATATCTCTATGTTATTAATTAAATATTTAAATTTATATATAAAAAATAAATTCATTAACCAAATAATAAATAATATTATATTTGAATGAAATTTGATATGACATAAAAAGTTAGACATCTTTAATTTTGGCTAGTCAAATTTGAGGTGTTTAATAAAAAACATTATGGAACAAGTCATTGACATGATTGTCATAAATTGAATTTAGATTATACTTTTTAATTGTTAGTTTTTTTTTATAAGTATGCTTTTTAATTTAAGAACCAAAACCTTGGCTTTTAGAATGTGTGTGACTATATATAATTATAGTCCGATTTGGTTTTTAAAAGACCCATAAAACTATAGATATTAAATCCATACATTCTCTCCTTCCTAGAGTACATATGCTGAAGAAGTGGTTGATCATTCACTTAGAATTTCCAATAGTCTACTTGGAGAGAGAGAGAGAGAGATGTTAATATGATTTAAGTTAAGAAAATTTTAAAACAAAAAAGTAATGATAAGATTAGCATGTTTACATGTGATGCAGGCATGTAGCTCTAATAGCCATCCTTAGCCAATTACCAACAAAGGTTTTTCGCTTTCTATAGCCTACGAAGCAAAAGAAAAGGAGTAAAAAAAAAAAAAAAAATCCAGTTAATGTGTGCCCTAAGGGCACACATTAAGCTATCCATTTATGGTAAAATTTTCTTGAAAATTAAAAAAGTTGTCAATACTTTTTCAATTTTTAAGAAATTTTTATCCAAAAATGGATACTTATTGTGTGCCCTAATGGCACACACTAACAAAATCCAAAAAAAAAAAAAAAAAAAAAACTTTGCTCAGTGTAACGATGATATCATGTTAAAATTCTAACACCTAGTCCCTATGGCTGAATGAAATAGGACACACAATATGACAATTCCACCATTAATATGCTCACTTTTCTTCACTTTTGTACATTAACTTTGCTTTCAAATCCCATCCCCAAAAAAAAAAAAACTTTGCTTTCAAATAGTTAGTGGTGGGGTCAGACCAGTGGGGGGCCCAAAGGGCCCGGGCCCTCTGACCCTAAGAAATTTTTTTTATTAGGCAACATGAATCAACCCAGGCAATCCAACCCAGCCCAACTGACAACAACAAACCCAAAAACTTTACAAAACAAAAACTTAAAAAAAAAAAATTAAAAATCTATTAGCCCAATAGTTACAAATCAAACCCACTGCCTTAAAACACTGGATCATCGCATAGAGGAGAGAAAAAAAAGAACGAGATGAAACAGAGCCCGGTTGAGAGAGAAAATGCAAAGAAGAAGAAGAGAAAAGAGACTGCAGAGACTCAGAGCACATATCATAAAGCCACAGACGTTGGAAATGAGAATAGGAAATGGTCAAGATTTTAGGTGAGATGAGAAATAAATTGAGTAGGTCACGTGAGTTGGTTTGGGGAAATGAGAATAGTGGGTGGATGGAAACTTTTTGGAACGTTCTTCTATATAATAACTTAACTTGTTTGTTTTATTTACAAAAAGACCGTTGACAATATTTTTGTAACGACAATTAGAATCTATTTACTTTATTTTTATTTTTAAAAAATATATTGCCAATTGAGTTACGAAGTTCTCTAAACAGTTATCCACTTTTTTTTTTTTTTGAGAATTGAAACAGTTATCCACTTAATTCAACATCTACTAGTTTCTGAACACGCACACTTTTCTATTTTTTTAAGAAAAAGTTAATAATTTACGTCTATTATAATTTGAGATTATTATATTTTCAATTATAAAATAATTAGAGGTGTGATGGAATTCAGAGGCTAGTATGACGCTGTGTGGATAGATTTTTGAATTCAAAATCTAATATTTATCAATGATAAAATTTATGAAATCACAAGCTCAAGATATAAATAAGCACCATCGCCACCTAAGGTGTTTTTTTTTTTTTTTTTTGGTGTAGAAAAATATAATTATATATATATATATATATTGAGATAAAATATAGAATAAAAATATATATTTAAAAGCACTTATCTTTTTTCTTTTTTCTTTTGGAGTCACTATCCTTTGGTTTAATGGTATTTGAAAACACAAAAATACAAAATACAAGATACAAAAATACCTTTTTCGATTATGTATTTTACTTTATTACTATCCAGATCCTTAGAATTATAGATATAAGAAAGAAAGAAAAATAATAATAATCCTCTTTCTATTCTTCTTTTTCTTTTTTATGATTGGCTGGATGAAAATTTAAATTACAACATTTTATCCAACTAATAAAGGGCTAAGATAACCTTCTTTTCGTGTTCCTCAACTTGAGATACAATCATACACATACCAAAAAAAAAAAAAATTAATAAGACAAAAACATTAAAGTTATTTTTTATAATGTTTATCTGAAGTGCAAGATAATGGGTAACGAAATCAAACTCACTCTCAATCATCACTCTCCAATAAATAGTTATCCAAATCCTTTATGTGGTTTTCCTCATTTTTCCTTGAGATCTGTAATTGTTTCATGTTTGAATCTTTCACAATTCTAGCCACTGGCTCTCCAAGAACCAAAATATCTTCAAGAGCAACCATTGCCTAACGCCCCAAGTACTAAGACCTGAAAACAATTGTATTAGTTCATGGGCAGAAATATTCATCTAACCCGATTACCCAAGAATAAGTAAAATAATTAAATAAAAAAATGGTTGAGAATCACATCAATCAAGACGCAATACATCAGTAATTAACTGAGATTATTTCAAAAAAAGTAATTAACTGAGATTATTTATCCAAAAAAACAATTGTCATTAGAAACATAAATACCCAAAAAAAAAAAATGAAATTGGAGAAATAAGTAGAGTATCCCTCTTACCTAGTAGTGAAATTCCGTAGAACCATAGAAATAGATTTAAGAGTTGTAAAAGGCAAAATCATCGTGGTTTTAAGTCTGGCATATGGAGTGAAACTGCTGGTTAGTGGAAAAGATTTGATTTTAGGTAACTACTTGGGAATGTATTTGAATTTTGAAGTGAGGTTTTTTTTTTTTTTTAAAATTTTAATAGTGATCCTATTTTGTAGAGTTTTTTTTATTTATTTATTATATATATATATAATTTTTATTTTGAAAATCTAATTTACAAGTGGATAAAGCAATTTAAAAATTAATAGGAGAGTGGTTCTATTTTTTAGGCAATGTTTTAGTAGGAGTTAGAGTTGCATTTACCGGATTGTCCTTTAATTTTGTCTCTACTTAAACATAGGGGTGTAAGGGCATTTTTGAGAAAAAAAAGAGGAATCCAAACAGGGGAAGCTCCTTAAATAATAGTATTTTTTATTTTGAAAATTTAATTTATAAGTGGATAAATCAATTTAAAAATTAATAGGAGAGCGGTCCTATTTTTTAGGCAATGTTTTAGTAGGAGTTAGAGTTGCATTTACCGGATTGTCCTTTAGTTTTGTCTCTACTTAAACCTAGGGGTGTAGGGGCATTTTTGAAAAAAAAAAAGAGGAATCCAAACAGGAAAAGCCCCTTAAATAATAGTACTAGCCTCATCACACGTGCTTCGTGTGTGCGATGAGGCTTTTTTTTTTGTTAGTGGTCCTATTTTGTAGGAAAAAACTGTGTTTTTTTTAAAAAAAAATTTATCTTCTCTATATATTAAGAGGATTTCTCTATATATTAAGAGGATTCAAAAAGCTAGTTATTGTGTTTTCAACTTACAAAAATACCCCTAATTTAATTAACTTATTATTATTCCTAAAAAATAAAAAAGGTTAAAATTGTAAATCAACAAAAATTAATAACAAAAAAGTGGAAAAATAAAAATTGTTCACAATCCCCACTTTCTCCTAAAAAAACCATCCCACCTTCTAAAAAAACCTACCCTACGGTTTTCTATTAAAAAACACCTATCCCAAGTTCTATAAAAAAAAAAAAAAAAAAAATATCCCACCTTATTAAAAAAAAAAAAAAAAAACCCACCCACTGTTTCCTAAAAAAAAAAAAAAACCCCTGCCGCATATCACATAAAAAAATAATAATAATAAATAAATAAAAACTAATATATATAATTTTTATTTTGAAAAAGTAATTTAAAAGTTAACAAATAGAAATGGTCCTATTTTTTAAAAGCAATGATTTAGTTGAAGTTAGATTTTCATTTTTACCGGATTGTCCTTTAGTTTTGTCTCTACTTAAACATAGAGGTGTAGGGGCATTTTTGAATTAAAAAATGAGGAATCCAAACAGAGAGAGCCCCTTAAATAATAGTATAGAAGATATAGATATAGATAAATAACTAAATAAAAAAAAATTTAACGCCAAAAACATATACAATGATGGTAAAAAAAAAATTCTTAAAAAGAAAAAAATACGAAGAAGGAAAAAAGACAATGCTATTGTCTTCATTGTTCTTTATTATCTCATTCTTATTCCTATAAACAATCCAAGAGAGATCAAACAAAAAAACAATCAGAACTTGTTTCTTCTCCTATTAAAGCTGCAACACATTCATCATAAAATAACAAAGCCATACAAGAAAAGCTAAGAAAAAAATACGAAGTAAAAATCAAACCTTTAAGACCAAGGCATCGGCATCCCCATCAGCAAGACTACACCAAACAGTCTCCAAAACATCATGAAACAGCTTGGTGAAACATATACAATGATGGTAAAAAAAAAAAATTCTTAAAAAGAAAAAAATATGAAGAAGGAAAAAAAAAAGTGAGGAAATAGAAGATAAATATTTTTTAGAATTTAACTCTATCATGGACTCTTTAAAATCTAATCAAGACATCATCAACTATTTAAATAAATAACTAAATAACAAAAATTTAACACCAAAAACATATACAATGATGGTAAAAAAAACTAAAAAACTAAAAAATTTTAACGCCAAAAACATATACAATGACGGTAAAAAACAAATTCTTAAAAAGAACAAAAATATTCGAAGAAGGAAAAAAGAAGAAGAAGTGAGGAAATAGTAATTGATCATTTATACAAAGGAATCATTCATTTCAAAATTACATTTAAAAAAAAAAAAGTTAACGTGATACATAAAAAAAGAAAAGAAAAAGTAGAGCTAAAAGAAAGTCAATCATAAACAAAAAAAGAAAAGAAAATAAAGAGGAACTTGCAAAAAATAGAACCTGAAAATTTGTTGGAGCCTCTGACAATAAATGTATTTAATCTGAATCAAGAAAAAGAAAGGAGGATGTAGAGCTAAACTAAATGTCTTCAATCTGAAGAAGAATGAGAGATAGAAACTGCAAAACGTACGTGAGTTTGTGGGTTTTAAAGTATAGGAGTTTTAATTTACATATTTATCCTCGTTAGTTGAAAACTTGTAAGTGGATATGATGAGGGCACTTTAGGTATCCAAAATGTGAAATCCAAATAGGAGAAGTCTCTTAAATAGTAGTATAGATAAATATAGATTAAAATGTCAATTTTCTTAAAGACTTTAGGATCACTGTTGGCCTTACCATAACATGTCGTGATGAGAAGGTATTAGATGAGACGGGCGTATAAGCCCAATGTCTCACTGACATGTGGGACCCACATTTATGGGTCCACATGCGTGGGTCCATATGTCAATGAGACAATGGGCTTATACGCCTGTCTCACCCAAGATTTTTTTCGTCGTGGTAAGTAGTAAGTACTAGTAAATTAAAAATAAATCTAATAACACCAAAATTTTTATCCCCTTTGTACCATCAATATTAGCTAATTGTAGGTATCTTAAAGCATGCTTCTCCATCAAGTTGAGTTGACAATCAAATCAAAATCACAAATGAAAAATATTCCTTTTTATGCACCTTCAATGAAGCTTTCCTTCATCAAATTCCATATGATGTGGAATTGGAAATATATTATCGTTTGAAAAAGGTAGCATGAATCATATATGGTATAAAGTGCTAAATTATTGTAAGATAGGACTATGAATAAGAAGTTTATTATAAAATTACTTAGGCTAAAGACCTCACTCTCTTTTATGGAAAATGATAATCTCTATTTAAAATCAATCTATTTCATAATTTAAATTAAATTTTACAAATTTAAAGTATATGAATTTCAAGTTATTTAAAATTTTAAATGAAGATATTTTATCATTATTAAATTCAAAAAATAGAAATCATAACCATAAAATTGATAAAATGAAGAGAATTCTATTAGGAGACACATTAATATTCGATGGACTTAAATAAATTTTTTCCTCTAGACAAACATAAATAAAAAATTAGCTCAGCATCCACTAAGTTAAAACTATGATTTACTCTTTCTTTTTTTTTTTTTTTTTCCATCTAATCTTTTGACTTTCTTCGCAAGGGTTTTAGGTTGAAGAGAAATTATTGTGTACTCCCGGAGTACCATAGATGTGTACTCCCTCTTCTCACATGAATGGTGGGTCCTCCTAATTAAATTCATGATGAGACCTATCATTTATGTGAGAGGGGGAGTATGCATTTATGGTACTCTGGGAGTAAATAATAATTTTCCTAAGTTCAAATTCCGAAACAACCTCATGAATAGAATCCTCTACATTTCAGTAAGTGGCTCATTAACTAATTACTAATACAATTTGATAAGATTTATAAAATATTTTATCTATTTTGCATAAAATTATCAATTAATTCCAGGATATACTACTAGTAGTGTTTTAAAATAGTTTACTCAACTAAACTGCCAAGAGCAAGTATTTTCAACGGAAACCTTCAAATCTTTCTTCCCTCGTTATAACTATTGAAACTATATTAAAAAAAAAAAAAAAAACAATGTTTACTCAAATGGACACTTATAAAAACGCCACTAATCTACTTCTTCTAAAAAAAAAAAAAACCACTAATCTACTATTAATTGTCACATAAACCACCTAATCCACCATCATATATTCAAAATGGCACGTATACCCATTCTGTTAGTCTAAAATTACCACCAAAAAAAGAAAAATAGTACGGAGTAGCTCTATTTCCACTCTTTCATTTTCCGTTATTTCTAGAGCTCAAAGAGATCAGTTTGATCCTTTCATTTTCAATCGTACACTCATACAGATATTACTAGTATTAATTTTTTATTCAATCTTTTCATTTTTGTATATTTTAAAATAAAAATTTTGGTAGAATTAGTGTTTTTTTTTTTTTTTTTACGTTACATTTGGTTACTTAGAAAAACATCTTGTGGCTGAAATAAAATCTAAAGAAGTTTAGAGGGTCAGTTTTGCATTTTCGCCTAAATTAAGTGCTTTAATGTGGCAACACCATAACCTCACATGAAAATGGACGGTTCACTTGTTCAGCAATTTATTGAAACTTTTCTTAAATTTTTTTCTTACTTTTCTGTTGAAGATTCTTTTTTAGATGAAAAAAAGGTAGTTGAAGACATTATTATTGATATTAGATATAACCGTTTTTACAAAATTAGTAATAAACTAAGGGAAATGCTAACGAATGCCCTAAGGGCATTGGTTAATAATTCATTTAAAGAAAGTTTTTATACGAAAATGAAATAAAGTAATTAATATTTTGACTGCTTTTTTCATTTCCCATAAAAGTGGTATTAAAACTTTCCTAAAATGAATTGTTAACTAATGCCCTAAGAGTATTCGTTAGCATGACCCATAAACTAATAATAACTGAAGATTGAAATGTAATATAAAATTCAATGGAAACTATATGAGGGTGTCAATAAGTTCATTAATGACTTTTTCCCCCTCTAAGCACCAATGAGATTTCTCAATACATTTAGTAAAACACTTAAAATTGAAAATCTATCAAAAAGCACGATGACATGTTCTAGAATTTATTAGGGTGATGCTTTTTCTTTTTCTTTTTTTCAAAAATATTCCTTGGAGTAACATATAGATGAAAGATGATTTAATTACACCTTAAATGGATCACAATTCTGTTACATATTGGCGTAAACTCTCATTAATAGGATCAATTACAAATATTTGTAATAAAAATTTAAATTTCTAAGGCTATGTAGCATCTTAAATTTTAAGGTAATATACATTTTACACTCTCAAAGTCTAGGGTCACTTTTAAATCGATTCATTAGCTTTAAAAACTTATAATTTACACCATTTACCATTACAATGATATCAATGTGTCAATTTCACCATAGTCCGTCACATATTTGTGGTTAACCCACCTAAAACAATATTGTGTTATATTTTCCTATTCAAAGTGATATCTCATCTTTTTTTGAGTGTATTAATGACAAGATTCAAATGAAAGTTGATAAAAATGGCAAATTGATATTATTTCAATAATTGATTGTGTAAATTATAAATTTATTTAATATATTTGGTGTATTACATCTTCTTCTCATATAAAAGATTGAATCCATATTAAGAATCACATTTATTTTAGAAAGAGGTGTAATATTCCATATTTAGGAAATAATTTCTCATGCAAATTGCATACTTTATAATTAATCAACCAATTTGAAGGCAATCTTAAATTGGGTTGTGTGAATGGCATTTTAGCATATCTTTTAAGATCAACATTTGCCCTTACCACATGAATTGGCGTATTTATGACCTTATGCCAATTACAAATAAAATCATTTGAAATCTTGAATCTTGTTGATCAAACATTGCATTACATATCCATGTTTGTAAATATAATGGGTGCATACAGGGTATCTTTAATTTTAGCCATTTGAATTTGATGGGGTATAATAAATAAAAAAATTATCAAGCAAGTCATTGACATAATTACCATGAATTGAAATCATGCTTCAATTTAAGAACCAAACCCTTGGTTTTTTGAATTTGTGATCATATTTAAGTACAATCCAAATTGGTTTTCAAAAGACCCTTAAAACTTTGGATCTTAAACTCATACATTCTCTCCTCCCTAACATATATATGCTAAATACGTGGATAATATTTCACTTTATAATGCACAATGGTTTACTTCAAAAGTCAAAAAAAAAAAAGAAGGGACATCTTCACATGATTTAGGTAAAGAAATTCTTTAAACAAAAAAAAAAAAAATGTCTTGATAATATAAGTAATGCTTACATATGGTGCAGCTCTAATAGCCATCCTTATCCGATGAAGTTAATGAGCCAATTAGGAACATAGGTCTTGGCTTTCTATATAGTCTACAAAGCAAAAGAAAAGAGGAGGAAAAAAGAGTACTTTGCTCAGTGATTAGATGATATGATGTTATAATTTCAACACCTGGTCCTATGGCTGCATGAAATAGGTCACACCATGTGAGTCATCCACCATTATTGTGCTCACTTTTCTTGACTTTTGTGAATCGTATTTCACTATTCAACTATGCTTTTAAATGGCTAGTGGCACTTGGAAATGCTTAAGAGATAAGTAAGAAGAGGATAATTGAAGGTCTGTCCCTATCTACCTAGAAGAAAGTATTGAGTAACACGTGTGGAATTATTTACTAGCCAAATTGATTTATTTTATTTACTTGATAGCCACATTTTTCGTTTTAGGTTTGGCATGTTAGGCTTGGCATTTCCATGGGATCTTTGAGAAAAGATCCAGACTCTCGTAGTTTTTAATCATCCACAAAATCATTAACCAGACCCTAAATTGCATTATCTTTAAAATAATATAAGTAAACAAAAATTTGCATTACTTACTCGGCTTGTCTAGGCCCCAATCACTATCTCAGACACAGTGAGGCCCAATTGAACAAGAAGTTTGAACAAGAAATTTGCATTAAATTGTGTTTCTTTGGTTACCCAATTCTTTAGAGCCCGTTTGGTAGCAGTATTTAAGTATTGTTATTCAGTTTTCAGTGTTATGGAAATACGTGTTTGAGTGTTATAGAAATACATGTTAGAAGTATTATTGTTATTTAAACACTGAAAACTATTATTTAAACAACAGTGCCAAATATAGCCTAGTTTCTTGTTTACTTGCTATTGGTGGTTTAAAGATCATGTCTTTGTCGTAGTACTAGCCCTTTTGCAGTGTTGGGGGATTCTTGATTGTTCTTAATTGTTAATTTTTTGTTTAGCGATAATTTGGGAATTCGAGCTCCCACCAGTTGGCAAATGTGTTTAAGGAACTTAGTATAACAACAACAAGAAGCATTAGTCTCAAATTTTGGGGTCGACTATGAATCCTTACCACAATAAACCAAGATAGATATACAATTGGGGATACCCCATTGAAGTGGTGGATGAGAACTTCAACTCAATAGAGAAAACTGAAAACAGAAGGAAAGAAGAAGAAATTCATTCTAGTAGCGGTCTTAGCAAATGAGAAATTTTACCCAAAATAGAGTTTCAAGTTGATAGACCATGACATGTCATTCTATTTCAAACCATTAGAATAATAAGTAAATAATTAGGTTCACCATTTTTTAATAGTTTAAACTTTTAGAACAACTAATAGTTCATCATAGTATTAAAGTAAGTGGTCTTAAGTTCAAATCTTATATCTACTTTACCTCCCATTTAAGAAAGTTAAAAATCACTTGTGTTGGATCCTACATGTTAAAAGGTAGTATAATCTCACACGTTAGAGGGAGTGTCATAATAATGATTAAAATATTAAATCTATAATTTCTTAACTGTATTAGCTTTTGGTATAAGTGGTAAGGTTGTTAATGTATGGTTGCAACCTCTTATTATTGAGGCTTAATATTTTTTACTCCTAAGATTGTTGAAGCCTCGCATTTATGAAGTGAGGTTACTTATTTGTGCCTTCCATGATTGTAGATCACTAAAATTGATTGAAAATTTTTATTTGTGAAAGCCATATATATCCACATTGTTATTTATGGGCATAGGCATGTCTGTAGGATGTATATCAATTAATTGATATACTCTAAATATATTATGTTCACTACTGTTGAGAGTGGACTAGTGGCCTTAGATCCTGGGTTCGAGTCATTTCCCCACTAGGAAGCGGTGCTGCCCCTTATACTTCATAAAAATGAGGCCTTGCTCGGAGACGGTTAAGGGGTGCTACAATCCCCTCCTAACCATTTTTCTTTTCACCAAAAAAAAAATTTATGTTGTGTTTTTCTCGTCAAATGACACTTTTGACATTTTTTTAGTTATCTCGTAACTCACTACTTGGAATTATACAGCTTACATCTATGTTTATTTGGCTCTCAATAATTTCTTTGCTCTTATTCTCTTCTTCCATTTGCTTCCTTTGTATAATTTTGCATCTAAATCTGTTCATAATTGAGTTTGAGATAGGATACTTCTTTTTTTGTATACATTTTCTTCAAGTAGTATTCAGCATTGACATCGTCATGAAACCTCTTCCTCCAAGCAATGACCTAAAATGTTTCCTCGCTACTTGAACTTCTTCATTTTCACTCGCTCTTTGGTGAGTTTTGATTTCTTTGTGCCTTTTATGGTTAGCCCCCCACCCCCAACCCCCAAGGCGGCTTTTCTCTCTTTTATTTCTCTTCTTCTAATAATTTGTTTCTTTCACGTAACCTAGAGTTGTGAAATTTTTGCATCACAATGATTTATATCTTGGTTTCGATCATTTCAAACAATAGCTATCTTGGTCTCACAATTGCACCCAAGTTCTTTGAAAGTCAAAGAAAATGTCATGCAATCGTTCCTTTGTTGCGTTTCACTTCCATTAATGAATTGATGATTGTTACGTACTAAGAAATTTTTATGTGTAATGTAGTTTATGTGATTTGTTGCATTGCAAATCCAAAAGGTATAGCAAATGCCTAGAAATCGTTGATAGGACAGGAAAAGAAAGCTTGTTGTGTTCTTTGAAAGGGAGAAAAAGGAAAAGAAAGAGGTAGGGGATTTTGAAAGGCAGTTGAAGTTTTTTTTTTTTTTTGGTAGATGAACAAAAGGCACTTGAAGACATTATTAATGATTTTAGATGTAACCATTTTTAAAAATGAATAATAATAAATGAAGATTGAAAATGTAATCTAAAAAAATTTAGTGGGAACCCCATCTTCAAAATTCATAACTTTGCGAATGGATTTGCATCATGAGGTATGTCATGAGGTATATGAGGGTTTCGATAAGTTCACTAGTGACTTCTAAATTCTCTAAGAACTAATGAGATTTCTCAATACATTACCAAGTGTTGTGAATTCTCTACAACTGTTTGCGTTCCTTGGCTGAAACCAAAATGATCATGTTATGCAGCATAACAATAATTTACTACTACACGCTTGAAAAGACTAGATGGTTTTGCCCTAGATCCTTTTAAATTGGAAAAAATTATGCAATTTTCATCATTCCATTAAGAAACAAGAGAAGCTATTCTAAACTTCATTTATCTTCTTATTATTACCATTCTAACCCATTTGAGCAAAGTTTTTCTATTGGAAATTTATATAACGTGACTCAAAGGACGCATATCTTGTTGATGCACAACAAAAATTGTATACAATAGTTACTCGGCTAGAGCCATTAAGTGGTCAAGTCTTTTTTGTTTTTGAGAAACCAGACAAGAAGACTAGGCTTTTATTGAATTTTATCTTGTATAGAAAAAAAAAAAAAAGACACTTATTAGCATGACCTTTTATTTATTATTCATGTACCTTTTATTTATTTATTTTATGTCATAATCAAGTTCATGTTTTTCATGGATTTACACGGCAACATGAGCAAAGTGAATTTTACTCCGTTTCGGTGATATTGTTTTCCTAGTAGGCTAATGCCGTACATATCCATTTTTTATAACTTCAATTGCCTTGTATTTAGGCAACTCAATTGATAGTGCAATGTGGTATTTGAAAAAGAACTTAATGAACATCAAATAACAAGGAGGCAATATCCTTAGGTGGATCGTTGAGCCACACCTGGGTACCCCGACCGCCTTTAGCTTTTTTTGCTAAAGCATCAAGAACACGCTTACAAGAACAACGAGCATGATTGAAAACAGAGGACTGAAAAACCATAGCTTGACAGCCGAATGTCTTCAATGACGACTCCATAGGTTGATAATCCAGCACTACCTTGATTTAAAGCATTGATAACCGTGGCTGAATCCCCTTCAAAAATTACTCTCTTAAGACCAATCTCAAGAAGAATTCGACAGCTTATTGACACGCTAAGATTTCCATATCAGCAACGGTATAAGACAGCAGCACGTAGATAGACAACGCGCCAACAAATTCACCTTTCCGCTCGACAACGACTCCAGCTCCAGCCGAATTTGTAGCTCAATATTGCTGCATCAAAGTTGACTTTGTGCCGGTTTAGCTCCGCAGGGCGCCATTGTTGCAGGATGGGGGAGCGATCCACCACTGTGTCCAGCTTCTTGAGTAGCCAAGAAATCTTGCAGCAAGTTACCCGCCAATGAGATGATATGAGCCGAAGGTGCACTAGTCGGCCAAAATGGATAGCGTTTCTCCAATTCCACAAGAACCAAGCCGATATAGCAAACACCTCCTTCGTAATCTTCCCGAACCCGCAAAACCGAGAGAGTAAGTCACAAAAATTCAGGGGTTGGGGGGCACTCGATTGGTGGAAGCATTGGACCGAGCTCCAAGTACTCTCAACATCCTTGAAAGACCAGATGGCATGCAACGGATCTTCCGGCGCAGTTGGCAAAGTTCACACTTATCGAGGACGTAAGAGGTTGCTCATAGTTAGCGCAGTGTCATTTCAAGCTCGCCAAATGAAATGTTTAATCTTGTTAGGAACCCGTAGCCTCCAAACTCCCTTCCAAAGATGTTTTTGAGTATCCACATTCGAGCTTCCTGCTTTGACCGACAAGATCACCGGAAACAAGGAGCTTATAGGCGCCGCTTGTGGTGAACAAACCCAATGGGGAGTAAGCCCAAGCAATTTTATCCGGAGGGCGTGACGACTCGTTGAATACCCAGATAGCGTAAGCTTCATGAGGCAAGAAAAGTTGGTCTCAAGCAATTTTATATGGTCAAGTCAATTGCTCTTATTTGCTTTAACAGAATTTACTCAAAGAAACAAATCTCTTATGTAATGTCTTAAAATATAAATGAATGCACACCGACATATGCCCAAGGCTTAAATAAGTCCAAAAAAGGTATAAAGATAACATTTTTTCTGGTTTGGTTTTTAGATACAATAATGTCGAATGGTTGGCTATTAGTAGAGTCCAAAAATGTCTATAAGATTAGAAAGCAAGAGTAGCCAGGGCCCCAAGATCTCGCAATGACTCTCTTATGCACAACATACATAACCACTAGTGTTCACCAACTTCCAAGCACTTGTGGTCTTCAATCAGCACAAAAATTTGCCAAGGGACTTTCTTTCTCAAAAAGAGGTCCTCCACTCTAGATATTGTTCAAATAAGTCTCGCAAAAATCAAGCCGTATAGCCTCGCTAATGTTTTTTGCACAAAGTGCATCTAGTTACATGCCATTTAGTTGCATATGGAAGAACTGCAACAGCTTGCCATCACATGATTTGGCTTCATAGCCAAAACCACCCCATCCACACCATCTCCGCTGGTGTCCCTCAATTGTCAACATCCACAACCCTTCGCAGCTCAATACACTTGCCTTGGTACTTTCCCCGCAAGCCACTTCGATCCGCCCGATGTGCAATAGAGGCTTATGCATACCTGCAAAACAAAGCATTATCACTTCTTAAGCACACTCTTTTGCACCCTTAAACATCAATCTATACAAATTTGGATTGTCCATCCATTGAGCCAACCACTCGCTTCAAAGAGCAAGGAGAAATTAACTCAGTTCCAAGGCTCAAATATAACCCAAACAAGATAGCATGAGCACTTAAGGGATAAAAGATCCATGTTTTCCTCTCGCCTCATTGCATAAGACACACCGTCACTCACTATGTTTCGTTTCACTATTTTGATTTGATGAGTAAGTCTTCATGCGTTCCACACAAAAATTATTAACTTCAAAGGAAGCTTCAATCCCCACAAACATGTCTCCTATAATCTAAGTTCTCCTACTTTCAATGGCAGGTAATGTTAACGTTATATCATCGAGGCCATATCGCCTTATCTATAGCTCCTTGCCTTGAGATAGGGGTGACTAAAATTTGACCACACACCTCAGGAGAGTATCACTCCCTAACCTGGTACCGTTTCCAAGTCGAAGTGTCAAGATGACTTTAAATTCCTATTAACAGATGCCGATTGCTTTGAATGACAAAAAATATAAGATTTTCAAGAAATGAATGACAATGATTATGAAAGCTTAACATCTTTCCACTATGATTATGATACATCCTTCTAAATAATAAACCCAATGGGAATAAGATGAGAAAACTTTAATTCTAGATGTAATACAAAGCAATGATAGCAAGTAAAACAAGAAGGCTTACCAATCTAAGCACTAAGCAAGCTACCTTCTACAACTTTCAACCTTGTCAACACGCTTGTTTGCCTTCTCGAGTTTGATTAAAGTAAAGATGAATATGTCTCGTATGACAAGCTTAGTAATATATAATCAAGTTTGTTGTATGGTCGTGTTCTCTACCGTCTATTGCCGTCCTTTTAATTTAAATTCTAGTTAGGTCTCTTTGCCGGTGTGGGGTGTAAAGGAACCCAAGTGGGCATTTGGGCCTTTTGGGCCGTAGCAAGGAGGGCCGATCTCGCTTTTGATCTAAGAATTTGTTAGTACTACGAATCGGCCCATACGCCGAGGGTCCGAGGATACAGCCGAGGGTGAGTTTCTCCTCGGACATATCCAAGAGAACTTGGAGATTCACTACGAAGGGCAAGGCAGAATTCTGGAAGGATTGTTGGTTAAAAGGGGGAAACCTTGAGCCTTCGAGGTACACCGGTGTTAGAAAAATACCAAAAGCAAAGGCTGCCACCTCCACATTAAAGACTCTGCACCTACCTCCCTAGCCGCATTAATGGGGAAGTGACTCCTAAACAGGAGAACTGAAACTTCGGTCACTATTCAAAGGCACTAAGAAAAGAAATATCTAGGGGGAGGAGGTTTGAGCAACACGTGGATAAAGTATCGTGAAAAGAAGTATTTAAGTTGGATGAACGCCAAAGAAATTGGGGGGGGGGGCCAAGAAACAAAAAAAGAAATTAAGAATTGTAATCTTTGAGAAAGAAAGAGAAATAATACAGAGAGGGTCCTCGGCTTACGTCCGAGGAGGTCTATTTGCAATTATCATTTATTATTTACAAGTGTTTGTAACTTTTAGCCTGTTATCAAGTTCTCAGTACTTCTAACCTAGGTTTCAAGCCCACACTCTACAAATTTCATTGTTTAAGGCTCATTGGGCCTAAGCCCGTAGTTGTCTTTGGGTCCAAGTGCAATTGTGCACTTACAACTGGGTATAATCTAATTAAGGTACAATTTGGAGATAGGACTTTTGGTTTGTTTCAACTCTGCCTGGTATGGTAATGATCTGAAATGGGTATGGATAGCCTTAAGCCAATAATTTGATTCAGAGTGAAAGTTTTAGAAAGGTGGAAAAACTTTCAAGTACATTAAAAGGCAAAAGCACAAAAATCTTATGGTAAAAACTTACATAATTAAGACTTTTAAACTGCGAATTTTACATAATTCATGTTTTAGCAACCGTGTTCTTTTAAACTCGATCAAGGTCTCATCAATGCTTCTACACAAGCAATACATAGGTGATAGGACAATGATGTGAATGATGATTCCCTTACAATCCAGAACAAAAGCTGCACATAGCTGAGGCCATTTAGTACTACTTACTATTCCATATTCTATTATCATAAATCACTTATTCATCAAGGCATGCCTAACAATTGAGCAATATATAGTCATTCAAAACATGTAGTGGTGACAGATAAATCAAAATTAAATGCTTTTAGCATAAAAGATTGTCTCTGGTGAGAGCTTTTTAATTAGTTGTTTATCACACACCTGTTTATATATAGGTACAAAAGCTTAGCTTCCTAATTATGATAGCTTAAGCAAATTACCAAAACCGCTACTATGTAGATATAGATCCTTTTCAGTTGACCCACGAATCAACTGAGTTGAACCACAAATCACATTAGTATCCTACTTTAATAAGAATAAAATAAAATTCAGAGCATATATATATATATATCAACTAATCGTTGTGATTGTGATCTATACATGAGTTCACATATATAATTTGTAAAGATGGAAAATTCAATAAAACTTTAATCAAGAAGAAAGATAGTAACTTATGGGCAAACAAGAGAAAAAAATTGATTTAGATTAAAGACAAGGAGTTCAACAATCTTCAATGATGCCCCTTTTTGGAATAAGTGTAAATAACGAAGCTAAGCAATATATGATTTAGAATTTAAAATCAAATCAAACAAAAGTACAAATATATACCAAAAGATAAAACAAATAGCAATTAATTTGGATTCATTGACTTACAGAGTATTTGAACCCAATTTCCAATTCCATCTAGATTCCTGCTAATCATTGATCTCCTCACCACATTCGAAGTATTCCTCACAATCGAATCACCGAGGAGCCTTTCAATCCTTTTTGGTTGTGGCGCATCATTAGAGCTTCCTTCTCCTCTAGGTCCCGCACCTTCGTAATCGACACTAATTCGCTTTTCTTTTTTACCTTCCACTACCACTCGCCGAATTGTCGAAATTATGACGAAGGACATCCAAGTCCTCATAAGGAATGATGCTGGTGTTGCTACTTTGAGCCATAGTTCGGTTGAGTTCTTCCATGTCTTTCTTGTATACCATTCGGAACCCGCATTTCTTCACATCCGTGCCTGAACCATTAGTTTTAATTTTAATGCCAATTTGAGTCAATTCATTTGCTTCACATTCGTTCAGTAATTTTATGTCCTTCTCGTTGAAGTACTGAGGAAGCAAATAAAATAGCCAAATATGATCTGATAATAAACCATCTGATGGTACTAATCCAAGCATGAAACCATCGCTTACTTCAGAAGACATTACTTTTCCATTTGCTATGAACTGACAAGATCGTACAAATTTGAAACGAGAAGAAAGTACAACGCAAACATCAATCCCCATCCAGTCATGACACAAATGAGA
Organism: Castanea sativa; assembly: GCF_040712315.1. Taxonomy (NCBI): domain Eukaryota; kingdom Viridiplantae; phylum Streptophyta; class Magnoliopsida; order Fagales; family Fagaceae; genus Castanea; species Castanea sativa. Next base: position 8,046,822 of record NC_134017.1, read on the forward strand.
AGAAGGTTCTTTTATATTCACTTCAGCCCCAATACTTTGATGGATAAACCACTTCGGAATTACAGTTCCAGAAATAATCATGTCATATCTCCAATTGTACTCTTGAAAGTCATATCTACGGGGACGAAAGAGTCCCTAAAACATAAAAAGCAAGTTGTTTATAACACAGAGAGAGAGAGAGAGAGAGAGAGAGAGAGAGAGAGAGAGAGAGAGACCTGATGGTGCTTTCTTATCACAGCCAAAAAGATGTCAATGAAATCTTGATTTTCAGCCAATTTACTGCAATTTGAAAGATAAAGCTCTCCCTTACAAAAAGAATTAGGTTTTCGGAGATCTGGTACCATTTCCAGTGAGGTACAACCATCTCCCCAAATTCGTACGATATCTACTGGAAGATTTAGCAATGATCGAAGACTCGTGCAATTCTTCAAATGCATTTGTTCCAACTTACATAGTCGATCGATGCTATCAGAAGGCAAACAAAACTATTCCCACTTAGATCTATTTCTTCTAAAGAGAATAAGCAACCAATATCATTAGGGATTTCCCCGAGATTGCAGCCTCGTAGATTCAATTTAGTCAAAGAACACAAACCCGATAGAGAGGACAACCTCGCGGGATTTGCAATTTTTGGCCTTGAAGAAAAAGGGAGGAGATCATACCAAGATGTAGAGTTAAATGATGATAACCCTTTACATCCACTGAAAGATAGCACTTTAAGATTTTTTAAGAGAGCAATGGAAGAAGGCACCTCTCGTTATGGCAGCTCCACTCACATCCAGCCTCCTCTACACTTTCGCTCCCACATTCTCGTGCAATCTATCAAGTCTTGAGCATCCCGAAATATTCAGGTCTTTAAGCAACTTCAAATTAAAAATGACGCTTGGTAGACACGTAAGACTTTTGCAATCTCTTACGTCCAATAAAACAAGGCTAGTCAAATGCCCAATTGATGTTGGTAGTTTAGTAATAGCAGTTCCATCCAAATAAAGCTTCAATACACGTTGCATGTTTTCTCCAAATTCTGGAATCTTTTTTAGTTTTGAGCAACCATAAAGAATAAGATCCTCAAGAAACTCCATTTCGAACTTGCTTGGAAGAGTTTTGACATTGACATTTACACAACCTTTTAGATTGAGACGAGTAAGTCTATTATGAACCCAAGTTGAAGGGTGGATCTCACGTAAATTTAAACAATCTTCAAGAACCATTTCTTTAAGATTTGGGACTCGATCAAATCAGGGGTCTCTTTAAGGTTTGTAGACCCATTCATTTGGATGATTTTCAACTTCTCAAAAGACTATTAAAAGCAACAAAAAAAAAGAACAATTAGCTTCAACAAATACCTACAATTTAATGGAACTTAAATATAAACAAGTACAAGGATGCTTAAATTACCTTTGCTCCTTTCCAAAGTTGTTCAATGCGGCTACCACACATGTAAAGTTCAACAAGCTCACTTGATTGGAAATTCAATGGCAAAGATTTTGAAGGGTACCCACTCCACTCAAGAAATCTTAAGCTAATAGGAAGATGTTTGGGTTCGTGGAGAAGTTGAACATTACTAATTCTGAGCAATTTAAGATGATGCATCTTTGAAAATGAATCAGGATTCCAATATGCCTCTTTTGATTCAGGCAACTTTAGGACTATGCCTTGAATTGCTTCTGTTCCCTAATAATAATGAACAAAAGGGATTAGAGAATTGCAAAATGTATGACTACCAAAGCTACTATAATTTGAACATAAATAATATAATAGGGTATGTGCTCAAGTTTTTATATAACCTCTTACCGTATTATTTGTTAGTACATTGTTAATGTCTTCAAATAACCACAAAATGCTACGTTTTCCAGGCTCTTCAGGGCATTCTTCATGAATTATTTTCCTGGCCATGTCTTGTAGTAAATCATGCATCCACACTTTAAAGTCTTCTATTTTTATAATAGATTTATCAACTAGAACATCTAATCCAACATCATGGTAAAGGCCAAAATAATTTAGTTTCTCTACTACACTATTTTTTTTCTCATGGTTAAAGAAAAATGCAATATATAGGAATATTTTTTTCTCCGTTTCGTGTAGTCCATCATAACTTATTTTAAGTGCTTGGAGAATTGCACCTTCAGGATATTCTTTTATCCTAATTAATGTACTTTTCCATTGATTGATGCTTCTACTGAACAAAAAGGAACCCAAAATCTCAATAGCTAAAGGAAGGCCTTTGGTATATTGTACGACATCTTTGGATAGCTCTAGATAATCTTTGGGAGGATGGCCATTTTTAAAAGCTTTTAAACTCAAAAGATGAAGAGCTTCATCATCACTCAATCCTTCAGCTTCGAATATTTCATCCACTTCAAGTATACGTAGTAAATGTTTGTCCCTTGTTGTTATGATAACTCTACTACCAGAACCAAACCAATTATGCTTCCCAACTAACTTTTTCAACTGGTCTAATTGATTTATATCATCAAGAACGATAAGAATTCTTTTATGACGTAATCTATTCTTGATCACGAAAACTCCCTCGTCAACATCTTGTATACTCATACTTTCATTTAATATTTTTCTAATAAGTTGTTGTTGCAATGGAATTAAACCATCTTTTTCACAAACCTCCCTAACATTAGGGAGAAAGCAACAACCTTCAAACTTGTTTGAAACCATACGAAAAACAACTCTAGCAAGAGTTGTTTTACCTATTCCCCCCATCCCCCAAACCCCTATAATGCGAACATCATCAGACCCTATAGCCAAACATGACTCCAATTCCTTCACTCGAGATTCTATTCCTACTAGGTCTTCGCATCTTCTAAGAATTCATAACTCAATTTTTGCCATAACTCCCCCACAATATTTTGGATAAGTTGTGCCTCGTACCTGCAATGAAGAGAGAATGATATTTAGTGAGTACCACCCATAAATAGGACCAAAAAGAAAGTAGGCATCCAATGTTCTATTTTGTTGACTAAAACAAGAAAAAGTAGATAACTGGTGCAAGGAAAACTTGAAAGAAACACAAAAATGTAAATTAATTATATCAGGTCAAAATAGAAAAGAAGCGTGAATATCTATGTCGCTTTACTTAAAGTTCAAAACAAGGCTTAAGATAAGAAGAGCATTTATTTGAAGTCTGAACATTTAAAAGCAAGTAATATGCCAAATTGGATTACCTATCCTATAGATGCCACCCTTTGATATTTGCCATCTCTATTAAAGCAGCTCTCCATGTTTGCACTTTCTCTATATCATCCTTGAAACATTCTTCATGTTTAGAAAAGGCTTGGGCAAAGGTGCTTGTTTGTTTTCTTACTGTAGATGGATCCACATCATAAAAAATTGGCAAAACTATTGTGGTCATCTCTTTCCTGCATTCAATGATCTTTGCAAGTTCTTTCAAGCACCATATTGAAGATGCATAGTTCCTTGAGAGAATGACAATTGCAAATCTTGATTCTTCTATTGCTTTCAAGAGCTCCGGTGAAATAGATTTTCCTCTCTCAAGATTTTCCTCATCTCTAAAGGTGAATATGCCTTTTTGTTTCAAAGCAACATATAGATGGTCCGTGAAACTAGTGCGAGTATCCTCACCTCTAAAACTAAGAAAGACATCATATTTGCACTGTTGTGTTGAAGATGAAAATGATGACAAAGAGGAGGCCTTCTTAGTGCTAATGGCAGACATTGGAAATATGTTGGCAAGTATTGAACTACAATAAAGAAAAATAAATAAATAAATAAATAAAAGAGGTAGTTTTCAATTAAAATTGACAGAAAAAGTAAAAGAAATAAATTAGAGAAAAAAGGAAATATTTGATATGGATGTTTTATTTTAAGGAGGGAGTGAAAGGATAGAAAAAAGAGATGGACGTGTATAAATTGAAACCTTATGGATTTGAGAAATGAATTTGCAGTAGTGATTGTAAAGCTCAAAAATATCTTAGAAACAACACATGATTCAATTCCTATTATATAATTTCTTTTTTAATAAAGGAATGACTATTATTTTTTCTTTTGTTTGTGAGTATGTGAAAGAGAGACGAAAGACATTAATAAAATAAACTAAGGTCACAACAATCTTTCAACTACACTCAATTTGCTAATTACCTCGCACCATTTAATTTAATTTTTTTAAAATAATAAGACGAAAAAAACAAGCTATTGGCAACGATCCTAGCCTTACTGGACATTCACACATCCTCTGTTTTCAGTGAAGTCAACATTTTTTGTTTGTTTATTTTTTATACGAAGTAGATAACTCACGTTATTATGATTATTATTTATGCAGAAATTTATTTAACTAACGTTAAATTATTACAAAAGCATCCTCTGTGTTTGTAATTTAACAATCACAGTTCGTATAAGACTAGACAAATTCAGATACTATAAAACAAAAGGTCAAAACCCAGTACAAAAAAATCTGTATGTTCCTCCTCCCCTTTCCCTCTGCTTTCTCATCATCCAAAAGAGAAATCGAAACATATAGATAAATATAAAAAGAATGAAAGAAAGAAATAAAACAGAGAATTCACACAAAACATTGCATAAGAGAAGAGATAGGACCTTGAGGATGCGAGTAGGCTTGAACGATTTGGTGGTAGAAAAAACCTTGTGTGTGCTCAGTTTGAGAGAGAGAAAAAAATAGAGTGACAATAATTGAAGAGAAACACTATTATAGTTAAAGTTGGAGAGTTAAGGAAAGTTGTATGAACTAGGAAACTTCGTCATTGGAATTGCTTTTACTCGTGGGACCGAATAATTCATCTTTTTGTTTTAGTTTATTGGCTTTTTTTTTTAGTTGGAAGATTCCTCTCCATTATGTTCAATAGTCTACAAAGCAAACGAAAAGAGGAGTAAAAAACGAAGAAGAGTACTTTGCCCAGTGTAATGATGAAATGGGACACACCGTGTTGAGTCATCCACCATTATTAAGCTCACTTTTCTTGACTTCTGTACATCTTATTTTTACTGTTCAACTATGTTTTTAAAATGCTGGTGGCACTTGGAAATGCTTAAAGATAATTGAAGGTCTTGCCCCTGTCTGCCTAGGATAAAATATTAAGTTCACATTTAAAATGATTTAGGACCCATTTGTATTTCTAATGTTGTTTAAATGATATAAAAATACGTGTAGGTGAAAAAGTATTATGAAAATATATGTTGTGTTGATGAAAATTGTTGTTTAAATAACACTAATAAACACAGACCCTAATAGCCAAATTTATTTTATTTTATTTACTTGATAGCCACATTTTTTGTTTTAGGTTCGGCATGTTATAGGCTTGGCATTTCCATGGGATCTTTGAGAAAATATCCAGTTACTGTAGTTCCTAATCATCCACAAAATCATTCCTCAGACTCATAAATTGCCTTATTCACTCGGCTTATCTAGGCCTAAATGTGCCTAAATGTAACTATCTTGAACACAATTGGGACCCAATTACATTGGCCCAATGACCTTGTAAGTGAACATTTTATATATAAAAAGGACACATAAGGCCCTTCTAACATTTAATTAAAGTTAGGCCCATGGAGAACAGGCCTCTATCTCTCTCTCTCTGACTCTCTCACAAGAATATACACCATGCATCCAATGCATGTATTGTCCCTTTCACATTGAGTGGGGTTATACATAGACTTTTTGGTACTATTCATAGGTTTTATTGTACTATTTCAACTAACATTCACCTTTATCTACAGTACTTTCAACAAAAAATTTTTAGTTTCAACAAATAAGCGGATTCTAAACAAACCCTTAGTGTTAGGTTAAAGTGAAAACAATGTTACCATTAATTATTAATTTATAAGTAATGTTAATGACAAAAGTCAAAAACTTACTCATAAATTAATTATTTATTGGTAGATGGAATTTGGCCACAATAAATATAAAACTATCATAACATAATCATGGAAATTGTTGTGAGTTTTTATTCAGGAAGCTTTTTTTTTTTTAATACAAAATAAAATTCTACTCTAGCCTAATCTAAGTATAAATATGTGTGAAACTCCCTCCTAGAGACTTGAAACCCAACCCTTACCTCCTACACCCCATAAGTTTTTATACTTGTGGAGTGACCACCACACCAAAGGTGCACCACAGGATTCCGGAAGCTTATTGAGATTAGGAAAAGAAGATTCATTTAAATAACTAATGAAATTTCGATTAGGAATCAGAACATTTATAAAGAGGCCTCCACAATAGTATTAAAAAAAAGTGATGTAGTACAACTACAATTAAATAAACAATACTGACAAACTAGTTAACAAATAACTAAATTCGTTAACTAGTTTGTTACGAAAGACACATGAAAAAACGGATTCAAATCTTCTAGGGTACTCTACCAATGGATTTTCAATCCTAACCACTCTTTTATGATTTTAAGGTCTAGATTCTGCCATGTGAACATTCCATTAACAATAGTTTTAAAATAATAAAATAATGTTGCAAACAAAACAATTAAAATTATTGTTAACAGAATATTGACATGATAAAATCTAGACCATTAAATCATTAAAGAATTGTTAAAATTTAAGAAAATCTATTTAGTAGAGTACTATAGAAAATCTATAGGACCTGAATCCCAAAAAAAGGTACAAAAAAAAGAGAAATTATTGTGTAATCTGGACCGATAAGAAGAAGACAGATCATTAAAAACTGACGATGTAAGCTAACCTGCCATGTCACCCATTATGTCTAACGTCCCTTTAACCCCGTCAGTTCTTCTGAGAGTGTTTTCAAATTTTGTTTTTTAGACCAAATTCAAATTTGAGATGTAAATGGCAGGATCTGAAACCTTTCTTCAAAATTTGTTTTATGGAATATCACATATTTCCCAACACCGAACAAAATGTATTTTTGGTGAAATCGCCTCCAACATCCCACTCACCAGCAACGGCAACCTCAAGATCGCCTTGCTTATCACCGCACGCCTCCTCTACGTTTTCTCTATCGTAATCCCTCGCCTCCTCATCCTGGATATACAAAATGCTTTGATGGGTAATCCAAATTTTTAGATTTGAGAGGTATGTTGTTCCTTTAACAAAGGATGATAATGCTTCAAGATTCAAGCGATGAATGGGGTGAGTTCTATTTTCCCTTTCTTTTTGTAGGATGAAATTCCCGGATTTCTTAGCCCATGACATTTTATGCCATAGGTGTTCTTGGTGATCTTTTATTTTGTTTTTCTTTAGTTTCCATTGATATCCATGTTGATCTCTTTGATGATTTTTCTTTTGGGTATTTAGGTATTTATGGCCAATTAATTTCACAATTTATGTTCGTTCCTCCTATCACTGACTCATTGTAATCAACTCGTTTGATAAAATGCCCCAATGAAAAGACCATGTCATCTTTAAAGAATTTGGGTATAGGCTTTTTATTCAACTTGTTTATTTCCATGAGAAAAGCTTAGTTCAATCATCAAGACTCATTCTTGGACCTGTTACCACGTGAACTCTTAAGTGTTGTTTAACTTTAATTTGCAAATAATTTCAGTTGCTATATCTGAGGTGCAATGCTCTATATATTATATCAAGATTAGTGCCATGACCATGCTATAAGTTTTATTCTTTGTTTATGAGTGTTGTGATAATTATAGGCATACATGCATGAGCAGTGGAGTCTGGTCATATTTTCAATTGGCGACCAATCGCATGGAATGAATGTCAATGACAAAGCAAGAGAGAATTGAATCCCTGAAATAAAGTTTATTGTGCATTATGGTTTCCTAACTTCAACAGATATGGTGAAAATTTGGATAGGCAAAAACTTTTGAACTTTGAATATTGGCTATTTAGATATTGACTTTTATGCCTTGTATGAAGTTCAAGTTATCCTTACCATGGAAAAAAATCTTATTTTCACGGCCAAAGGTAATGATTGATAGTATAAAGGCTTGTCAATCTAATTGACAGTAATAATAATTGACATTTGTGCTAGCAAACTTGTGTGCATTTTAATGTACTTTTGAATACAGTTAATGATGCAATGGTAAATATTGGATAGTTTAAACCATTAAGTAGTTAGACAATAGATTTTTATTGATGAACAATAATTTAGTGATTCTGTGTTATGATTCGGACAAACCTGGAAGGCATTTGCATTTTGGAAGATGCTTGGAGTAGAGGGAATCTCGGCTTGCCAAAGATGAGGATGAGCAATAGGCCAAAGATGAGGATCAGCAACTTGAACATGAAGGAGCTGTCATTATTGGCTTTGGATGACATGGATTCATGAGTTAGAGATAAAAATTATTAATAGCTTATTTCCTAGACTTTCTGAAGTGTAGAGGAGCATTGGGTTGTTTGCTAGTTTTTTTATCTAGCTTATGTTATGAGTTGGGTGTTTATCATAAGTTGTATCGTACATCTGTCATGTACTGTATGCTATTTAAAGAGAAACAAATTAATAAAGATGAAAGCAGAAAATTAGAACTCAAATTCTTTTTTCCCTCACAATTTCATGAGGCTAGTTCATAACATTCTATAGCGTATATTAATTTATTGGTTGTTATAATGACAGGGAGCATTTGAAGTTATTTTAGGTTGAAATGTCTGGCTATGAACATTGGATAGCTATTACCAGGCAACTATTGCTTCTTACGAAGAATGACGATCCATATTTTTACGCTTGCATTTCAATTTTGAGCATTGCAGCAACTATCTTTAGAATTGCAGCTTCTTACTCCCAAGTTGGTTTCCGAAAGTATTTTCAGTACTAGTCATTCCTAGAGCAGCTGTAACAACCCATCCAAAGCTTACTGCATGTCTTGAGCAACAAGATTTTAAAATAAGTTCAATATTTTTTTTCGTCTCTCTTCTATTATTGTCATTTACAACCAATCTCTTTTCCCTCTATTATCACGTAAACAAGAAAGAGATCAAAAAAGATTCTTACAACTAAAGAAAAGAAATTTCCCTCTACTATGCGGATATAAACAAAGAGTGAAAAAAAAGAAAAAAAAAAAAAAAACCTTCTTCTGATTAAAGACTACAAGAGAGTTCAACTTAGGGGGAGGGGAAAAATCTCCCTATCCTTCCCATCTACATTGACATTGACCTGATTATCTTAGATGAATAAATCTGAATGTTCCAATTTGGACTTCAATCCTAGCAATTTTACTTTTTTCTCCCACTGTTGCTTCACCTTATAGCCTCTAGCCCTCAACCTTCATTCATGGGGAAACTTCGACTGCTCTAATTTGGGCATCAATGCTACTTACCTCTGCAAGTAAAAACTCATGAATATTAATTAAAAATGAAGTTGCACATGGTTGCTAAAAGTAATATGCATGTGACATCAACTCTAATGGAACTAAACAAGAGATGCTTATGCATTGTTGCATTTGCTTCTTATTCAAATCGATTCTACATCAGTAAAACCCAACAAACCATTTTAATTTACACCATACAAACATCCATAGTTATCATTAAGTTGCATTTTTCTTAAAACACCTCATATGCAAAATTATAAAACACATGAACACATGAAAATAGGAAAAAGAAACTATGCTCTTACAAGTGCCTCATTCAGGCCAAAGCATATATTTCCCCCTTGATGCAGGAGAGGTGGATACTGCTATGGCGGGGAGACTGTGAGAGAGCAAGTTCTTGGAATTTTGATACAGATGGCATATCTAAAAAATGAAATTTGAAAGTTTGACTGAGATTGCAATTCTAGTGAAGCCCGCCTAATTCACTTCTAAATTTTGAATTCTACTCAAACGGGGTTAATAGATGTTAAGATGGGTAGGGGTTATTGAGCTGATGTGGCATAAAAGCCTATGTAAGCATTTTTTTAATGAGGTGTCTTATATTTATTGGTTGGGACTACACAAAAATTTTCTTATTTATACTACTATTTAAGGGGCTTTTTTGTTTGAATTGGACATTTTGTTGGTTCAAAAATACCTCTAATATTCCTAAATTTAAGTAAAGACAAAACTGTTCCTCAAAAAAATGTAGAGAAAAAACTAAATTATATTTATGTAAAAAAACTTATACTAAAACATTACTTACAAAATAGGAATATTCTTTATTCAGGTATTTGAAATGCTCCAACTACCTAAACTCATGTTTTCAAAAAAAAAAATCATTTTTTATTTTTTACCTTTAATAAGTCTTAATCACATCAACAAAAATTTTTAACCTTAGAGCATCAGCAGTGAAATGGGCAAATGGCAAATGTAAGCCCATTTTACCCACTACCGCGGAACTTGTAAAGTTTAAGGATTGCAAAAAAAATTTGCAATTGTGCTATAGTGTGATTCTAAATGTAGAATCACACTGTAGCTCAATTGTAAAAAAAATATTAATTTTTTATTTGTACATATCAGTTCTCTCTCTCCATGGTCTCTCATCTCTCTCTCCATCGCTGAACTCTTTCTCACACCAAGCCTCTCTCTTCTCTCTCATCCCCCCTCTCTCTCTCTCGCCATCGTTGCCAATTCACCCACCCATCTCCAAATCCCTTTAATCTCAGGCTGTTCTCTCTCAGTTGGTCTCTCATTTCTGGGTATTTTTTGTGGTTTCTGGTGGTGGAGATTGGCGAGTGATTTGGGTTTCTAGCGGTGGAGATCGGCGAGTTGTGTGGGTTTTTGGCGGTGGTGGGTTTGTGACTGATGTGGCCGTGGGTCAGGTGGTGCAGTGGCGGCAACGACGGTGTGGGTCGGTGGTGGGTTTCTGGTTTTGATTTTGATTTTAGATTTTGATTTGGATCGGAGATCGGTGAGTGATTTGGGTTTCTAGCGGTGGAGATCGGTGAGTTGTGTGGGTTTCTAGCGGTGGTGGGTTTGTGACTGATGTGGGTGTGGGTCAGGTGGCGTAGCAGCGGCGTGGGTCGGTGGTGGGTTTCTGGTTTTGGTTTTGGATTTTGATTTTGATTTGGATCGAAAATTGGCGAGTGATTAGCTAGATTTTGCTTAGCGGAAGTGGGTGGTGTGACTGAGAAGCTGGATGGTGGTGGTGGTGTGACTGAGAAGGTTGACAGAGGAAGAGAAATAGAGATCACAGAGAGAAGTGAGAAATATTTTTATATTATTTTAATATGTGGTATGGTAAAATAAAAGTTGGGATGTTGGTGTATTATAAAATGGTATTGTATAATTGATAAAGTGACTTTTTAAGATGGTAAAATATGATAGGATTGGCATGAGCCATTGTAGATGCTCTTAGAGGCTAGTTGTTGTTGTTGTTGTTGTTATTATTATTATTATTATTTTGTGAATATGTGAAAGAGGGGCGAGATGTCACAATAAAATTCTCAACAATCTCACTTCTCACAACTACATTAAAGTTGCCAACTAACTTGCACATGGGCCATTTAAAAAAAATAAATATATAAGAAAAAAAAGAAGTCGAGCCTAAGCGTGAAAAAATGTATTTTGTATCAAATGTTACCACGTCATTCGTATTAAATCTAATAAATAAAAAATATGTGTGCAAAAATAACTACCTATTAATATGTTCTTTATTCCACACAAAAAAAAAAAGTTAGTAGGATAGTTATTTTTTGCGACATATCTCTCATTTATTGGTATGGTAAACTCTTGTGAATTCTGTGGTGATCCTAATATTGCTGGGCATTCAGATTCTTTGTTTGAAAAAGAAAGAAAGAGAAAATAGAGAATTCACACAAAACACTGCATAAGAGAAGAGAGAGGACCTTGAGGATTCGAGTAGGCTTGAACGATTTGGTGGTAAAAAAATAAAACTTTCCGTGTGCTCAGTCTGAAAAAGAGAAAAATAGAGAGACAATAATTGAAGAGGAAAACTATTATAGCATGTTGGAGAGTTAAGAAAAGCTATAGGAACTTGGAAGTTTCATCATCATGGGAATTGCCTTTACTCGTGGGACCGGATGATTGGTCTTTGTTCCATTTTCTCTGTATCTCCGCCCGTTTGGATTCAACGTTTTCACGTTGCGTTTTGAAGCCCCGCATTTTCAGTTTTTTTTTTTTTTTTTTTCAAGCCGTAGTTGTTGACTAATTTCTCATGAACAGTGCATTTGTGCACTATTCATGGACCCACAAATTTCACTTTTCAGCAATTTTTTCATTAAAAATGGGTCCCACGGCACTATTCACACATTTAAAAATTATTTTACTACAGTGTTTTTAGTTTTCAGCAATAAGTTCTATCCGCTCCTAAAAATAGAATCAAAGTTATTGGCTTTTATTATTAGTCCGAAAGGGTTTATCTTCCACTATTGCACTGCGTGTTCAGAAAAAAAAAAAAAAAAAAAAAATATATATATATATATATATATATATCTCTATGTTATTAATTAAATATTTAAATTTATATATAAAAAATAAATTCATTAACCAAATAATAAATAATATTATATTTGAATGAAATTTGATATGACATAAAAAGTTAGACATCTTTAATTTTGGCTAGTCAAATTTGAGGTGTTTAATAAAAAACATTATGGAACAAGTCATTGACATGATTGTCATAAATTGAATTTAGATTATACTTTTTAATTGTTAGTTTTTTTTTATAAGTATGCTTTTTAATTTAAGAACCAAAACCTTGGCTTTTAGAATGTGTGTGACTATATATAATTATAGTCCGATTTGGTTTTTAAAAGACCCATAAAACTATAGATATTAAATCCATACATTCTCTCCTCCCTAGAGTACATATGCTGAAGAAGTGGTTGATCATTCACTTAGAATTTCCAATAGTCTACTTGGAGAGAGAGAGAGAGAGAGATGTTAATATGATTTAAGTTAAGAAAATTTTAAAACAAAAAAGTAATGATAAGATTAGCATGTTTACATGTGATGCAGGCATGTAGCTCTAATAGCCATCCTTAGCCAATTACCAACAAAGGTTTTTCGCTTTCTATAGCCTACGAAGCAAAAGAAAAGGAGTAAAAAAAAAAAAAAAAATCCAGTTAATGTGTGCCCTAAGGGCACACATTAAGCTATCCATTTATGGTAAAATTTTCTTGAAAATTAAAAAAGTTGTCAATACTTTTTCAATTTTTAAGAAATTTTTATCCAAAAATGGATACTTATTGTGTGCCCTAATGGCACACACTAACAAAATCCAAAAAAAAAAAAAAAAAAACTTTGCTCAGTGTAACGATGATATCATGTTAAAATTCTAACACCTAGTCCCTATGGCTGAATGAAATAGGACACACAATATGACAATTCCACCATTAATATGCTCACTTTTCTTCACTTTTGTACATTAACTTTGCTTTCAAATCCCATCCCCAAAAAAAAAAAAACTTTGCTTTCAAATAGTTAGTGGTGGGGTCAGACCAGTGGGGGGCCCAAAGGGCCCGGGCCCTCTGACCCTAAGAAATTTTTTTTATTAGGCAACATGAATCAACCCAGGCAATCCAACCCAGCCCAACTGACAACAACAAACCCAAAAACTTTACAAAACAAAAACTTAAAAAAAAAAAATTAAAAATCTATTAGCCCAATAGTTACAAATCAAACCCACTGCCTTAAAACACTGGATCATCGCATAGAGGAGAGAAAAAAAGAACGAGATGAAACAGAGCCCGGTTGAGAGAGAAAATGCAAAGAAGAAGAAGAGAAAAGAGACTGCAGAGACTCAGAGCACATATCATAAAGCCACAGACGTTGGAAATGAGAATAGGAAATGGTCAAGATTTTAGGTGAGATGAGAAATAAATTGAGTAGGTCACGTGAGTTGGTTTGGGGAAATGAGAATAGTGGGTGGATGGAAACTTTTTGGAACGTTCTTCTATATAATAACTTAACTTGTTTGTTTTATTTACAAAAAGACCGTTGACAATATTTTTGTAACGACAATTAGAATCTATTTACTTTATTTTTATTTTTAAAAAATATATTGCCAATTGAGTTACGAAGTTCTCTAAACAGTTATCCACTTTTTTTTTTTTTTTTGAGAATTGAAACAGTTATCCACTTAATTCAACATCTACTAGTTTCTGAACACGCACACTTTTCTATTTTTTTAAGAAAAAGTTAATAATTTACGTCTATTATAATTTGAGATTATTATATTTTCAATTATAAAATAATTAGAGGTGTGATGGAATTCAGAGGCTAGTATGACGCTGTGTGGATAGATTTTTGAATTCAAAATCTAATATTTATCAATGATAAAATTTATGAAATCACAAGCTCAAGATATAAATAAGCACCATCGCCACCTAAGGTGTTTTTTTTTTTTTTTTTGGTGTAGAAAACTATACTTATATATATATATATATATATTGAGATAAAATATAGAATAAAAATATATATTTAAAAGCACTTATCTTTTTTCTTTTTTCTTTTGGAGTCACTATCCTTTGGTTTAATGGTATTTGAAAACACAAAAATACAAAATACAAGATACAAAAATACCTTTTTCGATTATGTATTTTACTTTATTACTATCCAGATCCTTAGAATTATAGATATAAGAAAGAAAGAAAAATAATAATAATCCTCTTTCTATTCTTCTTTTTCTTTTTTATGATTGGCTGGATGAAAATTTAAATTACAACATTTTATCCAACTAATAAAGGGCTAAGATAACCTTCTTTTCGTGTTCCTCAACTTGAGATACAATCATACACATACCAAAAAAAAAAATTAATAAGACAAAAACATTAAAGTTATTTTTTATAATGTTTATCTGAAGTGCAAGATAATGGGTAACGAAATCAAACTCACTCTCAATCATCACTCTCCAATAAATAGTTATCCAAATCCTTTATGTGGTTTTCCTCATTTTTCCTTGAGATCTGTAATTGTTTCATGTTTGAATCTTTCACAATTCTAGCCACTGGCTCTCCAAGAACCAAAATATCTTCAAGAGCAACCATTGCCTAACGCCCCAAGTACTAAGACCTGAAAACAATTGTATTAGTTCATGGGCAGAAATATTCATCTAACCCGATTACCCAAGAATAAGTAAAATAATTAAATAAAAAAATGGTTGAGAATCACATCAATCAAGACGCAATACATCAGTAATTAACTGAGATTATTTCAAAAAAAGTAATTAACTGAGATTATTTATCCAAAAAAACAATTGTCATTAGAAACATAAATACCCAAAAAAAAAAAATGAAATTGGAGAAATAAGTAGAGTATCCCTCTTACCTAGTAGTGAAATTCCGTAGAACCATAGAAATAGATTTAAGAGTTGTAAAAGGCAAAATCATCGTGGTTTTAAGTCTGGCATATGGAGTGAAACTGCTGGTTAGTGGAAAAGATTTGATTTTAGGTAACTACTTGGGAATGTATTTGAATTTTGAAGTGAGGTTTTTTTTTTTTTTAAAATTTTAATAGTGATCCTATTTTGTAGAGTTTTTTTTTATTTATTTATTATATATATATATAATTTTTATTTTGAAAATCTAATTTACAAGTGGATAAAGCAATTTAAAAATTAATAGGAGAGTGGTTCTATTTTTTAGGCAATGTTTTAGTAGGAGTTAGAGTTGCATTTACCGGATTGTCCTTTAATTTTGTCTCTACTTAAACATAGGGGTGTAAGGGCATTTTTGAGAAAAAAAAGAGGAATCCAAACAGGGGAAGCTCCTTAAATAATAGTATTTTTTATTTTGAAAATTTAATTTATAAGTGGATAAATCAATTTAAAAATTAATAGGAGAGCGGTCCTATTTTTTAGGCAATGTTTTAGTAGGAGTTAGAGTTGCATTTACCGGATTGTCCTTTAGTTTTGTCTCTACTTAAACCTAGGGGTGTAGGGGCATTTTTGAAAAAAAAAAAGAGGAATCCAAACAGGGAAAGCCCCTTAAATAATAGTACTAGCCTCATCACACGTGCTTCGTGTGTGCGATGAGGCTTTTTTTTTTGTTAGTGGTCCTATTTTGTAGGAAAAAACTGTGTTTTTTTTAAAAAAAATTTTATCTTCTCTATATATTAAGAGGATTTCTCTATATATTAAGAGGATTCAAAAAGCTAGTTATTGTGTTTTCAACTTACAAAAATACCCCTAATTTAATTAACTTATTATTATTCCTAAAAAATAAAAAAGGTTAAAATTGTAAATCAACAAAAATTAATAACAAAAAAGTGGAAAAATAAAAATTGTTCACAATCCCCACTTTCTCCTAAAAAAACCATCCCACCTTCTAAAAAAACCTACCCTACGGTTTTCTATTAAAAAACACCTATCCCAAGTTCTATAAAAAAAAAAAAAAAAAAACTACCCCACCTTCTTTAAAAAAAAAAAAAAAACCCACCCACTGTTTCCTAAAAAAAAAAAAAAACCCCTGCCGCATATCACATAAAAAAATAATAATAATAAATAAATAAAAACTAATATATATAATTTTTATTTTGAAAAAGTAATTTAAAAGTTAACAGCAGAGTGGTCCTATTTTTTAGGCAATGTTTTAGTGGAAGTTAGAGTTGCATTTTTACCGGATTGTCCTTTAGTTTTGTCTCTACTTAAACATAGAGGTGTAGGGGCATTTTTGAATTAAAAAATGAGGAATCCAAACAGAGAGAGCCCCTTAAATAATAGTATAGAAGATATAGATATAGATAAATAACTAAATAAAAAAAAATTTAACGCCAAAAACATATACAATGATGGTAAAAAAAAAAAATTCTTAAAAAGAAAAAAAAATACGAAGAAGGAAAAAAGACAATGCTATTGTCTTCATTGTTCTTTATTATCTCATTCTTATTCCTATAAACAATCCAAGAGAGATCAAACAAAAAAACAATCAGAACTTGTTTCTTCTCCTATTAAAGCTGCAACACATTCATCATAAAATAACAAAGCCATACAGGAAAAGCTAAGAAAAAAAAATACGAAGTAAAAATCAAACCTTTAAGACCAAGGCATCGGCATCCCCATCAGCAAGACTACACCAAACAGTCTCCAAAACATCATGAAACAGTTGGTGAAACATATACAATGATGGTAAAAAAAAAAAAATTCTTAAAAAGAAAAAAAAATATGAAGAAGGAAAAAAAAAAGTGAGGAAATAGAAGATAAATATTTTTTAGAATTTAACTCTATCATGGACTCTTTAAAATCTAATCAGCACATCATCAACTATTTAAATAAATAACTAAATAACAAAAATTTAACACCAAAAACATATACAATGATGGTAAAAAAAACTAAAAAACTAAAAAATTTTAACGCCAAAAACATATACAATGACGGTAAAAAACAAATTCTTAAAAAGAACAAAAATATTCGAAGAAGGAAAAAAGAAGAAGAAGTGAGGAAATAGTAATTGATCATTTATACAAAGGAATCATTCATTTCAAAATTACATTTAAAAAAAAAAAAGTTAACGTGATACATAAAAAAAGAAAAGAAAAAGTAGAGCTAAAAGAAAGTCAATCATAAACAAAAAAAGAAAAGAAAATAAAGAGGAACTTGCAAAAAATAGAACCTGAAAATTTGTTGGAGCCTCTGACAATAAATGTATTTAATCTGAATCTGAAGAAAAAGAAAGGAGGATGTAGAGCTAAACTAAATGTCTTCAATCTGAAGAAGAATGAGAGATAGAAACTGCAAAACGTACGTGAGTTTGTGGGTTTTAAAGTATAGGAGTTTTAATTTACATATTTATCCTCGTTAGTTGAAAACTTGTAAGTGGATATGATGAGGGTACTTTAGGTATCCAAAATGTGAAATCCAAATAGGAGAAGTCTCTTAAATAGTAGTATAGATAAATATAGATTAAAATGTCAATTTTCTTAAAGACTTTAGGATCACTGTTGGCCTTACCATAACATGTCGTGATGAGAAGGTATTAGATGAGACGGGCGTATAAGCCCATTGTCTCACTGACATGTGGGACCCACATTTATGGGTCCACATGCGTGGGTCCATATGTCAATGAGACAATGGGCTTATACGCCTGTCTCACCCAAGATTTTTTTCGTCGTGGTAAGTAGTAAGTACTAGTAAATTAAAAATAAATCTAATAACACCAAAATTTTTATCCCCTTTGTACCATCAATATTAGCTAATTGTAGGTATCTTAAAGCATGCTTCTCCATCAAGTTGAGTTGACAATCAAATCAAAATCACAAATGAAAAATATTCCTTTTTATGCACCTTCAATGAAGCTTTCCTTCATCAAATTCCATATGATGTGGAATTGGAAATATATTATCGTTTGAAAAAGGTAGCATGAATCATATATGGTATAAAGTGCTAAATTATTGTAAGATAGGACTATGAATAAGAAGTTTATTATAAAATTACTTAGGCTAAAGACCTCACTCTCTTTTATGGAAAATGATAATCTCTATTTAAAATCAATCTATTTCATAATTTAAATTAAATTTTACAAATTTAAAGTATATGAATTTCAAGTTATTTAAAATTTTAAATGAAGATATTTTATCATTATTAAATTCAAAAAATAGAAATCATAACCATAAAATTGATAAAATGAAGAGAATTCTATTAGGAGACACATTAATATTCGATGGACTTAAATAAATTTTTTCCTCTAGACAAACATAAATAAAAAATTAGCTCAGCATCCACTAAGTTAAAACTATGATTTACTCTTTCTTTTTTTTTTTTTTTCCATCTAATCTTTTGACTTTCTTCGCAAGGGTTTTAGGTTGAAGAGAAATTATTGTGTACTCCCGGAGTACCATAGATGTGTACTCCCTCTTCTCACATGAATGGTGGGTCCTCCTAATTAAATTCATGATGAGACCTATCATTTATGTGAGAGGGGGAGTATGCATTTATGGTACTCTGGGAGTAAATAATAATTTTCCTAAGTTCAAATTCCGAAACAACCTCATGAATAGAATCCTCTACATTTCAGTAAGTGGCTCATTAACTAATTACTAATACAATTTGATAAGATTTATAAAATATTTTATCTATTTTGCATAAAATTATCAATTAATTCCAGGATATACTACTAGTAGTGTTTTAAAATAGTTTACTCAACTAAACTGCCAAGAGCAAGTATTTTCAACGGAAACCTTCAAATCTTTCTTCCCTCGTTATAACTATTGAAACTATATTAAAAAAAAAAAAAAAAACAATGTTTACTCAAATGGACACTTATAAAAACGCCACTAATCTACTTCTTCTAAAAAAAAAAAAAACCACTAATCTACTATTAATTGTCACATAAACCACCTAATCCACCATCATATATTCAAAATGGCACGTATACCCATTCTGTTAGTCTAAAATTACCACCAAAAAAAGAAAAATAGTACGGAGTAGCTCTATTTCCACTCTTTCATTTTCCGTTATTTCTAGAGCTCAAAGAGATCAGTTTGATCCTTTCATTTTCAATCGTACACTCATACAGATATTACTAGTATTAATTTTTTATTCAATCTTTTCATTTTTGTATATTTTAAAATAAAAATTTTGGTAGAATTAGTGTTTTTTTTTTTTTTTTTTACGTTACATTTGGTTACTTAGAAAAACATCTTGTGGCTGAAATAAAATCTAAAGAAGTTTAGAGGGTCAGTTTTGCATTTTCGCCTAAATTAAGTGCTTTAATGTGGCAACACCATAACCTCACATGAAAATGGACGGTTCACTTGTTCAGCAATTTATTGAAACTTTTCTTAAATTTTTTTCTTACTTTTCTGTTGAAGATTCTTTTTTAGATGAAAAAAAGGTAGTTGAAGACATTATTATTGATATTAGATATAACCGTTTTTACAAAATTAGTAATAAACTAAGGGAAATGCTAACGAATGCCCTAAGGGCATTGGTTAATAATTCATTTAAAGAAAGTTTTTATACGAAAATGAAATAAAGTAATTAATATTTTGACTGCTTTTTTCATTTCCCATAAAAGTGGTATTAAAACTTTCCTAAAATGAATTGTTAACTAATGCCCTAAGAGTATTCGTTAGCATGACCCATAAACTAATAATAACTGAAGATTGAAATGTAATATAAAATTCAATGGAAACTATATGAGGGTGTCAATAAGTTCATTAATGACTTTTTCCCCCTCTAAGCACCAATGAGATTTCTCAATACATTTAGTAAAACACTTAAAATTGAAAATCTATCAAAAAGCACGATGACATGTTCTAGAATTTATTAGGGTGATGCTTTTTCTTTTTCTTTTTTTCAAAAATATTCCTTGGAGTAACATATAGATGAAAGATGATTTAATTACACCTTAAATGGATCACAATTCTGTTACATATTGGCGTAAACTCTCATTAATAGGATCAATTACAAATATTTGTAATAAAAATTTAAATTTCTAAGGCTATGTAGCATCTTAAATTTTAAGGTAATATACATTTTACACTCTCAAAGTCTAGGGTCACTTTTAAATCGATTCATTAGCTTTAAAAACTTATAATTTACACCATTTACCATTACAATGATATCAATGTGTCAATTTCACCATAGTCCGTCACATATTTGTGGTTAACCCACCTAAAACAATATTGTGTTATATTTTCCTATTCAAAGTGATATCTCATCTTTTTTTGAGTGTATTAATGACAAGATTCAAATGAAAGTTGATAAAAATGGCAAATTGATATTATTTCAATAATTGATTGTGTAAATTATAAATTTATTTAATATATTTGGTGTATTACATCTTCTTCTCATATAAAAGATTGAATCCATATTAAGAATCACATTTATTTTAGAAAGAGGTGTAATATTCCATATTTAGGAAATAATTTCTCATGCAAATTGCATACTTTATAATTAATCAACCAATTTGAAGGCAATCTTAAATTGGGTTGTGTGAATGGCATTTTAGCATATCTTTTAAGATCAACATTTGCCCTTACCACATGAATTGGCGTATTTATGACCTTATGCCAATTACAAATAAAATCATTTGAAATCTTGAATCTTGTTGATCAAACATTGCATTACATATCCATGTTTGTAAATATAATGGGTGCATACAGGGTATCTTTAATTTTAGCCATTTGAATTTGATGGGGTATAATAAATAAAAAAATTATCAAGCAAGTCATTGACATAATTACCATGAATTGAAATCATGCTTCAATTTAAGAACCAAACCCTTGGTTTTTTGAATTTGTGATCATATTTAAGTACAATCCAAATTGGTTTTCAAAAGACCCTTAAAACTTTGGATCTTAAACTCATACATTCTCTCCTCCCTAACATATATATGCTAAATACGTGGATAATATTTCACTTTATAATGCACAATGGTTTACTTCAAAAGTCAAAAAAAAAAAAAGAAGGGACATCTTCACATGATTTAGGTAAAGAAATTCTTTAAACAAAAAAAAAAAAAATGTCTTGATAATATAAGTAATGCTTACATATGGTGCAGCTCTAATAGCCATCCTTATCCGATGAAGTTAATGAGCCAATTAGGAACATAGGTCTTGGCTTTCTATATAGTCTACAAAGCAAAAGAAAAGAGGAGGAAAAAAGAGTACTTTGCTCAGTGATTAGATGATATGATGTTATAATTTCAACACCTGGTCCTATGGCTGCATGAAATAGGTCACACCATGTGAGTCATCCACCATTATTGTGCTCACTTTTCTTGACTTTTGTGAATCGTATTTCACTATTCAACTATGCTTTTAAATGGCTAGTGGCACTTGGAAATGCTTAAGAGATAAGTAAGAAGAGGATAATTGAAGGTCTGTCCCTATCTACCTAGAAGAAAGTATTGAGTAACACGTGTGGAATTATTTACTAGCCAAATTGATTTATTTTATTTACTTGATAGCCACATTTTTCGTTTTAGGTTTGGCATGTTAGGCTTGGCATTTCCATGGGATCTTTGAGAAAAGATCCAGACTCTCGTAGTTTTTAATCATCCACAAAATCATTAACCAGACCCTAAATTGCATTATCTTTAAAATAATATAAGTAAACAAAAATTTGCATTACTTACTCGGCTTGTCTAGGCCCCAATCACTATCTCAGACACAGTGAGGCCCAATTGAACAAGAAGTTTGAACAAGAAATTTGCATTAAATTGTGTTTCTTTGGTTACCCAATTCTTTAGAGCCCGTTTGGTAGCAGTATTTAAGTATTGTTATTCAGTTTTCAGTGTTATGGAAATACGTGTTTGAGTGTTATAGAAATACATGTTAGAAGTATTATTGTTATTTAAACACTGAAAACTATTATTTAAACAACAGTGCCAAATATAGCCTAGTTTCTTGTTTACTTGCTATTGGTGGTTTAAAGATCATGTCTTTGTCAGTAGTACTAGCCCTTTTGCAGTGTTGGGGGATTCTTGATTGTTCTTAATTGTTAATTTTTTGTTTAGCGATAATTTGGGAATTCGAGCTCCCACCAGTTGGCAAATGTGTTTAAGGAACTTAGTATAACAACAACAAGAAGCATTAGTCTCAAATTTTGGGGTCGACTATGAATCCTTACCACAATAAACCAAGATAGATATACAATTGGGGATACCCCATTGAAGTGGTGGATGAGAACTTCAACTCAATAGAGAAAACTGAAAACAGAAGGAAAGAAGAAGAAATTCATTCTAGTAGCGGTCTTAGCAAATGAGAAATTTTACCCAAAATAGAGTTTCAAGTTGATAGACCATGACATGTCATTCTATTTCAAACCATTAGAATAATAAGTAAATAATTAGGTTCACCATTTTTTAATAGTTTAAACTTTTAGAACAACTAATAGTTCATCATAGTATTAAAGTAAGTGGTCTTAAGTTCAAATCTTATATCTACTTTACCTCCCATTTAAGAAAGTTAAAAATCACTTGTGTTGGATCCTACATGTTAAAAGGTAGTATAATCTCACACGTTAGAGGGAGTGTCATAATAATGATTAAAATATTAAATCTATAATTTCTTAACTGTATTAGCTTTTGGTATAAGTGGTAAGGTTGTTAATGTATGGTTGCAACCTCTTATTATTGAGGCTTAATATTTTTTACTCCTAAGATTGTTGAAGCCTCAGATTTATGAAGTGAGGTTACTTATTTGTGCCTTCCATGATTGTAGATCACTAAAATTGATTGAAAATTTTTATTTGTGAAAGCCATATATATCCACATTGTTATTTATGGGCATAGGCATGTCTGTAGGATGTATATCAATTAATTGATATACTCTAAATATATTATGTTCACTACTGTTGAGAGTGGACTAGTGGCCTTAGATCCTGGGTTCGAGTCATTTCCCCACTAGGGAAGCGGTGCTGCCCCTTATACTTCATAAAAATGAGGCCTTGCTCGGAGACGGTTAAGGGGTGCTACAATCCCCTCCTAACCATTTTTCTTTTCACCAAAAAAAAAAAATTTATGTTGTGTTTTTCTGTCAAATGACACTTTTGACATTTTTTTAGTTATCTGTAACTCACTACTTGGAATTATACAGCTTACATCTATGTTTATTTGGCTCTCAATAATTTCTTTGCTCTTATTCTCTTCTTCCATTTGCTTCCTTTGTATAATTTTGCATCTAAATCTGTTCATAATTGAGTTTGAGATAGGATACTTCTTTTTTTGTATACATTTTCTTCAAGTAGTATTCAGCATTGACATCGTCATGAAACCTCTTCCTCCAGCAATGACCTAAAATGTTTCCTGCTACTTGAACTTCTTCATTTTCACTCAGTTCTTTGGTGAGTTTTGATTTCTTTGTGCCTTTTATGGTTAGCCCCCCACCCCCACCCCCCATGGCGGCTTTTCTCTCTTTTATTTCTCTTCTTCTAATAATTTGTTTCTTTCACAGAACCTAGAGTTGTGAAATTTTTGCATCACAATGATTTATATCTTGGTTTCGATCATTTCAAACAATAGCTATCTTGGTCTCACAATTGCACCCAAGTTCTTTGAAAGTCAAAGAAAATGTCATGCAATCGTTCCTTTGTTGCGTTTCACTTCCATTAATGAATTGATGATTGTTACAGACTAAGAAATTTTTATGTGTAATGTAGTTTATGTGATTTGTTGCATTGCAAATCCAAAAGGTATAGCAAATGCCTAGAAATCGTTGATAGGACAGGAAAAGAAAGCTTGTTGTGTTCTTTGAAAGGGAGAAAAAGGAAAAGAAAGAGGTAGGGGATTTTGAAAGGCAGTTGAAGTTTTTTTTTTTTTTTGGTAGATGAACAAAAGGCAGTTGAAGACATTATTAATGATTTTAGATGTAACCATTTTTAAAAATGAATAATAATAAATGAAGATTGAAAATGTAATCTAAAAAAATTTAGTGGGAACCCCATCTTCAAAATTCATAACTTTGCGAATGGATTTGCATCATGAGGTATGTCATGAGGTATATGAGGGTTTCGATAAGTTCACTAGTGACTTCTAAATTCTCTAAGAACTAATGAGATTTCTCAATACATTACCAAGTGTTGTGAATTCTCTACAACTGTTTGCGTTCCTTGGCTGAAACCAAAATGATCATGTTATGCAGCATAACAATAATTTACTACTACACGCTTGAAAAGACTAGATGGTTTTGCCCTAGATCCTTTTAAATTGGAAAAAATTATGCAATTTTCATCATTCCATTAAGAAACAAGAGAAGCTATTCTAAACTTCATTTATCTTCTTATTATTACCATTCTAACCCATTTGAGCAAAGTTTTTCTATTGGAAATTTATATAACGTGACTCAAAGGACGCATATCTTGTTGATGCACAACAAAAATTGTATACAATAGTTACTCGGCTAGAGCCATTAAGTGGTCAAGTCTTTTTTGTTTTTGAGAAACCAGACAAGAAGACTAGGCTTTTATTGAATTTTATCTTGTATAGAAAAAAAAAAAAAAAAAAGACACTTATTAGCATGACCTTTTATTTATTATTCATGTACCTTTTATTTATTTATTTTATGTCATAATCAAGTTCATGTTTTTCATGGATTTACACGGCAACATGAGCAAAGTGAATTTTACTCCGTTTCGGTGATATTGTTTTCCTAGTAGGCTAATGCTGTACATATCCATTTTTTATAACTTCAATTGCCTTGTATTTAGGCAACTCAATTGATAGTGCAATGTGGTATTTGAAAAAGAACTTAATGAACATCAAATAACAAGGAGGCAATATCCTTAGGTGGATCGTTGAGCCACACCTGGGTACCCCGACTGCCTTTAGCTTTTTTTGCTAAAGCATCAGCAACACAGTTACAAGAACAACGAGCATGATTGAAAACAGAGGACTGAAAAACCATAGCTTGACAGCGAATGTCTTCAATGACGACTCCATAGGTTGATAATCCAGCACTACCTTGATTTAAAGCATTGATAACCGTGGCTGAATCCCCTTCAAAAATTACTCTCTTAAGACCAATCTCAGCAGCAAATTCGACAGCTTATTGACACGCTAAGATTTCCATATCAGCAACGGTATAAGACAGCAGCACAGAGATAGACAACGCGCCAACAAATTCACCTTTCCAGTCTCTGACAACGACTCCAGTTCCAGCCGAATTTGTAGCTCTGAATATTGCAGCATCAAAGTTGACTTTGTGCTGGTTTAGCTCCAGAGGGCGCCATTGTTGCAGGATGGGGGAGCGATCCACCACCAGGTCCAGTTCTTGAGTAGCCAAGAAATCTTGCAGCAAGTTACCCGCCAATGAGATGATATGAGCCGAAGGTGCACTAGTCGGCCAAAATGGATAGCGTTTCTCCAATTCCACAAGAACCAAGCTGATATAGCAAACACCTCCTTCTGTAATCTTCCTGAACCTGCAAAAACTGAGAGAGTAAGTCACAAAAATTCAGGGGTTGGGGGGCACTCGATTGGTGGAAGCATTGGACTGAGCTCCAAGTACTCTCAACATCCTTGAAAGACCAGATGGCATGCAACGGATCTTCTGGGCAGAGTTGGCAAAGTTCACACTTATCAGAGGACGTAAGAGGTTGCTCATAGTTAGCAGAGTGTCATTTCAAGCTCGCCAAATGAAATGTTTAATCTTGTTAGGAACCCGTAGCCTCCAAACTCCCTTCCAAAGATGTTTTTGAGTATCCACATTCGAGCTTCCTGCTTTGACTGACAGCATCACTGGAAACAAGGAGCTTATAGGCGCTGCTTGTGGTGAACAAACCCAATGGGGAGTAAGCCCAAGCAATTTTATCTGGAGGGCAGTGACGACTCAGTGGAATACCCAGGATAGCAGAAGCTTCATGAGGCAAGAAAAGTTGGTCTCAAGCAATTTTATATGGTCAAGTCAATTGCTCTTATTTGCTTTAACAGGAATTTACTCAAAGAAACAAATCTCTTATGTAATGTCTTAAAATATAAATGAATGCACACTGACATATGCCCAAGGCTTAAATAAGTCCAAAAAAGGTATAAAGATAACATTTTTTCTGGTTTGGTTTTTAGATACAATAATGTCAGAATGGTTGGCTATTAGTAGAGTCCAAAAATGTCTATAAGATTAGAAAGCAAGAGTAGCCAGGGCCCCAAGATCTGCAATGACTCTCTTATGCACAACATACATAACCACTAGTGTTCACCAACTTCCAAGCACTTGTGGTCTTCAATCAGCACAAAAATTTGCCAAGGGACTTTCTTTCTCAAAAAGAGGTCCTCCACTCTAGATATTGTTCAAATAAGTCTGCAAAAATCAAGCTGTATAGCCTCAGTTAATGTTTTTTGCACAGCCAGGCATCTAGTTACATGCCATTTAGTTGCATATGGAAGAACTGCAACAGCTTGCCATCACATGATTTGGCTTCATAGCCAAAACCACCCCATCCACACCATCTCTGCTGGTGTCCCTCAATTGTCAACATCCACAACCCTTCAGAGCTCAATACACTTGCCTTGGTACTTTCCTGCAGTCACTTCGATCTGCCTGATGTGCAATAGAGGCTTATGCATACCTGCAAAACAAAGCATTATCACTTCTTAAGCACACTCTTTTGCACCCTTAAACATCAATCTATACAAATTTGGATTGTCCATCCATTGAGCCAACCACTGCTTCAAAGAGCAAGGAGAAATTAACTCAGTTCCAAGGCTCAAATATAACCCAAACAAGATAGCATGAGCACTTAAGGGATAAAAGATCCATGTTTTCCTCTGCCTCATTGCATAAGACACACTGTCACTCACTATGTTTCGTTTCACTATTTTGATTTGATGAGTAAGTCTTCATGCGTTCCACACAAAAATTATTAACTTCAAAGGAAGCTTCAATCCCCACAAACATGTCTCCTATAATCTAAGTTCTCCTACTTTCAATGGCAGCTAATTTTAACGTTATATCATTGAGGCCATATCAGCTTATCTATAGCTCCTTGCCTTGAGATAGGGGTGACTAAAATTTGACCACACACCTCAGGAGAGTATCACTCCCTAACCTGGTACTGTTTCCAAGTCGAAGTGTCAAGATGACTTTAAATTCCTATTAACAGATGCTGATTGCTTTGAATGACAAAAAATATAAGATTTTCAAGAAATGAATGACAATGATTATGAAAGCTTAACATCTTTCCACTATGATTATGATACATCCTTCTAAATAATAAACCCAATGGGAATAAGATGAGAAAACTTTAATTCTAGATGTAATACAGCAATGATAGCAAGTAAAACAAGAAGGCTTACCAATCTAAGCACTAAGCAGGCTACCTTCTACAACTTTCAACCTTGTCAACACAGTTGTTTGCCTTCTCGAGTTTGATTAAAGTAAAGATGAATATGTCTCAGATGACAAGCTTAGTAATATATAATCAAGTTTGTTGTATGGTCAGGTTCTCTACCGTCTATTGCTGTCCTTTTAATTTAAATTCTAGTTAGGTCTCTTTGCTGGTGTGGGGTGTAAAGGAACCCAAGTGGGCATTTGGGCCTTTTGGGCTGTAGCAAGGAGGGCCGATCTGCTTTTGATCTAAGAATTTGTTAGTACTACGAATCGGCCCATACGCCGAGGGTCCGAGGATACAGCCGAGGGTGAGTTTCTCCTCGGACAGATCCAAGAGAACTTGGAGATTCACTACGAAGGGCAAGGCAGAATTCTGGAAGGATTGTTGGTTAAAAGGGGGAAACCTTGAGCCTTCGAGGTACACCGGTGTTAGAAAAATACCAAAAGCAAAGGCTGCCACCTCCACATTAAAGACTCTGCACCTACCTCCCTAGCCGCATTAATGGGGAAGTGACTCCTAAACAGTAGAACTGAAACTTCTGGTCACTATTCAAAGGCACTAAGAAAAGAAATATCTAGGGGGGAGGAGGTTTGAGCAACACGTGGATAAAGTATCAGGAAAAGAAGTATTTAAGGGGGATGAACGCCAAAGAAATTGGGGGGGGGCCAAGAAACAAAAAAAGAAATTAAGAATTGTAATCTTTGAGAAAGAAAGAGAAATAATACAGAGAGGGTCCTCGGCTTACGTCCGAGGAGGTCTATTTGCAATTATCATTTATTATTTACAAGTGTTTGTAACTTTTAGCCTGTTATCAAGTTCTCAGTACTTCTAACCTAGGTTTCAAGCCCACACTCTACAAATTTCATTGTTTAAGGCTCATTGGGCCTAAGCCCGTAGTTGTCTTTGGGTCCAAGTGCAATTGTGCACTTACAACTGGGTATAATCTAATTAAGGTACAATTTGGAGATAGGACTTTTGGTTTGTTTCAACTCTGCCTGGTATGGTAATGATCTGAAATGGGTATGGATAGCCTTAAGCCAATAATTTGATTCAGAGTGAAAGTTTTAGAAAGGTGGAAAAACTTTCAAGTACATTAAAAGGCAAAAGCACAAAAATCTTATGGTAAAAACTTACATAATTAAGACTTTTAAACTGCGAATTTTACATAATTCATGTTTTAGCAACCGTGTTCTTTTAAACTCGATCAAGGTCTCATCAATGCTTCTACACAAGCAATACATAGGTGATAGGACAATGATGTGAATGATGATTCCCTTACAATCCAGAACAAAAGCTGCACATAGCTGAGGCCATTTAGTACTACTTACTATTCCATATTCTATTATCATAAATCACTTATTCATCAAGGCATGCCTAACAATTGAGCAATATATAGTCATTCAAAACATGTAGTGGTGACAGATAAATCAAAATTAAATGCTTTTAGCATAAAAGATTGTCTCCGGTGAGAGCTTTTTAATTAGTTGTTTATCACATACCTGTTTACATATAGGTACAAAAGCTTAGCTTCCTAATTATGATAGCTTAAGCAAATTACCAAAACCGCTACTGTGTAGATATAGATCCTTTTCAGTTTACCCATGAATCAATTGAGTTGAACCACAAATCACATTAGTATCCTACTTTGAAAAGAATAAAATAAAATTCAGAGCAGATATATATATATATATATATATATATATATATATATATATATATATATATATATATATATAGACTAATTGTTGTAATTGTGATTTATACATGAGTTCACATATATAATTTGTAAAGATGGAAAATTCAATAAAACTTTAATCAAGAAGAAAGATAGTAACTTATGGGCAAACAAGAGAAAAAAATTGATTTAGATTAAAGACAAGGAGTTCAACAATCTTCAATGATGCCCCTTTTTGGAATAAGTGTAAATAACGAAGCTAAGCAATATATGATTTAGAATTTAAAATCAAATCAAACAAAAGTACAAATATATACCAAAAGATAAAACAAATAGCAATTAATTTGGATTCATTGACTTACAGAGTATTTGAACCCAATTTCCAATTCCATCTAGATTCCTGCTAATCATTGATCTCCTCACCACATTCGAAGTATTCCTCACAATCAGAATCACCGAGGAGCCTTTCAATCCTTTTTGGTTGTGGCGCATCATTAGAGCTTCCTTCTCCGCTAGGTCCAACACCTTCGTAATCGACACTAATTCGCTTTGCTTTTTTACCTTCCACTACCACTGCTGAATTGTCGAAATTATGACGAAGGACATCCAAGTCCTCATAAGGAATGATGCTGGTGTTGCTACTTTGAGCCATAGTTCGGTTGAGTTCTTCCATGTCTTTCTTGTATACCATTCGGAACCCGCATTTCTTCACATCCGTGCCTGAACCATTAGTTTTAATTTTAATGCCAATTTGAGTCAATTCATTTGCTTCACATTCGTTCAGTAATTTTATGTCCTTCTCGTTGAAGTACTGAGGAAGCAAATAAAATAGCCAAATATGATCTGATAATAAACCATCTGATGGTACTAATCCAAGCATGAAACCATCGCTTACTTCAGAAGACATTACTTTTCCATTTGCTATGAACTGACAAGATCGTACAAATTTGAAACGAGAAGAAAGTACAACGCAAACATCAATCCCCATCCAGTCATGACACAAATGAGAAGAAGGTTCTTTTATATTCACTTCAGCCCCAATACTTTGATGGATAAACCACTTCGGAATTACAGTTCCAGAAATAATCATGTCATATCTCCAATTGTACTCTTGAAAGTCATATCTACGGGGACGAAAGAGTCCCTAAAACATAAAAAGCAAGTTGTTTATAACACACAGAGAGAGAGAGAGAGAGAGAGAGAGAGAGACCTGATGGTGCTTTCTTATCACAGCCAAAAAGATGTCAATGAAATCTTGATTTTCAGCCAATTTACTGCAATTTGAAAGATAAAGCTCTCCCTTACAAAAAGAATTAGGTTTTCGGAGATCTGGTACCATTTCCAGTGAGGTACAACCATCTCCCCAAATTCGTACGATATCTACTGGAAGATTTAGCAATGATCGAAGACTCGTGCAATTCTTCAAATGCATTTGTTCCAACTTACATAGTCGACTGATGCTATCAGGAAGGCAAACAAAACTATTCCCACTTAGATCTATTTCTTCTAAAGAGAATAAGCAACCAATATCATTAGGGATTTCCCTGAGATTGCAGTCTCGTAGATTCAATTTAGTCAAAGAACACAAACCCGATAGAGAGGACAACCTCGCGGGATTTGCAATTTTTGGCCTTGAAGAAAAAGGGAGGAGATCATACCAAGATGTAGAGTTAAATGATGATAACCCTTTACATCCACTGAAAGATAGCACTTTAAGATTTTTTAAGAGAGCAATGGAAGAAGGCACCTCTGTTATGGCAGTTCCACTCACATCCAGCTCCTCTACACTTTCAGCGTTACCCACATTCTCAGGCAATCTATCAAGTCTTGAGCATCCCGAAATATTCAGGTCTTTAAGCAACTTCAAATTAAAAATGACGCTTGGTAGACACGTAAGACTTTTGCAATCTCTTACGTCCAATAAAACAAGGCTAGTCAAATGCCCAATTGATGTTGGTAGTTTAGTAATAGCAGTTCCATCCAAATAAAGCTTCAATACACGTTGCATGTTTTCTCCAAATTCTGGAATCTTTTTTAGTTTTGAGCAACCAGAAAGAATAAGATCCTCAAGAAACTCCATTTCAAACTTGCTTGGAAGAGTTTTGACATTGACATTTACACAGCCTTTTAGATTGAGACGAGTAAGTCTATTATGAACCCAAGTTGAAGGGTGGATCTCACGTAAATTTAAACAATCTTCAAGAACCATTTCTTTAAGATTTGGGACTCTGATCAAATCAGGGGTCTCTTTAAGGTTTGTAGACCCATTCATTTGGATGATTTTCAACTTCTCAAAAGACTATTAAAAGCAACAAAAAAAAAGAACAATTAGCTTCAACAAATACCTACAATTTAATGGAACTTAAATATAAACAAGTACAAGGATGCTTAAATTACCTTTGCTCCTTTCCAAAGTTGTTCAATGCGGCTACCACACATGTAAAGTTCAACAAGCTCACTTGATTGGAAATTCAATGGCAAAGATTTTGAAGGGTACCCACTCCACTCAAGAAATCTTAAGCTAATAGGAAGATGTTTGGGTTCGTGGAGAAGTTGAACATTACTAATTCTGAGCAATTTAAGATGATGCATCTTTGAAAATGAATCAGGATTCCAATATGCCTCTTTTGATTCAGGCAACTTTAGGACTATGCCTTGAATTGCTTCTGTTCCCTAATAATAATGAACAAAAGGGATTAGAGAATTGCAAAATGTATGACTACCAAAGCTACTATAATTTGAACATAAATAATATAATAGGGTATGTGCTCAAGTTTTTATATAACCTCTTACCATATTATTTGTTAGTACATTGTTAATGTCTTCAAATAACCACAAAATGCTACGTTTTCCAGGCTCTTCAGGGCATTCTTCATGAATTATTTTCCTGGCCATGTCTTGTAGTAAATCATGCATCCACACTTTAAAGTCTTCTATTTTTATAAGAGATTTATCAACTAGAACCTCTAATCCAACATCAGGGTAAAGGCCAAAATAATTTAGTTTCTCTACTACACTATTTTTTTCCTCATGGTTAAAGAAAAATGCAATATATAGGAATATTTTTTTCTCCGTTTCGTGTAGTCCATCATAACTTATTTTAAGTGCTTGGAGAATTGCACCTTCAGGATATTCTTTTATCCTAATTAATGTACTTTTCCATTGATTGATGCTTCTACTGAACAAAAAGGAACCCAAAATCTCAATAGCTAAAGGAAGGCCTTTGGTATATTGTACGACATCTTTGGATAGCTCTAGATAATCTTTGGGAGGATGGCCATTTTTAAAAGCTTTTAAACTCAAAAGATGAAGAGCTTCATCATCACTCAATCCTTCAGCTTCGAATATTTCATCCACTTCAAGTATACGTAGTAAATGTTTGTCCCTTGTTGTTATGATAACTCTACTACCAGAACCAAACCAATTATGCTTCCCAACTAACTTTTTCAACTGGTCTAATTGATTTATATCATCAAGAACGATAAGAATTCTTTTATGACGTAATCTATTCTTGATCACGAAAACTCCCTCGTCAACATCTTGTATACTCATACTTTCATTTAATATTTTTCTAATAAGTTGTTGTTGCAATGGAATTAAACCATCTTTTTCACAAACCTCCCTAACATTAGGGAGAAAGCAACAACCTTCAAACTTGTTTGAAACCATACGAAAAACAACTCTAGCAAGAGTTGTTTTACCTATTCCCCCCATCCCCCAAACCCCTATAATGCGAACATCATCAGACCCTATAGCCAAACATGACTCCAATTCCTTCACTCGAGATTCTATTCCTACTAGGTCTTCAGTATCTTCTAAGAATTCATAACTCAATTTTTGCCATAACTCCCCCACAATATTTTGGATAAGTTGTGCCTCAGACCTGCAATGAAGAGAGAATGATATCTAGTGAGTACCACGCACAAATAGGACCAAAAAAGAAAGTAGACATACAATGTTCTATTCTGTTGGTTAAACCAAGAAAAAGTAAATAACTTGGTGCAAGAGAAATTTGAAAGAAATACAAGATGTAAATTAGTTAGATCAAGTAAAAATAAAAAAGAAGTGTGAACATCTTTGTTGCTTTACTTAAAGTTCAAAACAAGGCTTAAGATAAGAAGAGTATTTATTTGAAGTTTGAACATCTAAAAGCAAGTAATATGTCAAATTGGATTACCTATCCTGTAGGTGCCACCCTTTGAGATTTGCCACTTCTTCTAAAGCAACTTTCCATGTTTGCACTTTCTCTATATCGTCCTTGAAACGTTCTTCATGTTTAAAAAAGGCTTGGGCAAAGACGCCTGTTTGTTTTCGTACATCAGATGGGTCCACATCATAAAATATTGGCAAAACAGTCGTGATCGTCTCTTTCAGGCATCCAATTATCTTTGTAAGTTCATCCAAGCACCATGTTGATGACGCAAAGTTTCTTGAGAGAATGACAATTGTAAATCTCGATTCTTTTATTGCTTTCAAGAGCTCCGGTGAAATAGATTTTCCTATCTCAAGATTTTCCTCGTCTCTAAAGGTAACTATGCCCCTTTGTTTCAAAGCAACATATAGATGGTCTGTAAAACTAGTGCGGGTGTCCTCACCTCTAAAACTAAGAAAGACATCATATTTCCACCGAGGTGTTGAAGAGGAAAATGATGACGAAGAGGAGGCCTTCTGAGAGCTAATGGAAGACATTGGAAATATGTTGGCGGCAAGTATTGAACTACAATAAAGAAAAATATATAAATAAATAAATAAAAGAGGTAGTTTTCAAATAAAATTGACAGAAAAAGTAAAAGAAAAAAAATTAGAGAAAAAAGGAAATATTTGATATGGATGTTTTATTTTAAGGAGGGAGTGAAAGGATAGAAAAAAGAGGTGGACGTGTATAAATTGAAACCTTATGGATTTGAGAAATGAATTTGCAGTAGTGATTGTAAAGCTCAAAAATATCTTAGAAACAACACATGATTCAACTCCTATTATATAATTTCTTTTTTAATAAAGGAATGACTATTATTTTTTCTTTTGTTTGTGAGTATGTGAAAGAGAGACGAAAGACATTAATAAAATAAACTAAGGTCACAACAATCTTTCCACTACACTCAATTTGCTAATTACCTCGCACCATTTAATTTAATTTTTTTAAAATAATAAGACGAAAAAAAACAAGCTATTGGCAACGATCCTAGCCTTACTGGACATTCACACATCCTCTGTTTTCAGTGAAGTCAACATTTTTTGTTTGTTTATTTTTTATACGAAGTAGATAACTCACGTTATTATGATTATTATTTATGCAGAAATTTATTTAACTAACGTTAAATTATTACAAAAGCATCCTCTGTGTTTGTAATTTAACAATCACAGTTCGTATAAGACTAGACAAATTCAGATACTATAAAACAAAAGGTCAAAACCCAGTACAAAAAAATCTGTATGTTCCTCCTCCCCTTTCCCTCTGCTTTCTCATCATCCAAAAGAGAAATCGAAACATATAGATAAATATAAAAAGAATGAAAGAAAGAAATAAAACAGAGAATTCACACAAAACATTGCATAAGAGAAGAGATAGGACCTTGAGGATGCGAGTAGGCTTGAACGATTTGGTGGTAGAAAAAACTGTGTGTGCTCAGTTTGAGAGAGAAAAAAAAAATAGAGTGACAATAATTGAAGAGAAACACTATTATAGATAAAGTTGGAGAGTCAAGGAAAGTTGTATGAACTATGAAGCTTCGTCATTGGAATTGCTTTTACTCGTGGGACTGAATAATTCATCTTAGTTTTATTTTAGTTTATTGGCTTTTTTTTTTAGTCGGAAGATTCCTCTCCATTATGTTCAACAGTCTACAGAGAAAACGAAAAGAGGAGGAAAAAGAAAAAGAAAAAGAGTACTTTGCCCATGTGAGTCATCCACCATTATTAAACTCACCTTTCTTCACTTCTGTATATCTTATTTTACTGTTGAACTATGCTTTTAAAGAGCTGTTGGCACTTGGAAATGCTTAAAGATAATTGAAGGAGAAATTCTGGTACCAACAACTAGTGCATGATTTTGTGCACAACTTGCCTATGTGGTATTTCTAATGTTGTTGGTGGAGGGGTGATGGTGGGTCACTCATCCACCAACCACAACTCGCCACATAGGCGAGTTGTGCACAAAGTTGTGCACAAGTTGATCGCACCAATGAACTCTAATTGAAGGTGTTGTCCCCATCTACCTAGTAGAAAATATTAACTACACATTTAAAATGATTTAATAGCCAAATTTATTTTATTTTATTTACTTGATAGTCACATTTTTCTTTTTAGGTCCGGCATGTTATAGGCTTGGCATTTCCTAATCATCCACACAATTATTCATCAGACCCATAAATTGCCTTACTCACTCGGCTTGTCAGGCCTAAATGTAACTATCCTGATCACAGTTGAGACCCAATTGCAAAAGAAGTTTGGCCCAATGACCTTATAAGTGAACATTTTATATATAAAAAGGACACATAAAGCCCTTCTAACATTTAATTAAAGTTAGGCCCATGGACAATAGGCCTCTATCTCTCTCTCTGTGACTCTCTCACAAGAATATACACCTCACATCCAATGCATGTATCGCCCCTTTCACATTGAGTGGGGCTATACATGAATTTTTTTATACTATTCATAGGTCTTACTGTACTATTTCAACTAACATTCAACTTTATTTACAGTACTTTTAACAAAAAATTTTCAGTTTCAGCAAATAAGCGGATCCTAAACAAACCCTTAGTGTTAGGTTAAAGTGAAAACAATGTTACCATTAATTATTAATTTATAAAGTAATGTTAATGATGATGTGGGACGAAAACACTGACCGTTCCTGGATGGTCATCACCTCAGCAGCCGTCCAGGAGTTATCCTCAGGACGAGGGTAACGGACAAGGCCGTCCTGAGGATGATGGAGAAGCTCCATCCCTCGTCCATGGAATGCGCACAGCTTATCCCGAGAGGACTCGTCCACATAAAGATTTGTGGACGAGGATGCTACGATTGGAATTATCAGGCACACTCGACGAAGAAATTCCAAGACGAGGATATCATACTTAGGAAAATCTCCGAATATAATGTGATAATCCCTTATCCTACGCATAACTGTCATATATCCGTTGTGAAATAGAAATTTAACTCCTAAACGGTTATGACAATTACATTTAATCCTTGTGCCTCCTCGAATCTAGGGGAGGTTCCGGTATTCAATAACCGTCTATGGGAACACTATATAAACACTGATTTGGACAAAGCAAAGGTACGTTGAACAGTTTTTCCCAAAAGATTGGAATTCCATATACCAAGAGAAAACTAACTTTACCATCGGAGGGTTCTTGGCCGGCGGTTCCGGTCACCTTTGATTGTTTTACTTTGTTTTTCAGGCCATTGGAGAGCGAGTTGTCCTTTCAAGTCCGGATCATCCAGCCTACTGATTGAATTGCCTCATCAGTTGGCGCTGTCTGTGGGAAGAAGAGAGAGACTAACAAGAGCAGAGCATACAAACACTACTCAGTCCTTTTTGGTTCAATCGTGTTTTTGTTGTAAAAAGTTACTCTATCCCATACAAAAGGCTGAATGGTTCGAACAAGATCAAGGGCTACCAGCCCAGGCCACCAGGAGAGTAGGGATGCATCCAGCAATCCCCTTCGCGATCGCAGATCAGCACCTGTAATGCCACCGCCTTCTATTCAACACATACAATCCATGGCTGCCGCTATGGCAGAACTGACACGTCAAAACCAAGAGTTGAATAGGGAGATCAACCTTAGGAGGCAGCGTCAAGAAGGGCATATGGAGGGAAGGGCCCCGAGTCAGGAAGGAGGAGGGGAAAATGTAGAGTCCGAGAATCAGACAAGGGGTACCACTTCAAGAAGGATGCCGCACTTGGAGAGAGAAATGAACCAGATGAGGAAAGCCATAGATGAGATGAGGGAGAATATGAGGAGGGCAAACCCAGTAGATGATATGGTCCACCGAACGGACTCCCCTTTCACAGCTTCCATCAACAGCCACCCTCTACCCCCGAAATTCAAAATGCCTTCTTTAGACTCGTACGATGGAAATCCAGACCCTTGCGATCACATTGCAACTTTCAAGACGACCATGCACCTGCAAGGGGTCCCAGACGAGATCATGTGCAGAGCTTTTCCCACCACACTCAAGGGACCAGCGCGAGTGTGGTTCAGTAAGATTCCCCCAAACTCGGTGGGATCATTCGAAGAGCTGAGTAAACTGTTTGTCAACAACTTCATTGGAGGACAGCGTCACAAACGCTCCTTCTCTAGCCTGCTGACTATAGAACAAGGGGAAAATGAAAGTTTGCGATCCTTTATCACCCGGTTTAACAGAGAAGCCTTGACGGTGGACGAGATGCATGACAAATTATTGCTGGCCGCTTTTCACAATGGGGTCAATTCTAACTTGTTCATTCATAAGCTCTACGAGCAGGAACCACAGACTATGGCCGAGCTTGTCCATTCGGCCTAGAATTTTATGAATGCTGAAGACGCTATCATAGCCAAGAAAAGAAAAAGGGCAGAACGCTCGGAAGTGGGCCACCATCGCTATTCGGATCAGGGACCTCGTCCAAAGAAAGTTTGCGTAGACGAGAGGAAAGATAAGGATAGTAAGAAGGCGAGTTCCTCCGCGAGGAATCAGCAATACACCCCCTGACTATGCCACTAGAGCAGGTTCTTATGCAGATCAAGGACGATCCGTCCATAAAGTGGCCGGATAAAATGAAGGGAGACCCCAACAAGCGTAACAAGAGCAAGTACTGTCGCTTTCACAGAGACCACGGGCATGACACGGACAAATGTTTTGACTTGAAGCAGCAGATAGAAAATCTCATTAGACAAGGAAAACTGAGGAATTTCCTTGGACGAGACCAGAGAGATGAGAAAATGAAAGCTAAGGTGGAAGAATCATCACGACCCCCATTAGGAGAAATAAGGGTGATCATAGGAGGAAACTCGATGGCGCAGTCATCCAAGTCAAGAAAGACATATCTGAAGGCAGCGCAGAACATCCAGTTGTCCGGACGGCCTAAGACCGGGGAAGTAGACCAGCATGTCGTTACATTCACGGACGAGGAAGCAGGACGACTTCATCACCCACATGATGACGCGATAGTCATCACTCTACTCATCTCTGACTACATGACCAGGAGGGTGTTGATAGACAATGGAGCTCTGCAGACATCATCTACTACCCCGCATTCCAACAAATGAGGCTAGGACGAGATCAGCTCCGACCAGTAAACTCGCCGTTGGTAGGATTCGGAGGAATGAAGGTGCAACCGGTGGGTACCATCACATTACCAGTGGTTATTGGAACATATCCGCAGCAGATAACCAAGGAGGTAAATTTTCTTGTTGTCGATTGTGCGTCGTCATATAATGCAATTATTGGGAGACCAACTTTGAATAGTTGGAAGACGGTAACCTCTACTTACCACCTGTCCATCAAATTTTCAACTGAGCACGGGGTAGGCCACGTACAAGGGGATCAGTTGGCTGCCAGAGAATGCTATTTGGCTATGCTAGCAATGGACGAGCACATGCAGGAAATGAGTATAGACGGACGAAGAATCGCGGCGGAACCCACTGAAGCACTAGAGGACATCCCTTTGGACAATAACCAGCTTGAGAAGTATACTAGAGTTAAGGCGAGCATGGAAGAGGGGGCAAAGCGCTCTTTGATCCGGTTTCTAAAGAAAAACCTCGATGTCTTTGCATGGAGTCATGAGGACATGCCTGGCATTGATCCGAGTGTCATTACCCATAGCCTGAGCGTGTGTCCCTATTCGAAACCAGTGCGTCAGAAGAAAAGAGTTTTCGCTCCCGAGCGAGACAATGCCATTAGGGAAGAGGTGCAGAAGTTGGTCGCCGCGAAGTTCATCCGAGAAGTTCATTACCTAGATTGGTTGGCGAACGTAGTCATGGTCAAGAAAGCTAATGGCAAGTGGCGAATGTGCGTGGACTTCACTGATCTAAACAAAGCTTGCCCCAAGGATAGCTACCCATTGCCACGCATTGACCAGTTAGTGGACTCGACGGCAGGTCACAGGATACTTAGCTTTATGGACGCTTTTTCAGGTTATAACCAGATTCAGATGAATGAAGCGGATCAGGAGAAGAGCTCATTCATCACGAGCCAAGGGTTGTATTGCTACAAGGTAATGCCCTTCGGTTTGAAGAACGCTGGGGCGACCTACCAAAGGCTGGTTAACCATATGTTCCGTCCTCATATCGGGCGAAATATGGAGGTTTATGTGGACGACATGCTGGTGAAGAGCCAAGACGAGGATAAACATCTGGATGACCTTCAAGAGACTTTGATATGTTGTGACGGTACAACATGAAATTAAATCCGAGCAAGTGTGCTTTCAGGGTTTCGTCGGGGAAAT
This sequence comes from Castanea sativa, assembly GCF_040712315.1. Lineage (NCBI taxonomy): Eukaryota > Viridiplantae > Streptophyta > Magnoliopsida > Fagales > Fagaceae > Castanea > Castanea sativa. The sequence continues at coordinate 8,086,469 of NC_134017.1, forward strand.
TCTTGGGGTTTATGGTGTCGCATAGGGGAATTGAGGCGAATCCAGATAAAATCCAGGCAATACTGAACATGGAGCCACCGAAAAATATCAAGGAGGTCCAGTCTCTCACTAGACGAGTCGCCGCCCTCAACAGGTTTGTATCAAAAGCTACTGACAAATGTTTACCATTCTTTAAAGTCCTTAGGAAGGCTTTTGCATGGACGGACGAGTGTCAACAGGCCTTCCAAGACTTGAAGATGTATCTCATAACGGCACCACTATTGAGTCCGTCTATACCTGGGGAAGAGTTGTACCTGTATTTGGCAGTGTCCCCATACGCAGTAAGCTCAGCGTTAGTCAGAGAAGAGGGGAGAGTCCAAAAACCGGTCTATTACACAAGCCATGCGATGAGAGGGGCAGAAGGACGATACCCGATGATGGAGAAACTAGCCTTCGCATTAATCACGGCTTCCAGGAAGCTGAGACATTATTTTCAGGCACACGTCATCAATGTCCTAACAGACCATCCCATAAAGAAGGCGATGAGCAAGTTGGAAGCTGCTAGACAGCTAGTGCAGTGGGCTGTTGAGCTCAGCGAATTTGATGTCAGATACCTCCCAAGGAGTACGATAAAGGCGCAGGCGTTGGTAGATTTCATCGCAGAATTCACCCCCAGCCAGGACGACCTGAACAAGGACGAAGGAAATGAAATGTGGGTGGTTAATGTAGACGGATCGTCCACACTGTATGCAGGAGGGATTGGAATTGTACTGAAGTCCCCTAAGGGTGATAGGCTGGAGTATGCGGCCCGTTTGCAGTATCCAACTACCAACAACGAGGCTGAGTACGAGGCTCTACTCAAGGGATTGGAATTAGCCAAGTCCTTAGGGGCAGAGTCGCTAACAATCAGAGGAGACTCTCAACTGGTTATTAACCAAGTGAATGGGATATGTGATGTTAAGGAAGATCGAATGAAGAAATACCTTAACAAAGTGAAACGCCTTGCACGAAAATTTTCAGCCATAAGTTTTATTCAACTTCCTAGGGAGGAAAATGCGGAAGCGGACGCCTTGGCAAAAGCCGCTTCGGCAGGGGTCATAGACGAGTACGACAACATCCAATATATGTCGAGCATAGACATCCCTGACATACAGCAGATAGGAAGAGGAGAGAATTGGATGAGTCCAATAATGATTTATCTCAAAGATGGAAGGCTTCCAGAAGACAAGGACGAAGCGAGAAAGTTAAGGGTTAGGTCAGCCAAGTATGTCCTCATAAATGAAGTGCTGTACAAGTGAGGTTTTTCCCAACCTTACTTAAGATGCTTGGCTCCTGACGAGTCAAACTATGTTCTAAGGGAAGTTCATGAAGGATCATGTGGAAATCATTCAGGAGCAAGGTCGCTAGTCCATAAAATCGTCCGCGCCAGCTACTATTGGCCTACAATGCAGGCAGATGCTAAAGCTTATGTCAAGGTATGTGACCAATGCCAGCGCTATAGCAATGTGCCTAGACAGCCGTCAGAATACCAAACCCCAATGATGGCCCCATGGCCCTTCGCACAGTGGAGGCTGGATATCCTAGGCCCTTTTCCCATGGGAATCCGGCAAATGAAGTTTTTGGTGGTGGGAATCGACTACTTTACCAAGTGGGTGGAAGCCGAGCCTCTTGCAACAATCACTCAGCAGAACGTGAAAAATTTTGTATGGAAGAACATTCTATGCAGGTTCGGAGTACCCAGGGTATTGGTATCTGACAACGGATGTCAATTTGACAATGAGCCCTTCAGAGACTTTTGCAATCATTTCGGGATCAAGAATCACTATTTCTCACCCTCCCATCCACAGGCAAATGGACAAGCAGAAGTAGCCAACCGATCCCTGCTGAAAATCATCAAGACTCGGCTCGAGGGGGCAAAAGGGATATGGCCAGACGAGCTACCAGGTGTTCTTTGGGCCTACAGGACAACTGCACGAACTCTGACAGGAGAGACTCCTTTTAAACTAGCCTATGGTAGTGAAGATGTCATACCAGCAGAGGTTCATATGGCAAGTCACCGAGTGATGGAGTACCAAGAGAAAGATAATGAGGAACAACTTTGCCTTGACCTCGATCTTATTGACGAGGTAAGAATGGATGCGGAGCAACAGACGGCAAGGTACAAAAATCTTATGGCCAGACAGCATGACGCCATGGTAAAACCCAGACGGTTCGGCGTGGGGGACCTTGTTCTCAAAAAGGTCTCCTTGGCGACTAGGAATCCAGCTCATGGAAAACTGGGACCCAATTGGGAAGGACCCTACAGGGTAATCAACTGCAAGAGGCAGGGGTCCTACTACCTGGAAGCCCTGGACGGGCGGAAGTTAGAGCATCCCTGGAACGTGGAACATCTTAGGAGATACTATCAGTGATAAGCAGGGATGAGGGAAGTCAATGGCAAAGTTACGGCTATGATTTGCGTGTTTGCTTATATTTGTGTTTGCTTATATCTGCTGCTGTATTTTTACTACTATTATGGTGTGTTACGAATAAAAGTGCACTAGTCCTTAAACTTTTACACTACTTACAGACCAGCTTACGAAAGACGAGGCTATGTACTTAAGTATCTTAATAAGGCACTAGCTTATAGGCATGTGCCATGTTTGTGAACAATGTTCATGTAATAATATGGTTTGAGTTTCTTATGTATTTGATGCATAGATTTAGTTTCCATAATAATATCCACAGAAGGGGAAAAGCCTAAGACGAATTGAAAAAGTTCGGACGCAGAAATGCTCGTCCAAAGCTTTCCTTTAAAAAGGATAAAGCAAAAAGAAAGAAGCCAAGGCCTTCTCGTCCAAAGTTTTCCTTTAAGAAGGATAAAGCAAAAAGAAAGAAGCCAAGGCCTTCTCGTCCAAAGCTTTCCTTTAAAAAGGATAAAGCAAGAGAAAGAAGCCAAGGTCTTCTCGTCCAAAGCTTTCCTTTAAAAAGGATAAAGCAAGAGAAAGAAGCCAAGGACTACTCGTCCAAAGCTTTCCTTTAAAAAGGATAAAGCAAAAGGAAAAAGGCCAAGGCCCACTCGTCTAAGAAAGAAAAGTAAGCCTTAAGGTATAGCATTGCAGAGACGAGCACTCGTCAAGACGAGAAAACATAAACATTATAAACTACTTTCGAGAAGGCGAATAATAATTGCCTAAAGGACAGGCAAAAGTAATGCAGTCATCATCATTGTCCTAAGTGGGTTGTCCATAAAAAGATTGTAGACGGTCATTCAAGACTTAGAGCATTGTTTAAAAGACAATTGCATAAATGATAACAAACAAAGAAGATATTCTTTAACCTAAAAAGGGTAGACGACCACCGTCCAAAAACCCTTATAAAATAAGCATTAAAAGGCATTGTTCATAAACTCATCTAGAACACTCTAGACGAGGCAATTGTACTTGAATACATTTCAAATTCTTAAATACATTTTAAATAAAAGAAAGAAAGAAAAGAAAGCTAAGCGACAATGACAATTGGTTAAAAACAAAAACATCTTCTTCAAGAGGAAGGGGCATCAGCGTTGGGGTCGTCCTGGGCTGGTTTGGTGGAAGCGTCGTCCTCGATGTTGACATCGTCTGAGCCTGTGTGGACGAGAGAACTTGTAGCAGCAGCAAGGTTGAGTTTAATGATGCTAAAGTCAACTTCAGGAAAGCTGTCCATAGCGTCCATCCTAAAATCCTCAAACCCTGCTGCGTAGTTTGTGTCCATCAGGTCAGTAAACTCTTTGGACGCCTTGAATTCCTCCACTGCCTCGTCTTTAGCTTTCTTAAGAAGAAGACTTAGCTCGTCATTTTCCCTTTGAAGAAGCTCCAGACGGTCATCCTTCTTGGCAGCGTCGACTTCCACTCCCCACCAAAGCCTTCAACTCCTCGCCTCGTCCTTGGCCCTTGTTCGCCACCTCCGCCCACGTCCCTACAGTCATTCTTGATCTCTTCTGTTCTTTTCTCTAGAAGGATCCTCGTCCGTCCATCTCCGTGGCTCGCCCGGACGCCATGAACTTTGACATTGCCTACATGGAAGAATAGAAAGTTCAGAAGATAGAATGGGCAAACATGGATAAACCAAGACGAGGAAAAATGCTCACCTTGAAGAGATCGTGGACGTCGGAGTGCTCGAACTGTTTCAAGGACATGTCGTAGCACGCAGCTACGTCCTCGCCTTTCACAGCCTCTTGGAATCGTTCCTAAGCCAGATCCTCATTCTCCAATAAATTGGTAGAAATCCTTCGAGACTGGGACGAGTCAAGAGCAGGAGACTTGGACGGAGTGACACTAAGGGGCGTGGACGAGTCTACGTCAACGACCAGGACGGGTGGCTGGGAAGGAGGATCAGGCTTGGACGACCCAGACTTAGCCTTCTTCCCTCGACGACTTGGCAAGCTAGCCAAGTCCACATGCTTGGACAAGCTTTTCCTTTTTTCTCCAGAAACAAGACGAGGCTGGGGTTGAGGTTCAGATCTAGCTGCCTCGTCGACCACTTCCTTCCCCTTGTTTCCCTTCATGGTTGCCATTCCTAAAAAAAAAATAATAATAATAATAAAAAATAAAAAAAAATAATAATAAAACGAAAATGAAAAACACATATCTTAAAAGGAGCACTCACGTCTACGGGTAGTTAGCTCGTGTGTTAAAGCTTCGACGGACGGTTCAGGGCCGAGTCCCCGCTTGTGTAGACGCTTAAGGGTCACTAACGAGTGAAAGTCTCGTTTAGAATGTAGATGGGCCCTGTGGACGCGATCTCGGTGGAACTTGCTCAAAGAAGGTCGTCCAACGGCTGGAAAGGGAAGAAAGAAGTTATGGTTAGACCATCGTCCAAAGAGATAGTATGTATAATAAAAAGAAAACAAAAATGAAGAGCATAACATACCTTCTGGACGAAGGTTCCCTATGTCTCCAGTATAAGGAGCAAAAGAGTCTCTACCAACCTCAACGGGATGCCCCGCCCAGAAACCAGAGATGAAGAAAAATTCTGTCTTCCAGTTTCTGTCAGACGAGGGCAAAGACTTAATCAGTCTACAGTCATTGCCCCTGGCTGTGAACTGATGGAAGCCTCGAGATTTATTTATCTCGGAGGGTTTATAGCAGTACAAGAACTCGTCCACAGTGATAGGACGATCCCCGTCAAACACCTCCATCCACAAGACTTGCATGGAGACAATTAGTCTCCATGCGTTGGGGTTAAGCTGACACACTCCCAAGCCCAGCCTAGTAAGTAATTCCCTAGCAAAGGCATTCAAAGGAAGTCTAAGCCCCCCTAACAGATAAGCTTCATAAACACCTATTCCAAAACGAGGCTGGCAACACCATTCACCTCGGACAACTAACCTAGGGTTTAGATCATCAGGAATTTGAAACAAACTCCTAAGGGCATCTAACATTCTCTCGTCCGTCCTAGAAGTAACCTCTAGAGCACAACTATAAACGGTTTCCCGCTCGTCCAAAGGGGAGGACGGCGGGGAGCTCGTCGAGGTGTCAGCCCCAGAGGCTGTCCTCGTCCTAAGATTCTCTTGAAAGGTTTCTACAGGAATTCCAGGAACACCAAATGTGTATTCCTCAATTGTGTGACCACTACTACTACTGACATTACTGGAGGTGTCATAGCTAGAATCGTCGTGATACTCATCTATGGCCTTGACCACACTGTCGCTAGACGAACAGGAGGCCATCGAAAACGTCCTAACACTTAAAAAGGAAAGCTAGAATAAGTGTAGAGAGATTACCTGGCTCTAGACGAGGGACACTAAGGACGATGAGGATATTCTTAGACGAAGCGACGGACGAGTGTCAAAGCAGAAAATTTGAAAAAGTGAAAGGGGCATGAGAGGGAAACCACTATTTATAGGCAGAAAAGTCTCGGTAGCCGCAACGACGGAACCAACTAAAAGGCGACACGTGGCGCATGCCTCGAAGGAGTAAAAATAGATGACTGACCCCTATGGATGTGCGACACGTAGTGCATAAAAAAAAAATAAAAAAAGGGGGAGGAACTCGTCCTAAAATCTGTCGATACGTTGCATAACTCCTGGACGAGGGGCAACTGATGTGGGACGAAAACACTGACCGTCCCTGGACGGTCATCACCTCAGCAGCCGTCTAGGAGTTATCCTCAGGACGAGGCTAACGGACAAGGCCGTCCTGAGGATGATGGCGAAGCTCCATCCCTCGTCCATGGGATGCACACAGCTTATCCCGAGAGGACTCGTCCACATAAAGATTTGTGGACGAGGATGCTACGATTGGAATTATTAGGCACACTCGACGAAGGAATTCCAGGACGAGGATATCATACTTAGGAAAATCTCCGAATATAATGTGATAATCCCTTATCCTACGCATAACTGTCATATATCCGTTGTGAAATAGAAATGTAACTCCTAAACGGTTATGGCAATTACATTTAATCCTTGTTCCTCCTCAAATCTAGGGGAGGTTCCAGTATTCAATAACCGTCTATGGGAACACTATATAAACACTGATTCGAACAAAGCAAAGGTACGTTGAACAGTTTTTCCCAAAAGATTGGAATTCCATATACCAAGAGAAAACTGACTTTACCATCGGAGGGTTCTTGGCCGGCGGTTCCGGTCACTTTTGATTGTTTTACTTTGTTTTTCAGGCCATTAGAGAGCGAGTTGTCCTTTCAAGTCCGGATCATCCAGCCTACTGATTGAATTGCCTCATTAAATGACAAAAGTCAAAAACTTACTCATAAATTAATTATTTATTGGTAGATGGAATTTGGCCACAATAAATATAAAACTATCATAACATAATCATGGAAATTGTTGTGAGTTTTTATTCAGGAAGCTTTTTTTTTTTAATTTTTTTTTATACAAGATAGAATTCTACTCTAGCCTAATTTAAGTGTAAATATGTATGAAACTCCCTCCTGGAGACTTGAAACCCAACTCTTACCTCCTACACCCCACAAGTTTTTATACATGTGGAGTGACCACCGCACCAAGGGTGCACGGTGGTATTCAGGAAGCTTATTGAGATTAGGAAAAGAAGATTCATTTAAATAACTAATGAAATTTCGATTAGGAATCTGAACATTTATAAAGAGGCCTCTATAATAGTATTAAAAAAAAGTGATGTAGTACAACTAGTTAACAAATAAACAATACTAACAAATAACAAACTAGTTAACAAATAACTAAATTCGTTAACTAGTTTGTTACGAAAGACACATGAAAAAACGGATTCAAATCTTCTAAATTTCCTAGGATACTCTACTAATGGATTTCTAATCATAACCACTCTTTTATGATTTTAAGGTCTAGATTCTGCCATGTGAACATTCCACTAACAATAGTCTTAAAATAATAAAACAATGTTGCAAACAAAACAATTAAGATTATTGTTAACGGAATGTTGACATGACAAAATCTAAATCATTAAATTATTAAAGAATGGTTAAGATTTAAGGAAATTTATTTTGTAGAGTACTATAAAAAATCTATAGGATCAGAATCTCAAAAAAACATTAAAAAAAAAAGAAATTATTGTGTAATCCTAACCAACAAGAAGAAGACTGATCATTAAAACTGATGATGTAAGCTAACCTGCCATGTCACCCATTATGTGTAACGTCCCTTTAACCCCGTCGGTTCTTCTGAGAGTGTTTTCAAATTTTGTTTTTTAGACCAAATTCAAATTTGAGATGTAAATGGCAGGATCTGAAACCTTTCTTCAAAATTTGTTTTATGGAATATCACATATTTCCCAACACCGAACAAAATGTATTTTTGGTGAAATCGCCTCCAACATCCCACTCACCAGCAACGGCAACCTCAGCACTGCCTTGCTTATCACCGCACGCCTCCTCTATGTTTTCTCTATTGTAATCCCTCGCCTCCTCATCCTGGATATTCAAAATGCTTTGATGGGTAATCCAAATTTTTAGATTTGAGAGGTATGTTGTTCCTTTAACAAAGGATGATAATGCTTCAAGATTCAAGCGATGAATGGGGTGAGTTCTATTTTCCCTTTCTTTTTGTAGGATGAAATTCCCGGATTTCTTAGCCCATGACATTTTATGCCATAGGTGTTCTTGGTGATCTTTTATTTTGTTTTTCTTTAGTTTCCATTGGTATCCATGTTGATCTCTATGATGATTTTTCTTTTGGGTATTTAGGTATTAATGGCCAATTAATTTCACAATTTATGTTCATTCCTTCTGTCACTGACTCATTGTAATCAACTCGTTTGATAAAATGCCCCAATGAAAAGACCATGTCATCTTTAAAGAATTTGGGTATAGGCTTTTTATACAATTGTTTATTTCCATGAGAAAAGCTTAGTTCAATCATCAAGACTCATTCTTGGACCTGTTATCACGTGAACTCTTAAGTGTTGTTTAACTTTAATTTGCAAGTAATTTCAATTGCTATATCTGAGGTGCAATGCTCTATATATTATATCAAGATTAGTGCCATGACCATGCTATAAGTTTTATTCTTTGTTTATGAGTGTTGTGATAATTATAGGCATACATGCATGAGCAGTGGAGTCTGGTCATATTTCCAATTGGCGACCAATCGCATGGAATGAATGTCAATGACAAAGCAAGAGAGAATTGAATCCCTGAAATAAAGTTTAGTGTGCATTATGGTTTCCTAACTTCAACAGATATGGTGAAAATTTGGATAGGCAAAAACTTTTGAACTTTGAATATTGGCTATTTAGATATTGACTTTTATGCCTTGTATGAAGTTCAAGTTATCCTTACCATAGAAAAAATCTTATTTTCACGGCCAAAGGTAATGAATGATAGTATAAAGGCTTGTCAATCTAATTGACAGTAATAATAATTGACATTTGTGCTAGCAAACTTGTGTGCATTTTAATGTACTTTTGAATACAGTTAATGATGCAATGGTAAATATTGGATAGTTTAAACCATGAAGTAGTTAGACAATAGATTTTTATTGATGAACAATAATTTGGTGATTCTGTGTTATGATTCAGACAAACCTGGAAGGCATTTGCATTTTGGAAGATGCTTGGAGTAGAGGGAATCTTGGCTTGCCAAAGATGAGGATGAGCAATAGGCCAAAGATGAGGATCAGCAACTTGAACATGAAGGAGCTGTCATTATTGGCTTTGGATGAGATGGATTCATTAGTTAGAGATAAAAATTATTAATAGCTTATTTCCTAGACTTTCTGAAGTGTAGAGGAGCATGGGGTTGTTTGCTAGTTTTTTTATCTAGCTTATGTTATGAGTTGGGTGTTTATCATAAGTTGTATCGTACATATGTCATGTACTGTATGCTATTTAAAGAGAAACAAATTAATAAAGATGAAAGCAGAAAATTAGAACTCAAATTCTTTTTCCCTCACAATTTCACGAGGCTAGTTCATAACATTCTATAGCGTATATTAATTTAATGGTTGTTATAATGACAGGGAGCATTTGAAGTTATTTTAGGTTGAAATGTCTGGCTATGAACATTGGATAGCTATTACCAGGCAACTATTGCTTCTTATGAAGAATGATGATCCATATTTTTACGCTTGCATTTCAATTTTGAGCATTGCAGCAACTATCTTTGGAATTGCAGCTTCTTACTCCCAAGTTGGTTTCCAAAAGTATTTTCAGTACTAATCATCCCTATAGCAGCTGTAACAGCCCATCCAAAGCTTACTGCATGTCTTGAGCAACAAGATTTTAAAATAAGTTCAATATTTTTTTTTGTCTCTCTTCTATTATAGTCATTTACAACCAATCTCTTTTCCCTCTATTATCACATAAACAAGAAAGAATTAAAAAATATTCTTACAACTAAAGAAAAGAAATTTCCCTCTACTATGCGGATATAAACAAAGAGTGAAAAAAAAAAAAAAAAAAAAACCCTCTTCTGATTAAAGACTACAAGAGAGTTCAACTTAGGGGGAGGGGAAAAATCTCCCTATCCTTCCCATCTACATTGACATTGACCTGATTATCTTAGATGAATAAATCTAAATGTTCCCATTTGGACTTCAATCCTAGCAATTTTACTTTTATCTCCCACTGTTGCTTCAGCTTAGCCTCTAGCCCTCAACCTTCATTCATGGGGAACCTTCGACTGCTCTAATTTGGGCATCAATGCTACTTACCTCTGCAAGTAAAAACTCATGAATATTAATTAAAAAAGAAGTTGCACATGGTTGCTAAAAGTAATATGCATGTGACATCAACTCTAATGGAACTAAACAAGAGATGCTTATGCATTGTTGCATTTGCTTCTTATTCAAATCGATTCTACATCAGTAAAACCCAACAAACCATTTTAATTTACACCATACAAACATCCATAGTTATCATTAAGTTGCATTTTTCTTAAAACACCTCATATGCAAAATTATAAAACACATGAACACATGAAAATAGGAAAAAGAAACTATGCTCTTACAAGTGCCTCATTCAGGCCAAAGCATATATTTCCCCCTTCTAAACCCACTTCCCACCCCAACACAGCTAAAACATGCCCACCACAAATGACACCTTCATATACCCACCCACCAGAAATGAGAGCATAAGCCAACAAAGAAATGCCAAGAAAAACAAGCATTTCCACAAACACCTTAAAGGCAATCTCTCAAGAGGTCAATCATTAAATTTGAAATTCTCAATGAAATTTGATGCAGATGGCATATCTAAAAAATGAAATTTGATGCAGGAGAGGTGGATATTGCTACGGAGAAGAGACTGTGAGAGAGCAGGTTCTTGGAATTTTGATGCAGATGGCATATCTAAAAAATGAAATTTGAAAGTTTGATTGAGATTGCAATTCTAGTAAAGCCAGCCTAATTCACTTCTAAATTTTGAATTCTACTCAAACGGGGTTAATAGATGTTAAGATGGGTAGGGGTTATTGAGCTGATGTGGCACAAAAGCCTATGTAAGCATTTTTTTAATGAGGTGTCTTATATTTATTGGTTGGGACTACACAGTAATTTTCTTATTTATACTACTATTTAAGGGCCTTTTTCTGTTTGAATTGGACATTTTTTTGGTTCAAAAATACCTCCAACACTCCTAAATTTAAGTAGAGACAAAACTGTTCCTTAAAAAAAAGGTAGAGAAAAAACTAAAGAATAGTTAGGTAAAAAAACTTGTACTAAAACATTATTTACAAAATAGGAATATTCTTTATTCAGGTATTTGAAATGCTTCAACAACCTAAACTCATGTTTTCAAAAAAAAAAAATCAATTTTTCTTTTAATTTTTTACCTTTAATAAGTCTTAATCACATCAGCAAAAAAATTTAACCTTAGAGCATCAGCAGTGAAATGGGCAAATGGCAAATGTAAGCCCATTTTACCAATCAAGCCCATTTTATCCACTACAGCAAAACTTGTAAAGTTTAAGGATTGTAAAAAAAATTTGCAATTGTGCTATAGTGTGATTCTAAATGTAGAATCACACCGTAGCTCAATTGTAAAAAAAATATTAATTTTTTATTTGTACATATCAGTTCTCTCTCTCCGCGGTCTCTCATCTCTCTCTCCATCGCTGAACTCTTTCTCACACCAAGCCTCTCTCTTCTCTCTCATCCCCTCTCTCTCTCTCTCTCTCTCTCTCTCTCTCGCCATCACTACCAATTCACCCACCCATCTCCAAATCCCTTTAATCTCAGGCTTTTCTCTATCAGTCGGTCTCTCATTTCTGGGTATTTTTTGTGGTTTCTAGTGGTGGAGATCGGCGAGTGATTTAGGTTTCTAACAGTGGAGATCAGCGAGTTGTGTGGGTTTTTAGCGGTGGTGGGTTTGTGACTGATGTGGGCGTGGGTCAGGTGGTGCAGTGGCGGCAGCGATGGCGTGGTTCGGTGGTGGGTTTCTGGTTTTGATTTTGATTTTGGTTTTTGATTTGGATCGGAGATCGGCGAGTGATTTGGGTTTCTAGCGGTGGAGATCGGTGAGTTGTGTGGGTTTCTAGCGGTGGTGAGTTTGTGACTGATGTGGGCATAGGTCAGGTGGCGTAGTAGTGGCGTGGGTCGGTGGTGGGTTTCTGGTTTTGATTTTGAATTTTGATTTTGATTTGGATCGAAAATCGACAAGTGATTAGCTAGATTTTGCTCAGCGGAAGTGGGTGGTGTGACTGAGAAGCTGGACGGTGGTGGTGGTGTGACTAAGAAGGTTGATAGAGGAAGGGAAATAGAGATCAGAGGGAGAAGTGAGAAATATTTTTATATTATTTTAATATGTAGTATGGTAAAATAAAGTTGGGATGTTGGTGTATTATAAAATGGTATTGTATAATTGATAAAGTGGATTTTTAAGATGGTAAAATAGGATAGGATTGGCATGAGCCATTGTAGATGCTCTTAGAGGCTAGTTGTTGTTGTTGTTGTTATTATTATTATTATTATTATTTTGTGAATATGTGAAAGAGGGGCGAGAGGTCACAATAAAATTCTCAAAAATCTCACAACTACATTAAAGTTGCCAACTACCTTGCACATGGGCCATTTTAAAAATAATTATATGAGAAAAAAGAAGAAGTCAGGCCTAAGCGTGAAAAAATGTATTTTGTATCAAATGTTACCACGTCATTCGTATCAAATATAATAAATAAAAGATATGTATACAAAAATAACTACCTATTAATATGTCTTTTATTCCACACACACACACACAAAAAAATTTAATAGGATAGTTATTTTTTGTGACATATCTCTCATTTATTGGTATTGTAAACTCTTGTGAATTCTGTGGTGATCCTAATATTGCTGGGCATTTAGATTCTTTGTTTGAAAAAGAAAGAAAGAGAAAACAGAGAATTCACACAAAACACTGCATAAGAGAAGAGAGAGGATCTTGAAGATTCGAGTAGGCTTGAACGATTTGGTGGTAAAAAAATAAAACATTCTGTGTGCTCAGTCTGAAAAAGAGAAAAATAGAGAAACAATAATCGAAGAGGAAAACTATTATAGCATGTTGGAGAGTTAAGAAAAGCTATAGGAACTAGGAAGTTTCATCATTGATGAGGGTGATTTTACAAGTTACCAATACCTTAAGAAGGCTGACGGGAGTAGCAAGCCCGTCAGCTCTGGTCAATAAAACGTCTCCTTTTGACGTCCGTGGCTACACCTCATGTCTGACGGCGTTGGGCTGAAGGAAGAAAAGATGACGGAGTTAAAGCTGAAGGTCCTATGCTAACGATCTTACCGGAGACATATGTAGACTGACGACCTTAGGAAGTAAAAGCTGAAGGGGATAACCCAACCTTGATCCATAACTTGTTTTGTCCACCACGTACGTGCATATAAGGAAAGTTCTTGTGCTACACGTTTGGCCTTAGTCAAGAAGATTCCTATAAGGAAAAGGCCTCTAGGTAATACGTAAAATCCATAAATTACTCTTCTAGAAGGAAAGTACTTCCTCACCAAGACGCTTATTTTGGATCCATGCTACTATATATACCCTAAAACCCTCATAAACCACGGTACGCATAATTCACTTCAGCTCTAGCACTTTAGGGTTGTAAAGGAGAAAAGAAGTTCTAACTTGACATTCGGAGGGTTTTTGGCCAGCACCACACCGGTGCCTTTTGTTGGTCTTGTCTATTGTTGTGCAGGTGTTGTTTCGAGTAAAGTGAGGACCATGTGACAACTGGTGGATTTTAGCGCTTCATCAATCATCATGGGAATTGCCTTTACTCGTGGGACCGGATGATTGGTCTTTGTTCCATTTTCTTTATATCTCCGCTCCTAAAAATAGAATCAAAGTTATTGGCTTTTATTATTAGTCCGAAAGGGTTTATCTTCCACTATTGCACTGCGTGTTCAGAAAAAAAAATATGTTATCAATTAAATATTTAAATTTATATATAAAAAATAAATTTATCAACCAAATAATAAATAATATTATATTTGAACGAAATTTGATATGACAAAAAGTTAGACATCTTTAATTTTAGCTAGTCAAATTTGAGGTGTTTAATAAAAAACATTATGGAACAAGTCATTGACATGATTGTCATAAATTGAATTTAGATTATACTTTTTAATTGTTAATTTTTTTTATAAGTATGCTTTTTAATTTAAGAACCAAAACCTTGGCTTTTAGAATGTGTGTTACTATATATAATTATAGTCTGATTTGGTTTTTAAAAGACCCATAAAACTATAGATATTAAATCCATACATTCTCTCCTCCCTAGAGTACATATGCTGAAGAAGTGGTTGATCATTCACTTAGAATTTCCAATAGTCTACTTGGAGAGAGAGAGAGAGAGAGAGAGAGAGAGAGAGAGATCTTAATATGATTTAAGTTAAGAAAATTTTAAAACAAAAAAGTCATGATAAGATTAGCATGTTTACATGTGATGCAGGCATGTAGCTCTAATAGCCGTCCTTAACCAATTGCCAACAAAGGTTTTTCGCTTTCTATAGCCTACGAAGCAAAAGAAAAGGAGTAAAAAAAAAAAAAAAAAATTCGGTTAATATGTGCCCTAGGGGCACACATTAAATTATCTATTTATGGTAAAAATTTTTCAAAAATTGAAAAAATTGTCGATACTTTTTCAATTCTTAAGAAATTTTTGTCCAAAAATGGATACTTATTGTGTGCCCTAATGGCACACACTAACAAAATCCCAAAAAAAAAAAAAAAAACTTTGCTCAGTGTAATGATGATATCATGTTAAAATTCTAACACCTGGTCCCTATGGCTGAATGAAATAGGACACACAATATGACAATTCCACCATTAATATGCTCACTTTTCTTCACTTTTGTACATTAACTTTGCTTTCAAATCCCATCCCCAAAAAAAAAAAAAAAAACTTTGCTTTCAAATAGTTAGTGGTGGGGTCGGACCAGTGGGGGGCCCAAAGGGCCCGGGCCCTCTGACCCTAAGAAATTTTTTTTATTAGGCCCTTCCCCTCCAATCATGAAACAAACCAGGCAGTCCAATCCAGCCCAACTGACAACAACAAACCCAAAAACTTTACAAAACAAAAACTTAAAAAAAATTTTAAAAATCTATTAGCCCAAAAGTTACAAATCAAAACCCACTGCCTTAAAACACTGGATCATCGCACAGAGGAGAAAAAAAAAAGAACGAGATGAAACAGAGCCGGGTTGAGAGAGAAAATGCAAAGAAGAAGAAGAGAAGAGAGACTCAGAGCACATATCATAAAGCCACAGACGTTGGAAATGAGAATTGGAATAAAAAATGGTCAAGATTTTAGGTGAGATGAGAAATAAATTGAGTAGGTCACGTGAGTTGGTTTGGGGAAATGAGAATAGTGGGTGGATGAAAACTTTTTGGAACGTTCTTCTATATAATAACTTAACTTGTTTGTTTTATTTACAAAAAGACCGTTGACAATATTTTTGTAATGACAATTAGAATCGACTCACTTTATTTTTATTTTAAAAAAAATATATTGCCGAGTTACAAAGCTCTCTAAACAGTTATTCACTTCTTTTTTTTTTTTTTTTTTTTTTGAGAATTGAAACTGTTATCCACTTAATTCAACATCTACTAGGCTTTGAACACGCGCACTTTTCTATTTTTTTAAGAAAAAGTTAATAATTTGTATTTATTATAATTTAAGATTACTATATTTCCAATTACAAAATAATTAAAGGTGTGATGGAACTCAAAGGCTAGTATGACGTTGTGTGGATAGATTTTTGAATTCAAAATCTAATATTTATCAATGATAAAATTTATGAAGTCACAAGCTCAAGATATAAATAAGCACCATCGCCGCGTAAGGTGTTTTTATTTTTTGGTGTAGAAAACTATACTTTTTATGTATATATATATATAGATAAAATATAGAATAAAAAAATATATTTAAAAGCACTTTTTTTTTTTTTTTTTTTTGCAGTCACTATCCTTTGGTTTAATGGTATTTGAAAAAACAAAAATACAAGATACAAAAATACCTTTTTCGATTATGTATTTTACTTTATTACTATCCAAATCCTTAGAATTATAGATATAAGAAAGAAAGAAAGAAAAATAATAATAATCCTCTTTCTATTCTTCTTTTTCTTTTTCTTTTTTCTGATTGGCTGGATGAAAATTTAAATTACAACATTTTATCCAACTAATAAAGGGCTAAGATAGCCTTCTTTTCGTGTTCCTCAACTTGAGATACAATCATACACATACACACACAAAAAAAAAAAAAAAAAAAAAATTAATAAGACAAAAACATTAAAGTTATTTTTTATGATGTTTATCTAAAGTGCAAGATAATGGGTAACGAAATCAAACTCACTCTCAATCATCACTCTCCAATAAATAGTTATCCAATTCCTTTATGTGGTTTTCCTCATTTTTCCTTGAGATCTATAATTCTTTCATGTTTGACTCTTTCACAATTCTAGCCACTGGCTCCCCAAGAACCAAAATATCTTCAAGTGCAACTATTGCCTAACGCCCTAAGTACTAAGACCTGAAAACAATTGTATTAGTTCATGGGCAGAAATATTCATCTAACCCGATTACCCAAGATTAAGTAAAATAATTAAATAAAAAAATGGTTGAGAATCACATCAATCAAGACGCAATACATCAGTAATTAACTGAGATTATTTATCCAAAAAAACAATTGTCATTAGAAACATAAATACCCAAAAAAACAAAAAAAAACATGAAATTGGAGAAATAAGTAGAGTATCCCTCTTACCTAGTAATGAAATTCCGTAGAACCACAGAAACAAATTTAAGAGTTGTAAAAGGCAAAATCATTGTGGTTTTAAGTCTGGAATATGGAGTGAAACTGCTTGTTAGTGGATAAGATTTGATTTTAGGTAACTACTTGGGTGTATTTGAATTTTGAAGTGCGACGAGGCTTTTATTTTTTTTTTTTTTTTTTTATAGTGATCCTATTTTGTAGAGTTATTTATTTATTTATTTATTTATTTTATATATATATATAATTTTTATTTTGAAAATCTAATTTATAAGTGGATAAAGCAATTTAAAAATTAATAGGAGAGTGGTCCTATTTTTTAGGCAATGTTTTAGTAGGAGTTAGAGTTGCATTTACCGGATTGTCCTTTAGTTTTGTCTCTACTTAAACATAGGGGTGTAGGGGCATTTTTGAAAAAAAAAAAGAGGAATCCAAACAGGAGAAGCCCCTTAAATAATAGTATTTTTTATTTTGAAAATCTAATTTATAAGTGGATAAAGCAATTTAAAAATTAATAGGAGAGTAGTCCTATTTTTTAGGCAATGTTTTAGTAGAAGTTAGAGTTGCATTTACCAGATTGTCCTTTAGTTTTGTCTCTACTTAACATAGGGGTGTAGGGGCATTTTTGAAAGAAAAAAAAAAAAAGAGAAATCCAAACAGGAGAAGCCCCTTAAATAATAATATAAATATAGATTAAAATGTCAATTTTTTTAAAGACTTTAGGATCACAGTTGGCCTTACCATAACATGTCGTGATGAGAAGGTATTAGATGAGACGGGCGTATAAGCCCATTGTCTCACTGACATGTGGGACCCACTTTCATGGGTCCACATGCGTGAGTCCCATATGTCAGTGAGACAATGGGCTTATACGCCTGTCTCACTCAAGATTTTTTCGTCGTGGTAAGTAGTAAGTACTAGTAAATTAAAAATAAATCTAATAACACTAAAATTTTTATCCCCTTTGTACCATCAATATTAGCTAATTGTAGGTATCTTAAAGCATGCTTCTCCATCAAGTTGAGTTGACAATCAAATCAAAATCACAAATGAAAAATATTCCTTTTTATGCACCTTCAAGGAAGCTTTCCTTCATCAAATTCCATATGATGTGGAATTGGAAATATATTATCGTTTGAAAAAGGTAGCATGAATCATATATGGTATAAAGTGCTAAATTATTGTAAGATAGTACTATGAATAAGAAGTTTATTATAAAATTACTTAGGCTAAAAACCTCACTCTCTTTTATGGAAAATGATAATCTCTATTTAAAATCAATCTATTTCATAATTTAAATTAAATTTTACAAATTTAAAGTATATGAATTTCAAGTTATTTAAAATTTTAAATGAAGATATTTTATCATTATTAAATTCAAAAAATAGAAATCATAACCATAAAATTGATAAAATGAAGAGAATTCTATTAGGAGACACATTAATATTCAATGGACTTAAATAATTTTTTTCCTCTAGACAAACATAAATAAAAAATTAGCTCAGCATCCACTAAGTTAAAACTATGATTTACTCTTTTCTTTTTTTCCATCTAATCTTTTGACTTTCTTCGCAAGGGTTTTAGGTTGAAGAGAAATTATTATGTACTCCCAGAGTACTATAGATGTGTACTTCCTCCTTTCACATGAATGGTGGGTCCTACTAATTAAATTCATGATGAAACCTATCATTTATATGAGAGGAGGGAGTACGCATTTATAGTACTCTGGGAGTACTTAATAATTTTCCTAGGTTCAAATTCCAAAAAACCTCACGAATAGAATCCTCTACATTTTAGTAAGTGGCTCATTAACTAATTATTAATACAATTTGATAAGATTAATAAAATATTTTATCTATTTTGCATAAAATTTTCAATTAATTCCAGGATATACTACTAGTAGTGTTTTAAAATAGTTTACTCAACTAAACTGCCAAGAGCAAGTATTTTCAACGGAAACCTTCAAATCTTTCTTCCCTCGTTATAACTATTGAAACTATATTTTAAAAAAAAAAACAATGTTTACTCAAATGGACACTTATAAAAACGCCACTAATCTACTTCTTCTATAATAAAAAAAAACCACTAATCTAGTATTAATTGTCACATAAACCACCTAATCCTCCGTCAAATATTCAAAATGGCACATATACTCATTCTGTTAGTCTAAAATTACCACCAAGAAAAGAAAAATAGTACGGAGTAGCTCTATTTCCACTCTTTCATTTTCCGTTATTTCCAGAGCTCAAAGAGATCAGTTTGATCCTTTAATTTTCAATCGTACACTCATACAGAAATTACTGGTATTAATTTTTTATTCAATCTTTTCATTTTTGTATATTTTAAAATAAAAATTTTGGTAGAATTAGTTTTTATTTTTATTTTTATTTTTACGTTACATTTGGTTACTTAGAAAACCATCTTGTGGCTGAAATAAAATTTGAAGAAGTTTAGAGGGTCAGTTTTGCATTTTCGCCTAAATTAAGTGTTTTAATGTGGCAACACCATAACCTCACATGAAAATGGACGGTTCACTTGTTCAGCAATTTATTGAAACTTTTCTTAAATTTTTTTCTTACTTTTCTATTGAAGATTCTTTTTTAGATGAACAAAAGGCAGTTGAAGACATTATTACTGATTTTAGATAAAACCGTTTTTACAAAATTAGTAATAAACTAAGAAAAATGCTAATGAATGCCCTAAGGGTATTGGTTAATAATTCATTTAAAGAAAGTTTTTATACGAAAATGAAATAAAGTAATTAATATTTTGACAGCTTTTTTCATTTCTCATAAAAGTGGTATTAAAACTTTTCTAAAATGAATTGTTAACCAATGCTCTAAGAGCATTCGTTAGCATGACCCATAAACTAATAATAACTAAAGATTGAAATGTAATATAAAATTCAATGGAAACTATATGAGGGTTTCAATAAGTTCATTAATGACTTTTTTCCCCCTCTAAGCACCAATGAGATTTCTCAATACATTTAGTAAAACACTTAAAATTGAAAATCTATCAAAAAGCATGATGACATGTTCTAGAATTTATTAGGGTGATGCTTTTTCTTTTTCTTTTTTTCAAAAATATTCCTTGGAGTAACATATAGATGAAAGATGATTTAATTACACCTTAAATGGATCACAATTCTGTTACATATTAGCGTAAATTCTCATTAATAGGATCAATTACAAATATTTGTAATAAAAATTTAAATTTCTAAGGCTATGTAGCATCTTAAATTTTAAGGTAAAATACATTTTACACTCTCAAAGTCTAGGGTCACTTTTAAATCGATTCATTAGCTTTAAAAACTTATAATTTACACCATTTACCATTACAATGATATCAATGTGTCAATTTCATTATAGTCCGTCACATATTTGTGGTTAACCCACCTAAAACAATATTGTGTTATATTTTCCTATTCAAAGTGATATCTTATCTTTTTTTGAGTGTATTAATGATAAGATTTAAATGAAAGTTGATAAAAATGGCAAATTGATATTATTTCAATAATTGATTGTGTAAATCATAAATTTATTTAATATATTTGGTGTATTACATCTTCTTCTCATATAAAAGATTGAATCCATATTAAGAATCACATTTATTTTAGAAAGAGGTGTAATATTCCATTTTTTTTTTTGAGAAACATCACAATTGTAATATTCCATAGTTAGGAAATAATTTCTCATGCAAATTGCATACTTTATAATTAATCAACCAATTTGAAGGAAATCTTAAATTGGGTTGTGTGAATGGCATTTTAGCATATCTTTTAAGATCAACATTTGCCCTTACCACATGAATTGGCGTATTTATGACCTTATGCCAATCACAAATAAAATCATTTGAAATCTTGAATCTTGTTGATCAAACATTGCATTACATATCCATGTTTGTAAATATAATGGGTGCATACAGGGCATCTTTAATTTTAGCCATTTGAATTTGATGGGGTTTAATAAATAAATAAATTATCAAGCAAGTCATTGACATAATTACCATGAATTGAAATCATGCTTTTCAATTTAAGAACCAAACCCTTGGTTTTTTGAATTTGTGATCATATTTAAGTATAATCCGAATTGGTTTTCAAAAGACCCTTAAAACTTTAGATATTAAACTCATACATTCTCTCCTCCCTAACATATATATGCTAAATACGTGGATAATATTTCACTTTATAATGCACAATGGTTTACTTCAAAAGTCAAAAAAAAAAAAAAAAGGGACATCTTCACATGATTTAGGTAAAGAAATTCTTTAAACAAAAAAAAAAGTCATGATAATATAAGCAATGCTTACATATGGTGCAGCTCTAACAGCCATCCTTATCCGATGAAGTTAATGAGCCAATTAGCAACATAGGTCTTGGCTTTCTATATAGTCTACAAAGCAAAAGAAAAGAGGAGAAAAAAAGAGTACTTTGCTCAGTGATTAGATGATATGATGTTATAATTTCAACACCTGGTCCTATGGCTGCATGAAATAGGTCACACCATGTGAGTCATCCACCATTATTGTGCTCACTTTTCTTGACTTTTGTGAATCATATTTTACTGTTCAACTATGCTTTTAAATGGCTAGTGGCACTTGGAAATGCTTAAGAGATAAGTAAGAAGAGGATAATTGAAGGTCTGTCCCTATCTACCTAGAAGAAAATATTGAGTAACACGTGTGAAATTATTTACTAGCCAAATTTATTTATTTTATTTACTTGATAGCCACATTTTTCGTTTTAGGTTTGGCATGTTAGGCTTGGCATTTCCATGGGATCTTTGAGAAAAGATCCAGACTCTTGTAGTTCTTAATCATCCACAAAATCATTAACTAGACCCTAAATTGCATTATCTCTAAAATAATATAAATAAACAAAAATTTGCATTACTTACTCGGCTTGTTTAGGCCCAAATCACTATCCCAAACACAATGAGGCCCAATTGAACAAGAAGTTTGGCCCAACAACCTTGCAAGGGAGCATTTATAAAAATTAGAAGGAACATGTAAGGCCCTTTTAACATTTAATTGAAGTTGGGCCCATGGGCCAGCAACATATCTCTCTCTCTTTCTCTTCAATCCCCGACTACATGGTAGAAAATAGAATTAATAATTGTTTTTTAACCTTTAAACCGTAACATTACAAATTTACAATGTAATTATCCTAAATTGATAGGTACTTTGCAGGAGTCTGTTGCACTTTTTGAGTTCCAAAAAAGAGTGAGTTTGAGGTGGAGGAAAAAAAAAAAATATATATATATATATATATATATATATAAACAAATGGAAAAGGGGAGACTTTAATTTTTTTTTTCTCATCATAAAGGAAATTAGTTACATCATTAAGCTACTACTTACAAGACTCTTGGTAATATATTGATAATTGAGGGTAGGGAGATTTGAATCCTAGATGTCTTTGTTAAAAATGAAAGAAACTATCATTTTTGGCCTTACCATCACCTATTAAAATGTCACTTTTTTGAGACTTTAGGATCACTTTTGGCCTTACCATCACATTTTCTGGTAAATACTAGTGAATGAAAAATAAATCTAATGATACCAAATTTTTTTATAATTTTGTCATAATTTCTTAGGTGACTTGTTGTGGTTAATGTATAATAAAAGTAATAATAGTGCGAGGTTAATGTGAAAGCAACATTTTTATAAAACAAAACAAAAAAAAAAGTAAAAAAGTGATCTTATTTCAATCACAACTTAGCATTTTATCAAGTTATAAAAAAATCTTTCTAAAAAAAAAAGTTATAAAAAAAATTTGTGAAAACTTTTATAAACACGAGAAATTTATTGTTAATTTGACACAACACACAAGTCCAAACGGAATTTTACTGTTAATAAATAAATAGAATTTGGTAGAAGGACAAGTCTAAACGCCACGACCATGATGACAACGATGATGATTCCATTGTCAAGATTGACCCCAGCTCTGCTACAACTTTCAGCTCTCAATTTTTCTGAATTTTCATTTATGTTTCTTGGTTATTTTTGTTAACCCAGTTGAGAGAATTCATGATTACTTGTATTAAATTGTGTTTCTTTGGTTACCCAATTCTTTAGGGCCCGTTTGGTAGCAGTATTTAAGTATTGTTGTTCAATTTTCAGTGTTATGGAAATACGTATTTGAGTGTTATTGTTATTTAAACACTGAAAACTATTATTTAAACAATAGTGCCAAATATAGCCTAGTTTCTTGTTTACTTGCTATTGGTGGTTTAAAGATCATGTCTTTGTCAGTAGTACTAGCCCTATTGTAGTGTTGGGGGATTCTCGATTGTTCTTAATTGTTAATTTTTTGTTTAGCGATAATTTGGGAATTTGAGCTCCCACCAGTTGGCAAATGTGTTTAAGGAACTTAGTATAACAACAACAAGAAGCATTAGTCTCAAATTTTGGGGTTGACTATGAATCCTTACCACAATAAACCAAGATAGATATACAATTGGGGATACTCCATTGAAGTGGTGGATGAGAACTTCAACTCAATAGAGAAAATTGAAAACAGAAGGAAAGAAAAAGAAATTCATTCTAGTAGTGGTCTTAGCAAATGAGAAATTTTAACCAAAATAGAGTTTCAAGTTGATAACATGTCATTCTATTTCAAACCATTAGATTAATAGGTAAATAATTAGGTTCACCATTTTCTAATAGTTTAAACTTTTAGAACAACTAATAGTTAATCATAGTATTAAAGTAAGTGGTCTTGAGTTCAAATCTTATATCTACTTTACCTCCCATTTAAGAAAGTTAAAAATCACTTGTGTTGGATCCTACATGTTAAAAGGTAGTATAATCTCACACGTTAGAGGGAGTGTTATAATAATGATTAAAATATTAAATCTATAATTTCTTAACCGTATTAGCTTTTGGTATAAGTGGTAAGGTTGTTAATGTATGGTTGCAGCCTCTTATTATTGAGGCTTAATATTTTTTACTCCTAAAATTGTTGAAGCCTCAGATTTATGAAGTGAGGTTACTTATTTGTGCCTTCCATGATTGTAGATCACTAAAATTGATTGAAATTTTTTATTTGTGAAAGCCATATATATCCACATTGTTATTTATGGGCATAGGCATGTCTGTAGGATGTATATCAATTAATTGATATACTCTAAATATATTATGTTCACTACTGTTGAGAGTGGATTAGTGGCCTTAGATCCTGGGTTCGAGTCCTTTCCCCACTAGGGAAATGGTGCTGCCCCTTATACTTCATAAAAATGAGGCCTTGCTCGGAGACGGTTAAGGGGTGCTACAATCCCCTCCTAACCATTTTTCTTTTCACCCAAAAAAAAAAAAAAAATTTATGTTGTGTTTTTCTGTCAAATGACACTTTTGACATTTTTTTAGTTATCTGTAACTCACTACTTGGAATTATATAGCTTACATCTATGTTTATTTGGCTCTCAATAATTTCTTTGCTCTTATTCTCTTCTTCCATTTGCTTCCTTTGTATAATTTTGCATCTAAATCTGTTCCTAATTGAGTTTGAGATAGGATACTTCTTTTTTGTATACATTTTCTTCAAGTAGTATTCAGCATTGACATCGTCGTGAAACCTCTTCCGCCAGCAATGACCTAAAATGTTTCCTGCAACTTGAACTTCTTCATTTTCACTCAGTTCTTTGGTGAGTTTTGATTTCTTTGTGCCTTTTATGGTTAGCCCCCCACCCCCACCCCCACCCCCACCCCCCATGGCGGCTCTTCTCTCTTTTATTTCTCCTTTTCTAATAATTTGTTTCTTTCACTGAACCTAGAGTTGTGAAATTTTTGCATCACAATGATTTATATCTTGGTTTCGATCATTTCAAACAATAGCTATCTTGGTCTCACAATTGCACCCAAGTTCTTTGAAAGTCAAAGGATTATGTCATGCAATCGTTCCTTTGCTGCGTTTCACTTCCATTAATGAATTGATGATTGTTACAGACTAAGAAATTTTTATGTGTAATGTAGTTTATGTGATTTGTTGCATTGCAAATGCCTAGAAATCGTTGATAGGACAGGAAAAGAAAGCTTCTTGTGTTCTTTGAAAGGGAGAAAAAGGAAAAGAAAGAGGCAGGGGATTTTGAAAGGCAGTTGAAGTTTTTTTTTTGGTAGATGAACAAAAGGCAGTTGAAGACATTATTAATGATTTCAGACGTAACCATTTTTAAAAATGAATAATAATAAATGAAGATTGAAAATGTAATCTAAAAAAATTTAGTGGGAACCCCATCTTCAAAATTCATGACTTTGCGAATGGATTTGCGTCATGAGGTATGTCATGAGGTATATGAGGGTTTCGATAAGTTCACTAGTGACTTCTAAATTCTCTAAGAACTAATGAGATTTCTCAATACATTACCAAGTGTTGTGAATTCTCTACAACTGTTTGCGTTCCTTGGCTGAAACCAAAATGATCATGTTATGCAGCATAGCAATAATTTACTACTACACGCTTGAAAAGACTAGATGGTTTTGCCCTAGATCCTTTTAAATTGGAAAAAATTATGCAATTTTCATCATTCCATTAAGAAACAAGAGAAGCTATTCTAAACTTCATTTATCTTCTTATTATTACCATTCTAACTCATTTGAGCAAAGTTTTTCTATTGGAAATTTATATAACGTGACTCAAAAGACGCATATCTTGTTGATGCACAACAAAAAATGTATACAATAGTTACTCGGCTAGAGCCATTAAGTGGTCAAGTCTTTTTTGTTTTTGAGAAACCAGACAAGAAGCCTGGGCTTTTATTGAATTTTATCTTGTATATAAAAAAAAAAGACACTCGTTAGCATGACCTTTTATTTATTATTCACGTATCTTTTATTTATTTATTTTATATCATAATCAAGTTCATGTTTTTCATGGATTTACACGGCAACATGAGCAAAGTGAATTTTACTCCGTTTTGGTGATAATGTTTTCCTCGTAGGCTAATGCTGTACATATCCATTTTTTATAACTTCAATTGCCTTGTATTTAGGCAACTCAATTGATAGTGCAATGTGGTATTTGATTCATTTGAACAAGAACTTAATGAACATCAAATAACAAGAAGGAGGCAATATCCTTAGGTGGATCGTTGAGCCACACCTGGGTACCCCGACTGCCTTTAGCTTTTTTTGCTAAAGCATTGGCAACACAGTTACAAGAACAACGAGCATGATTGAAAACAGAGGACTGAAAAACCATAGCTTGACAGTGAATGTCTTCAATGACGACTCCATAGGTTGATAATCCAGCACTACCTTGATTTAAAGCATTGATAACCATGGCTGAATCCCCTTCAAAAATTACTCTCTGCAGACCAATCTCAGCAGCAAATTCGACAGCTTTTTGACATGCTAAGGCTTCCATATCAGCAACGGTATGAGACAGCAGCACAGAGATAGACAACGCGCCAACAAATTCACCTCTCCAGTCTCTAACAACGACTCCAATTCCAGCCGAATTTGTAGCTCTGAATATTGCAGCATCAAAGTTGACTTTGTGCTGGTTTAGCTCTAGAGGGCGCCATTGTTGCAGGATGGGGGAGCGATCCACCACCAGGTCCAGTTCTTGAGTAGCCAAGAAATCTTGCAGCAAGTTACCCGCCAATGAGATGATATGAGCTGAAGGAGCACTGGTCGGCCAATTCCACAAGAACCAAGCTGATATAGCAAACACCTCCTTCTGTAATCTTCCTGAACCTGCAGAAACCGAGAGAGTAAGTCACAAAAATTCAGGGGTTGGGGGGCGCTCGATTGGTGGAAGCATTGGACTAAGCTCTAAGTACTCTCAACATCCTTGAAAGACCAGATGGAATGCAACGGATCTTCTGGGCAGAGTTGGCAAAGTTCACACTTATCAGTGGACGTAATGTGCCAGGGAAAGAGGTTGCTTATAGTTAGCAGAGCGTCATTACAAGCTCGCCAAATGAAATGTTTAATCTTGTTAGGAACCCGTAGCCTCCAAACTCCCTTCCAAAGATGTTTTTGAGTATCCACATTCGAGCTTCCTGCTTTGACTGACAGCATCACCGGAAACAAGGAGCTTATAGGCGCTGCTTGTGGTGAACAAACCCAATGGGGAGTAAGCCCAAGCAATTTTATCTGGAGGGCAGCGACGACTCAGTGGAATACCCAGGATGGCAGAAGCTTCATGAGGCAAGAACAGCTGGTCTCAAGCAATTTTAAATGGTCAAGTCAATTGCTCTTATTTGCTTTAACAGGAATTTACTCAAAGAAACAAATCTCTTATGTAATGTCTTAAAATATAAATGAATGCACACAGACATATGCCCAAGGCTTAAATAAGTCCAACAAAGGAAAAAAGATAACATTTTTTCTGGTTTGGTTTTTAGATACAATAATGTCAGAATGGTTGGCTATTAGTACAGTCCAAAAATGTCTATAAGATTAGAAAGCAAGAGTAGCCAGGGCCCCAAGATCTGCAATGACTCTCTTATGCACAACATACATAACCACTAGCGTTCACCAACTTCCATGCACTTGTGGTCTTCAATCAGCACAAAAATTTGCCATGGGACTTTCTTTCTCAAAAAGAGGTCCTCCACTCTAGACATTGTTGAAATAAGTATGCAAAAATCAAGCTGTATAGCCTCAGTTAATGCTTTTTACACAACCAGGCATCTAGCTACATGCCATTTGGTTGCATATGGAAGAACTACAACAGCTTGCCATCACATGATTTGGCTTCATAGCCAAAACCACCCCATCCACACCATCTCTGCTAGTGTCTCTCAATTGTCAAAAACATCCACAACCCTCCAGAACTGGATACACTTGGCTTGGTACTTTCCTGCAGTCACTTAGATCCGCCTGATGTGCGATAGAGGCTTATGCATACCTGCAAAACAAAGCATTATCACTTCTTAAGCACACTCTTTTGCACCCTTAAACATCAATCTATACAAATTTGGATTGTCCATCCATTGAGCCAACCGCTGCTTCAAAGAGCAAGGAGAAATTAACTCAGTTCCAAGGCTCAAATCTATTCCAAACAAGATAGCGTGAGCACTTAAGGGATAAAAGATCCAAGTTTTCCTCTGCCTCATTGCATAAGACACACTGTCACTCACTATGTTTCGTTTCACTATTTTGATTTGATGAGTAAGTCCTCACGCGTTCCACACAAAAATTATTAACTTCAAAGGAAGCTTCAATCCCCACAAAAATGTCTCCTAGAACCTAAGTTCCCCTACTTTCAATGGTAGCTTATTTTGACCTTATATCATTGGGGCCATATCAGCTTATCAATAGCTCCTTACCTTGAGATAGGGGTGACTAAAATTTGACCAGACACCTCAGGAGAGTATCACTCCCTAACCTGGTGCTGTTTCCAGGTCGAAGTGTCAAGATAACTCTAAATTCCTATTAACAGATGCAGATTGTTTTGAATGACAAAAAATATAAGATTTTCAAAAAATGAATGACAATGATTATGAAAGCTTAACATCTTTCCACTATGATTATGATACATCCTTCTAAATAATAAACCCAATGGGAATAATATGAGAAAACTTTAATTCTAGATGTAATACAGCAATCATAGCAAGTAAAACAGGAGGGCTTACCAATCTAAGCACTAAGCAGGCTACCTTCTACAACTTTCAACCTTGTCAACACAGTTGTCTGCCTTCTCGAGTCTGACTACTGTAAAGATGAATATGTCTCAGATGATATGCTTAGTAATATATAATCAAGTTTGTTGTATGGTCAGGTTCTCTACAGTCTATTGCTGTCCTTTTAATTTAAATTCTAGTCAAGTCTCTTTGCTGGGTATAATCTAATTAAGGTACGATTTGGAGATAGGTCTTTTGGTTTGTTTCAGCTCTGCTTGGTCTGGTAATGATTTGAAATGCGTACAGAAAACCTTAAGCCAATAATTTGATTCAGAGTGAAAGTTTTAGAAAGGTGGAAAAACTTTCAAGTACATTAAGAGGCAAAAGCACAAAAATCTAATGGTAAATACTTACATAATTAAGACTTTTAAACTGTGAATTTTACATAACTCATGTCGTAGCAACCGTATTCTTTTAAACTCGATCAAGGTCTCATCAATGCTTCTACGCAAGCAATACATAGGTGATAGGACAATGATGTGAATGATGATTTCCTTACATTCCAGAACAAAAGCTGCACATAGCTGAGGCCATTTAGTACTACCTACTATTCCATATTCTATTATCATAAATCACTGATTCATCATGGCATGTCTAACAATTGAGCAGTATATAGTCATTCAAAACATGTTGTGGTGATAGATAAATCAAAATTAAATGCTTTTAGCATAAAAGATTGTCTCCGGTGAGAGCTTTTTATTTAGTTGTTTATCACACACCTGTTTACATATGGGTACAAGCTTAGCTTCCTAATTATGCTAGCTTAAGAAAATTACCAAAACCACTACTGATGTAGATATAGATCCTTTTCAGTTGACCTACAAATCAATTATGAAGAATGTAGATGATATAGATCCTTTTCAGTTGACCCACGAATCACATTAACATCCTACTTTAAAAAAATAAGAATTTCAGAGCAGAACAGAAAAAAAAAAACATATATATATATATATATATATATATATATATATATATATAAATCATTTGGACTCTTTTAAACAAAAAAAAGCATTTTCTTTGGCTGACAGTTAGTAAACAACCACATAAAACCTTCAAGAAAGCAAGATGCTACATCTAGCTAGACTAATCATTGTGATTGTGATCTATACAAAACTTTAATTAAGAAGAAAAACAGTGACTTGCGGGCAGTCAAGAGAAAAAAGTGGATAAAGAAAAAGGACAAGGAGTTCAACAATCTTCAATGATGCCCCTTTTTGGAATAAGTGCAAATAACGAAGATAAGCAATATACTATTTAGAATTTAAAATCAAATCAAACTAAAGTACAAATATATACCAAAAGATAAAACAAATATGAATTAATTTGGATTCATTGACTCATAGGGTATTTGAACCCAATTCCCAATTCCATCTAGATTCCTGCTAATCACTGATCTCCTCACCACATTCGAAGTACTCCTCACAATCCGAGTCACCATGTAGCCTTTCAATCCTGTTTGGGTGTGCCACATCATTACAGCTTCCTTCTCCACTAGGTCCAATCCCATTGTAATAGTCACAAGTTTTCTTTGCTTTGTTATCTTCTGCAACCACTACCGAATTGTCGAAATTATGATGGAGAATATCCAAGTCCTCATAAGGAATGATGCTGGTGTTGCTACTCTGAGCTATAGTTCGATTGAGTTCTTCTATGTCTTTCTTGTATACCATTCGGAACCCGCATTTCTTCACCTCTGATCTTGAATCAATGATTTCAATTTTAATGTCAATTTGACTCAATTCATTTGCTTCACATTCGTTCAGTAATTTTATTTCCTTCTCCCCGAAGTACTGAGGAAGCAAATAAAATAGCCAAATATGATCTGAAAATAAATTAACATGTCTGCCAGGAACTACTGTAGAAGACATTACTTTTCCATTTGCTATGAAATGACAAGCTAGTTTAATATTGAGATGAGAAGAAAATGCAACGCAAACAGCAATCCCCATACAGTCATCACACAAATGAGAAGAAGGTTCTTTTATTTTCACTTCCGCCCCAATACTTTGATGGATAAACCACTTCGGAATTACACTTCCAGGAATAACCATGTCATATCTCCAATTGAACCCTGGATTGTCATATCCACGGGGACGAAAAAGTCCCTAAAACATAAAAAGCAAGTTGTTTATAACAGAGAGAGAGAGAGAGAGAGAGAGAGAGAGAGAGAAAGACCTGATGGTGCTTTCTTATCACAGCCAAAAAGATGTCAATGAAATCTTGATTGTCAGCCAGTTTACTGCAATTTGAAAGATAAAACTCTCCTTTACAAAAAGAATTAGGTTTTTGGAAATCTAGTACCGTTTCCAGTGAGGTACAACCATCTCCCCAAATTTCTACGACATCTACTGGAAAATTTGGCAATAATCGAAAACTCGTGCAATTATTCAAAAGGATCTTTTCCAACTTACATAGCTGACTGATGCTATCAGGAAGGCAAACAAAACTATTCTCACTTAGATCTATTTTTTCTAAAGAGAATAAGCAACCAATATCATTAGGGATTTCCTTGAGATTGCAGTCTCGTAGTTTCAATTTAGTCAAAGAACACAAACTCAATAGAGAGGACAACCCCATGGGATCTGCAATTTTTGGCCTTGAAGAAAAAGGGAGGAGATCATACCAAGATGTAGAGTTAAATGATGATAACCCCTTACATCCATTGAAAGATAGCACTTTAAGATTTTTTAAGAGACCAATGGAAGAAGGCACCTCTCTTATACCAGTTCCACTCACATCCAGCTCCTCTACACTTTCAGCGTTCCCCACATTCTCAGGCAGTCTCTCAAGTTTTGAGCATCCCGAAATATTCACATCTTTAAGCAACTTCAAATTAAAAATGTTGCTTGGCAGACATGTAAGACTTTTGCAATCTGCTACATTTAATAAAACAAGGGCTGTCAAATGCCCAATTGATGTGGGTAATTTAGTAATAGCAGATCCACTCAAATAAAGCTGTAATACATGTTGCATGTTTTCTCCAAATTTTGGAATCTTTTTTAGTTTTGAACAATCAGAAAGAATAAGAACCTCAAGAGACTCCATCTCGAACTTGCTTGGAAGAGTTTTGACATTTACACAGCCTTTTAGATTGAGAAGAGTAAGCCTATTATGAACCAAAGTTGAAGGGTGAATCTCACGTAAATTTGAACAATTTTCAAGAACCATTTCCTTAAGATTTGGGACTCTGATCAAATTAGGGGTTTCTTTAAGGTTTGTGGACCCATTCATTTGGATGATTTTCAACTTCTCAAAAGACTATTAAAAGGAACAAAAAAAAAAAAAAAGAACAATCAGCTTCAACAAATCCCTACAATTTAATGGAACTTAAATATAAATAAGTACAAGGATGCTTAAATTACCTTTACTCCTTTCCAAAGTTGTTCAATGCAGCTACCACACATGTAAAGTTCAACAAGCTCATTTGATTGGAAATTTAATGGCAAAGATTTTGAAGGGTATCCACTCCACTCAAGAAATCTTAAGCTAATAGGAAGATGTTTGGGTTCGTGGAGAAGTTGAACATTACTAATTCTAAGCAACTTAAGATGATGCATCTTTGAAAATGAATCAGGATTCCAATATGCCTCTTTTGATTCAGGCAACTTTAGGACTATGCCTTGAATTGCTTCTGTTCCCTAATAATCATGAACAAAAGGGATTAGAGAATTGCAAAATGTATGACTACCAAAGCTACTATAATTTGAACATAAATAATATAATAGGGTATGTGCTCAAGTTTTTATATAACCTCTCTTACCGTATTATTTGTTAGTACATTGTTAATATCTTCAAATAACCACAAAATGCTACGCTTTCCAGGCTCTTCAGGGCACTCTTCATGAACTATTTTCCTGCCCATGTCTTGTACTAAATCATGCATCCAAACCCCAAAACCATTCATTTTTATGAGCGATTTATCAACTAGAACCTCTAATCCAACATTAGGGTATAGGCCAAGATAATCTAATTTTTTCACTACACTACTTTGGTACTCATGATTAAAGAAACAGGCAACATATAGGAATATTTTTTTCTCTGTTTCATGTAGTCCATCATAACTTATTTTAAGTGCTTGGAATATTGCACGTTCAGGAAACTCTCTATTCTCATTAATGTACTTTTCCATTGATTGATGTCTCTATTGAACAAAGAGGAACCCAAAATCTCAATAGCTAAAGGAAGGCCTTTGGTATATTGTACGACATCTTTGGATAGCTCTAGATAATCTTTGGGAGGATGGCTATTTTTAAAAGCTTTTAAACTCAAAAGATGAAGAGCTTCATTATCACTCAATCCTTCAGCTACGCATATTTCATCCACTTCAAGTATATCTAGTAAATGTTTGTCCCTTGTTGTTATGATAATTCTACTACCAGAACCAAACCAATTATGCTTCCCAACTAACTTTTTCAACTGGTCTAATTGATCTACATCATCACAAACAATAAGAATTCTGTTACAACGTAATTTATTCCTAATCACGAAATCTCCCTCATCAACATCTTGTATACTTTCGTTTAATATTTTTCTAATAAGTTGTTGTTGCAATGGAAGTAATCCTTCCTTTTCACAAACCTCCCTAACATTATGGAGAAAGCAACAACCATCAAACTTCCATGAAACCCTATCAAAAACAACTCTAGCAAGAGTTGTTTTACCTATTCCCCCCATCCCCCAAACCCCTATTATGCGAACATCATTAGACCCTATAGCCAAACATGATTCCAATTCCTTCACTCGAGATTCTATTCCTACAAGGTCTTTAGTATCTTCAAAGAATGCATAATTCAGTTTATGCCATAACTTTCCCACAATATCTTGGATAAGTTGTGCCTCGGACCTGCAATGAAGGGAGAATGATATCCAGTCAGTACCACCCATAAATAGTATCAAAAAAGAAAGTAGACATCCAATGTTCTATTCTGTTAGCTAAACCAAGAAAATGTAAATAACTTTGTGCAAGAAAAATTTGAAAGAAATACAAATTGTAAATTAATTAGATCAAGTCAAAATAAAAATGAAGTGTGAACATCTATGTTGCTTTACTCAAAGTTCAAAACAAGGCTTAAGATAAGAAGTGTACTTATTTGAAGTTTGAACATTTTGTAGGTGCCACCCTTTGAGATTTGCCACTTCTTCTAAAGCAGCTTTCCATGTTTGCACTTTCTCTATGTCGTCCTTGAAACGTTCTTCATGTTTAGAAAAGGCTTGGGCAAAGGTGCCTGTTTGTTTTCGTACATCAGATGGGTCCACATCATAAAAAATTGGCCAAATAGTCATGGTCTTCTCTTTTAGGCATCCAATTATCTTTGTAAGTTCATCCAAACACCATGTTGATGACGCAAAGTTTCTTGAGAGAATGACAATTGCAAATCTCGATTCTTTTATTGCTTTCAAGAGCTCCGGTGAAATAGATTCTCCCATCTTAAGATTTTCCTCGTCCCTAAAGGTAACTATGCCCCTTTGTTTCAAAGCAACATATAGATGGCTCGTAAAACTAGTACGGGTGTCCTCACCTCTAAAACTAAGAAAGACTTCATATTTCCACTGAGGTTTTGAAGATGAAAATGATGACAAAGAGGAGGTCTTCTGAGAGCTAATGGAAGACATTGGAAATATGTTGACAGCAAGTATTGAACTACAATAAAGATTAAAAAAAAAAAAAAAAGAAGAAGGTATTTTTAATTAAACTTGGAAAGAAAAATTAAAAGAAAAAAAGAATGATTTGATATGGATCTTTTATTTTAAGGAGGGAGTGAAAGGATAGAATAAAAGAGATGGATGCGTATGAGAAGTGTAAACTTACGGATTTGAGAAATGAATTTGCAATAGTGATTGTAAAGCTCAAAAAATATCTTAAAAACAACACATAATTCAATTCCTATTATATAATTGCTTTTTTAATAAAGAAATGATCCTTAGTTTTTCTTTTATTTGAATGTGAAAGAGAGATGAAAGGCATTAATAAAACCAAGGTCACAACAATCTTTCAACTACACCCAATTTGCTAATTAGCTCGCACCATTTAATTATGTTAAAAAAATAATAATAAGAAAAAAAAAAAAAACCAGCTAGTGTCAGTGATCCTAGCCTTGTTGGGCATTCACATCCTCTGTTTTCAATGAAGTAAAAAAAAATTTGTTTTTTTATTTTTTAAACAAGGTGGATAACTCACGTTATTATGATTATTATTTATGCAGAAATTTATTTAACTAACATTAAATTATTACAAAAGCAAAACCCAGGAATAAAAAGAAGTCAAAACCCAGGAAAAAAAATCTATTTAACTAACATTAAATCATTGCAGAAATTTATTTGTAATTTAACAATCACTGTTGGTATAAGAGGAGAAATTCAGATACTATAAAACAAAAAGGTTAAAACCCAGGGAAAAAAAAACATCTGTATGTTCCTCCCCTTTTCCTCTGCTTTCTCATCATCCAAAAGAAATCGAAACATATAAATAAATATAAAAAGAATGAAAGAAAGAAATAAAACAGAGAGTTCACGCAAAACATTGCATAAGAGAAGAGATAGGACCTTGAGGATGCTAGTAGGCTTGAACGATTTGGTGCTAACAAAAACTATCTGTGTGCTCAGTTTGAGAAAGAATAGAGAGACAATAATTGAAAAGAAACACTATTGTAGACATCCAATGTTCTATTCTGTTAAAGTTGGAGAGTTTAGGAAAGTTGTATGAACTAGGAAGCTTCGTCATTGGAATTGCTTTTACTCGTGGGGCCGAATAATTCATCTTTGTTTGATTTTAGTTTATTGGCTTTTTTTTTAGTTGGAAGATTCCTCTCCATTATGTTCAATAGTCCATAGAGCAAACGAAAAGAGGAGGAAAAACAGAGAGAGTGCTTTGCCCAGTGTAATGATGAAATAGGACACACCATGTGAGTCATCCACCATTATCAAGCTCAGTTTTCTTGACTTCTGTACATCTTATTTAATGTTTAACTATGCTTTTAAAAAGCTGGTGGCACTTGGAAATGCTTAAAGATAATTGAAGGTCTTGCCCCTATCTGCCTAGGATAAAATATTAAGTTCACATTTAAAATGATTTAGGACCCATTTGTATTTTATTGTTGTTTAAATGACATAAAAATACGTGTAGGTGAAAAAGTGTTATGAAAATATATGTTGTGTTAACAAAAATTGTTGTTTAAATAACACTAATAAACACATACCCTAATAGCCAAATTTATTTTATTTTATTTACTTGATAGCTACATTTTTCCTTTTAGGTTCAGCATGTTATAGGCTTGGCATTTCCATGGGATCTTTGAGAAAATATCCAGTTACTGTAGTTCCTAATCATCCACAAAATCATTCCTCATACTCATAAATTTCCTTACTCACTCGGCTTGTCGTAACTATCCCGAACACAGTTGGGACCCCAATTGCAGCAGAAGTTTGGCCCAATGACCTTGTAAGTGAACATTTTATATATAAAAAGGACACGTAACGTAAGGTCCTTCTAACATTTAATTAAAGTTAGCCCATAGACGACATCATACCTCTATCTCTCCCTACAAGAAGATATACCATGCATCCAATCTCTTTCACATTGAGTGGGGGATACATGCACCGAATACATGGTCTAATACCACCTCCCTTCAACCCTTAACTACATGGTAGAAAACAGAAATAAGAACTTTGTTTAACCACTAAACCATATAATTACAATATAATTATCCTAAATCTATAAGCATTTCATAGGAAAAAAAAATGCTAAAACCATAATAAATTACACTAGTTTTGCTACAACTTGCCACGTTTATCTATATATATATATATATATTTAAAAGTTGAAGCGCAGAGTTTAATGTTACTATGCTTTTGTTGAGTCACATCAGCGCCACATCATCAACCTATTTTCAATATTTTCTGTTGTTTTAAATTATTTTTCTCCTTATTAATTTGTCACTTTACAATTATACATTTACTTACTTTTACTTTTTTTATCTCCCCACTACTTCATACCTTAACCTTACAATTTCTTCATCCCTTCATCTCCCTTTTATTTTGACTCTTCTTCTCTCCAATTTTTTTACTATACAAAATTTGTTATTTTCTATTCCATTCAATCCATATATTGTTCACACAAAAAGGTGTATACTCTCTCTCTCTCTCTCTCTCTCTCTCTCTCTCTCGATATAAATATATATATATATATATATAAATTCTTTCTTTTGGTGGATGTTTAATTCTTTAAATTGAAGAATTTTTATGTTTAACTCTACTTTAGGTTGATATGATTTGCTTATATTTAATTTTTTTTTATCCTTTTAATTTTATTTTCTTTGTTTGTTACATTTTATCCTATGAAATTACGAAATGATTTAATGTTATCCTATTATATAGCATGATTTGGATAATTTGGTGTTTACAAGTATACATTTTCTTTTGAATATTCTTCTACTCATCTTCTTTTATATAATTTTGTTATTTGTCTCACATTCTCTTCAAAAAAAGGTGATTGTTCTCTCTCTCTCTCTCTCTCTCTGTATTATTAATTCTATCTTGCAACTCTATTTTAGACTGATGATTTTTTTTGTCTTTACTTTTGGATGATACACTGTGGTGGTGTGTTTTTTGAGTTATTTATCACATGTACTCTCTATCCCTCTTATAGTTATGGTTTGAGTTAATTTTTAGATATTTTTGAAGTGAGATAATTATGTATTTGAATGTCTCTATAAATTATTTGAGTAATATCAATTGTAAATATGTGATAAGGTTTGGTTATCATGATAATCTTCTTAAAATAATGAGAAATTCAAATAATTAATTTTGGAACTTAAAAATTTTAGTTGTAGAAAAAAAAAACCATAACACACTATACAAAAGTTTGAATAATATAGACCACTTGAAAATAAAAAGAATAATATTTCTATCTTTTACCTCAAAAAAAAAAAAGGAAAAATATGAATCAAATGCACCTAAGTTTGTTATTATAAAAAAAAAAACTCAAAATAATAGAATGCTATATTTGTAGAGATGGAGAGATGAAAAATAATTTTAGAAATAATATCTTCAGTATGTTTTATAGAATAAATCATACATTATACCACATTATAAAATAGTTGTATATTCCCACGCATCGCGTGGGTCTGCGACTAGTTACAATATAACTATCCTAAATCCATAGGTATTTCATAAGAAAAAAAGCTAAGGCCTCAACTTTTTGCCGTATGGCGAGTTGTGTTGGAAGTTGTATAGTTTGTTGTGCTAAGTGGTGTGTTGTGGCAAAGGTTATGTAATCTATTGTGGTCTTAGCATTGTTGTTCCATAAGCGTTTGTGTGTGCCTTTTGAATTTCAAAAAGTGAGTCTAAGGTAGAGGTTATATATATCTGCTTAATTTTTTTTTAATGTATTGATAATTGGGGTGGAGGATTTGAATTCTAAATATCTCTATTAGAAATGCCAAGAGGTAGCATTTGAGCTATAAGACTCTCAGTAGCTGTCCACTTAATTTAATTAACACCTATTAAAATGTCATTTTTTTAGACTTTAAGATCACTTTTGGCCTTACCATCACATTTCATGGTAAATACTAGTAAATTAAACATAAATCTAACGAGATTTAACTTTTTTCATAATTACTTTTTTTTTGTTATACATTTTTCATAATTACTTACGTGACTTGTAGTTGATGTATAATAAAAGTGGTATTAGTATTAGGTTAAAGTGAAAGCAATGTTACTCTAATCACAACTTACCATTTTATCTTTCTAAAAAAAAATTACCATTTTATCAAGTTATGACAAAAGTCAAATACTTCTCTCTAACATTACTTATAAATTAATTATTAATTTATAAGTAATGTTAATGACAAAAGTCAAAAACTTACTAATAAATTAATTATTTATTGGTAGATGGAATTTGGCCACAATAAATATAAAACTATCATAACATAATCATGGAAATTGTTGTGAGTATTTTATTAAAGAAGCTTAATGAGGTTAGAAAAAATTATTCATTTAAATAACGAATGAAATTTTGATTAGGAATCAGAATATTAATAAAGAGGCCTCAATAATAGTATTTAAATAAAAAAAAAAGGAAACAAAAATGAAGAATTGAGGAAGTACAACTACAATTAAGTAAACAATACTAGCAAACTAGTTAACAAATAACTAATTCTAATTCGTTAGACACATATGAAAAAAAATACAAAAGCATATGTAAAAAATGTAAAAAAATTTGTAAGGAAAAATCTAATCTAAAATACAATTCCTAGTTTAAAACTACACTTTATATTAGTATTGTTTTTCTATAACGAAGAATTTGACTTATGAGTCTTCGACACTATTTATTTTTTTATTCTAAAGAAACACTTCATGATTTGCATCAATTTCATACAAATTGTAAAAAATGGCATCTCGATCTCAAACTTCATGATTTATTTTTTTCGACACGCTAAGGCTTCCATATCAGCAACAGTATGAGACAATAGCACAGAGATAGACAACACGCCAACAAATTCACCTCTCCAGTCTCTAACAACTACTCCAATTCCAGCCGAATTTGTAGCTCTGAATATTGCAACATCAAAGTTGACTTTGTGCTGGTTTAGCTCTGGAGGGCACCATTGTTGCAGGATGGGGGAGCGAGCCACCACCGGGTCCAGTTCTTGAGTAGCCAATAAATCTTGCAGCAAGTTACCCGCCAATGAGATGATATGAGCTGAAGGCTGCACCGGTCGGCCAAAATGGATAGCGTTTCTATGATTCCACAAGAACCAAGCTGATATAGCAAACACCTCCTTTCTGTAATCTTCCTAAACCTGCAAAAACCGAGAGAGTAAGTCACACAAATTCAGGGGTTGGGGGGCGCTCGATTGGTGGAAGCATTGGATTGAGCTCCAAGTACTCTCAACATCCTTGCAAGATCAGATGGCATGCAACGGATCTTCTGGGAGAGTTGGCAAAGTTCACACTTATCAGAAGACGTAATCTGCCTGCGAAAGAGGTTGCTCATAGTTGGCAGAGCATCATTACAAGCTCGCCAAATAAAATGTTTAATCTTGTTAGGAACCGTAGCCTCCAAACTCCCTTCCAAAAATGTTTTTGAGTATCCACATTCAAGCTTCCTGCTTGTCTGATAGCATCATTGGAAACGAAGGAGCTTATAGGCACTGCTTGTGGTGAACAAACCCAATGGGGAGTAAGCCCAAGCAATTTTATTTGGAGGGCAGCGAAGACTCAGTGGAATACCCAGGATGTTCATAAGGCAAGAAAAGCTAGTCTCTGAAGGAAAGCAAGCTTGAAGGTTTTAACAATGGCGAATTGTTGGAACAGAGAGAGAGAGAGAAATGAAGGATTAAAAGTAGAATTCTATTAAGCTTGCATAAAATGAATACAACACCTACACTCTCTATTTATACATTACACAATTGGTAACTGTTTTGGAAGATTTCAACTTAACAAACTCTAACAAACTCCTAACTAACTAACAGAAATATTACAGTTGTACATCACCCATAAATATCTAGATTAGAGCTATAACAGAACACTGAAGGAGGAAGAAGAACAGAGCAAGCCCAATGTTCAAGCTTAAGTTGAAGGAGTTTCTGAAGCATCAAAACGACGTTGCCTGGTTTAAGTATGATGTGGCATGCGTGAATAAGATTGAGACCAAATACGACGTCATGCCTCATTAATTCAAAACGCTGTCATTTGTCTTTTTAATAGTAATAGAGCCGTTACAAAAGTAGTCTTTAGCTCTGGGCATCTTCAACCTCTGTAATCCTATTTTCATCCCCCCTCAAAACCAAGGGGTCAAGAGAGACCATGGTTTTGGAGCGCAAATAGAGAAAACGAGAAGAAGAGAGACTCTTTGTAAATATATCAGCAAGCTGATCACTAGTGGCAATATAATGAACCTGAAGATCTTTGCAAAGCACTTTCTCTTGCACAAAATGGTAATCCACCTCCACATGCTTGGTGTGAGCATGGAAGACTGGATTAGAAGCAATGGTGAGGGTAGAGACATTATCACACCAGAGTTTAGGACCAAAGGAGAGGAAAATGCCAAGATCTTTCAACACTTGGAGAATCCAACATAGCTCGGCAACAGTGGTGGCCAGAGCGCAATACTCTGACTCGGTGGAAGAGCGAGAAACAGTGTCTTGTTTCTTAGCACTCCAAGTGATAGGATTGAAGCCAAGATACCCCAAAAAACCAGTAGTTGAGCGACGATCAAACGGATCATCGGCCCAATCTAAATCGGAAAAGGCAGAGAGGGATAAAGGACCAGGTCTAAAGAAAATGCCCAAATTAGGAGTCCCATTGACATACCTCAAAATACGCTTGGCTGCAACCAAATGAGCATCACATGGAGCTGACATGAACTGACAAACTTGATGCACAACAAAATTGAGGTGTGGTCTGGTGAAGGTCAAATAGTGAAGAGACCCAACAATGCCTCGATACTCATGAGGATTGGCAAGCAAGGATCCAGTGGTAGGAATCAATCTAAGATTGGGGGCATAAGGAGTCTTAGCAGGCTTAGCAGAAAGCGTATTGTGCTTCTGAAGAAGATCATGAGCATATTTGATCTGATTGAGGAAAAGACCATTATGAGATCTTGTAACTTGTAACCCAAGGAAGTAGTGGAGATTTCCAAGGCCCTTGAGTTCAAACTCAGAGCTTAATTGAAGAATAAGAGATTGCAAGAAGGAAGGACTATTGCCAGTAAGCATAATGTCATCAACATATACTAACAAATAGTCCAAGAACTTCCCATGCCTTAGAATAAAAAGAGAAGAGTCAGCAACAGAAGCTATGAAGCCCAAATGAAGAAGATGGGAAGAAAATCTCTCAAACCAAGCCTTTGGTGCTTGTTTGAGACCATAGAGGGATTTTTGCAACTTA
The DNA here is from genome assembly GCF_040712315.1 of Castanea sativa. Taxonomy (NCBI): domain Eukaryota; kingdom Viridiplantae; phylum Streptophyta; class Magnoliopsida; order Fagales; family Fagaceae; genus Castanea; species Castanea sativa. The sequence goes on from NC_134017.1 coordinate 8,127,634, forward strand.
CAAACATGATTGGAAAAAGCTGGATCCACATATCCTTGTGGCATAAAGACCTCCTCCTTCAAAAGACCATGAAGAAAGGCATTTCAAACATCTAATTGTTTGAGGGGCCAATTGAATTAGATTGGAAGAGATAAGATCAGTCTAACAATGGGAGGTTTGATGACAGGACTAAAGGTTTCATCAAAGTCAATACCATACTGTTGATGAAACCCCTTAGCCATAAGTCTTGCCTTGTACTTGTTGATGCTACCATCACTGTTATGTTTCAATTTGAAGACCCATTTACAACCCACTACATTTTGAGATGGTGAAGGAGGAACCAAAACCCAAGTGCCTTGTCTGGTGAGGGCATCAAACTCTTCATCCATGGCATTACACCATTGTTGATACTAAGCAACAACCTTATACGTGGGAGGCTCAGTAACAGTATAATCAATCTGAGCCTTCTCAAAGGAAGAAGCACCAAAGGCCTCAAGCTTGAAAATACCTGCCTTAGACCTGGTGATCATAGGATGAACATTCGGAGCAGTCACAGAAGGCATAGGCACATCAACAGAAGGAATAGGAACAAAAATAGGGGCAGGTAAAGCTGATGGATCAAGTGCAGGTGCAGGCAAGGTTGCAGACACAGGTAAGATGGATTGATCAGGAAGAGGTGAAGATGGCAGTAAAGTAGACATTGAGACAAATGTAGAGGGAGTGGACTCAGAACTAACATTAGGAAAAGAAGTACAAGTAGGTAATTGGGAGAGAAATGATAACCAATGATTGATGAAACAAGAATTGGAAGATAAAGTTGTGTGAGAAGGAGGGTCTGAAGCTAATATGGAAGAGAGAAAGGAGAGAAATTTAGCTTCATTAAAAAGAACATGCCTAGAAATATAAATCCTATGAGTGCTAGGTTCAAGACAGATATAACCCTTAGAATGGGTAGGATAACCAAGAAATATACATGGTTTGGTATGAGGCTGAAGCTTGTGTTTATTGTAGGGTCTAAGAAGAGGGAAGCAAGTGCAACTAAAGGATATAAGATAGAGTAGATCAGGTTTAGATTGGAACAACATTTCCCATGGTGATTTGTGATTGAGTAAAGGTGTGGGAAGTCTATTAATAATGTGTGTGGCTGTGGACACTGCATAAGACCAATAAGACAAGGGTAAAGATGAATGGGAAAGCATTGTGAGAGAACACTCTACAAGGTGCCTATGTTTCCTCTCAGCTGTGCCATTTTGTTGGGGAGTATGAGGGCAAGAAATTTGATGTATGATACTCTGATTAGAACAAAATTTGTAAAAGGCAGTGGAAGTAAACTCACCCCCTCCATCAGTTCTCAAAATTTGAAGAGAGGTTTGTAGTTGATTCTCAACATAAGCTTTGAAATACTTGAAAACATCAAACACATCAGATTTATGCTTAAGGAGATACAACCAAGTGAATTTAGAAAAGTCAATAACAAAGACAAGATAGTATTTGAAGTTATTTATAGAAGTAATAGGAGCTGGTCCCCATACATCACTGTGCACAAGTTGAAGGGGTTTAGAGGCAACAAAATTAGATTTATTGAAAGGTAATTGATGCATTTTACCACTAAGACAATGCTTACAATGACTATCTGAAACAGAAGCAGATTTATTACAAATAGCAGATGCAGGAAGAGAAGAAAGTGCACTTCTAAGCACACTATCACTAGGATGTCCTAGTTTGTGGTGCCATAGCAGCCACTTATGTGATTTTTGTACATGGAAAGATGCAGTAGTAGAGTCGTGTAGCTGTGAAGGGGAGTGATTGAACTGTGTAGATGAAGAAATAGATTGTGAAGAAGGATTGTTGAAGAGCTTTGGGTAGATTGGGTAAACCCCATTCTCACTCAATCCCTTGTAAAAGATTCTCCCCGTAGGAACATCCTGAATGGTAAGTTTGTTAGCATCAAAATGACAAGAGCAATTATTGTGTAAGCAAAATTTATGAACAGAAATGAGGTTCATTGCTATTCTAGAAACATGCAGCACATCCTTAAGTAAGAAATTATGGTATTTGGTAGAGAGAGAAGCATTACCAATATGATTAATAGGAAGGTTTTTCCCATTCCCAACTGTGACTTGTCCTGAGCCTTTGTATTGTGATTGAACAGATAGATTGTTCAAATTAGCAGTGAGATGATCTGAGGTTCCTGAATTAGCCAATTAAGGATCTTGACAATTGGTTAAAGCTGCATTAGATGCAAAAGCCATTGCAGCTAGTTTGGTTGGTGGATTCTTGCCTTAATAGGCAAAATCCATTCTATGATAGCAGTCAACAGTAATGTGACCTGCCTTTCCACAAATTTGGCAGATAGGCCTTTCATTCTTAAAGGCTTGACCTCCAAACTAAGCAGCTCCCAATTAAGCAATCTGAGACGTATTATAATTCTGTTGAGGCTGAGGTGAGTAGAATTAGTGTGGACCTTCACCACTACCATTGAATCTTCCTCCACCCTTACCTCTATTACCGTTGTTCCTTCCTCTTCCTCTATTAAAACCACCATGATGATGTGGTTGATGATTGTTGGAATTCTTGTTACCAGAAGCAAACATAGCCAGAGAATGTGAAACATTGTTAAGATTCTCTGCCATGACCTATTCTTCACTTTGCAACATGATTGAAAGTTGTTCATAGGTAATCGGTTCACTTTTGGTACGGATTGCTGAACAAAAGTGAGCAAAATCCTTTGGCAAACCAAAAAGAATAATACAAATGAGTTCTTTATTATCCACAACCACTCCAACTGCAAGAAGCTTATCACGAGCAATCTTAATCTTCTGCAGAAAGGTGTTAACTGAATCAGAACTTTCTTGAGACTTTGGAGTTCTAACTTCAAATTAAGGATATTTGCCCTTTAGTTTAATGTAAACCTCTGTTCCAGAGTGTTCCAAACTTCTCTTGAAGTGGCAATTCCAACCACAAGAGAGAAAACTTGTGGAGTAAGAGTAGAATTAATCACAGAAAGAAGAGCTTTATCTCTGATTTTCCAGGTATGAAACTCTGGATTCACACTTGAGGATAAGTGCCCTTGAGCATCCAGAAGAAATTGACCAGGTTGTGGAGTTGAACCATCAATGTGTTCAACTAGAGAGTAAGCTTCTAGTACTGTGATTAACTGGTGCTTCCATGGAATATAGTTTATGTAATCAAGCTTGATTGACATCAAGTTTGACATATTAGAGAGTAGCAACAATGGTGAAGGTGTTTGAGTAGTGATCAGTGGTGGTGGTGGTGAAGGAGTAGTACTTGTAGGAGTAGGTGAGGCCATGGATTCAGGTTCCAATACCATGAAGGAAAGCAAGCTTGAAGGTTTTAACAATGGTGGATTGTTGGAACAGAGAGAGAGAGAGAGAGAGAAATGAAGGATTAAAAGTAGAATTCTATTAAGCTTGTATAAAATGAATACAACACCTACACTCTCTATTTATACATTACACAATTTGGTAACCGTTCTAGAAGATTCCAACTTAACAAACTCTAACAAACTCCTAACTAACTAACAGAAATATTACAGCTGTACATCACCCATAAATATCTAGATTAGAGCTATAACAGAACATTGAAGGAGGAAGAAGAACAGAGCAAGCCCAGCGTTCAAGCTTAAGTTGAAGGAGTTTCTGAAGCATCAAAATGACGTTGCCTAGTTTAAGTGTGATGTGGCACGCGTGAATAAGACTGAGACCAAATTCGACGTTGTGCCTCATTAATTCAAAAGGCTATCGTTTGTCTTTTTAATAGTAATATAGCCGTTACAAAAGTAGTCGTTAGCTCTAGGCATCTTCAACCTCTGTGATCCTATTTTCAGTCTCAAGCAATTTTAAATGGTCAAGTCAATTGCTCTTATTTGCTTTAACAGGAATTTACACAAAGAAACAAATCTCTTATGTAATTTCTTAAAATTTTAATGAATGCACACAGACGTATGCCCAAGGCTTAAATAAGTCCAAAAAAGGTATAAAGATAACAATTTTTCTGGTTTGGTTTTTAGATACAATAATGTCAGAATGGTTGGCTATTAGTAGAGTCCAAAAATGTCTGTAAGATTAGAAAGCAAGAGTAGCCAGGGCCCCAAGATCTACAATGACTCTCTTATGCACAACATACATAACCACTAGCGTTCACCAACTTCCAAGCACTTGTGGTCTTCAATCAGCACAAAAATTTGAAAGGGACTTTCTTTCTCAAAAAGAGATCCTCCACTCTAGATATTGTTGAAATAAGTCTGCAAAAATCAAGCTATATAGCCTCAAATAATGTTTTTTGCACAGCCAGGCATCTAGTTACATGCCATTTGGTTGCATATGGAAGAACTGCAACAGCTTGCCATCACATGATTTGGCTTCATAGCCAAAACCACCCCATCCACACCATCTCTGCTAGTGTCCCTCAATTGTCAACATCCACAACCCTCCAGAGCTCGATACACTTGCCTTGGTACTTTCCTGCAGTCACTCTGATTTGCCTGATGTGCAATAGAGGCTTATGCATACCTGCAAAACAAAGCATTATCACTTCTTAAGCACACTCTTTTGCACCCTTAAACATCAATCTATACAAATTTGGATTGTCCATCCATTGAGCCAACCACTGCTTCAAAGAGCAAGGAGAAATTAACTCAGTTCCAAGGCTCAAATCTAACCCAAACAAGATAGCATGAGCACTTAAAGGATAAAAGATCCAAGTTTTCCTCTGCCTCATTGCATAAGACACACTGTCACTCACTATGTTTCGTTTCACTATTTTGATTTGATGAGTAAGTCCTCATGCGTTCCACACAAAATTATTAACTTCAAAGGAAGCTTCAATCCCCACAAACACGTCTCCTATAACCTAAGTTCCCCTACTTTCAATGGCAGCTTATTTTGACCTTATATCATTGAGGCCATATCAGCTTATCTATAGCTCCTTGCCTTGAGATAGGGGTGACTAAAATTTGACCAGACACCTCAGGAGAGTATCACTCCCCAGCCTGGTGCTGTTTCCAAGTCGAAGTGTCAAGATAACTTTAAATTCCTATTAACAGATGCAAATTGTTTTGAATGACAATGATTATGAAAGCTTAACATCTTTCCACCTATAATTATGATACATCCTTCTAAATAATAAACCCAATGGGAATAAGATGAGAAAACTTTAATTCTAGATGTAATACAACAATGATAGCAAGTAAAACAGGAGGGCTTACCAATCTAAGCACTAAGTAGGCTACCTTCTACAACTTTCAACCTTGTCAACACAGTTGTCTGCCTTCTCGAGTCTGATTACTGTAAAGATGAATATGTCTCAGATGACAAGCTTAGTAATATATAATCAAGTTTGTTGTATGGACAGGTTCTCTACCGTCTATTGCTATCCTTTTAATTTACATTCTAGTCAGGTCTCTTTGCTGGGTATAATCTAATTAAGGTACGATTTGGAGATAAGACTTTTGGTTTGTTTCAGCTCTGCCTGGTCTGGTAATGATCTAAAATGGGTATGGACAACCTTAAGCCAATAATTTGATTCAGAGTGAAAGTTTTGGAAAGGTGGAAAAACTTTCAAGTACATTAAGAGGCAAAAGCACAAAAATTTTATGGTAAAAACTTACATAATTAAGACTTTTAAACCGCGAATTTTACATAATTCATGTTGTAGCAACCATGTTCTTTTAAACTCGATCAAGGTCTTATCAATGCTTCTACACAAGCAATACATAGGTGATAGGACAATGATGTGAATGATGATTTCCTTACATTCCAGAACAAAAGCTGCACATAGCTGAGGCCATTTAGTACTACTTAATATTCCATATTCTATTATCATAAATCATTGATTCATCAAGGCATGTCTAACAGTGGTGACGGATAAATCAAAATTAAATGCTTTTAGCATAAAAGATTGTCTCCGGTGAGAGCTTTTTATTTAGTTGTTTATCACACACCTATTTACATATAGGTACAAAAGCTAAGCTTCCTAATTATGATAGCTTAAACAAATTACCAAAACTGCTACTGTGTAGATATAGATCCTCTTCAGTTGACCCACGAATCAACTGAGTTGAACCACGAATCACATTAGTATCCTACTTAAAAAAAAAAAAAAAAAACAGAGCAGAGCAGAGCAGGAATATATATATATATATATATATATATATATATATAGACTAATCGTTGTGATTGTCATCTATACAAGAGTTCACATATATAATTTGTAAAGATGGAAAATTCAATAAAACGATGGTAAATTCAATAAAACTTTAGTCAAGAAGAAAAACAATGACTTACGGGCAAACAAGAGAAAAAAGTTGATTTAGATTAAAGACAAGGAGTTCATAAATCTTCAATGATGCCCCTTTTTGGAATAAGTGCAAATAATGAAGCTAAGCAATATATGATTTAGAATATAAAATCAAATCAAACAAAAGTACAAATATATACCAAAAGATAAAACAAATAGTAATTAATTTGGATTCATTGACTTACAGAGTATTTGAACCCAATTTCCAATTCCATATAGATTCTTGCTAATCATTGATCTCCTCACCACATTCGAAGTATTCCTCACAATCAGAGTCACCATGGAGCCTTTCAATCCTTTTTGAGTGTGGCGCATCATTAGAGCTTCCTTCTCCATTAGGTCTAGCACCTTCGTAATCGACACAAATTCGCTTTGCTTTTTCACCTTCCACTACCACTGTTGAATTGTCGAAATTATGATGGAGAACATCCAAGTCCTTATAAGGAATGATGCTGGTGTTGCTACTTTGAGCCATAGTTCGGTTGAGTTCTTCTATGTCTTTCTTGTATACCATTCGGAACCCACATTTCTTCACACCCGTGCTTGAATCATCAGTTTCAATTTTAATGCCAATCTGAGTCAATTCATTTGCTTCACATTCGTTCAGTAATTTTATGTCCTCCTCCTCGAAGTACTGAGGAAGCAAATAAAATAGCCAAATATGATATGATAATAAACCATCTAATGATAATAATTCAGGCATTAAACCACAGCCTGCTTCAGAAGACATTACTTTTCCATTTGCTATGAACTGACAAGATCGTAAAAATTTAAGAGAAGAAAATACAACGCAAGCAGCAATCCCCATCCAGTCATCACACAAATGAGAAGAAGGTTCTTTTATATTCACTTCAGCCCCAATACTTTGATGAATAAACCACTTCGGTATTACACTTCCAGGAATAATCATATCATATCTCCAATTGTACATTTCATAATCATATATACCGTGACGAGAGAGTCCCTAAAACAAACAAAGCAAGTTGTTCATAAAATACACACAAAGAGAGAGAGAGAGAGAGAGAGAGAGAGAGAGAGAGAGAGAGACCTGATGGTGCTTTCTTATTACTGCCAAAAAAATGTCAATGAAATCTTGATTGTCAGCCAGTTTACGACAATTGAAAAGATAAAGCTCTCCCTTACAAAAAGAATTAGGTTTTTGGAGATCTCGTACCGTTTCCAGTGAGGTACAACCTTCTCCCGAAATTTGTATCATATCTATTGGAAGATTTGGCAATGATCGAAGACTCGTGCAATTCTTCAAAGTTATCCATTTCAACTTACATAGTTGACTGATGCTATCAGGAAGGCAAACAAAACTATTCCCACTTAAATCTATTTCTTCTAAAGAGAATAAGCAACCAATATCATTAGGGATTTCCTTGAGATTGCAGCCTTGTAGATTCAATTTAGTTAAAGAACACAAACCCGATAGAGAGGACAACCCCGCGGGATTTGCAATTTTTGGCCTTGAAGAAAAAGGGAGGAGATCATACCAAGATGTAGAGTTAAATGATGATAACCCCTTACATTCATTGAAAGATAGCACTTTAAGATTTTTTAGAAGACCAATGGAAGAAGACACCTCTCTTATAGCAGTTCCACTCACATCCAGCTCCTCTACACTTTCAGCGTTCCCCACATTCTCTGGCAGTCTCTCAAGTTTTGAGCATCCCGAAATATTCACATCTTTAAGCAACTTCAAATTAAAAATGTTGCTTGGTAGACACGTAAGACTTTTGCAATCTCTTAAATTTAATAAAACAAGGCCGGTCAAATGCCCGATTGATGTGGGTAATTTAGTAATAGCAGTTCCACCCAAATAAAGCTTTAATACGCGTTGCATGTTTTCTCCAAATTCTGGAATCTTTTTTAGTTTTGAGCAACCAGAAAGAATAAGAACCTCAAGAGACTCCATTTCGAACTTGCTTGGAAGAGTTTTGACATTTACACAGCCTTTTAGATTGAGAAGAGTAAGCCTATTATGAACCCAAGTTGAAGAGTGAATCTTACGTAAATTTAAACAATCTTCAAGAGCCATTTCCTTAAGATTTGGGACTCTGATCAAATCAAGGGTTTCTTTAAGGTTTGTAGACCAATTCATTTGGATGATTTTCAACTTCTCAAAAGACTATTAAAAGCAACAACAACAAAAAAAGAACAATTAGCTTCAACAAATCCCTACAATTTAATGGAACTTAAATATAAATAAGTACAAGAATGCTTAAATTACCTTTGCTCCTTTCCAAAGTTGTTCAATGTAGCTACAACACATGTGAAGTTCAACAAGATCATTTGATTGGAAATTTAATGGCAAAGATTTTGAAGGGTATCCCCTCCACTCAAGAAATCTTAAGCCAATAGGAAGATGTTTGGGTTCATGGAGAAGTTGAACATTATCAATTGTGAGCAATTTAAGATGATGCATCTTGGAGAAGGATTCAGGATTCCAATATGCCTCTTTTGATTTAATCAACTTTAGGACTATGCCTTGAATTGCTTCTGTTCCCTAAATAATCATGAACAAAAGGGATTAGTTAATTGCAAAATGTATGATTACCAAAACTACTCTAAGTTGAACTTTTTTTAATAATATTATAGGGTATATGTTCAAGTTTTCTAAATAACCTCTTACCGTATTTTTTGTTAGTACACTATTAATGTCTTCAAATGACCACAAAATGCTACGCTTTCCAGGCTCTTCAGGGCACTTTTCATGAACTATTTTCCTGCCCATGTCTTGTACTAAATCATGCATCCACACTCCAACATCATTCATTTTTATGAGAGATTTCTCAACTAGAACCACTAATCCAATATCAGGGTAAAGGTCAAGATAATCTAGTTTCCTCACTACATTAGTTTTGTACTCATGATTAAAGAAACATGCAATATACAAGAATATTTTTTTCTCTGTTTCGTCTAGTCCATCATAACTTATTTTAAGTGCTTCGAAAATTGCACGTTCTGGAAATTTTTTAAGCCTAGACAATGTACTCTTCCATTGATTGTTGTCTCTATTGAACAAAGAGGAACCCAAAATCTCAATAGCTAAAGGAAGGCCTTTAGTATATTGTACGGCATCTTTGGATAGCTGTAGATAATCTTCAGGGGGGCGGTCTTTTTTAAAAGCTTTCAAACTCAAAAGATGAAGAGCTTCATCATTGCTCAATGTTTCAACTACGCATATTTCATCTACTTCATGTGTATCTAGTAAATGCTTGTCCCTTGTTGTAATGATAACTCTACTACCAGAACCAAACCAATTATGCTTCCCAACTAACTTTTCCAACTGGTCTAATTGGCTTACATCATCAAGAACGAGAAGAATTCTTTTATGACGTAATCTATTTTTGATCACGAAATCTCCCTCATCAACATCTTGTATACTTTCGTTTAATATTTTTCTAATAAGTTGTTGTTGCAATGGAAGTAATCCTTCTTTTTCACAAACCTCCCTAACATTATGGAGAAAGCAACAACCACCAAACTCCCTTGAAACCATTCGAAAAACTACTCTAGCAAGAGTTGTTTTACCTATTCCCCCCATCCCCCAAACCCCTATTATGCGAACATCATTAGACCCTATAGCCAAACATGATTTCAATTCCTTCACTCGACATTCTATTCCTACAAGGTCTTTAGTATCTTCAAAGAATTCATAATTCAGTTTATGCCATAACTCTCCCACAATATCTTGGATAAGTTGTGCCTCGGACCTGCAATGAAGGGAGAATGATATCCAGTCAGTACCACACATAAATAGTACCAAAAAAGAAAGTAGACATCCAATGTTCCATTCTGTTGGCTAAACCAAGAAAATGTTAATAACTTTGTGCAAGAAAAATTTAAAAGAAATACAAAATGTAAATTAATTAGATCAAGTCAAAATAAAATTGAAGTGTGAACATCTATGTTGCTTTACTCAAAGTTCAAAACAAGGCTTAAGATAAGAAGAGTACTTATTTGAAGTTTGAAAATTTAGAAGCAAGTAATATGTCAAATTGGATTACCTATCTAGTAGGTGCCACCCTTTGAGATTTGCCACTTCTTCTAAAGCAGCTTTCCATGTTTGCACTTTCTCTATGTCGTCCTTGAAACGTTCTTCATGTTTAGAGAAGGCTTGGGCAAAGGTGCCTGCTTGTTTTCGTACATCAGATGGGTCCACATCATAAAAAATTGGCAAAATAGTCGTGGTCTTCTCTTTTAGGCATCCAATTATCGTTGTAAGTTCATCCAAGCACCATGTTGATGACGCAAAGTTTCTTGAGAGAATGACAATTGCAAATCTGGATTCTTTTATTGCTTTCAAGAGCTCCGGTGAAATAGATTTTCCTATCTCAAGATTTTCCTCGTCCCTAAAGGTAACTACACCCCTTTGTTTCAAAGCAACATATAGATGGTCCGTAAAACTAGTACGAGTGTCCTCACCTCTAAAACTAAGAAAGACATCATATTTCCACTGAGGTATTGAAGATGAAAATGATGACGAAGAGGAGGTCTTTTGAGAGCTAATGGAAGACATTGGAAATATGTTGACGGCAAGTATTGAACTACAATAAAGATTAAAAAAAAAAAAGGTAGTTTGCAATTAAACTTTGAAAGAAAAATTAAAAGAAAAAAAAAAGAATGATTTTATATGGATCTTTTATTTTAAAGAGGGAGTGAAAGGATAGAATAAAAGAGATGGATGTGTATGAGAAGTGAAAACTTTCGGATTTGAGAAATGAATTTGCAATAGTGATTGTAAAGCTCAAAAATATCTTTAAAACAACACATAATTCAATTCCTATTATATAATTGCTTTTTTAATAAAGAAATTACCCTTATTTTTTCTTTTGTTTGAGTATGTGAAAGAGAGATGAAAGGCATTAATAAAACCAAGGTCACAACAATCCTTCAACTACACCCAATTTGCTAATTACCTCGCACCATTTAATTTTGTTTAAAAAAAAAAAAACCCAGCTAGTGTCAGTGATCCTAGCCTTGTTGGACATTCACATCCTCTGTTTTCAATGAAGTCAAAAAAAAAAATTTATTTTATTTTTTAAACAAGGTGGATAACTCACGTTATTATGAATATTATTAATGGGGAAATTTATTCAACTAACATTAAATTATTACAAAAGCAAAACCCAGGAAAAAAATCTATTTAACTAACATTAAATCATCGCAGAAATTTATTTTTAATTTAACAATCACTGTTGGTATAAGAGGAGAAATTCAGATACTATAAAACAAAAAGGTTAAAACCCAGGAAAAAAAAAAATCTGTATGCTCCTCCCCTTTTCCTCTGCTTTCTCATCATCCAAAAGAAATCGAAACATATAAATAAATATAAGAGAAGAGATAGGACCTTGAGGATGCTAGTAGGCTTGAACGACTTTGTGCTAGAAAAAACTATCTGTGTGCTCAGTTTGAGAAAGAATAGAGAGACAATAATTGAAGAGAAACACTATTATAGTTAAAGTTGGAGAGTTAAGGAAAGTTGTATGAACTATGAAGTTTCGTCATTGGAATTGCTTTTACTCGTGGGACCGAATAATTCACCTTTGTTTGATTTCAGTTTATTGGCTTTTCTTTCTTTTTTTAGTTGGAAGATTCCTCTCTCGATTATGTTCTGATAGTGATGTTTTTAAGAAGGCTGACGGGAATACACAACCCGTCAGCCAGTCTCATTAGGATGCCGCCTTTTTGGCATTCAGGGCCATACCCCCTACGTAGCGACGATAAGCTGATGGATCACGTTGACGAGTCAGGGCTGACGACCTTGGCTGTAAGGTCCTTGGCTGACGTTCTTTGTGGAGGCATACATAAGCTGACGACAGTGTAGGAGGTACACGTGGGCTGATGACCTTGGCAGGTGAAAGCTGAAGGAGTAATCTAACCTTCATTTTTAGCCTATCTTGACTTCTGCTTATGTGAATATAAGGAAAGTTCTTGCGCTACACGTTCGACTTTAGTCAAGAAGATTCCTATAAGGAAAGGGCTCAATACAATAGGCAAAGATCCGCGAATTACTCTTTTAAAAGGAAAGTACTTCTTCACCAAGGCGCTCATTTCGGCCACATACCACTATATATACCCCAAGACCCTCATGACCCAAAGGTACGCACAATTACCTCAACTCTGGCACTCTAGGGTTGTTTTAAAGATTCTAACTTGATCGTCGGAGGGTCTTTGGCCGGCACCACACCGGTGCTCTCTGTCGATCACCTACTTTCTCTTCGCAGGTGTTGCTTCAATCGGAGGAGTACTCGCAGCTTACTGGTGATTTCTTCTGCTTCATCATGTTCAATAGCATACAAAGCAAACGAAAAGAGAAGGAAAGAGAGAGAGAGAGAGTACTTTGCCCAGTGTAATGATGAAATAAGACACACCAGTCATCCACCATTATTAAGCTCACTTTTCTTGACTTCTGTACATCTTATTTAGAGTATATTTGGATACAGCTGAAAATTGAAAATTAAAAACTAAAAGCACTGGAGCAAAATAATTTTTAAATGTCTAAATAGTACCGTGAAACCTATTTTTAATAAAAAAGTTGCTGAAAAGTAAAGTTTGTGAGTCCCATAAACAATGCATGGAACCCACTAGTATATACAATTCACACAGAAAAGTTAACAATTACGGCTCCAAAAATAAAAATAAAAACGCAAACGCTGGACGTGGGAAGTACAAAACGCGTTTCCCAAACGCTCCCTTAATGTTCAACTATGCTTTTAAAAAGCTAGTAGCACTTGGAAATGCTTAAAGTTAATTGAAGGTCTTGTCCCTATCTACCTAGGAGAAAATATTAAGTTCACATTTAAAATGATTTAGGGCGCATTTGTGTGGTTGTTCTTGCAACGTTGTTTAAATGTTATAAAAATATGTATAGATAAAAAAGTATTATAAAAATACATATTATGTTAATGAAAATTGTTGTTTAAACAACACTAACAAACACAGACCCTTAGGGGCTATTTGGTAGTGTGTTTTGAACAACAGTTTTCAGTATTTAAATAATATTACACGTATTTTCATACACTTTTTCACTCACATGTATTTCTAAAAAATACAATATTACCAAACGGGCTCTTAATAGCTAAATTTATTTTATTTTATTTACTTGATAGCCACATTTTTTGTTTTAGGTTCGGCATGTTAGAGCATTCCCATTCGGAAATTCTATCATAATTTATTTTACCATATCAAAAAACTACTTTATTAATTATACCATACTATTTTACAATACACCCACTATCCCAATTTTATTTTACAATACAACACATTAAAATAATATAAATTATAGTAACAAATTATCTATCACTTCCTCCTCTCTCATTTCTGTCCTACCTCTCTGTCCCTCTCTCAACATCCAAACAACCCAATCACCACCACAACACCACCATGCTCACCACGCCACCATCTCACTCTCTTCTTTCCTCTCTTTCTCCCTCTGCCCCTAGCACCGGCCACAACAAATTTAAAAATAATAATAATAATAATAATAATAATAATAATAATAATAATAATAATAATAAAACATAGCCACCATGCCACCCACCAACACATTGCCCCACACATATCCCAGCACCACCCACCAAACCATCAAACCAAAACCAAGACCACATTAAAAAAAAAAAAAAAAAAACCATCAATTGAAACCTAGAAGAACCCACACCCAGCACCCAAACCCAGAAGAACCCATGCCACCGAGAAACCCACCAATCTCCACCGATCCAAAATTCACGCCAATCACCATGCCATGACCACAAACCCAACCCAGCTCCGGTGCAAGCTTTGAATGAGAAAGAGAGATGTGAGATGAGAGAAAGAGTGAGGACTGATGAGGGAGGAGCTCTGTGAGAGAGAGTAAATGAGAAACAAAACTGAAAGTGAGAGAAAGCAAAAAGTGAAAAAGAATAAAATATCATTTTTTGGTTTTACAATTGAGCTACAGTGCGATTCTACATTTAGAATCGCACTGTAGCACAACTGCAAATTTTTTTGCAATTTTCAGATTTTACAAGTCCAACTGTTGGGCTCTTTTTGTGCATTGATGCTAAATTTTCCCTACATTTTCCATTTACAATTGCCAATGGAAATGCTCTTATAGGCTTGGCATTTCCATGGGATCTTTGAGAAAATATCCAGTTACTGTAATTCCTAATCATCCTCAAAATCATTCATCAGACATTCAGACTCATAAATTGCCTTACTCACTCAGCTTGTCTAGGCCAAAATGTAACTATCCTGATACCCAATTGCACAAGAAGTTTGGCCCAATGACCTTGTAAGTGAATATTTTATATATAAAAAGGACACGTAAGGCCCTTCTAACATATAATTAAAGTTAGGCCCATGGACGGCAACATACCTCTATCTGTCTCTCTAACAAGAAGATATACCGTGCATCTAATGCATGTATCATCCCTTTCAAATTGAGTGGGGCGATACATGCACCAAATACATAGTCTAATACCACCCCCTCTTCAACCCTTAACTACATGGTAGAAAACAAAATAAGAACTTTGTTTAACCACTAAATAATTGTCCTAAATTCATAGGTATTTCATAAGAAAAAAAATGCTAAAACCGTAACAAATTACGCTACAACTCACCACGTATTATCTATATATATCTAAAAGCTGAAACGTAGGGTTTAATGTTGCTGCGCTCTTGTTGAGCTACATCAGCGCCACATCATCAACCTATTTTCAATATTTTTTTTGTCTTTTTAAATTATTTTTCTCCTTATTAATATGCCACTTTACAATTATATCTTCTCTAACATTTACTTACTTTTACCTTTTTATCTCCTCACTACTCTATACCTTAACCTTACAATTTCTCTATCCCTTCATCTTCATTTTATTTTGACTCTTCTTATCTCCAATATTTTTACTATAAAAATTTGTTATTTTC
This sequence comes from Castanea sativa, assembly GCF_040712315.1. NCBI lineage: Eukaryota > Viridiplantae > Streptophyta > Magnoliopsida > Fagales > Fagaceae > Castanea > Castanea sativa. The sequence continues at coordinate 8,142,841 of NC_134017.1, forward strand.
TATTCCATTCAATCCATATTTTTGCTCACACAAAAAGGTGAATACTCTCTCTCTCTCTCTCTCTCTCTCTCTCTCTCTATATATATATATATATATATATATATATATATTCTTTCTTTTGGTGGATGTTTAATTCTTTAGATTGATGAATTTTAATGTTTAACTCTACTTTAGGTTGATATGATTTAGTTATATTTTAATTGTTTATCCTTTTAATTTTATTGTCTTTGTTTGTAACATGTTATCCTATGAAATTATGGAATGATTTAATGTTATTCTATTACATAGCATGCTTTGGATAATTTGGTGTTCACAAGTATACATTTTCTTTTGAATATTCTTCTACTCATCTTCTTTTATATAATTTGTTATTTGTCTAACATTCTCTTCCAAAAAATGTGATTGTTCTCTCTCTCTCTCTCTCTCTCTCTCTCTCTCTCTCTCTCTCTCTCTCTCTCTCTCTCTTATTAATTCTATCTTGCAACTCTATTTTAGATTGATGATTTTTTTTTGTCTCTACTTTTGGATGATATACTTTGGTGGTGTGTTTTTTGAGTTATTTATCACATGTACTCTCTATCCCTCTTATAGTAATAGTTTGAGATAATTTTTAGATATTATAAAAGTGAGATGATTATGTATTTGAATGTCTCTATAAATTATTTGAGTAATATCAATTGTAAATGTGTGATGAGGTTTGGTTATCATGATAATCTTCTTAAAAGAATGAGAAATTCAAATAATTAATTTTGGAACTTAAAAATTTTAGTTGAAGAAAAAAAAACCATAACACACTATACAAAAGTTTGAATAATATAGATCACTTGAAAAAAAGAATACTATTTCGATCTTTTATCTAAAACAAAAAATAATGGAATAATATGAATCAAATGCACCTAAGTTTTTTTTTTTTTTTTTTAATCTCAAAATAATAGAATGCTATAAGAGATGGAGAAATGAAAAATAATTTTAGAAAGAATATCTTCAGTACATTTTATAGAATAAATCATACATTATACCATATTATGAAATAGTTGTATATTCTCACGCATCGTGTGGGTCTGCGACTAGTTACAATATAATTATCCTAAATCCATAGGTATTTCATAGGGAAAAAATGCTAGGACCACAACTTTTTACCGCATGGCGAGTTGTGTTGGAAGTTATGTAATTTGTTGTTGTGGGGATAAAAGGCCCAAGATACGTTTTTAGGCCATGGGCTTGATCCGAGGACGGTTAATGATGATAATGATATTAAACTTACAGCCCCAAAAGCAAATGTGACGGACGAAGTGAATGTATATAATCCGAGGAGGATTACCTCCTCGCCTAAGTGCAGTGAGGATCAAGTGGTATGTCATGTTAACTAGAATGATATTTTAGAAGGTCTTGGGGATGAAAATATGTTTTAAAAGGGCACAGAGAGCAAGAGTGGTTAAAAAGATCTTAGAGAAAGCTGCTACCACTGCATTGAATGCTCTATACCTAAGTCTCTGGCCGCATTTATGAGGAAGTGATACCTAAATAGTGATTTTCAACCTTATAACTAATACCTAGGGACTTCCAGAAGAGGCTGATGGGACAAGTATCGAAGGGGGCAGTCTGAATCTACGCGTGGGGAGTAAGAATGGAAGAGAGGAAGGACTATAAGAGAGAAGAAGGTCTTGTAAATAGGGGATCGAGGGAGAAAGAGAAAAAAGAGAACGGTAGACAGAATATTTGTAAAGAATCTTTAAGTAAGAAGAAATATAAGCACTTGATTCTCGGCTTGAGTCCGAGGATAAATTTCATCTTATAAACTTGTTCATCTATATTGTTTCATAACCTTAGGTCATTGCTGTTACCATTTAAGCTCATTAGAATCAAGATTTCTAACCTACACTCTATAAATTTATTGTATTGGGCTCTTTGGGCCTACATCCTCCTTCTTGTTGGGCCTAGGCATGAACTGTGTCCTTACAATTGTGCTAAGTGGAGTGTTGTGACAAAAGTTATGTAATCTATTGTGGTCTTAGCATTGTTGTTCCTTAAGCGTTTGTGTGTGCCCTTTGAATTCCAAAAAGTGAGTCTAAGGTAAAGGTTATATATATATATATATATATATATATATATATATATATATATATATATATATATATATATATATATATATCTGCTTAATTTTTTTTTTAATATATTGATAATTGGGGTAGGGGATTTGAATTTTAAATATCTTTATTAGAAATACCAAGAGGTAGCATTTGAGCTATAAGACTCTCAATAGTTGTCCACTTAATTTAATTAACACCTATTAAAATGTCACTTTTTAGACTTTAAGATCACTTTTGGCCTTACCATCACATTTCATGGTAAATACTAGTAAATTAAAAATAAATCTAACAACATTTAAGTGGTGTGTTGTGGCAAAAGTCTAATCTATTGTGGTCTTAGCATTGTTGTTCCATAAGCATTTGTGTGTGCCTTTTGAATTCCAAAAAGTGAGTCTAAGGTAGAGGGTTATACATATCTGCTTAATTTTTTTTAATATATTGATAATTGGGGTAGGGGATTTGAATTTTAAATATCTCTATTAGAAATACCAAGAGGTAGCATTTGAGCTATAAGACTCTCAGTAGTTGTCCACTAAATGTAATTAACACCTATTAAAATGTCACTTTTTTAGACTTTAAGATCACTTTTGGCCTTACCATCACATTTCATGGTAAATACTAGTAAATTAAAAATAAATCTAACGACATTTAACTTTTTGCATAATTACTTTTTTTTATACATTTTTCATAATTACTTACGTGACTTGTTGTAGTTGATATATAATAAAAGTGGTATTAGTTTTAGGTTAAAGTAAAAGCAATGTTACTCTAATCACAACTTACCATTTTATCTTTCTTTAAAAAAAAATTACAATTTTATTAAGTTATGACAAAAGTCAAATACTTCTCTCTAACATTACTTATAAATTAATAATTAATTTATAAGTAATGTTAATGACAAAAGTCAAAAACTTACTAATAAATTAATTATTTATTGGTAGATGGAATTTGGCCGCAATAAATATAAAAATATCATAACATAATCAAGGAAATTGTTGTGAGTATTTTATTCAAGACGCTTAATGACGTTAGAAAAAATGATTCATTTAAATAACTAATGAAATTTCAATTAGGAATTAGAATATTAATAAAGAGGCCTCCATAAAAGTTTTTTTTAAAAAAAAAAACAAAAAAGAAGAATTGAGGAAGTACAACTACAATTAAATAAACAATACTAACAAACTAGTTAACAAATAACTAATTCTAATTCATTAGACGCATATGAAAAAAAATACAAAAGCATACGTAAAAAATGTAAAAAAATTTGTAAAGAAAAATCTAATCTAAAATACAATTCCTAGTTTAAAACTACACTTTATAATAGTATTGTTTTTCTATAACGAAGAATTCAACTTATGAGTCTTCAACACTATTTATTTTTTTATTCTAAAGAAAAACTTCATGATTTGCATCAATTTCATACAAATTGTCAAAAATGGCATCTCGATCTCAAACATCCCCTCCGATCAAATTGATAATCAGAATTTCAAATGACAAATATACCCCTTGTACCATCGATATTAATTAATCGTAGGCGTCCTAAAGCTTGCTTTCCAATCAAATTGACAATCAAATCAAAATCAGAATTGAAAAATATTCCCTTTATGCACCTTCAAGGAAGCTCACTTTTCATCAAATTTCATATACATTATCGTTTGAAAAAGATAGCATGAATCATGTATTGTACAAAGTGCTAAATTATTGTAAGATGTGACTATGAATAAGAAGTTTATTATAAGTTTACTTAGGCTAAAAACCTCACTCTCTTTTATGAAAAATTATTATCTCTATTTAAAATTAATCTATTTTAAAACTTAGAGGTATACAAATTTAAGATTATTATTAAAATTTTAAATAAGCGATACTTTTGTACACTACTAAATTCAAAAAATAAAATTGTTAACCGTAAAATTAATCAAATGAAGAGGATTCTATCATGAGACGTGTTAGAATTCAATGGACTTTAATAAATTTGTTCCTATAGAAAACATGAATAAAAAATTAGCTCAACATCCACTAAGTAAAAACTATGGTCTACTTTTTTCTTTTCTTTTTTTCATCTAACCTTTTGACTTTCTTCATAAGGGTTTTAGGTTCAAATTCGGAAACAACATGAACATGACTAGAATCCTCTACATCTCGTTAAGTGGCTCAATAATTAATTATTAATAAACTTTGATAATATTTCTAAAATGTTTTATCTGTTTTACTTAAATTTTTTAATTAATTCGAGGATGTACTATTAGTAATGTTTTTAAATAGTTTACTCAACTGCTAAGAGCTGGAGTTTTCAATAGAAACCTTCAAATCTTTCTTTTCCATTGTAACTATTGAAATTATATATATATATATATATATATATATATATTTTTTTTAAACAGTGTTTATTCTAAGGGTGTCCATGCCACTCCTAGACTTGCCCAACCCGCCCAACCTGACTGTACCCAACTTGTCTCCACCTGATTTGATTGTGGGTTTCCTCTCCAAAACCCAAGCAAATTGACCCAACCGAAACGCAAGGCAAATTTGGCAGGAAAACACTAGATCAAAGTCATCAGACATATATTCATAAATTTCAAAGAGTTCTCCACTAGACTTGGTGGAAATATCTTCGAATCTGATGAGAACTTACAGGTTTTAGTAAGAGATCTCATCACTCCACTATTTTTGGCGATTTTCGGCTTCAATTTAGACACTTATGAAACTCTTGATTATGATAATTATTAATTACTACTAATCAATACCAATAATCTTTTCATTAAAAAAAAATACCACTAATCTACTAGTATTAATTAATAATTATCACATAAACCACCAAATCCACCCTCAAATATCCAAAATGACAAATATACCCATTCTATTAGTCTAAAACTATTAAATAAAAAATTAGCTCTATTTCCACCCTTTCATTTCCTCTATTTCCAATGCTACCCTCACTCTCTCTCTCTCTCTCTCTCTCTGTGAAAACCTAGATCTCTGAGAGCTCAAAGAGATCAGCTTGATTCGTTAAAATTCAATCGTACACTCATACAGAAATTACAGGTATTATTAATCGTTTAATTCATTCTTTTCATTTTTTAAAAATATTTTTTATTTTGTTAGAATTTAGTTTTTTATAACGTTACGTTTGGTTACTCAGAAAACCAAGGAAAATTAAATAATTGAAATAGAAGGCGAAAGTATTTCATGTTAAATCTTGTGCCTTTGGTTTATTTTTTCGGTGTTTTTGAAAGAATGAGAAACTAAGAGTTAATCATGATTCTGTTAATGGCGTTGTATTTGCGATTAGTATTTACTTTATAGATCTTGGAAGTAGTGCTTTTTTTTTTTTTTTTTTTTTATGTGTGCAAATTGGAGTTGCATTGAATTTAGGATGTGCTTGGTAGCTGAGAAAAGCAAGGAAAAGTGAAGAATATAACGCAAAAGAATTGATTTGAGGGATTTGATTGTTTTGCTGTTTGCTGATTTGGTTTTGTGATTGCAATGGTGCTTGGATTTTGTTTTGGTGATTTGATTCAATTCTTGAGTTTATTTTCTGTGATATGGATATTCGTCTTGTTGCTCACGGATCAGGTTTTATTGATTTCTTTACTCTCTGTTTGGTAGCCAAGAAAATTGAGGAAAAGAGAAGGAAAGGAAAATAATTGAATTGAGGAAAGAACCATACTATTTGAGTTGTTTGGTTTTGTGATGTATGTAGAATGAAAATGATAGAAATGTGGATTTAATCTTATTGGCTTCATTAATATCGGTTTGGTTGCTGAGAAAGTTAAGGAAAAGAGAAGGAAAGTTAAAGAATTGGATTGGATTTTACTGTTTGAGCAGTTTGGTTTTGTGTGTATGTTGGTTAGCTAAATGGTTAGAATAGGCTCACTAATCACTATAGTGAATTCTCATTTGGATTGCAGTCAGGTAATTAAAATGGACACTAGGGGTTGCTCATATTTATAAGCATTTTGGTTTTATTTAAAATTGATTTTCCTTGGTCTTAAAAATTTGTTGATCCAAGTACAAAACTTGGATTGGAAAGCCTTTAGTGTCAGTTTTGTAGCTAAAAATATGGAGGAATATATATATAAAAGATAGAAATGTGAATCTTAGAATCTTATTTTAGCTGTTTTTGTTTCCTGACTGAAATATAACTAAATAAATAAATTAAGTGCTTAATGTGGCAGCACCATAACCTAACATGATAGTGGATGGTTCACTTGTTCAGCAATTGATTGAAACTTTTCTTTAATTTTGTTCTTACTTTTTTGTAGATTTTGGGATCTTTTTGTATAGTTAGACTATTACTTAAAATGGCTGTCTATGTATCCTCTGTTGAGTCCTCTAGAAAATTGAGGGAAATATAGAATGCTGCTATGTTACTTCTTGTTAGGTCATCGATGAAAAATGGTGCAGCCTAGACTCAGCCGAGCCAAAATGGTTCTATAAGGCACATTTGAGTGGAGGCTCATATTATAATGGAAACCTAGGACAGTATGTCATTTTTTTCTTATTTTGATTTTCTGTAGCAATGGAACTACGTTTAAATTGTATCACTGTTTCAGTTGTTATGCTAAATGAATATAGTGAAGGTTTTTTTGGTGGTGTTGTCTTGCTGACTGACTGTTCAAAATAACTCAGAATGGTTGATAGCAATGCATCATCTGGATCACCTGAAGAAACACAAAACCCTAATCCTGATGGGAACGAACCTTCTGAGAGTGACCTCACACTTGATGCTTTAACTCGAAAGGTTCAAGAATCTCTCTCTCTTGGAAAGAAACATAAGTTTTGGGAAACCCAACCAGTTGGGCAATTTAAGGATTTAGGGGATTCCAATTTGCCTGAGGGCCCAATTGAACCCCCAACTCCTTTATCTGAAGTCAAACAAGAACCCTACAACCTTCCCAACCTTTATGAATGGGTTACTTGTGATATGGATTCCGAAGAGACGTGCAATGAAGTGTATATCCTTCTCACTAATAACTATGTTGAGGATGATGACAGCATGTTCAGATTTAACTATTCAAAGGAGTTTCTTCGCTGGGCTTTACGCCCTCCTGGTTATTTCAGGAGTTGGCACATTGGTGTCCGTGTCAAAAGTTCAAAGAAGTTGGTTGCTTTTATAACTGGCGTTCCAGCCAGAATCCGGGTCCGTGATGATATTGTCACCATGGCAGAGGTTAATTTCCTTTGTGTGCATAAGAAGCTTAGATCCAAGAGACTTGCTCCTGTCATGATCAAAGAGGTGACCAGGAGGGTTCACTTGGAGAATATGTGGCAAGCAGCCTATACTGCAGGAGTGGTTCTTCCAACGCCAATTTCAACTTGCCAATATTGGCATAGATCTTTGAATCCAAAAAAGCTGATTGATGTTGGGTTTTCAAGACTTGGTGCAAGGATGACAATGAGTAGAACAATCAAGCTCTACAAGTTACCAGAGTCAGCAGTCACTCCAGGTTTCAGAAAGATGGAGCTCCATGATGTTCCTGCAGTTACACGGCTACTTAAGACCTATTTGAGTCAGTTTGCTGTTGCACCGGATTTTGATGAAAATGATGTGGAACATTGGTTGCTTCCAAAGGAGGATGTCGTGGATAGTTATCTGGTTGAAAGTCCTGAAACTCATGAAATAACTGATTTCAGCAGTTTCTACACACTTCCTTCATCTATCCTGGGGAACCAGAATTATTCGATTTTGAAGGCAGCTTATTCATATTATAATGTTGCCACTAGCACTCCTTTGCTTCAACTGATGAATGATGCTCTTATCATGGCAAAACAGAAGGACTATGATGTTTTCAATGCATTGGATGTCATGCAAAATGAATCTTTCTTGAAGGAACTGAAGTTTGGTCCAGGTGATGGAAAACTGCACTATTATCTTTACAACTACCGGATAAAACAAGCACTGAAGCCATCGGAGCTTGGACTTGTGCTTTTATAGTCTGAGCTCTGAAATTTTGATTGTGGCAAGGATTAGAACTACCTTTGGTAAAGTTTGTTTTAAGTTTGCATTGTTTTTGGAAATCAATGTAGATTTTATTGTGCCAGCGAAACTAACAAATGCTGTGAATTTTTTTTTTTGCTTGATTTGTCTAGGAAATTGTGGAATTTCATGCGCATCATGTATTGTTAGGACCGAAAGATGATTGGAAAATTGAAAATCAATTTTGTTCTTAGTAACTGCTGCTTGCTTGTCATATTTATTCATTGTTGCCTTGCTGAATTACGTTAGATTTCGGTTGAACTGATATTTTATGAACAATTTTACTATCAATTCTACTACATAATGGCCCTTTGGAGAATATTTGAGTGTATTTGGTGGTGGGGGAGACAAGATAACATTGCCTATTGAAGAAGCTAACAGCTGGGAGACAGCTGGGAGATGAGACTGTATTCACTAGGAAGAAGTTTATCGTGTATGGTATACTTATCAAGTGTCATGTATAGTAAAGAGCTATGCTAAACACATCTTTATCACGGCTTACCGAGATAGTAAGTTATGATTGGTTTAGCATTATTTTTACACAGGTATATTGCGTGTGAATAATTGTGTACTTCAAACTTTTTGTATCAGAAATTATTAGAATTGAAGTTTATTGCAGAAAAAGATGCACGGAACTTGCTTGCTCCCACTTCCCATGTCCTTGTCACTGCCAAGTGCCAGCAAGGAAACTGTGAAAGCAACTTCTGTGAAGCCTCAACTCTTGCATGTTCCTATTTTGTTTTGGGCAGAATTGCTCAGAATGGATTCTTATATTTTGTACTTAGAGGGCGTTTGGATAAACTTATTCCTGCGTCTGCGTTTAAGTTTTTTTTTTTTTTTTTTTTTTTTTTTTTTTTTTTTTTTTTTTTTTCCTCCAGCCGCAAGTGTTGACTAATTCTTCTGTAAACAGTGCATTCGTGTACTGTTTACAAAGCCACAAATTTCACTTTTCAGCAACTTTTTCATTAAAAATGGGTCCCGCGGTACTATTCACACATTTTAAAATTATTTTGCTACAGTATTTTCAGTTTTCAGTTTTCAGTTTTCAACAATAAGTTCTATCCAAACGGACCCTTAGTAGTATTCGTGACGGTGAGAAATATTAAGGAATACGGAAAAGGATATTGGATTGCACAGCATAACTGCCATTCTTCAACATGTCCAACGCAGTTTTCAGATTGGGTGCAAATATCGTAGAACGGGAAGAAAGAGATTGGGAGCACAAACATGGCAGATGGCTTGGTATTATCTACCCGCCAAAGAAAAACAAAGGTAAAAGAATAAAATTACCATAAGAAATTAATATGTACCAACATGCCAGAAATGATGCCTGTCGATCAAAATCTTGGAACCTTACTGCCCACATTTATTTACATGTAAGATGTACCTCACCTTTTGCTTTCAGTCTGGGGAGAATTACAACCAGGAAGGGGATATTAAAAATTTAAAAATAAGCATAACCAAAATGCAAAAGACAAAGAACAAGCAGTTAGATTCTTCTATGTAGCTCCCTCAGGAATAATTCCAATTTCCCCCTTGCCCCAACCTGGCTGTATTTATAAAAATGCTGAGGCATAGACACATGATGAACAATTTAAGACTGTTGCATTGGATCAATGAATTTACATACACATCCAAAAAACTACAACAATTTCACTACTCATTCTATTGATGTTTTACCCCTAAGAAAGAACAAATTACAACCGATAACCTAGGCCAAGAGGACAATTTCACCACGCGAACCTGCGACAATAAGCCCAAAGAAACATATTAAGGTTAAATAAATTAAGACATTAGAAACATAACAATGACTACAGTAGGGAAGGCAATGTCAGCTTTACATCTTTCATAAATATCTTTCACCAGCTGTAGCATTGAATCGCTATCTTCTGCCAGCTTCGAAATCCTTTCTGCCTCTTTAACTGCTTCGGCAGCCATATACGCTTTGTTTTCCGCATCGGCCACTCTGTAAGCAGCAGCATTAGCTGCATCATCCACACTCTCACTAGTAATCATTAGCCCAGAGCTCAGTGGTTGCCGTGGCCTGACATCCTTTTGTTTTGGGGCAGGTGTTTTTGTTCCCAACGAGGTATCTTTTCTGATCCTGTAGCAATTTTCGACCTGCATTTTATATGGAAGAAAGTTGGAACTTCAAAAAAACAGGCTTCCTGTCCGGAAATTCCACACTATTGATGCTGATGTTAATTCACATACGTGAACAGAACACGCAGCAGATGCATGACATCATTGATAATTATACCTACTTCAAAGATCAACAATGTCAAATCTAAAAGTTGCTTTGATTGAGGTCATATCACATTGAACCTTGTGCGTGTGTCACACACCCACACACACAAAAGGCTCATTGTGATATGACCTTAATCATGTATATTGAGGGCGTTTGGATAGCACTTTTCTGCGTCCATGTCCAGTTTTTTTTTTTTTTTTTCAACGCGTGTTTGTTACTGTTCATTGGCCATGAACAGTGATTTTAGGCCAATAAACAGTAACTTCTGGAATGAACAGTATTTTTTACCCATTTAAAAATTATTTTGCTACAGTGTTTTCAGTTTTCAGCAATAAGTTTTATCCAAACGGACTCATTGTATAAATGAAACATAAAAATAAATTAGAATTTGTGTATCAGTAGGGTTGTTCAAGTCATTGGCATCATGGGGCAGCAGCTGTCATTCCAATCCCCCCTACCCCCCCCCCACCCAAAACAAGAAACAGAAATCTTTGTCACATTGATATGAAAGAAGTGAAGATGAAAATATTTGCAGGTATCAACCTCAAATAATCTTCTAAAATTTGATGAATGTGTGAGAGAAGAATATTCAAGAAAATCAATCACCTTTTCAAGTTTGCCTTGCGCAACAAGCCTCCTCAACTTTGAACTCAATAATCTTCTAAAATTTTGTGGCACCTCCTGCCTTTGCTGCAATATGTAAATCAAGAGTTGCAATCTCTTCCAAACTCACGTATAATGAAAATTTGACTGCAAGAGAGAGTATTTGTTGATTGGAAATTAAAGTGAAATGCATGAAACAAAGTGACCTGATCAAATGTATTTTCTTTTTCTTATAGCCAATGCTACAACCCTGTGGCTGCTGCTCAGCTCAACTAAGTATAATCACATCAAGGTAATAGATAGGTGATAATCCATGACAATCTTTTTTTCTTTTTTCTTTTTTTTGGGATAAGTAATAAATTTTTATTGAAGAGGAGCTACCTCATGTACATTGGATGTATACATAAGGTGCTCCTAGATGATCCATGACGGTTTAATAACACCATCACACTACAATTTACATTTGAAGTTAAGAATTCATCATTCATTATGTGGCCAATAAAGAGAGAAATATCTAGAAATCACTCCGGCTGATGGTAAGAGTTTTGCTTTTACAAAGAAAACACTGTTCCAAAGTCTAAACATTCTGTAGTTGATTTGATAAGTAATCTCATAAAAGGAAAAAAGATAGCATATATTTTCACTTGATCTTTGATAAGTAATCTCATAAAAGGAAAAAGTTAGCATATCCTTTCACTTGATCTGATATCATCAACATTACCCCATCCCAAAGGAATTGGCTTCTACTTAATCTCTTGCAAGAGAGCACTAGACAATACTTAAGCTGTGAAGCATTCACTGGGTCTACTGGGACATATGGCCAACATATTCACAACATTGTATTTTAATGCCAAAGCTTGCAGTAAACAGTGATTGCAGAATTAGATTCAAAGTGTGCAACCAAATCAGTTTGATTTTAAGTTCCTGTCATCTTGAAAGGCTTTGAAGAAGTGCATTTCATGTCTTTCTAGCGCAACTTCAATGTTTGGTAGAATCTGGTTTCTTCTCTCATTCTAATTGTATGCAGGGATGGTTTTTTCAACCATGGCAGGGATATTCTACATCCTAATGGAGCTTCCTTCAGGACAAAATATTTTCCAAAATATACAAGGATTAAAAATAAGAAGAGACCTCCATCTGACCTCAATATAGTGAACAATGGCACCTATATCACATCCGTTTGTATCTTTTGTTGTTGAAACAGCTTCAAAAATCATTGCATTGTACCTGGTAAGAAAAAGAAAACAGCATCAAGTGCCCCGTGAAGAGACCTTGATAAAATAAAAAAGTTGTGAAAAGATGTTTGTTATTCCCATACATAGCCGGATGGCTTCAAACTAAATGCAAAGAGAATATAATAGTTATGTAAATGTTGTATAATTGTGACAGTAAGGCAGCAAAGTTGTAGCATGTCAAAAACATATGAACAACAGGCATTCCACTTCAAGTTGTTTGAAACTAGATTCATGAGTCATGACTTGCTTCAAAAGTATAAGAATAACAAATGATGAAATCAATTTATCATATATTATATGAATTGTCTCCAAATCCTGGATTGAACGTGTGAAAAGAAAAGCAGAGTAATTTAAAATCTGAATTGTAATAATAGCTGCATGTAACAATGTAATCAAATTGATGGAATCAAATAGGTAGCTCCCCATTCCTTTCCATTGTTAACCTTCTAGTAAGTACCTTCCATCACATCCTATCTATTATCTATTATCTATTATAGTACATTAAAGTGGAAACTGAGAGAAAGTTCAATTTTAAACTCTAAGTGTCACACATTATGCCAAGTGGCATAGCTAACTTTACACAAAATATAGTCCTACAATTAAAAAAATTCTTAAAAAAAAAAAAAAAACAAAAAACCAAGCTAACTAAAACTCTATTATTTTGAGAAAGGATAGAGTGAGTTTCCAGGATAAGTTAACTTTTACTCAGCTAAGAATAAATCTTAGTCCCATAACTTAAAGATTTCTTAGAAAAATTACTTCTCAATATATATATATATATATATATATATATATATATATATATATATATATATATATATATATGACACCATAACTGTAGAATAAAGCTTTTTGATGGCTCAAATTGAGTTGGGCATGAGCAAGCTCTTGGGATGTTTGATTTTGGATCAACCATTAGTTTCTCGCACATGTATTCTTTTTACAAAATATAGAGATTAAGTGGTTAACTAGACATTAACAAAAGAAAACTTCAATATATTTCTAAAAAATAAAAGATCATGATCGCGATATAAAAAGAGTTAAGAAGAAAATAACTACTTAAACCAATTTGAAATTGAATGCAAACTTATTGTCATGGATGTGAAATGAAATTACATGCAAATGTATATTTACATGTATTAATTTAGATAACCTTTACAAATTACAACTTACTTTACAACAAAGCATGTCCCCAATTTTTTTATTCATAAAAAAAAGTCCCCAATTTTTTGGATTTAGCTATGGATCCTCAACAAATTAGTCCAGGTCAACCATATGCTAAGAAGCACGGGTGCGTTTTGGGATTCGAGTGCGGGTGCGGGACGGCAATTTTTGAAAACATAAGGTGCGGGTGCGGCGGGGTGCGGCAATTAAAAAATTATTAAAAATATTTTTATTATATTTTCTATATATTTTTACTATTAAAATATTCTTAAAAAATACATTACTACGGCCTTGATTCACAAAACAAAGAAAGAAGAAGGCAAGATTGCAAGAAACACAAAACAAATCACAAAACAAAAAAGAAAACACAAAAGAAGTAACAAATATTCATAATAAAATTGAGGAAGGACATGGGGATTTTTTTTTTTTTTTTTAAAGTAAAATATTCCTTCCCACTCATTTAAAATCAGGTAGGTCCTCCTTTTCAAAAAAAAAAAAAAAAAATCAGGTAGGTCCTCTCGTACAGGCAATGTAAAGTGGACTCACTTTTAAGATTGCAGGCAGCAGCCCAGCCCATTAGTGTTGACCTGACCGACCCATCTGACCATTTAAACAATCATCAATTATTTATTTATTTAGGCTTTGTGCGGGGAGAGAGAAAGAGGGAGAGCGCCGAGGAAGAAATGGAGGATGAGGATGATGGCTTAGGCTCACCAAGTAGGCTGCGGCGGCGGCTTTCTCTGAAGAAGAAGACCCATTCTCACTTCTGGAAACACAAGGTCCCTTCATGAAAAAAAAAAAAAAAAAGGACGCGGCACCAACGCGCAGGCAGCCGCGTCCCTCGCACATCGCCGCGTTGGACGCGGGTGCGGTGGCCGTTTTGCCGCATCCGTGCTTCCTAGACCATATGTATTATTTCCCTTCATTCTATTCTATCCGAAGTAATACTCTTTATTACTTCCTTAATTGACAACCCTTATTCTACCAATAATTAATTGAAAATTAAAATCATTGTTCTGATTTAAAATTATCACTTTGAATAGCAATAAATCTATCCTTCAGATTTATGATTCACATGGATGTGATAAGACTTAAATAACTCTTAGTTCTATAATAATCAAATAATCAACTATCATTCCAAATTTCAATTTTATTTTGTTTTTTAAAGAGTCAATTAATTTATGTTTTGCTTCCATTTCTTTTGATAAACACTTTCACATCTACTTTTGCTCATAAAAACTGGGTATATGGGCTAAAAATAATGGGATACTTGGATGGGCTCGCACTTTAAACCCTACCTAAACTAAGTTACAAAAGGTGATGTTTTGGAAACACATGTAAATTTGAATTCTACTCCTATCATACTAACAACTGCAAAAATTGATCCCATCTTTGAAATTAAGATAGGTTGTGTGGATTAATACTAACATATTTAGATTACAACTTAATTTCTATGAATTTTTTTCGACTTTGAGAAATGCAATTCATCTTGATTATTGATATTGTGTTTTTAATTCTGTATTCTTGATATGTAGATCAAGACCAATGTTGATTAATATTTACTAAATTATGAAAATCATTAAATTTAAAACAATTATAACTGATAATTTGTTTGATTTTTTTATATTTATATTGCAAAATTTTCCCCTTTGCTTGCTTTGATTTATATATCTTTGAAATGATCTTGATGGTGACGGGTCTAGTTACTTGGTGAAAATAACATTATTTTACAAATAAGATTTCATTTTGGTTTTTAGGTATTAAATAATACAAATAAAAGAATTGGATTATACATATTTTGTCAACAAGATATTTAAAACTAAATAATAAAGAAAACTACCTTGTGCATTGCACGAGTTGTTAGTTATATACAAATGTCAAAGTGACACTACGGCCTTATTTAAAGATATTTTGGTAAGCATTTGTTAAAAATTCTAGTGGCCATTTAGCCAGATTTTCCAACCAAGTTATGAGGAATTATGTAAGATAACAACAAAAACAATAGCAGTTATAAAAGTTTGAGAACACCATACTTTAGAAATAGATTTCTTCTGATAGGTACACAAAACTCATGCATTACTTAATATATGGGAAAAAGAGATAAATAAAAGGACAACTAATTCTTGGCATAACATTCACATACTATACATGTCATATAAAGGAGTTGGAGAAGAGGAGGAAGACAAACACTTACCGTGGAGCATTTTTCCCCTCATGTGTGCTATTAGGGGCATCATCCATGACAGTATCAGGGGGTGCAGTAAGAAGAAGTGGAGCAGCAGGAGCAGAATGTTGAACATTGGGGAGTGGAGCAGCTGTTATAGCCTTTATCTTTGGAGCCCTCGATTTCTCTTTAGAGCCTTGTCCAGCAGTACTAACACTCAGGTTTCGCCATTTGTCCTGGTAGGTAAGCAAGAATGAGTCAGATAAACAGCACTGAGGTTCAAATCGATTTTTGCTAAGTAAATCGAAATAAACTACACTAATACAATAACTCAAAGGTTTGAAACACTTCTCCATATTTGAAATACACTTCTTCCTTTCCTTGTTAGCTCTACTTCACAAAAGCTTAAATAATATATATATATATATATATATATATATATATATATATATATTATTTTTTTCTGAATTTATGATACCATTAAAGTTCCTCAGAACTAGATACAACAAATATAAATAAATTCAATTAAGAAAACTAAAATGCTGAAAATTTAGAGTTTCAAGTAAAACAGTCCAGGATTAACATTTTAACATAGAATAAATGAGTTCTCAGTTCTGAGAACAAATTTAGGTTTTTTTTTTTTTTGATGACATAGGAGAACTTCACTCAAATTAGTTGCATGTCGTAGAGCATACTGACCCCACCCGCTAGAACCAGTTACCAAGTAATCTAGGGGCTTTTCACCTCTAACAGGCTAAGCAGTTTATCCTCACTGAGAACAAATTTGGGGTTTTTGCTTTATATGTATTCTATAATACCATTTCCAAGTTAGGTTTAAAACACATATAGCTCACACTCAAACGGTCAAACACCTAGGATTTTCACCAAGCAATCACAGCCTATCAACATAAATACACAGAACCATACACTACACCAAAGTTCCCGGCAAAATAAACAAACACTTTCTCTCCTAACCAAACATACCTTAGGGTCAAAAATTTAAACAAACAAAAAAAACCCCCTAAACTTAAGCGGATAAGGGAAAATTTGCAAAATAATTTTAATAATTATTTAAATTGACATTGTTTTGAAACTATTTGGCAATGGTATGCTTTTACAGAATCTTGTTTTGAAAATACAATTTTAAGCACTAAAAGTGATGAAATCGTGTTTAAAACGATCTTTAGAAAAGTATTAGATCCCAAAAACCTTCAAAACAGTGTCAAATTTATATAATTAATATTAAAATGAAATTATTTTCCAAATTTGCCCCACGGATCAGTTTGATATACATATAACAAAATCAACAATGCTATGGTAAGTGGAAACCCCTATTTTCACAACTTGCAAACTTGTGTGTACAACATTTAAAAAAATTCAATTAAGAAATCTACAAAGCTGAAAATTATTTAAGGTTTCACATTGGGGCCTAATATAAGCGTAAATTGCATAAATTTTCTCAGGAAAAAAAGAAATTCAAATTTTCCCTAGAACCAAACAGCACCTTAGCTGCCAAAAAAAAAATCCTACAAATTGAGTGCTAAGAAGTCATTTTATGTAAATAAATTTCTCTCACTCTTTCTCTGTATTATTATATATGAGTATGTGTTTGTGCATAAACAACAATTCTGAAGAATTCAAGTAACAACATTTACAAAACCGAAAATTTAAGGCTTCACACTGGGGCCTAATAGAAGCGTAAAACACAGAAATTTTCTCGAGAAAAAAAAAATTCAAATTTCCCTCGAACCAAACAGCACCTTAGCTGCCCAAAAAAATAAAAATCCTACAAATTAAGAGCTGAGAACTCATTCTATATAACTAAAATTACTCTACGTTGATGAGCATAGAAGAATTCAAGTAACAACACTACAATGCTGAAAATTTAGGGTTTGATAACACCATTACAGGCCTAGTAAACCCTAAATTGCAAAAAAAAAAAAATCCCGAGAAAAAAAAAATTCCAATTTTCCCTTAGAACCAAACACAATTTACAAAAAAAAAAAAAAAATCCCTAAAAGTGAGAGTGGATAAGCTAAGACAATGGGAGTGGCATGAAAAGGTAAATAAGGAGTGACCTTGAGGTCAATGTTGGAACGGTTAGTGAGAAAAGGAGCAAACTCAGGATCTTTGAGAATGTTCTTCCATTTTCCAGGGCCGTGCTTCGCTACTCCGCCCAGTAGTGCTTCTTCCTCCTCCGCCGTCCATTTTTGCTTCTGATTCCCCATTCTCTCTCTCTCTCTCTCTCTCTAGAAAAACTCTCTATCTCTCTCTATATATGTAGAGAAGAAGAAGAAGAAGAAGTTTGTTTTGTGAGAGTTTTGGGGGTGGAGTACTATTCCTCACTCCTTCTTCCCCTCCCGTTCCTCGTGGTCCGTAACCGTAGCCAGCAGAGCACCGCTGCCACAAAAGAAACTCATAATAAAAAAAAAAGTTATAATATTTCATTACCTTTTTTTTTTTAGTTTGATTTGCTGACATGGCAAGATACTATTCGTAGAATATTTTACAGAATAATGCTATTACCACGACAAAACCTACAACTTGGTCGCGTGGCGAGTTATGAGTAGTGAAGTTGTGGACTCGTTACTTTTATTTCTTTGTCCACGACTTGCATGTGAGTAAATTGTTACAAAAGTTGTGAATTTTGGATGTGGGACTATCATTATTCATATATGTTGGTTTACTTTTATGAGTTATAATTTTGATATGGTAAATTGTGAGTAGTTACCTATCATCTAGGTATGCACTCATACTTTGCCATGTGAAAACTGTGACAAAGAAGTTGTGAAATGATTTGCGGTTTTAGATTTTTTTTTTTTTTCCAAAGTCTGTACCAAACAAATTTGGCTATGGTTGACATTGCATATAGTTAGCATTAGTAGCAAATTGCCTAAAATGGGATAAAATGATGAATATATGTTACCAAACACCTAAAATCCTTATATATAGAAGTGTGTATGGATTGGATTGGATTAGGTTGTGAGGTTTTTTGAACTCTTTGGTGGGTTAAAAAAAATCTAACCCAACCCAACTCCCAACCCAACTCACATGAATTGGGTTGGATCCATGGGTTGGAAAGATATTTTTTAATTATTATTATTATTATTATTAAATTGAGAATTAGAACAGCATCACCACAAATAAGAGTAAATTTATAACAAAATAATTTTAAGCATAACACTAAATCAACACAAACTATATGAGAATAACTCAAGGTTTGGGTTTCATTTAGAAAGAAGGGTAAAAAAGTAAAAAATAAAACTGTATAACATATATTTAAATATATATTAAATATAGGTGGTTTATGTCGGGTTAAGTGGATTTGTGAACCTTATGACCTAAACCCAACCCAAACCACCGTAAAAACAAATTTCACAACCCAACTAACCCATCAACCTCTAAAAACCGACTCAACCTGATGGGTTGAATTGAATCAGGTCAGTTTTGGTAGATTGGCTGCAAAGTCATTAACTTACCCATAACCATTTACCAATAATTGGGGAATATGATGTGATGCCCATTAAAATGAAAAGTGATTGGCTAAAATAGGGAAAGTAACAAATAGGAAGAAAATATAGGTCACTTGCTATTGTTGCTCTTAGTGATAGGTTAAAAAATGCTATAAATGGTGGACCAATAAGTAAAAGCATGCAAGCTTAACAATTGTGAAAAATATTGCTCTACTTTTATTATTTGTATTTTTAACGACAAGATTCAAATTTTCTTTCCCAACAACCGAATTTTAAATTCAAATTCTAGCTAGCACTGCTACATTAAAATCTAAAATGAAGTTTTCATTCCCTTTTATTATGATTAGTTTTTATTGTTGTAAGTGCACAATTTGTACCTGGACCCAAAAACAAGTGTTAGGCTCAGGCCCAATGAGCCTTATACAATGAAATTTGTAGAGTATGGATTTGAAACCTAGGTTTGGGATGTTGGAATTTTGATCAACAAGCTAGAATGCTGCAATCTATGCAAATGACAAATGAATATGACAAAGAAACTTCCTCGGACATAAGCCGAGGACAATTTGTATAATACTTCTCTTTCTATGCCAAAAATTATAGTTCTTAGTTCTTTTTCAGCTAACCCGTCGGTCCCCCCTTCTTTCCTCTCTCGTCTTTTTATATACTTCTTCTTCTTCCCTGTTTCATCCACGTGTCACACAAATCTTCCCCTTAAATACTTGTCCCATCCACCACCTTCTTGAAGTCTTCAAATAATAACAAGAAGGCTAAATTCTATTGTTTAGAGGTCATTTCCCCATTAATGCGGCTAAGGAGGTAGATGCAGGGCCTTTAATGTGGTGGTAGCAGTTTTTTCCTCAGATATTTCTTACACGTTCTTGCTTCTAATGGGTACTTGGATCACACTTTTACCCACCAGTTCTTCCAGAATTATGCCTCCAATTCGTTTAGCAAGTCTCAGGGCCATTGTTGGGCCTGTCCGAGGATATACTCCTCCTCGAACAACTCCTCAGACCACTACAGTGCGGACTGACCTGTGGGCCTATGGACTCTGACCAAACAAACCTGTATTAACCAATCAGACCCAAAGCCTAAACGTTTGTTTGAACATTCTTATCCCCCACAATAGCCCCTCAAAACTTTATTTTTTCCTCCCATCCGAGGAGAGAAATAGAGTTTTGAACCAAACAGCACACCCTCCACACGTTTTGCAAATAGCCGCACTTGTAGGGGTCCTTTCATTCCCTGAAAACGTCTCTGATGCTTCGAAACATGGAACGCGCGCATTTATGACTGCAAGTTACATCCTGTTCCCCACGTTCAACGGTGGGATACGAATCCGACGGCCCAGATTGGCTCTAAAAATTTGAGTGGGAGAATTTTAATTTCGAGGCCGCCTCCCGCAAGTCAAAACGCCTGAGAACCCGTACCTTCATTCATTCTTTCAGAAATCAATCGCATCTAAGTGTCAATCATTACCTTTTCTCTCCAGAAGCTCGTGAAGAATTGCATAACCAACTCCCTTAAGTTTTTACTTTTCTTTACTCATTCCTTTTCGGTTTTTGTCCTCGGCCACCATTTAAACCCCTTTCCTTCTTTAAGCTTTCATTTTTGCTCCCACCAAATGGGTAGATTTAAGTGTTTAGTAGATACTGACGCCGGTATGAAGGGTTTTAGGGTTAAATACCAAATTCCTGATGACGTAGGCTTAAGATATTGCCCAGTAGAAGCCGTAGATAACGCTAGGAGAGAGGGAGAAGTCATCATTCCCATGATCGCCTTCATAAAAGGTGGGATGACCCTCCCCATGAAAAACGTGATTAGTGAATACCTTCGCAACCATAGGTTATGCCCAAACCAATGCACACCAAACGTGTTTAGAGTCTTAGGTTGTGTCGATGCTCTGAACGAGCAAATGGGTCTAAACCTCACATGGCACGACGTTGCCTATATGTACGAGTGACATAAACTCAAAAATGTAGGATATTACATCAAATCCAGGTCTAGCATCATTAGATTGATTTCTTGTCTTCCAAAATCCAACAAATGCATGAAAGACGACTATCTCATCGCCTTAGGAAACTGGTTTGATGGTCCTCACTGCCCAGTTGAATGGGGAGAGCCAGGTGTGACTCCTTAGGAGTTAGATTTCCTAACCCATGATTCAATCCCATTGCCTTTATCACTTTTAATTTTATTGCACATTATTGCCTTTTGCCTTGATATTTATCACTAGTTTGACTATGCTCGTCTTCTCGGATGTTTCTTTTCACAGATAAACAACACGTACGCCCATGTCTCAGCCTTTGCAATGTTGCTGACTTGAACCGTGTCCTTCGCTCCGAAGTCTTCGTCAGTGAAGAACTACAAGTGAGAGTTGCCCACCTGACACTTGGATACGACCCTATATCAATGGACTTCCAAGAAATTGACAACACGATCATTGCGGGAGACAAATGACGCAGAAGGATAGACATGGCATGACCCAGCTTCCTTTCTAACCGTGAACTCCCAAATGATCCTTCCATCATCCTATATTCCTCTTTCGGCACATTCCCAGACAACTGCCGTCCGAGAAGAGCAAGCGTCCTCGCAGCAATTGTTGGCCGAGGAGATAGACCAATTTCAACTCGATGAAGCCGAAAGGCCCCAAGAGGAGCAGCTCGTCATCCTTTCGGACAAAGAACAAGCGCCCGCCGAAACTTCGGGCATACAAGGTCTGGTGATTACACAGCCTGACTCAAGCTCTGAAGAAGAAGAAATGGACGCTCTACGAAAGTTGATGAATAAGAGGGGCGTGAGAGTCTCTCAAAAGGGAACGGGTGGGTCGCAGGTCCCTCCATCTTTGCCACCTCCCCCTCCTCCCTCCGATCCTAAGCCTCCCGTTCCGGAACCTAAGAAGAAGAGGAAGAGTGAGGACGAGGAAGTAGATGCGGAGAGGTAGAAGAAGTTGAAACAATAACAACAACAACAACAACAACAACAACAACAACAACAACAACAACAACAACAAAAACCTAGCAAATGCAAGGGACGTGCCTCTTCAGTGGAAAGCGGGGAGAACAGGGACCTTGCTGAGGTACGCCGTACACCGACTACCTGGTCTCCCGAGCTGAAATTGGATGAGGCACCAATCTCCTACCAGTCTAGTATTAGGGTGTTCCAACAAGGTCACGCTCACCACCTGGCCAACGCCTTGGAACGTCCCCTTCTTCTGCCTAAGGACATGGACGCCCTAGAGAAGATGAACTAGCCGCATCTTTTCCTTTTGCTAAAAAGGGACTTGGCTTTGGTGAGTACCTAAGTCCTATCCTCAATTTGCTACTTTTATTACATTTTGACGAAAGAAACATTCTTATGTATTTTAGATTTGTGCTACTAATAATGCATTTATTTTGATATCTCACTACAGGCCATTCAAGAAGTCTTCGCTGCCAAGAAGTGGGTGGAAGATTCTTGGAAGAAAGCTACACTTAAATTAGAGCTTAGGCAGGAAACCGAGAAGTCCTTAGGCCAGACTTTTCACAGAATGAGAAGCTAACCACACAGTTGGCAGAGCTAAAGAGGGAAAAAGATGATGCCGAGGCCAGCCTAAGGACCCAAGTGGAGGGGCAACGCAAGCTTCTTCGCTAGAAGGACGAAGACTTATCCAAATCTCAACAAGAGAACTCTGACTTGAAGAAGGAGCTTGCAAAAATGAGAGATAAGGCTCGTACCTTCAAGGACTCCATAGAGGCCGCGAAGAAGGTCGCTTACAAGGAAGGAGTGGAGGCGACAGAAAACCAACTAACCGAGGAGTTCATCGAGCTATGCTGAGAATACTGTCAACAAGTGTGGGGGGAGGCCTTGAATGTGGCAAGGATACCCTCAACCTCCGAGTTGAGGAAGCTCGAAAACATCTGGCTCCCCCAAGACATCCAGGTGATAGAAGAACTTCCTCCTGTCGCACCTGCCCCTGAGACAGCATCTTCCACGCTCCCTCGCATGATTCCAAAGCCCATTCCAACTCCTACAGAACCTAAAGGTTCTAACAAAGAGAAGGAACAGGGTGATGGTGCCGAGAAGACTACGAGCCAAAGCACCGAGCCCAATGTCCCTCCACCGGTGGCAGCAGATAAGGGAAAACCAGCCCAGTTCTCATTCGAAATAGAGCTGAAACGCACAGAGGCTACCAGCACTTCCGAGCAAAACCCCCTTCTAAGGCTTAGGGTTTAGACTAGTTAGGACTTCTCTTTTTGTCATGTAACAAATTTTTAAGTTTTTTGCTTTAAATGTACATTAACAGAAATTAATGAGAAACTGTCTGGTTTGATTTTCATTTGACTTCCAATTTTTAGTATAAAAATACTCATCAGCACAAAAATGAATGAATGGAACAACTAACTCCACTTCCAATATTTGAATTTGTCATAACTTTAAATAGAAGTACACATACTTAGCTTATACTTTGCAAATCATGCCTCAAGGGCATAACATATGTGACACAGCAATACACAATCAAAAACTTAACTTAGAATTCAATTTGGGGCATAAAGCAATCCAAGTGTTTCATCAACACCTCAACAATAATGTGATATGGTTTTTGCTAATGTTCCCAAAGTAGAGGGTTCAAGGACCCGACATAACCAAACTTCCTTTCAATAACAAGTAGGATGTCAATTTTTACAAGGCATGTGGTCCGAGAACCATGCATGTCCAAGTTTCTAGTTGGTACTTAGAAACAGTAACTTGAAACATTAATTTCCTCAAAGTAGAAAGTCTGTGGACCCGACATAACTAAAGTTCTGTTTAACACATGATAAGACATCAATTTCTACAAAGCATGTGGTCCGAGGACCATGCATGTCCAAGTTTCTATTTGATACTTAGAAATAATGAGAGATAAACCCAAGTACATATTGATAATTTGAACAACGAACGATAAAAGTACTTTTTATTAATAATAATACCTTCGTAGGTTGTTTACATGCCAGGGGCGTTGTACAATTTTTTCATCTAGATTAGTTAATCAATATGATCCTATGCTCGCTACAAAGATGATCCGATAAGGTCCTTCCCAATTTGGTGCTAACTTTCCCCATGCTGGGTTTTTGGCAGTACCCATGACTTTCCTCAACACCAAATCCCCAGGTGCTAGTGGCCTTAGCTTCACATGAGCATCATATCCTCGTTTAAGCTTCTGCTGATAATAAGTCATTTGGACCATAGCGGCCTCTCACCGCTCCTCAACCAGATCCAAGCTTTTTTCAAGGAGGCCATCGTTATTTTCGGGCTAAAAGAACTCGTCCTTAGCGTGGGAAAACCAGATTCTAAAGGTATTACCGCCTCGGCCCCATAGGTCATGGAGAAAGGTGTTTCTCCAGTGGATCTCCGTGGCATAGTCCGATACGTCCATAAAACGTGTGGTAACTCCTCTACCCATCTACCCTTCACGTCATCCAGCCTCTTCTTAAGTCCACTGACTATGACTTTGTTAACGGCCTCGGCCTGCCCATTTCCCTAAGGGTAAGCTGGGGTGGAGTATCTATTTGTGATGCCCATGTCACTACAATATTTCCTAAAAGCTTTACTATCAAATTGGACGCCATTATTCAGAAATAAGTGTGTGAGGTACCCCAAATCTAGTGATAAGGGCTCAGCTTCGACCCATTGGGTGAAGTAATCAGTTCCCACGAGTAGCTATCTTTTGTTTCCCACAGCCCTCGAAAAAGGCCTAACTATATCCAGTCCCCATTGAGCGAATGGCCAAAGACTGGACAAAGGATTAAGGACTCCTCAGGTTGATGAATGTTGGGAGCGAACCTTTGGCATTGGTCACACTTTCTTGCGTAGTCTTGAGCTTCCCTCTACATATTGGGCCACCAATATCCCTGAGTCAAAACCCTATGGGCTAAGGACCTTTCCCTAGTATGGCTTCCGCGAATTCCCTCATACAATTCTTCCAAAAGTGCCTCCGTTGCCTCAGGATGTACACATAGCAAATATGGTCCGAAAAAAGAGCGTTTATACAATTTCTGATCCTCGGACAACCAGAAACGAGGCGCCTTTTGGCGAATCTTATCTGCTTCAGACTTATTCTCGGGAAGAATATCGCTTTTTAGAAAAGAGAGCACAGGGTCAATCCAGCTAGGTCCTGGCCTTATCAGATGGATACGGACGGCACTTGCAGTGGTCAGAGTTGGTTTTAGCAAGTCTTCGACGAGGATAATCCTAGACAAACATTGAGCCGAGGATGTCGCCAAAGTGGCCAACGAGTCCGCATGTGTGTTTCCACTTCTAGAAATGTGAGAAAGGATGAAAGAATCAAACTCGGATTGTAAACACTTGACCTGGTTCAGGTACTCTTGGATTCTTGGATCCCTAGCCTCTATGGTCCCTGTCACTTGGCCCACAACTAACTGAGAATCCGAGAACATATGAACTTCCTTTTTCCCCATTCTACGTACCATATCTATACCAACCAAGACCGCTTCGTACTCGGCCTCGTTATTAGTGGCCAAGAACACTAATCTCAATGATTTTTCAAAGACAATTCCCTCAGGGGATACCAAAACAAGTCCAACACCAGACCCCCTCTGGTTGGCTGCCCCATCAACAGACACTTTCCAAATCAGAGGTCCTTTGCCCGTGATCACACCAACTGATTTTTCATCCAAGTGTGATTCCTTTGCAGTTTCTTCTAACGATGGTTCAACGAACTCTGCTACCAAATCCGCAAGAACTTGGCCCTTCATCGAGGTGCGTGGCATGTATTTGATATCAAAAGCTCCCAGAATAGTTCCCCACTTGGCTACCCTTCTTGAGTAGTCAGCACTCCGTAACACTGACTTGAAAGGCAGTTGAGTCAAAACCACAACGGTGTGGGACTAGAAATAGTGAGGAAGCTTCCGTGTGGCATGGACTATGGCCAGAATTGCCTTTTCCAAAGGCAAATAACGCACCTCAGCTTCATTCAAAGATTTGTTGACATAATAAACCGGTCTTTGTACCCCGCCGTCGTCCCTTATAAGAACCAGGCTGACCACATGGATGGCTACGGCTAGGTATGCGAACAGGATTTCATCGACCTTCGGCCGAGACATGATGGGCAGCCGGAAAAGATATTCCTTAAGTTGCTGGAAAGCTAGAACACACTCCTCGGACCATTGGAATCCTTTCCATTTATTTGACAGTTGGAAAAAGTGTCTACACCTATCAGCTGTCCGAGAGATGAATCTGCTGAGAGCAGCAGTCATCCCGGTTAATTTTTGAACTTCCTTTGGATTTCGACTTGGTTGCAAGCCCGGAATGGCTCTGACCTGCGCCAGATTCACCTCTATTCCTCTATGACTCACCATGTAGCCTAGGAACTTTCCGGAACCCACCCCAAAAGAACACTTTGAGGCGTTAAGGCGCAACTTGTACTTCCTAAGTATTTGAAAGGTGTCATCCAAATCTTTTACATGCATAGGTACTGCCTTACTTTTCACCACCATATCATCCATATATACCTCAATGGTCTTTCCAAATTGTGATTCAAACATTCTGGTCATCATCCTTTGGTAAGTAGTCCCGGCATTTTTCAACCCGAACGTCATCACTTTATAATGATAGTTCCCTGTTGGAGTAATGAAAGCAGTCTTCTCCTGATCACCCAACGCCAATGCTATTTGGTGATAACCCTGGAAAGTATCTAAAAAACTCATCTGAGGATGCCCGACCGTAGCATCCATAAGCTGATCGATGCGTGGCATCGGGAACAAGTCCTTTGGGCAAGCTTTGTTCAGGTATGTGAAGTCCACACATACTCTTCACTTTTCGTTCTTCTTTTTCACTACAAATGTGTGCGCCAACCACTCCGGGTAGAAAAATTCTTTAATAGCACCAGCCCTTTTGAGCTTAAGCACCTCTTCTTTGACAACCTCGAAATACTCTTTCGAAGAACGCCAAGGTGGTTGCCTCCTAGAAACAACGATAGGGTTGACATTCAAATGATGGCAAATGAAGCTTGGGTCAACCCCCGGAGCCTCATAGGGATCCCAGGCAAAGACATCGATATTGTCTTTCAAAAACTTCACCAATTCCATCTTCTGGTGTGGTAACCGTGTCCCAACTTGGAAGAACCTTTCGGGATCATCGGTTATAAGGAACCTCTCCATACCTTCACACATGGCATCCTCTGCTGTCACCGCACTGGGCGCATCCAAAGCCGTTAAGTGCTATAAGTCTTCCACAGCCAAGGCCGAGGACTCTGATTTGGCTTGATGCAGTACTGCAGCCGATATACATTGCCTTGCCACTGATTGGCTGCCAAGAATTTCTTCGATGAATCCCCCTGAAGGGAATTTTACCTTAACATGCAAAGTTGAGGAAACGGCACCCAAAGCACGCAGCCAAGGCCTGGCAAGGATGGCCGTGTATGGAGAATATGCGTCAACCACAATGAAATCCACATCGACCGTTTCCGAGCCAAACTGTACGGGCAATCGAATTTGTCCCTTTGGTATAACAGTCTTCCCTTCAAAACTTATTAATGGCGAGTCATAGGGTGTGAGATCCTCCAGTTTTAACTTAAGCCCCTTGAATAAGTCAGGGTACATAATATCCGCACCGCTGCCTTGATTGATCATCACCCTCTTGACGTCGTAATTCCTTATCCTCAACGTGACCACTAGAGCGTCATCATGGGGTTGAATAGTCCCAACCTTATCTTCATCAGAGAATCCTAAAATAGACACAGTCCCTCTAATCTTCTTCGGCTTCGAGCCTGCCTCCTCGGCCTGGGAATGTGACACTGCCATCACCCTGGTAGGGCAGGAACCGGTCTTACTAGGTGCAGCGAAGATGACAATAATAGTTCCCAAGGGCGGCCGAGATGAGTTGTTCTTCTAATTATTTGAACTTGATTGACTGCCTTGCCCATTTGGTTGATACAGGTGCTGCTTCAATTTTCCCTCGCTAACGAGCTACTCTAAGTGGTTCCAAAGAGTTTGACAATTCTCGGTGGTATGACCCACATCCTAATGGTACTGGCAAAAAAGGTTCTGATTCTGTTTCGTAAGGTCCCCCGCCATCTTACGGGGCCATTTGAAGTAGGGTTCCTTACGGACTTTCTCCAGCAGTTGGTGCACTGGTTCTCGAAATATAGTATTAACTACTTGAGGAGTGACTGGACCAGATTGCCAAAAGTAATCTCTCATCGGCTTATTGTTATGGTACATGTCCGACCTGAAATCTCTTCTCTCCTGCGGGATAACCTTCGCCTTACCCTTACCTTGTTGTTGATCTTCCTCAATCCTTTTTGTACTCGTCAATATGGTCCATAAGGCGATGTACGCTCCGTACGGGCTTCTTAGTCAAGGATTTCCTTAAATCATGATCAGTGGGAAGGCCCACTTTGAAAGTATTAATCGCCACTTCGTCAAAATCTCTATCGATCTCATTAAACATCTTCCAATACCTGTCAGAGTATGCTTTCAATGTCTCACCCTCCCTCATGGCCATAGATAATAGCGAGTCTAACGGTCGAGGAACTCTACTGCATGTAATAAATTGAGATGCGAATGTCCTAGTAAGTTCCATGAACGAATCGATAGACCCCGACTTTAGTCTGTTAAACCATCTCATAGCAACAGGCCCCAGGCTAGAAGGGAAGACTTTGCACATCAAGGTTTCGTTTTAAGAATGCACCGCCATCCTCTGATTAAAGTGGCTCACATGTTCCACCGGGTCTGTCCTGCCATTATAAATGGTGAATGTGGGCTAGGTGAACCGTCTAGGGAGCCTTCCCTTCTCGATCTTGCGTAAGAAGGGCGATTTAGAGAGTTGGTGTAACGCTCGGCTCATAGCATCGTTCCCCAAGCCCCTAGAGGGAAGCTTCCTATGCTTATGACCTGGTAGGTCATCCCCTTGGTAAGAGAAGGTTTTGCTAGGGGGAGTCTTAGACCTTGGATTGTAACTGCTTCCCCGAGACCCCCCTGAAGAAGGACTGGCTAGAGGTAAAACCCGCCTTCGTCTGACATGGCGCAGCTTTCTCTTAAGGTGGTCAATCTCCCTTTGCATGGCCTTGGCATCATCCTCATGGGTGGCACTGCTTCCACCATGCGTATGACTCGCGCCAGGATATACGGTATGCACACTTCCCTCTCGATCCCTTCGACGCTCAAGAAGCTCAAAAAGATCTTCGCGCTGGGATCCTTGAGATTGCGCATGATGCGAACCTAAGCCTGCCATGATGTTCCAATTCCTTCCACGCTAGATTCCCCACAGACGGCGCCAATTGTAAGTGCACAATTTGTACCTGGACCCAAAAACAAGTGTTGGGCTCAAGCCCAATGAGCCTTATACAATGAAATTTGTAGAGTATGGATTTGAAACCTAGGTTTAGGATGTTGGAAGTTTGATCAACAGGCTAGAATGCCGCAATCTATGCAAAGGACAAATGAATATGACAAAGAAACCTCCTCGGACGTAAGCCGAGGACAATTTGTATAATACTTCTCTTTCTATGCCAAAGATTACAGTTCTTAGTTCTTTTTCAGCTAACCCGTCGGTCCCCCCTTCTTTCCTCTCTCGTCTTTTTATATACTTCTTCTTCTTCCCTGTTTCATCCACATGTCACACAAATCTTCCCCTTAGATACTTGTCCCATCCACCACCTTCTTGAAATCTTCAAATAATAGCAGGAAGGTTGAATTCTACTGTTCAGAGGTCATTTCCCCATTAATGCGACCGGGGAGGTAGATGCAGGGCCTTTAATGTGGTGGTAGCAGCTTTTTCCTCAGATATTTCTCACACGTTCTTGCTTCTAAAGGGTGCTTGGATCACACTTTTACCAACCAGTTCTTCCAGAATTCTGCCTCCAATCCGTTTAGCAAGTCCCAGGGCCATTGCTGTGCTTGTCCGAGGATATACTCCTCCTCAGGTAACTTCTCGGACCACTATAGTGCGGACTGACCTGTGGGCATATGGACTCTAACCAAACAGACTTGTATTAACCAATCAGGCCCAAAGCCCAAACGTTTGTTCGAACATTCTTATCTTCCACAATTGTTATATTACTTTTATTATAGATTGATTATAATATACCATCTTTATCGCCTCTTCAAGAATATTTATAACTCAACTCGTAGTTTTTTGTATATTCAACAGAATTGTTTAGGATTAAAAGATAAAAACACAAGAAAAAGGGAATAGTGTGAAAAGTTAAGTGATATTATTAGTGTCAATAGATGTAATTCATTTTTTATGTAATAATTTTATTAGAAACTAGAAAAGCATTGAGTACACAGTTGAGACTTAGAGCATTAGTATTGGTGTAAGCATTTTGCTAAAATGTTCAATTTATCATCAAAATATAGCAAAAGTGGATTGTATCAGTTGAAGCAAAGCTAAATTTTTTGACTTTTGAGCTATAGAGCACAACCAAAGATGGCTGTGTACGGTAGCTAATTAAGATGATAAAAAAATTATTAAAATTTTATTTTATTGTATTGGTAGTGGTGGTGGTGGTGGTGGTTGTTTATTATAATAGATATATTATTTTATTGTGTTAAATATTAAAGTAAAACCATTGATGTTAGGTGTTTTGTAAAGTGAAGTGGTAAAATAAATAAAGTACATAGTACCAAATTGCTAAATTTTTTGGCACCACAAATACTAATACTCTTATGGACATTATACTGATGTTGTCACCCTTTCAAATAGAGTTTTCTTAAAAAATCCGCTTTGGACTCTAGAATTGTCCTCTGAAACTCGTAAAGCTTATTGCATCTTCATATGCACCACAGTAAGTAGTGAAGGATAGCCCTCCATATTTGGACTATTCCGATGTCAAAGATAGCAAAATCCATATTCCACAATTTTCTTTCAACATGACAATGCAACATCAAGTGATTAGTGATCAACTGTCTCTCTCCACTTCCCTTCCACATACAACACCAATTCTCACCAATACAGTGTTTCTCTTCCTCAAATTTTAGTAGAATTGTAAATTTCTTGAAACGTAAACAATAGAGTTTTAAATAATTAAAATTATCGTATCAATTAATAAGATAAATAGAATTTTAGTTGGAGTATAATTTTTAATTTCTTCAAACTTAGTTCATAGAGCTTTAACTAAATAAAACTATCCTGGCCAAGATAAACGGCCAAAATGGCCAAATACCACCATTTTCAGAAATTTGTAGCAAAAAAACACTGTTTTGGAACTAAGTAGGGAAATACCACTTTTCTAGAACTCGAGTTTCAAAAACTTGAGTTCCTCATTAGTTCCGCCACCGTGGTACAACTGAGCTGGAATTTGTGCAATTAAAAAAAAAATGATGTACTCGAGCTTGGTAAACTCGAGTTCCATGCAACATAGTACTCGAGTATACCAGACTCGAGTACCTATTATAAAAATATTTATGTTTGTTTATTTCTATGGTACTCGAGCTTACTAGGCTCGAGTACCTTCTATGGAACTCAAGTTTAGTAAACTCGAGTTCCTTATAGCTTTTTTTTTTGGGGATAATCGACCAATAAACATAAACATAAACATAACAATAAGTAGCTTTTTATGTTTTTATTTATTTAAATAGAAGCATTGTAAAATATAGAGATTTTAATTTCAAAATATGAATTAATTTTTACATAAATTAAAATTGTTCATTATTTTCTCATAAAAATTGTTCACTATTTTCTGCATAAACTATTTCTAGCATTCTGCATAAAGTTATTTTCTGTTCAGCATTATTTAAAAAATTGTTTACTCTCTTTTCTGTGTAAATTATTCTCTGTTCATTATTTAAAAAATTGTTCATTGTTTTCTCATAAAACACCTAGTGAAATCGCGTTTTCTAAATTTAAACGCCAAATTTGAATGCTTTTTCATGTTTGAATTTCACAATAATCGAATCTATTTTTTTGCATTGATAAAATCTATTTCTACATTAATAAAATTTGCTCTCTGCACATCATGTTTACTGTATATTCGAATCTGCTTACTACATTCATAAAATCTGTTTTCTGCATTAATTAAAACTGTTCATTGTTTTCTTATAAAAATTGTTCATTATTTTCTGTATAAACTATTTCTACGATTTTGCATAAAATTATTTTATGTTCAGCATTATTTAAAAAATCGTTCACTCTCTTTTCTGCGTAAATTATTCTCTGTTTACTGCATAAATTGTTCACTGTCACATAGATAGAATCATGGTAGAATTTGTAAAGTTTTTGAATTCCAGTCACCCTGATCATCATGGCTACTCTTATACCACTACTTAGCAAGAGCACAAAGGTGTATAAAATAAAGTTTGTTTTATTATATATGCTTTAAATTTTAAAGATGATTTTCTTATAAAACATTTTAAAAGGACTTTACAAAAGGACGTTGACAGAAAGGCTTTGGAATTACATCTTGTTAACACCAGTGCATTTATTGAAGCATCTGGTTGTCAACTCCCTGGCAAGGAGGTTGGAGATTCAAACTCCACAAAGACAGAATTATAGTCTCCTAAAAGCTATTTTATGGGAATAAGCTTTTCAAAACTCCACCCTAAGATTCAGCAAAAAACAAGACTTGCCATCAGAACCTTACCCCCTGAAATCCCACAGAATATACTAAACCCATAAAGCCATAACAAGTTCTTATGATAGATGGATGTACATTTTCAAAGTATTAGTCTCTACAGCATTTATTAGAACAAAAGACATGACAGACAACATATGGCTATCTCATAAAGCTATATGGTATGAAAGTTTTAGAGAAGCAAATAGAGTTTATGAAGGAATAGGAGACAGATACAATCCCTATCTGGGATTACTTATCAATACGAAGACAGAAGATCTAGTAATTCGTGATACTTTATGGTTATCTGAAATTCTAGAAGCATGATTTATTAGCAAATTAAGCATAACTTCTGGAATTCAGATTAGTTTATTTCCCAAAGTCATCCAAGAAATAGCCGCACAAATTGGAGGACTTAATTATTTGCAAGATCACTATCTGAAGTACTCTTCCAGCTTAGGACAGTAGTTATTATATGGAAGCTTGGCCAACACACATTTTGGTTCTTATTCATGATTGGAGTTGTATCCTTGAATACAACTTGTATACAGGAGACACTTATTTACCACTTAATGATCTAGATGCTCTGGCTCAAGAATGGTTTAATTTCATGAGTAATAAGATTTATGAGATACAGAAAGAATTAGACAGAGGCTTCTACTTATATAGTTACACAAACAGGATAGCCGTATATGGTCCAATACCTTCAGCAAGGAGGCTATTTGGGAAAAGAAAGATTGTTAAGGATCCTAGAATGATACAGATTGAAAGACAAACAAATAGATCACTATTCACTGGTGACAAATCATTATTTCTCTGGCAACAGATCACTATTCACCAGCATGTGTGAATAGCTTCCAGACAAATCAAGACAATCCAGACAGATACAGACAGATGTTCAAAAGTTACTACTGTTACTAGCATGCGTAAAAAGAGATCTGATAGATTCCTGAAATTTGAAAGATACCCAGACAGGCGCAGATAGACTATTAATCATCAGTACTAATTTCCATACCACCGACAGATTAACTTGAGTTAAATTTACCTACTCAGGTTACTTTACCGTGGTTCATTTCACCTATAAAAGAGACGAACTATGAAGACTGAAGACAAGTTTCTAAGTTCCAAGTTTTAGAAAGCCTTTTGTAATAGTCTTCCCTCTCCCTCAGAAAGACTCTTGTACTCTCCCCCCCTCTTGTAATCTTGTAATCTTTCTCTTCAGACAGTTTTATTTTCAAGCTTGTATCAAAGACAACAATTTGGTTTCAAGTTTATCAAAGATTGAAGTTTTTATTCAAGTAAGATTTTACTAGTTTCTGTTTTCATATTCCATACTTCATTTTAACCTTATTTTGAATATATCTATTTTTCTATTTACTCTCTTCATTATCTATTTTATCATTGTTTATGCTTCCATATTACTGATGTGCTCTCTCCTGGGTAGTCATTGGTATTAGAGCATCCGGATCATAAAACACCTAATGAACAATGAATAATTTGTGCAAAAAAAACAATGAACAATTTTTCAAATAATGCTGAACAAAAAATAATTTTATACAAAATGCTAAAAATAGTTTATGTAGAAAATAGTTAGCAATTTTTATGAGAAAATAGTAAACAGTTTTAATTAATGCAAAAAACAGATTTTATGAATGTAGTAAGAAAATTTGAATATACAGTAAACATGATGTAGCACCAACTATGGCATGAATAGTTTTTTGAAGACACGTCACCAGCCCGCTGCTGTAGCACCAACTGTAGTCATACGAACCACATGCCCAACAACGCCACTGTTTCACACGTGCCGCTTAATAGCTCGGCATGATTTCACACATTGTCCAGTCATATCATCCATATTCACGTGAATACTTAAATATATGAATAATCGTACCCTGGTGCCAGGGACATAGCACTGTGTCAATTAAATATGATGCTCTGTTCAAGAACACTGCAACTACCGCCCACATCTTCAAATCTCACTGTGACATTGGGAACATTTAAAATCCTGTTCATGTAGTGTTTTTCCAACCTGTGACAAGCCCTAATAACTGAAATTATAATGCTTGGAACATGAAATGAGGTTATAAATGTACCACAATAATGATCTTATTTCTACCCCACTAACTCCATAAATTGACTAAGTTATAAGTCGCAGCGCCTTAACATCAAATCGTACAATGCAAAATAAGTTTGGATCTACTTCAACAAATGGATTATCACAACTTCCAGCAAATCAACAACTACAGACATACACAGACCACTATGGAGGGAAATGGGTTGGAAAGAAGAGAGATTTCCTTAATATGCCAATATACACATACGAGAGTCTTGGAAGCGTCGAGCACATCATGGTCAGCAAACCTACAAAACTAAGTACAGATACCACCGCAATAGAGTTCACCGTGGCAAAACCACCATGGTCAACCCTATACGAGAAAATGTGTGAGTTGGAGGTGTATTGTCGATGACATGGGTTACTAGTTCCCAAGGCACGCTCAGCCGAGTTACCTAGAAATGAACCTGCCAACATACTTGCTCATCTTGAACAAGAGAACAATCAAATGCAAAGGCGATTAGTCCGTTTTCAAGCAATCCAAAAAGCTAGGAAGCATCTAAAGGAGAAGGCGCAAGAGCGAGCCATCAAGTCTATTAATGAAGTTACTGCGTTAGATGCTGAAAGATATATTCTAGATTTCTCAGATTCAAGTAATGATGATTTCCAAAAATTTCTACCTACGAACATTAGACGTTGTTGTTAATATCCACCATTGCTACACTGATGTTCACAGTGCTGCATGTGCTGCTCAACGATTTGGTACGTTCTATGATTTTCCATTGAGTTCACACGATTTTGTTCATTCAACAATTTCGAATTTTTCAACAAATTTGGATGATCAATACATTAGTACATAGTTTTCCATTTAATTTTCACGATTTTGTACATTTAACGAATCCAAACTTTTCAACAAATTCAGACTATTTGTACATCTAATTTACCTAATTTTATTTTGTACTTTCAAGATTTTATACATTCAACGAATAAATTTTGTTTTTTACAAATTCGAACGATCTGTACATCTAATGTACACAATTTTCTCTTGAATTTTCACGATTTTGTACTTTCAACGAAATTTGATAGGCCAAAAACGTATTGACCCCTAGTAATTAATTAATTGATTAATTAGCCAAGTTTATTAATTGATCAAATTAACATGCAAAGCGCGTGGTAGCACAAACAAATCACCAATTAGACTAAGTGCAGTGGAAATTAAATTGACACGGTGATTTTTTTTCGAATGGGGAAAACTAACACGGCAAAAACCTCACGGGTGATTTTAAGGTCACCACTCCCAAGAAAACAGTGAACAATTTTTATGAAAAAACAATGAACAATTTTAATTGATGCAAAAAATAGATTTTATGAATGCAGTAAGCAGATTCGAATATATAGTAAACATGAGTGCAGCGAGCAAATTTTATTAATGTGGCAATAGATTTTATCAATGCAAAAAGACAAATTCGATTATTGTGAAATTTAAGCATGAAAAAGCATTCAAATTTGACGTTTAAATTTAGAAAACACGATTTCAGTAGTTGTTTTATGAGAAAACAGTGAACAATTTTTTAAATAGTGAACATAAATATTTACGCAGAAAAGAGAGTGAACAATTTTTTAAATAATGCTGAACAATAAATAATTTTATGCAAAATCATAGAAATAGTTTTTGCAGAAAATAGTGAACAATTTTTATGAGAAAACAATGAACAGTTTTAATTAATGTAGAAAATAGATTTTATGAATGTAGTAAGCATATTCGAATATACAGTAAACATGATTTGCAGAGAGAAAATTTTATTAATGTAGAAATAGATTTTATCAATGTAGAAAAACAAATTCGACTATTGTGAAATTTAAGCATGAAAAAGCATTCAGATTTGGCGTTTTAATTTATAAAACACGATTTCAGTAGGTGTTTTATGAGAAAACAATGAACAGAGCAAAATTATGCAGAAAAGAGAGAATAATTTTTTAAATAATGCTGAACAGAAAATAATTTTAAACAAAATCGTAGAAATAATTTATGCAGAAAACATTGAACAATTTTTATGAGAAAACAATGAACAATTTTAATTAATGCAGAAAATAGATTTTATGAATGTAGTAAGCATATTCGAATATACAGTAAATATGATGTGCAGAGAGCAAATTTTATTAATGTAGAAATAGATTTTTATCAATGCAGAAAAATAGATTCGATTATTGTGAAATTCAAACATGAAAAAACATTCAGATTTGTCGTTTAAATTTAGAAAACACAATTTTACTAAGTGTTTTATGAGAAAATAGTGAACAATTCTTTAAATAGTGAACAGAGAATAATTTATGCAGAAAAGAGAGTGAACAATTTTTTTAATAATGCTGAACATAAAATAATTTTATGCAAAATGCTAGAAATAGTTTATGCAGAAAACAGTGAACAATTTTTATGAGAAAACAATGAAAAATTTTAATTAATGTAGAAATTAATTCATATTTTGAATATTTTACAATGCTTCTATTTAAATAAATAAAAACATAAAAAAGCTACTTATTGTTATGCTTATGTTTATGTTGATGAGGAACTCGAGTTTCTGAAACTCGAGTACCATTTGGAACTCGAGTTTCTGAAACTCGAGTTCTAGAAAAGTGGTATTTCCCTATTTAGTTTTGAAACAGAGTTTTTTTACTACAATTTGCTACAAATGGTGGTAATTGGCCATTTAGGCCAAGACTCCGTTTATGATAAATAGGAGTACTAAATCCCAATTTGCTGCATACAAACGTTAGAGCAAAAAGCCTGAATGCTAAAAAGGACAGATTGAATTAACTGAAGTTTACCAGCAAAGCTCAGAACTTTGGAAGTCCATGAAGCAATTCTAGCAGTAATTTTATCTATTGACGGAATAATATCTTATAGCAGGTTATGCAACACTATTAAATTTATATATATTGCTACAGTATAATCTACACTTATATAGTATAAGTTTAATAGCTTTAGTATAGGATTGACTGATGGTATATCCCATCCCATTCTTCATCTCGTCTCATTCGAATTCCTTGGGACAAGCACATTTGAAACCTCCAAAAAGGTTTTGACAAATTGCTTGCAGGGGTTCAGAGATAAACACTTGTTTATATTTGCACATATTGCAAATACAAAATATCAGAATGTATCAATACTGTTGATGCAACACAATAAAATCTCTACACAATTGGACTAAGGAAAAATTACAACATTAGAATGTATGAATGTGTTGCAACTATCACCTTGTTATGAGCATACTTAAGGGTAATTTGATTGCTACACAAGACAGAATGAAATTACAAGCTGATAAGCACAGACAATAAAGGCATTTTGAGGAGGGAGACTGGGTTTTCTTAAGGCCACTACCCTTCAAACAGAAATCCCTTAGACTAAAGCAAGTTGGAAAATTTTTATGCAAAAAATTGTGAACAATTTTTATGAGAAAATAATGAACAGTTTTAATTAATGTAGAAATTAATTCATAATTTGAAATTAAAATCTCTATATTTTACAATGCTTCTATTTAAATAAATAAAAACATAAAAAAGCTACTTCTTGTTATGCTTATGTTTATGTTTATTTGTCGATTATCCCCAAAAAAAAAGTTATAAGGAACTCGAGTTTCCTAAACTCCAGTTCCTCATATACTCGAGTATTGTGTTGCATGGAACTCGAGTTTACCAAGCTCGAGTACCACATTATTTTTGGCGGAACTGATGAGGAACTTGAGTTTCCTAAACTCGAGTATCATTTGGAACTCGAGTTTTTGAAACTCAAGTTCTAGAAAAGTGGTATTTTCCTATTTAGTTCCGAAACAGTTTTTTTTTGCTACAAATTTCTAAAAACGGTGGTATTTAGCCATTTTGGCCCCAGATAAACTAATTTAATAATTCAAGAAAGTTTAACCCTAATAAATTAATAGAATTTTAGTTGAAGTAGGATTTTTAATTCATTGAAACCAAGGTAATAGAGTTTTAATAAATTACATTATTCTAATAATTAATGAAAGTGTACCTATCGCAGAGAAGATAGCTATTTGATGCAAACACAACTTCTAAGACCCAACTTATACATTTCAAAGAGAGATTGTAAAATAATTATTGTACACGACTAAACCAAGAAACTGTTTTAAAAATACTCTTCTATCCACCCCTTTATTACTAAGAAGATAAGATAAGATAAGATTAGTTTTAGTCTAGCTTATATAAACTAGATTCTATATAAGTCTTTCTGAAAAAACTGATTATATGTACGTGAAAGCGCTAAACCCACAATAATTTTTTTCAAAGTTTTCTCATGGATACCCTACTAGAAAGTCTCAAAGTCGAAATTCTCCATAGACTCCCTCTTCAATCCTTGGCTCTATGCAAGTGCATCTCCTAGCACTGGCTCACTCTAATAACCTCTACGCCTAGAGTTTTCGCGGCTCGTCACCACAACGAGTTGCCAGTGACACTTCTTTTTCAGTACCCTGATAGCCAACTCAGCAAAAAAATCTATGTAATCAAGGAAAAATTCAAGTACAGTGAATTCAATACTAGTACTATCGGAGAATTAATCTGTTGATGTAGTAGCTTCGTGCAAAGACTTGTTGTTGTGCCTCGGTAGAGTTTCTTCTAATAATTACTACATCGTAAACTGTATTACCATGCAGTGGCTGAAACTCCCTCCTGTTCGTGAAGCACCTCGAAAGCTCCATGTTGGGTTGGTTTGTGATTCTGGTTATAATAACCATGATAGAATGGACAGTTGGTACAGAGTGGTACGTCTAATTCTTGATCTTCATAATAATATGATAGTGAAAATCTTCTCATCTGATACAGGTGAATGGTGTGAGGTACGGATGTCATCACGTCCAGAACAACAACCTTTTGATTTGGAGAGAGCAGCTGTGGATATAAGTGGCCACGAAAGACTGCTTTTGAGGAGTACTGGTGGTGTAGTTGCATTTGGTAGAATGATTTTCTGGCAGAGTTCAAAGTGGAGCATTTTTGGGTTTGATCCAAACAATTGTGAGTGTTATTTCATTAATCTAGGAATAGGCCTTGATGAAATAGTGGATTGCATGGGAGTGTGTAATGGATGCCTGAGAATCTGCATGGTTTTACGATTCTTTGATCATCTAGAGCTAACTGTGTTGGAGTTGAAGGATTATAAGGAAGGCAGCATGTGGCGTTCGGAGCACATGGTTGAGTTCCAGGATATGGATTCAAGCAACACTTGGCTGAGAGAGATTGTGAAGAAGAAAGATTTGTTGGATTATGGATTATGGATTATGGATCATGATCCTAGAGATGGGGATGTTGTGTATTTGGAAATCAAACAGCAGTTGATAATGTGCAACATGAAGAAGAAAAGGCTAAAACTGATCCATGATATCGCTGATGATTGCTTTAATAAGTTGGGCAGTGTCTACACCTTTGTGCTCTCATGGTGCCCAGCTCCAATTCCTTCTCTCCCACAAAATATTACTATGAAAGAGAGAAAAGTATAAAGGGCAGTGTTTATGTGCATACATAAACACACCGCCTATTATAACTGAACATTTATTAAGTTTGAAATCATGGTTTAAAGTCATGTTTTCAGGGACGAGTCATGACTTGGAATTAAGGGTGGTGCCCCTGCTGTCGGTTGTGTGATTGTTGTGGTGGCTTTGGCTTTTATGTGTGTAATCTGTAGAGAGTGTGTTTTTTTTTTTTTTTTTTTGGTAAAGACAAAATTATTTTATTTAAAATTTTTAAGGGTCAAATTATTTGTTTTGGTTAAAATTGATTGATTAGTTTTAATTTTTTTAAGCTTTGCTATTGATAATTTTTCTTATTAGACTTATTTTTAGGATTTTTATACTTTGTCCTAGATTTTTGATCTATACAATTTTTATGGCCTTTAAAAGAAGGAAAATACAAGATTTACAAACTTTTTACAAATTGTTATTGTGCTAAGTGGTTATTAGTAAGTAAAAATGTAATATAAGTGGTAGATCCAAATACAAACTAGTAAAAATTTACTACTTCAATAATTTGTAATGTTGTTAAATTTTTTGTAACTATAACATTTCTCTTATAATGATTAATAATATTATTAAGGGGTCAAAACGTAAGCTAAAATGAGTACCTACATATGTACTTCTATTCTTTGAAAATAAAAAATTAGGGGGGTAATTCAACCACAAATGGCTCCGTCCATGTTTTCAGTTATAATTGGTTGCATGTGCAATAGGTTTTACCAAAGTATAATTGTAACAGACCCGTTGAGGTTGGAATGGATCTATTATTGCTGAATGATTTTTTATTTTTCTTCTTATTCTTTTTTTTTTAATAAATTTTTTTATAAGTATTAAAAAGCTTTTCTAATGACCGAACAGACCTTCATGCAAACCCTTTTTCGCTGTTCTACTTCTATCATCTATGTGCCGGCGTGGCTAGGATTATAATCTTATATATCCAAGTTTTCTATGCTGACGATTTATATGAAAAATCTTTTGCCTTGTATATATTAAGGGTTGTGTTATCGGGCACCATAAGGTGCCCTTAACAATACACTTTTTAGGTAACTTTTTCAATTTTTGGTAGTTTTTCAGTTTTTGACAATTTTTTTATTATCTCTTTTGACAATTTTTTCCTTTTTTTAAGTGAAACACAAAAAATGAAACCTTAACAAATACCGCCCAGTGCTTGTTAACATTTGTCATATATTAATTAACTTTGGGTTTTACTAATATTAATAAACTATTTTAAGAAACTTGTTATGAAAAAATGAAAAAGGTTACTAACTTTTTTTACAATTTTTTCAATTCTCTATAAAATATTTTCAAAACTTAACTTTTTTTTACAATTTATTAGGACCTGGGGGTTTGTGGGTGCTGGCTCATGACCCCAGTACTTGATGATCTGCAACATGCAGAGTTACACTCTAGAAGTGATCTGTACAGTTTCTGACATGAACTTTTATCTGTGTGGCAGTGTCTACACCTTTGTGTACCATGGTGGCCAACTCCTATTCCTTTTCTCCCAGAAACAGAGAATAAAAGTGTTGGAACAAAAATCCTCTCCATCAAATGCAGTATATGTAATGTGTTTAATTAGTTTTTCCTTTAATATATGCTTAGGTTGTTTTACATGAAAAATAATGAAACAGGCCAAAGAAAGCGGAGTTTTGCTACTAATTGTTACACTTTTTATTTAATTTCACAGACACTAGCTAGTTTTCTAGGGAATGATCTGTCTTTTGTGATTTGCTTGCTGAACTGATAGCCTTTGTGCATCTCTCTTTTTATAAAGAGAGTTTTGGGCTCAGTCTGTTAAGTAGCATAGGATTATGGATTATTTTATTGTTTGAAGTTTGACCAATTGAAAAAACAGTGTATGAACTATGTCCAATTAATGTTGGCATTGATGCTGGTTCTGTTGTTATTGCTAATTTGAGATATAATAATATATTTTTATTGTTATTTTAAAAAAAAATTTCTCTATCTGTTTCATCGATAATTGGAATTTAGTTTGAAAAACTAGTGATTTCTCTTTTGTTGAATGCTGTTATGATATGTGGCTTTTATTCTTTAGGTTGAGAACCATATGGGTTATGTACTATTAGCAGTGGTTACTTTTATTGATTATGATGTGAAATTTGACATCTCTATTCATAAAGTTGCAAATACAGATCTGGGCTTCTATTAATGTTGGATTAGTTTATGTTATACTGGGAATGATTTGAAGGACCCAAGTTGAGTGTGATTAGTATTAGTCTGTTTAGTGAGCAAGAAAAGTTAGGTACTATTGTGATCATTTGTACAATCTGTAATGTGGGGCATGTAGAAAATATATAGTGCTGATGGCATCAGTCTGACGTAGGTATTGTAAATTAAGTTCTTTAATTATATTCAAACACATAATTACATTAAATTTATTTCTCATAAAAAGATAAAACTGCAATACAGCTGTGTTTGAATTTAATTTGAGAACCTAATATACTACACCTAAAGAATTATAGCTAAGTTTATTGGGCTACATGGAGTTTGGTTTGTTTTTAGTTCAAGGGTATTTATTTATCACTTTAGATTTAGGGTTTGCTAATGTAATGAGAAACTATATTGCATGCCTCTGTAAAATCTCTCTTAACACAATAAAATCCCTACAACTAATATTAGAGCTTGGTTTGGGTGGGAACGATGGCTGGAAATGAAGAAAAGGCGTTAGAAATCGAAGAGTTTGACTACACAGATTTTGGATTTTGGATAATGAGTCCGTTTGGATAGAACTTATTGCTGAAAACTGAAAACTGAAAACACTGTAGCAAAATAATTTTTTAATGTGTAAAAAAATACTGTTCACTCGTTTTTTACTGTTTATATGTCTTGGTGCACTGTTCATGTCCCATGAACAGTGCAC
The DNA here is from genome assembly GCF_040712315.1 of Castanea sativa. Lineage (NCBI taxonomy): Eukaryota > Viridiplantae > Streptophyta > Magnoliopsida > Fagales > Fagaceae > Castanea > Castanea sativa. Next base: position 8,185,779 of record NC_134017.1, read on the forward strand.
CAAGCGCTGGTCTTTAAAAAAAAAAAAAAAAAACGCAGACGCATGAAGGAAAACGGGGATCCAAACGGGCAAAATGTAGATTGAGAATTATATATCTAGGAAGAAATTACATCTACCACTTTAGGTAGGAGAGCTTCCAAATGATATGGAAGATACTAATTGACAACTTCTTAATAGACAGGTTTGCGGGTTATTTGATTTACCCTGTCAAGATCAACACAATATTGTGAAGGTGAAAACCACATCAAATGCACCTTGTTACTTACTGACGGCTCTTCATGCAGACCAGACAAAGGTGCATCTGATGTGGTCTGAAGAGCTGTCGGTAAACAACCAAGGTGCATCTAATGTGGTCTTCTCCTTCACAATGTTGTGTGTAGCTGTTCTTGACAGGGTTAATTGAATAACCCCCGAAACATGTCTATCAAGAACCTGCCAATATGCATCTTCCATATCATCTGGTCGCTCCCCCAGACGTGGTAGATGTGATTTCTTCTCATACAAATAATCTTTAATCTGCATTCTCCAAAATCCAAAATTTGTGCCGTCAAACGTTTTAATTCCTAAGTCCTTTCCTTCATCTTCTGCCATCGCCTTCCACTCAAACCAAGCTCTAATACTAGTTGTTAGGAATTTACTAACATTCCTAGATTTGTGAAAGACGAAAAATAGAAGAAAAATAGCACAAAGACAATTACATGATACAAGATTTACATGATTTGTTAATTTGCCTATATCCACAGAGTTGTAATAATTTTACTATGTCAAAGAGATTTTATAGAGGCATGTGGTACAGTTTCTCAATACATTAGCAAATCTTAATTCTAAAGTGAAAAATAAATACCCAAACAATGGGTCCAGGGTGGGCCAAAAAAACAAACCTGCTGCACATAGCCCAACAAAGTTTTGCCTTTGTTTTATTCATTATGGTCTTCAAACTTGTCTAGTATGAGTTGTTTCAATAGATTGTATAATAGTACCACCTGCCTCTATATGTTTGATCCTTCACTCTGCTTTGTAATGGATGCTTAATCTATATTTAGTTGAGCATGTTTACCTGGTTGAGCTATTTTATTTTGTAATCATAGCTAGCAAACACCATTATATACACTGTCCTTTTTTTTTTTGGGTAATTCAGTGAATATTATTGAACACAACAATTAAAAAAGGAGTCAAAGACTCAAACCAGATACAAGGACAGCCCAGGCTAAAGGCCTCTGCACCAAAGTTAAACAAAGAGCATTGCACTTTGTTTCCTAGACAAAACTAGAATAGAAACAAAACACCAACACCAAGAACACTTAAGCAGCAGCTAAACAACTAATAAAACTAAGAACATAGCATCACTGTGATGCCATCACAGCAGGATCTAGTCCCCAATTTTTGCAAATATTGGAGTTCATTGCAGAATACTGGAGGTTTGCTTTGAAATCCAATCGAGCACTAACATTTCTTCTAATGCTTTTCAAACTTTGCTCTTCACACCAGACTGTGCTAGCATGCATAATGGCATTCCTTTGGAGCCATGTATGGTAGAGGGAAGACCACCAAGCCAATTTACACACACACTCTTAAAACTTTTGCCTTTTAGGTGAGCAAACCCAATGCTACCAGTTCATCCCATTCAAATTCAGGATCTGATACAAGGAAGAAATTCATAACACTCTCCCAAATTCTTTTAGCAAATGGGGGCACCCAAAGAATAAGTGGTTCCTATCTTCGAGACAGTTTCTGCAGAAAATACAGGCAAGCTCTAGTATAACCCCATTAGCCGACCTGTATTTAGTCAGTAACTTATTATTCAAAGCTAACCAACCTATAAAAGCATGGTTTGGTATGGACAGATTGAGCCAGACCAGATTCCACTATTTCACTACCTGAGATTTGTCCCTAATCTCCTCAAAAGCCGCTGCACACGAGAATTTTCCTGAAGCAGAAGCTAACCATTTGGCTTTATCTTCATCTTTGAGCTCCAATGAGCATAATTGACTATGAAGATTCTTGAGCACAGAATCTAGCTTTTCTTGAAAGCTGCTGTCTGCATCATAGATGATTCTATAGCCATACTTTGGGTATAAGGCTTCGTCTGCGTGCCAATGATCATGCCAAAGAAAAATCCTTATCCCATCAACCCACCTCGAACTGAATAAATCTTCTTGCTACTCATTTTGAGGTTTCTGGAGAGGTGATGTTTTCATTGTGATGCATTCCTTAATCCTTACTGCCCAACATTTACTTATTTTGTATCTGGTTGTTTTAGCCTCTCGAACCCTTTCAGCTTGGGGCCATTCTGGCTCTGAAGGAAGATCTTTGTATGTAATTTTTTTGTGATTTATAAGCTTCCTTGATTAGCAAAAAAAAACTTGTAAATAGTCTTTTTTGATCAAGTAGAGGCTTTATTACCATGTGTATTTTTATTACATTTATACACTTAATTATTTTCTATGCTTTAACCAGCATGCATCCTTATTAATCCTTACTGTGCACGAAATGGCAATCTTTGTGCATATTCCTCCTGTGTAGACCAGTAGACCACAAGGAACAATGATTGTTTCCAAAACTTTCTTAAGTTTGTTGACAACAAGCCATAGTGAATCTGTGATTATTCATGTAACTTTAAGTAATGTTACACAAACTAATAACTTTTTATTAGATGCAAATGATGACAAATCCACCGTTGGATAAAACCTTAACTTAAAACAAATTGCTAAAATAATTTAAAATAGACATTGCAATGCTTTTAAATTTCTCAAAAAAGAAAAATTCTAATAAAATTGGAGAAGTATTTTAAGGGCTTCTTGATATTTTTCTTGATAGAACATTTTGAGACTTGGTAATAGAGTTTTACTTGAAACAAATTATCACTATCATATACTATATAATAAAGTTAAGTTCAACATATTGTGAATTTGTGATTGCATTAAGTAGCTCAACATGCAAAAAAAATAGGTTTTTTTAGCCACCATGCAAATGATCCTTCTATATGTGGGGATATAGTCAAAATCACTAAAGAAGAAGATTGTCAACTTTTTTTTTCTCTTTTCTGGAAGGTCAAGTTTCTTCCGAAGATCTTTCTCAAAAAAAAAAAAAAAGTTTCTTTCGAAGACAATGCTAGCTGCAGAGAGTCATCCTTCCTTGTATTTCATGAACTTGTTCTTGCGCTCATTGTATGTTAGCCAAAAGTTGGTCGAAATCTTAAAAATGGAGTGATGACGAATGGGCAATAGACCATCTATGTTTCCATGCCTGGACAGATTAATTTACATTCAAATATGAGTAATGTTAGATTAAAAAAAAAATTCAATTAACTCAATTGATAACGTTTTTATAGTTGAAATAAGAAATTTGAGATTCGATGTCTACCCATAAAAAAAAAAATTGACAATTGTCTTGGTTTGGTGATATGATAATAATTTTTACAAAAAGAAAAAAGAAATTCTTCTTCACAAATTGAAATTGTAGGTTGTAATTGGTGCAACATTATCACTTTCGAATAAGATTACTATTGACACAAATTTTATTAATGGAAAATTTGTATCTCTAGATATTTATAAAGTATTGCAAGATTAGATTGCAATGAACTTGATCCTATTAGATAAGTCGTTAGCAAATTTTATACATGTATGTAGGCATGAAATTTACACTATTGGAGTACCTAGCTACAAAATTTTATTTTTCCATTACTCAAAAGAAATTTTTATATTTTGGTTAATGAACTTTTTGATACAATAGTATAACAATAGTATATATATATATATATATGCGAAAGTTTTACAAATATATGTTGTATGTTGTAAATATATAAATTCTTGCTCTAGTTACTAATCAAGTGCACCTACAAATATTATTCTATATTTTCTTAAAAAATTTTATTTGAAAAATGTACTTAATTTAGTTATTTTTTCTAGCCACATGTAAGAATAAGACGTAAAGATGGAACCAACTCTCACCTAAACTGCATTTGATCATCAACAAACAAGCAATGCTTTTGCACCATTTTTATTGCATGCTATAATCCTTGGAGTCTTTTGACTGAATATTGTAGAAAATCAAGTTTATTTGTGATATAGGTATTGTTTAAACTTATTTGAGAAATTGAGGAGAGAAGCGAATTTCGGCAACACCATTGTTGAAATTCTGAGAGAAAAAAGAAATTTCAGCAATGGTATTGCCAAAATATGTGCCCAAAAAAACCTAGCTGATCTACTCAAAATTGAGGACTGACCTGACCGAAATTAAAAAAAAAAAAAAAAAAATTTGTGGCAATTGAATTGCCAATTGTGGCAAGATATAATAATGCTACAGTCACAAACTATTTTATAATATTTATATAAATTGTTGTTATAACCAATTTCTTACTAGTTCTCATTAGGGCCCACCAACAACATCATTTTTTTATTTATTAATAATCACTCACCACATCAGCAGTTTGTGAAAGTTTTTGTTAAAAAAAATTGTATCTCTATCATTTTGCCAAAAGTGGATGATTACCCAAAAAAAAAAACTCAATTGAAATTGGAGGTTTTTTTCTTTTACTCCTCCAATTTCGGCAATTCAATTGCCACAATTGATTTTTTTTTTTTTTTTTTTTTTTTTTTTTTTTTTTTTTTTGTAATCATCCACTTTAGGCAAAATGATAGAGATCCAATTTTCTTTTTTACAAAAACTTTCACAAACGGCTGATGTGGTGAGTCACTATTGATAAATAAAAAAGTGATGTTATTGGTGGGCCCTGATGAGAACTAGTAAGAAATTGTTCATAACAACAATTTGTAAAAATATTATAAAATAGTTTGCGACGGTAGCATTACTCTTGTCACAATTGGCAATTCAATTGCCACAATTTTTTTTTTTTTTTAATTTCGGTCAGGTCAGTCCCCAATTTCGGGTAGGTTAGCTAGGTTTTTTTGGGCACATATTTTGGCAATACCATTGCCCGAAATTTCTTTTTTCTCTCTCTCTCGCTTCTATCACATCATTTCTCTCTCCTTTCTCTTACTTTTTCTCAGAATTTCGACAATGGTGTTGCCGAAATTCGCTTCTCTCCTCAGTTTTCTAAATAAGTTTAAACTGTACCCATATCACAAATAAACTTGATTTTTTACAATATTCAGCCAAAAGACTTATCATCCTTGGCTTAATATTGCATGCTTTTACACCATTTTTAAAACCTCATCAAATTTGAAAGTTGATGGGAAGGATGTTCTTGACCCATAAAGTATTTACTATATTCTTCGCATGTAACCAATGTTTAAAAGTAAATCAATAAAGGGATAAAAAGTTAAAATTTTGTCACAGATTGTTGAAGTAGCCAATTTCCAGTGGTAGATAATCACTATTTCCTAATCCACAAATTTTTTTGTCATTTACCCTCAATCATTTCAACAAATTGTGACAAAAGTTATATCTTTATTACAATTTTCATTTGTTTCAACATTAATATTTAATGGAACATGTATCATTTTTCAAAAGTAATTTTTGGAAACAATCTTAAAATGAGTTGAAAAACTATCTTTTAACTTTTCTTGTATAGAGTTGTTTTATGCTAAAATCTATCTAACGTCAAAGTTTAATAAGGAAAGTCAAAATAGCTTTCATTTTGACTTTTTTTAATAATATCAAATATAGGAAAATGTTATATATCCATCGAAACAAAGTATATACAAACAGATCCATACATCTGTGAACCCTCCTTTTCTGAGTAACTTGTTGAATGTAACGGTTGCCGACTTGCCCTGGATATCTTTTGTTCTTTACCATAAAACAAAAAGTGATTCCCACATGCTAAGTCACAGCCTCACCTATCTGTTCTGCCCCTTGAACCCCATATGAATTATTCTTATTATTATATTGCCTCAATAAACCTGTGTGGTGAATTATAATTTATGAACTCCAAAAACTGCATATTTTAAGAGTTTAAGAATTGTTATTATTATTGTGTTATTTTATTTTTTTTATACAAGATAGAATTATTATTGTGTTATTGACCCGAAGGCAAGTGAGCATGAAAGGACACATCCAGTGAAGTATCACAATCTTTTTCTGGAGTTTGAGAGGGAAAGAAACTCCATCCTCCAGCTATTTTCCAAATTGCATGGTTAATTCCTCAAATTATTAATTTACTTATTTGGCCACAAGGTTTAAATTTACTGTGGGGAGTAAAAGGACCTGAATGGGCATATAGGCCTTTGGACTGTAGCATGGAGGGCCGACCTACTCCAAAATTAAAATCTACAAATTGGCCCATACGCCGAGGATCCGAGGGTACAGCCGAGAGCGAGCTTCTCCTCGGACAGATCCAAAAAAACTCAAGACTTCATTATGAAGGTCAAGGCACAACTCTGGAAAGACTGATGGTTAAAAGGGGACACCCTGAACCTTCTAGATGCACCAGTGTTAAAGAAAATATCAAAAGCAAAGGCTGCCACCTCCACATTAAAAGCTCTGCACCTACCTCCCTGGCCGCGTTAATGGGGAAGTGACCCCTGAACAGTGAGGTGGAAACTTCTAGTCACTGTTCAAAAAGTATCAGGGAAGGAAGTATTTAAGGGGGGTAAAGGCCAAAAAGAGGAGGAAAGGAGCAAAAGAAAAAGAAAGAAACTAAGAGCTGTAACTTCTAAGGAAGAAATATCAATAATACAGAAGTGGTCCTCGGCTTACGTCCGAGGAGGCCTTTTTTCAGTTATCTTTTGTTATTTACATGTGTTTGTAACTCTTAGCCCGTTATTAAGTGGTCAGCATTTCTAATCTAGGTTACAAGCCTACGTTCTACAAATTTTATTGTCTAAGACTCATTGGGCCTGAGCCCGTAGTTGTCTTTGGGTCCAGGTGCAATTGTGCACTTACAATTGGCGCCGTCTGTGGGGAATCTAGTCTAGAAGGAGTTGGGATACTATGGCAGGCTTGGGTTCCCACCATGCAAAGTCACATGGATCACAACCAGAGGATCTTTTCGAGCGTCTTGAGCGTCGAAGGGGTTGGGAGGGAAGCGTCCATACAAAATACCCCGAGGCTAGCCATACTCATGGTGGGGGCAGCACCACCGATAGGGGTGGAGCTAAAGCCATGCAGAAGGAGATTAATCGTTTGAAGAGAAAGTTGTGCCGCGCTAGACGCAGGTCTTCACCATCCTCATCTAATCCTTCCTCAGAGGAGGTACAGGGAGGTAGTTGCAGCTCAAGATCCTTCTCACCCCCCAGTGCAATGTCCTCTGGCGAGGAGGATGACCAGCCAGCTCACAGACGCAAGAAGGCTCCTTTCAGGGGCCTAGGGAACGATGCTATGAGTCGAGTGTTGCACCAACTCTCCAAATCTTCGTTTTCACGGAGGATTGAGAAGGGGAGGCTCCCTAGGAGGTTCACTCAACCCACCTTTACCATCTACAATGGCCGGACTGATCCGGTGGAGCACGTGAGTCACTTTAACCAGAGGATGGTGGTGCACTCTCACAATGAGACTTTGATGTGTAAAGTTTTCCCCTCTAGCTTGGGACCTGTTGCTATAAGGTGGTTCAACGGCCTTAAATCGGGGTCTATAGGTTCGTTTGGGGAGCTTACTAGAGCATTCGCTTCGCGGTTCATTACGTGTAGCAAAGTACCTCGGCCATTGGATTCGCTGTTATCCATAACCATGAGGGAAGGGGAGACGTTGGAAGCATACTCCAACCGTTACTGGGAGATGTTTAATGAAATAGATGGTGACTTTGATGAGGTGGCGCTCAATACCTTTAAGGTAGGTCTTCCTACTGATCACGACCTGAGAAAGTCTTTGACTAAAAAGCCTGTCCGCAGCGTACGTCGCCTCATGGACCGTATTGACGAGTACAAAAGAGTGGAGGAAGACCAACAGCAAGGAAATGGTAAGGAGAAGGTTATCCCGCTGGAGAGAAGGGATTTCAGGTCGGACAGGTACCACAATAACAAGCCGATGAGAGATTACGTTGGGCAGTCCAGCTCGGCAGCACCTCAGGCCGCGAACACTGTGTTCCGAGAACCAGTACATCAGCTGCTGGAGAAAGTTCGTAAGGAACCCTTCTTCAAATGGCCTGGTAAGATGGCAAGAGACCCTGCGAAGAGGAATCAGAACCTTTTCTGCCAATACCATCAGGATGTGGGCCACACTACCGAGAATTGTCGGACCCTTTGGAACCACTTGGAGCAGCTTGTCGGTGAAGGAAAACTGAAGCAGCACTTGTGCCAACCTAGCGGGCCGGGCAGTCAATCTGGCTCAAACAATCAGAGGAATAATTCATCTCGGCAGGCGTTAGGAACAATTAATGTTATTTTTGCTGCACTTGGTAGGACCGGCTCGGCTCCAACCAGGGTGATGGCAGTTTCACATCCTCAGGTCGAGGAGTCGGGCTGCAGACCGAAGAGGTTGAAGTTAAATTTGCCCGTTTTGGGATTTTCCGAGAATGATAAGGTAGGGACTATCCAACCCCATGACGATGCTCTTGTAGTTACGCTTAGGATAGGGAATTATGATGTGAGGAGGGTGATGATAGATCAGGGCAGCGGTGCAGATATCATGTACCCTGATCTATTTAAGGGGTTAAGATTGAAGCTGGAAGATCTTACTCCTTATGACTCGCCACTTATAAGCTTCGAAGGGATAGCCGTTTTGCCGAAGGGACAGATCCGTTTGCCCGTTCAATTCGGCTCAGAAACGGTTGAGGTGGATTTCATTGTGGTTGACGCGTACTCTCCATATACAGCCATCCTCGCCAGGCCATGGCTGCACGCTCTTGGAGTTGTCCCCTCTACCTTACATGTTAAGGTTAAGTTCTCTTCGGGGGAATGTGTTGAAGAAATCCTCGGAAGCCAATCGGTGGCCAGGCAATGCATGTCGGCTGCAGTGCTGCACCAGACAGAAGCCGAGTCTTCGGCTTCGATCACCAAAGACTTATAGCAGTTAACAGCTCCTAATGCATCGGGAATGATGACAAGAGAGGAGGCTTATTGTGAGGAGTTGGAGAAGTTTTTGATAGTCGATGATCCAGAGAGGTTCTTCCAAGTCGGCATGCGCTTGCCGCACCAAGAGAAAATGGAGTTATTGGAATTTCTGAAGGACAATATTGATATTTTTGCGTGGGACCCGTATGAGGCTCCAGGTGTAGATCCAAGCTTCATTTGCCATCGTTTAAATGTCAACCCTGCCGTTGTTCCGAGAAGGCAGCCACCTCGGCGTTCTTCCAAAGAACATTCCGAGGCTGTAAAGGAAGAGGTGCTCAAACTCAAGAGGGCTGGGGCTATTAAGGAATTTTTCTACCCCGAGTGGTTGGCGCATACGGTTGTTGTTAAAAAGAAGAATGGAACGTGGAGAGTATGTGTGGACTTCACAGATTTGAACAAAGCCTACCCCAAGGACTCGTTCTCAATGCCGCGTACTGATCAACTGGTGGATGCCACTGTCGGACATCCTCGAATGAGTTTTTTGGATGCTTTCCAGGGTTACCATCAGATTCCATTAGCGTCGGAGGATCAAGAAAAGACTGCTTTCATTACTCCAACAGGGAACTACCACTATAAGGTCATGCCATTCGGGTTGAAGAATGCCGGGGCTACCTACCAAAGAATGATGACCAGAATGTTTGAACAGCAACTAGGGAAGACTATTGAGGTATACGTAGATGATATGGTGGTGAAGAGCAAAACAATACCTTCACACGTCAAAGATCTAGCCGATACCTTCTAGGTGCTAAGAAAGTACAAGCTGCACCTTAACACCTCAAAGTGCTCTTTTGGCGTGGGGTCCGGAAAGTTTTTGGGGTACATGATTACTCACAGAGGCATAGAGGTGAACCCAGCGCAGGTCAAGGCTATTCAGGATTTGCAGCCGCCTCGGAACCCAAAAGAGATCCAGAAATTGACCGGAATGATTGCTACATTGAATAGGTTTATCTCTCGGTCAGCTAACCGATGCCGTCCTTTCTTCCAATTGTTGAATAAATGGAAAGGATTTCAATGGACCGAGGATTGCGTGTTAGCTTTTCAGCAGCTTAAGCAATATCTTTCTCGGCCACCCATTTTGTCTCGCCCCGAGGCGGACGAGGTCTTGTTTGCTTATCTGGCAGTGGCCGTCCACGCGGTCAGCCTGGTCCTTATAAGGAATGAAAGCGGGGTGCAAAGACCGGTCTACTATGTTAGTAAGTCTTTGAATAAGGTCGAGGTGCGCTATCTGCTCTTAGAGAAAGCGCTTCTGGCCATAGTTCACACCACGCGCAAGCTTCCCCACTATTTCCAGTCTCACATCGTAGTGGTTCTGACCCAATTGCCCCTCAAGGCGGTGTTACGCAGCGCTGATTACTCTGGAAGGGTGGCAAAGTGGGGAACCATTTTAGGGGCTTTTGATATTAAATACAAGCCTCGCACCTCGGTGAAGGCCCAGGTCCTCGCTGACTTGGTGGCAGAGTTTACTGAACCATTGTTAGAAGAAACTCTAAAAGAAGCACACATGGATGGAAAATCAGTTGGAGTGATCACGGCCGCAGTGCCTTCGATTTGGAATGTGTATGTGGATGGGGCTGCTAATCAGAGAGGGTCTGGTGTTGGACTTGTTCTAACGTCCCCCAAGGGAATTGTCTTCGAAAAATCTTTGAGATTGGCATTCTCGGCTACTAACAATGAGGCCGAATATGAAGCCGTCTTGGTAGGCATGCAGATGGTACGTAGGATGGATGGAAAGGAAATCCATGTGTTCTCGGACTCTCAGTTAGTGGTCGGCCAAGTCATGGGGACCATGGAGGCTAGAGACCCCAGAATGCAGGAATATTTGGCCCAGGTCAAGCGTCAGCGAGCTGAATTTGACTCCTTCGTCTTAGCTCATATTTCTAGGGGTGCAAACACCCATGCAGATTCTTTGGCTACGTTGGCGACATCCTCGGCTCAGGACTTGCCCAGGGTTATCCTCGTGGAGGATTTGTTGGAGCCAACTCTTACCGTCGTCAGCACAGTTCACATTCATCTGATAAGGCCTGGACCTAGTTGGATCGACCTGGTTATAGCTTTTCTTAAGAATGATATCCTTCCTGAGGACAAATCTGAAGCAGAAAAGATACGTCGAAAGGCGCCTCATTTTTGGTTGTCCAAGGACCAGAAGCTGTACAAACGATCCTTCTCAGGACCGTACTTGTTGTGTGTGCACCCTGAATCAACGGAAGCATTACTGGAGGAACTGCATGAGGGGATTTGTGGAAGCCACACTGGGGGAAGGTCTTTAGCCCATAGAGCTCTGATTCAGGGTTATTGGTGGCCCAATATGCAGAGAGAGGCTCAGGACTATGCCAGAAAATGTGATCAATGCCAGAGGTTCGCCCCTAATATTCATCAACCTGGTGGGGTTCTTAACCCTCTCTCTAGTCCTTGGCCTTTTGCCCAATGGGGATTGGACATAGTGGGGTCATTTTTGAGAGCTACAGGAAACAAAAGATGGCTTCTTGTAGGAACAAACTATTTCACTAAATGGGTTGAGGCCGAGCCCTTAGCAAATATCAGAGATGTTGATTCCAAGAAGTTTGTCTGGAAAAATATTGTCACTAGATTCGGTATACCACACACACTTATCTCAGACAATGGCGTTCAATTTGACAGCAAGGCCTTTAGGCAATATTGTGGCGACATGGGTATCATAAATAGATACTCCACCCCAGCTTATCCTCAGGGAAATGGGCAAGCCGAGGCCGTTAACAAGGTCATAGTCAGTGGGCTCAAGAAAAGGTTGGACGATGTGAAAGGCAGATGGGTAGAAGAGCTCCCTCATGTCCTGTGGACGTATCGGACCACACCCCACAGGTCCACGGGAGAAACGCCATTCTCTATGACTTATGGAGCGGAGGCGGTGATACCTCTGGAATTTAGTTTTCCCACCCTAAAGACGAGCTCTTTTAGCCCGGAGAATAACAATGGACTCCTGGAGAAAGATCTTGATTTACTTGAGGAACGACGCGAGGCAGCTATGGTCCAAATGGCCTATTATCAACAGAAGCTAAAACGGGGATATGATGCTCACGTGAAGCTAAGGCCGCTCGCAATTGGTGATCTTGTACTGAGAAAAGTTGTGGGCACTTCTAAGAACCCAGCTTGGGGTAAGTTAGGTCCCAACTGGGAAGGCCACTATTGCATTGTTTCAGTAGCAGGCATAGGGTCATATCGGCTAGCTGACTTAGATGAAAGAATTGTACCACGCCCATGGAATGTAAATAACCTTAGAAGGTATTATTATTAATAAAATGTGCTTTTGTTAGTTAACATTTCAAAGTTATAAGTACCTCTTACATTTGAAGTTACTATTCTTAAGAATCAAACAGAAACTTGGTTAAGTGTAGTACTCGGACCACAAACCTTGTGAAAATTGATATCTTATCATTTGTTAAAGAGAACCTTAGTTATGCCGGGTCCTCGGACCTCCTACTTTGGAAAAATTAACATTTGAAGTTACTATTCTTAAGAATCAAACAGAAACTTGGTTAAGTGTAGTCCTCGGACCACAAACCTTGTGGAAATTGATATCTTATCATTTGTTAAAAATAACCTTAGATATGCCGGGTCCTCGGACCTCCTACTTTGGAAAAATTAACATTTGAAGTTACTATTCTTAAGAATCAAACAGAAACTTGGTTAAGTGTAGTCCTCGGACCACAAACCTTGTGGAAATTGATATCTTATCATTTGTTAAACAGAACCTTAGTTATGCCGGGTCCTCGGACCTCCTACTTTGGAAAAATTAACATTTGAAGTTACTATTCTTAAGAATCAAACAGAAACTTGGTTAAGTGTAGTCCTCGGACCACAAACCTTGTGAAAATTGATATCTTATCATTTGTTAAACAGAACCTTAGTTATGCCGGGTCCTCGGACCTCCTACTTTGGGAAAATTAACATTTGAAGTTACTAGTCTTAAGAATCAAACAGAAACTTGGTTAAGTGTAGTCCTCGGACCACAAACCTTGTGGAAATTGATATCTTAGCATCTGTCAACCAGAACTTTAGTTATACCGGGTCCTCGGACCTTCTACTTTGATAAATTTAATAGTTAAAGTTGCTATTCTTAATATCTTGTCACGGTTCTTGTTTCTATTAAATGTTTTGTGGAAATCAGCATCTTACCATTCATTAATTCGGATTTTAAGTTCTGTGTCTTTAAATGTTAAGTAAATTTATGTAAGGAATGGTCCTCGGACCTTACATCCCATTAAAAACGATGCCACAGATTATAAGGCATTGTTTAACTAAGGCCTTGCTTGGTATCCAAACTAAGTTACTCTCTATCAGGTTCTTAAGTATTTTTCTATGCCAGGCAAACATGCGCATGGATGTATGGGGGTTATAATTGTGCAATCCCTGCCTTTAACTGTGTCTTCATAAGAATTCTTACGACAAGCCCAAAAAATAAAAATAAAAAGTAGAACAAATATAAAATAGAAGAAAGTTGTACAAAGATTGTCTTTCATTAATAACTTTTGGCATACATTACATGCTAAGTCCTGGTTATAAAGAAAGAGAAGTCCTAGGCTAGTCCCTAAACTCTTGGAGGGGGATTTTGCTGAGAAGTGCTGGTTGCCTCGGTATTTCTTAGCTCCAACTCAAAGGGAGACAAAACTTGTTTCCCTCGGTCTACTGCATTTGTTGGAGGGGCATTGGGCTCCACAGTTTGGCTTAAGCCTTTCTCGACATCCCCACTCCCTTCCATCTCTTTGTTGGAACCTGAAGGCTCTGTAGGATCTGGAACGAGCTTTGGGGCAGTAGGAGGAAGAGCAGGAAGAGTTACCTCAGGGGCAGGAGCAACAGTAGGAGTCTCTTCTATCTCCTGTATTTCCAGGGGAAGCCAAATGTTCTCGGACTTCTTCAGCTCCGAGGCTGAAGGAACACCTGCTACATTTAGGGCTTCCCCCCAAACTTGCTGACAGTACTCCCGGCACAAGGCCGCGAACGCCTCTGTCAGCTGTTCCTCTGTCGCAGCTACCCTTTCTTCATAACTCGCCTGCTTGGCGGCTTCTATAAAGAGTTTGAATGCACCGGCTTCCTCCTTCAGGCGCGCAAGCTCCCTCTCCAATTCCGAGTGCTCCCTCTCGGCTTGGGCTAATTTGTCGTCTTTGTCACGGAGAAGCTTGCGCTGCCCTTCTATTTGAGTCTTCATCGTCTTCAGGCTGGACTCGGCACCATCTCTTTCTCTTTTGAGATCAGCCACCTGAGAGACAAGTTTCTCATTTTCTGCAAGGGCTTGGCCTAGGGACTTCTCAGTCTCCATACGAATGTCAAGCTCCAGTCTAGCCTTCTTCCGAGAGTCTTCCACAAACTTCTCGGCTACAAAGACTTCTTGAACGGCCTACATAAAGTGTTAAGAAATTAGATGTAGCAAGACACTTCTCATTAATCCAGTATTATGAAGAAAGAAATGTTCATGAAAAATTAAAACTTACCAGGGCTAACTCCCTTTTTAAGGACAGGAATAGTTGGGGTTGGCTCATTCTCTCTAAGGTTTCCATGTCCTTGGGCAGCAGAAGTGGGCGCTCCAACGCATCGGCCAGGTGGTGGGCATGGCCTTGTTGGATTGCCCTGATACTAGACTGGCAGGAAATTGGTGCACCGTCCAGTTTAAGGTCAGGAGACCATGTGGCTGGTGCTCGGCGCACTTCGGCCACATCACGGATCTCCCCACTCTCAACTGAACGAGCCCTGCCTTTGCCTTTATCTAGCTTTTGCTGCTGAGTTGGCTGCGGCTGTTGTTTCGGTCTTTTTTGTTTTTCGCCAGCAGTCTCCTTGGCTTCCCCCTTCCTTTTCTTTTTTGGCTCTTCAGCTGGAAGCTTGGATTCGGCTGGAGAAGGGGGAGGTGGCAAGGATGGAAGAGCTTGGGACCCTCCTGTCTTCTTCTGGGCGACTTTTTCGCCTCTCTTGGTCAAAAGGCCGTGAAGTCTGTCCATGTCCTCCTCGGATTTGACTGGGGGGTGGGCAACAACGAACCCTTCAACTCTAGAGGCCTCGGTGGGCTCTTCGTCCTCGTCAGAAAATACGACGAATAGGTTTCCTCGAGGTCTTTCGATGTCCTCAAGATGGAAGCTGTCTATTTCGTCGTCGAGTGTATGTGAAGAGGACACCTGCTCCTCCGGGATGGCAGTTGCTTGGGAGTGTGTTGAGAGGGGGGTTTCTGCGATAGGACGGTTGTACAGAATGGTGTTGGGGTCGTCGGGAAGGTCTTGGTCAGCTAAGAAGTGCGGCCTGGCCACATGAATCCTTCTTCGCCTCCGGTCACCCACGATTATTGCGTTTTCGATCTTTTAAAAGTCCGAGGAGACAGGCTTGTAGCCAAGAATCAAATGAGCCGCCCTAAGTTGTAAGTCTTCGCTGACGAACACTTCGGAGCGTAGCACTTGATTCAAATCGGCGACGTTGCAGTGGCTTAAGCGGGGGCGCACGTTTTGCTTATCTGCAAAGAGAAACATCAAAATAAGTGAACACGGTCAGATACGTAGAACGTATAATAAATCAAAGTCAGACGCTCAAGTAGATGCCAATACATATTCCTAGATGATTTAGGAAGTTAGGGGAAGTTAAATCCTAAGGTGTCGCACCTGGATCTCCCCACTCAACAGGACAGTGGGGGTCGTCGTGCCAGTTGCCAGAGACGATTAGATAGTCATCCTTCATGCCTTTATTGGACTTTGGCAAACAGGAGATTAACCTAACTACGCTGGAGCGGGATTTGATGTAATAACCTACTCCAGTGAGTTTGTGGTATTCGTACATAAAAACGACATCATGCCAGGTGAGGTTCAGACCCATTTGCTCGTTTAGAGCATCGACGCTTCCTAAAACTCTAAAAACGTTTGGAGCGCACTGATCAGGACACAACCGGTGGTTGCGGAGGTACTCCCTGGTTACGAGTTTCATTGGAAGGGTCATCCCACCTTCTACGAAGGCGACCATGGGAATGATGACCTCTCCGGTTTTCCTAGCACCGGCCACGGCTTCCACCGGGCAGTATTCTAGACCTACGTCGCTGGGAATATGATACTTGGCTCTAAAACTTTTCATCCCAGCGGCGGTATCAACTAGACACTTAAATTTACCCATCGGAAAGAAACGAAAGGCTAAGTACTAAGAAAGAGAATGGTTATAAGGTTAGCCGAGGACAGGGTCCGAGGAGAAAGGGTTAAGAGAAAAGAAACAAGAACTTACAAGTTTCAAGTTGTGCAAATTTCCACGGATTTCTGCAGACAAAAGGTGATTGCTAATGTTTTGATGGGATTAGCCTCTGGAGAAATAAATGAAGGCGCAGGTTCCCGAAGCGTCACAACGTGCGGGAAGCCGCCTCGAAATTGTATTTGTCCCGCCCAAATTTTCATGGAGTAACAAGGACCGTTGGATGCTCATCTCACCGTTGAACGTGGGGGGCAAGGTATAACTTACGGTAATAAATGCGCGCGTTTTTGAAAATAAAACCGCCAGGTGGCGTCCTCTGGAACGCCAAACGGCCTTCACACGTGTAGTTGTTTACAGAACTGGTGGGGAGAGTTTTCGTTGGATCAAAACCCTATTTTTCTCCTCGGATGATGAAAAATAGAGTTTTGAGGGGCTATTGTGGGGAGTAAAAAGACCTGAATGGGCATATGGGCCTTTGGACTGTAGCATGGAGGGCCGACCTACTCCAAAATTAAAATCTACAAATTGGCCCATACGCCGAGGATCCGAGGGTACAGCCGAGAGCGAGCTTCTCCTCGGACAGATCCAAAAAAACTCAAGACTTCATTATGAAGGTCAAGGCACAACTCTGGAAAGACTGATGGTTAAAAGGGGACACCCTGAACCTTCTAGATGCACCAGTGTTAAAGAAAATATCAAAAGCAAAGGCTGCCACCTCCGCATTAAAAGCTCTGCACCTACCTCCCTGGCCGCATTAATGGGGAAGTGACCCCTGAACAGTGAGGTGGAAACTTCTAGTCACTGTTCAAAAAGTATCAGGGAAGGAAGTATTTAAGGGGGGTAAAGGCCAAAAAGAGGAGGAGAGGAGCAAAAGACAAAGAAAGAAACTAAGAGCTGTAACTTCTAAGGAAGAAATATCAATAATACAGAAATGGTCCTCGGCTTACGTCCGAGGAGGCCTTTTTTCAGTTATCTTTTGTTATTTACATGTGTTTGTAACTCTTAGCTCGTTATTAAGTTTTCAGCACTTCTAATCTAGGTTACAAGCCCACGCTCTACAAATTTTATTGTCTAAGGCTCATTGGGCCTGAGCCCGTAGTTGTCTTTGGGTCCAGGTGCAATTGTGCACTTACATTTACCATATAATTTTCTGTGTTAATAGACTTAGTCAATCTTAAAAGAAAATGTTTGTTTTTTTTTAATTGGTTTGTTGGGTCAATAGAAAAATTTTTAGAATGTTAAGCTGTTCTTCATATTTTACCAAGCAAAGACAAACCTGCATAAATTTTTTTGTTTTACCCCAATTAATTATACAAATTATCATACGTTGTTCAACTCTTATTCGACGATAAAAGAAACTTTAACAATTGAGGTAATTAAAACTTACATAAATATTGATATTAGAGAATTGGTGGCTAAAATCACACTAGTGTTTGACGTCTTTTACATTGTTTTATTTTTTATTTTTATCAAGTTGGACCTACAATCATTTGTATTATCATTAATAAACTAATTTCACATTTCTTTTATTTAATGCACTATATTTTAAAATGGACTTATAATAACATTTTAAAGTTTACTCTATTTGTCACCTAATGTGATTTCTTTGAAATTTAAACGAAAAGAAGATTCAAAAATGAAATTGACTTAATTTTGAAAACTAATGGACTTAAATTAATAGTTGACTGTTGACGGATCAAAAAATAATTTTAATATACATGATATGATTTTGACTTATGACATTTCTGGTCATAGTGATTGTTTTTTTAACTACTACCAAAAACATCAATTGATTTATTTTTAGTGCCTATTTGCTAAATAAAATAAGCTGATTGATTTTTTTTTTTCCAAAAAGTATTGTTACAAAAAAGTAGAGAGAAACTCACAATAAGCAAAAAATGATTTGATATTTCAAGCAAGAATCATGAAAGTGTAGTCAGAAACAGTTAATTGAAACTGATTTTGTGACTAAAGCTTTGTTGTGGATTGGGAGGTTGGAAAAGTGAAAGGATAGAAAATAGAGAGGGGATGGAAAAGTGGAGGATAAAAGAGATTTTAATTTCTCCCATTGTGTTTGGTTGGAGGGTGGAAAAATGTAGGGATAGAAAATAGAGTTTGCATAAATTTACTCTCATGCCCTTATTACATTACTTATTTTATATAAATATTTTATAAAGAGGAAAAATAAAAATAAAAAATTGGTTCTATGTAAAATGGTTCAAAGTAAGGAAAAAAAAATTCAAGAAAAAAAAAAGTTTAAATGCGAGTAGCAAAGAACCCAGGAAAAAAAAAGGTTCAACGAAACCAAAGACAAGGAGCCAAAAAAAAAAAAAAAGATTAAAAAAAAAATTAATGTAGCAAAGAAGAAGAAAAGAAAAAATAAAGAAGGAAAGAAACAAATTTTAACATTGAATTTACTTTAGGAGAGTAGAAGTGGTAGAAATATCATTTTCATCAAACCACTTTCCCTCTCTATTTTCTCTCCTATTTGGGGGCTGAAAAATGGTAGGCCATGGGAGAAAATAGGCGGGCTCTAACATTTTCTCTCTTTTAAAATCACTCCAACCAAACTCCTATTTTATCTAAAATCTCTTTTATTTTCTCTCTTCCATTTTTCATCCTCTATATTTTCACTCCAACCAAACATAACCTAAAACGCTTAAAGCGAAATGAAATAAGCTTCAGATTTTGTAGGAGAGTAGAAGGGGTAGAAATATCATTTTCATCAAACCACTTCCCCTCCTTATTTTCTCTCCAATATGGGGGCTGAAAAACGGTGGGCTATGAGAGAAAATAGATGGGCTCTACCATTTTCTCTCCTCCAAAATCACTCCAATTAAATACCCATTCTACCTAAAATCTCTTCTATTTTTCATCATTCCTGTTTTCACTCTAATCAAACATAACCAAAACATAACCAAAATGCTAAAAGCAGAATGAAATAAGCTTCAATTTTTGTAGGACTCAAATAGGGCCCCGCAAACGGTTAATAAGTTTAACCCAAAGCAAATGCCGAACAACACTAACATCAATGTAAAAAGGATTCAATCACTGGTCCTTATTTGACACTCATATTCCCAGCTTGAACTAACCCATGATGAGTAATCAAACAATTACCTGGAGCTTACTTTTCTACTAAATCTTTGCAGTGAATAACGTGAATTACTAAACCAAATAAGTTTGGGTTTTGTAAATAAGTTTACCAAAAACAGATGCCAAACAAGCACTTTAATGTAAAAAGTATTCATAATCACTAGTCCTTATTTGATGAAATAACCAATGAGCAATCAAATTAAACTTTAGTCAATAATTGTACGATTATATTAATAATTTGACTTTCTTTCTTATATATTAATTAATAATAATTTATGGGTTCCAATTAACTCAACTAATAAAATTTTTGACATAAAAATGACTCATAATCACTAGTCCTTATTCGACGAAATAACCCACATGGAATCAAATTAAACTTTTGTCAAAAATTGTACAATTAAATTAATAAGTTGACTTTTTTTTAATATATTAATTAATAATAATTTATAAGCTCCAATTAACTCAATTGATAAAGTTTTTCATGGTTGAATAAGAGATTTGAAGTTCAATCTTTGCTTACACAAATAACAAATTGGTACTTTAGTGATGATAAAAAAATATCATCAGAAACAGACGTCACAGGTCAACCCTCTAAAAAAAATTAATAATAATTTAACTTAGCAGAAAACCATAAATGTCTCTTTTAAAGCAAAATTTCGGCTGAGTCCAACAAAGTGGGCAGTAGCCACACACGACTACCTACCTATCAACAGTACAAACTCTACAAACCCACAAAGCCCAGTCCTTTTTTGTTTTTTGGGTTAAAATTAAATCCATTTTTATCACTTCAGTACCTCATTCATTTTTAAAAAAAAAATAAACCCAGAAGGCAAAAAGTAATTTAAATACAAAACAGAAAATAAATATATATATATTTTTAAAAATAAAATAAAAGCCAGAACGATCTATATGACTATGGCGATCTGAAACCAAAAAACCCTCAAAGGTCAAAACTTTTCACCGAACCAAACAACACGGTCCCCTCTCTTTCTCAATTTGTCTTTCTCTCTTAGCTACAAATCCTCTTTTTGTAGCAACTTTTATTTTGTTGTGTTTTTTTTTTTTTTCGAATAATTTGATCAGAGTTTGAGAAAATGGCTTACGCATCTCATATTATCAATCACTCCAAAAAGGTTTACCATTACTCTCTGTCTCTCTCTTTGACTCTCTCAATTTTCATTTTTGGTGTATATATAGTAGTTTTGATTTTCAAGTGTTCATTTTTAATTGTATATATATGTTAGTGATATTGATTTGTTTGTGGTTGTGATTTTTGAATTCTAGACCCAATTTCATTATCTGGGTATTTTAGTTTTAGCTCTAATTCTAGTGATATAGCTTAGTTATACTGAGCTATAGGCATTAGATTTGTATATAGTCAGTGAATAAAGCTCTATTCTGTAAATGGGTCTTTTTTTTTTTTTTAGTTCATAATATGTGAATCATAGCCCAATTTCATTTCTGGTTAATATAATTTTGGTTGTAGTTATAGGCAGTGATAATCTCATTTCAAGGCTAATTGTGAAGATGGGTTATTTGTTTTGACAGTAGTTGTGGCGGCATCACCTTTGTTTTCATGGATTATATTACTTCTAGGCTTAATTGATTTGTGGGTAATTAAGAAAGACTATGTTTTTGGTGTTCTTGGTGTGGATTGGCCAAGTTTGGAGTTGTGGATACATTTTTTTAGTCATGAAAATCCAATTTTTAACTGCTTATTTAGCCTCAATCGGTGACTTTCATTTGAATTGAGAGCTTAACATTTGGTGATTACTGGGACATTTTGTCTGGGAATTGTTAATAGAAGCTTAAATTCCTAGTGACTGCTATAAAACTTTGAGCCATGCTGTTCTAAATCAGAAGCGTACATCTTCACTGGTATTATGCCCTCCAATTCAAAGAGGTTTTGTTTTGCACTTTACTTGTCCAAACAGGTTCAAGTTAGTACTGCCCACTAGTGCCTCCCCCCCACCCCCCCAAAAAAAGGAAAATGCTCTCTTCTTAAATAAGGCTTCTTCTTGGTCTTGATTTAAACAGGGTTCAAGCACTAAGTTTATATATATATTTTAAATTCTTTGTGCTGTTTTATTTGATGTATTATATATATATTTTCATCGTTTTTTTTGCAGTTAAGAAATGTGCCCAATTTTCTACGACATGAGCATTCCATTTTGGTTCGTTGGTTTTCAAATGGCACTCAACCCTCTATTGGTAAAAGAGATGGTATGCTGATTATCTTGACTATTTGATGTCTACTTTCTTGTTCATTACTCATAAAGTGAACTAGTGTTTTCTATCATTCTTGTTCTTTGCGTATCTACAAACAAATCATGCCATGAGTTTTGCTTAGATGTTTCTAAATACTTGTCTCGCAAGTGTTGAGGCATTTGATCCTTTTCAGTATAATATGTATAGATTAAATTGAGAAGTTAGTGGTGTCGTGGCTAGATTTATGAAGCCAATACTAAATCCTTTTTTTTTTTTTTTTGAGTTATGTTATGTCTCAAACCTGAATTGCTTGTGATGTGCCATTTGAGCTAGAACTCATTGGCCTAAGATGTACTATCATACCTTCATGTATCCATATCTGAGCTTCACTTGGATTTTATATTAATCTATCTTCTAAGTTGCCATTTTTGTTGAAAAGTATTTGAAATAATTTTATTTGCTTGTTTTCGTTGTCTACCACCTAGAGATACTATCATTTCACATGATCTGCGTAACATACTGATAATGTAGTAGTAACTGGATGATCCATATCATGGTTTTGTGTATAACAGATAATTCATTACCTCTTATGTTGCTAATGATATAAGTTTATAAAAACCTTGGTGTATATTTCAAGCAAAGGTGATTATTTTTCTCAGATATTCGGAAGATCCATCATCGTCATTGTAATGTGCCTTCAGAAAGAGAGACAGTAACCAGGTCTGCCACCAATGGCTCGGTAAGTGCAGCCAGCTTCAATAACATTAATGACCAATCAATTATGGCATCATTGAAGACTTCCAGTCATTTTGTTGCACTTTTTGCCTTCTTCCTTCAGTTTTCCTCTGCCATTTCTTCATAATTTCCTTTCAAAATTTAGTCACTCATTTCTTTTCAAAACTCGAGTTTAGAGTTAGATTTGAAATGCTAACTGTCACTCTTAATGCATTTTAGATGTCAAAGTTTGGCGTACAGAAGAGAAATCCGATTGCGGGACTGGCATTCAACCAAGGCCTTTCAAGGTATGCTGTCCACCCTGTTTTTCCTTTTATTTAATAATTTTGTGGGGGTGGGGGGTGGAGAGGAGGGTGTTTCAGATCTTCTCTTGATGCTTAGAGTTACCTGATTTTTCTCTGGTTTTCCAACATCAGCTCACAGGTATACATGAGGAGAGGTTTTTCATCTAATTCAGGTAAATTTTATATATTCTCCTAATTCCATAGTTGTCTGATGATAATTATAATCAGAGTTACCTGTTTGATATTTATAATTAGATCTGGCATAGGGTTTTGAACAATTGCATATTTATCTGCTGTGGGATGAACATACTCATTAGATTAATCATGGGGATTTTATTATTATTATTTTTTTGGAAAAATAAGAAAGATGTATATTTAAAAGGCTCTAATCATGGGGATTTGTGCATGGTGGATTACATGCAAAATTAAAAATTTATGAGCTTCACTTTTCTTTGTCTGACCTTTTGTAACACAATATTGTTCCAAGGCTTTTTAAGGTTTAAACTTGCTGGTTTGTTCCGTAGTTCATCTATGATGTTTAAGCCTTGAAGACTACTTGCATAAAGTTAATATATGAGCGGGATTCAAGGTGGAACATATTGTTTTTACTTTGTCTTAAACAAATTAAATTAGCTGAGAACTTGGTAGTTGTCTATTTGATACTTTTTTGCTATGTTTTATGTAATCTTTATCCCTATTGATTAACTTTTTTCTTTGATTTTTTGTTTTCTCTTAGCAAATTTGTATAGCATGATTAATAAAGCAACTACCTATTATGTACTGTTGTGTATTGTGTTTTTTCAACTTCATTCAGTAATGAAAGTACTTGTGCTTTGCTTCTGTTGAAATGTGATGTTCTTGTTAAGTATGGTCTTTTCTTCAGTTTGCTCATCTTTAAAAGCATTATTCACATTCATGTTCTGTTTTGACTTATCATGGATTCTGTTCAATATCTTTCAGGCCTTCCTCCACACCAAGAGATTGGAATGCCCTCTCTGTCACCTACAATGACGGAGGTCTGTACCTTTCTGAAGCTTATGGAAACATCACAACAATTTAAATCTACTGTTTTCTGCTAAGTGATTCTTTACTGGCATGCAGGGTAATATTGCAAGGTGGTTGAAGAAAGAGGGTGATAAAGTTGCTCCCGGTGAAGTGCTTTGTGAAGTTGAAACAGTAGGGTCCTTGTTTCGTCTATTGGTTGAAGTCAAGCTGTTGATTAAAATTTTGGGCTATGTTCTTTACTCATTATGGAAAATTGACAGTTTTCTTTTAATATTCATATGATTTTTAAAGGATAAAGCAACAGTTGAGATGGAAAGCATGGAAGAAGGCTATCTTGCCAAGATTATACATGGAGACGGGTCAAAGGAAATTAAAGTTGGTGAGGTAATGAGTTTATGCTACTGTACTGCAACTCAAGTGCATCTGTGTGTGTGTGTGTGCGCGCGCGCGTGCATAAGGCATTTACAGAATGAAAAGCAAAGTAGGTTGAGAAAGGAAAATACATTGTGGCTGTGGAACTTAAATAATAATCTTCATCAAATTTGTTCAAAATTAGAAGGCTATGTATGTGGGAGTTCTGTATTGAATGTTGATTACATGTTTATGATTTTGAGTAGGTGATTGCTGTGACTGTTGAAGAAGAGGGTGATATTGCAAAATTTAAAGATTACAAGCCTTCAGCATCAGATGCCGATACTGCTTCTGAGTCATCTGCTCCTGCTACACCAAAAAAAGAGGTCATTGAAGAACCTGTCAGTTCGCCAGAACCAAAGACTTCCAAGCCTACTGCAGCAGCTCCTGCCGAAGATCGTGTTTTCTCCAGCCCTCTTGCCAGAAAATTGGCCGAAGAACACAAAGTTAGCTATCATAAATTCTATGACCAGAAATTTTGTTCAGTGATAGGAGACATTTAATATTGAGCCATATCTAACTGATGTGTTGTAACTTTATTTATTAATTTAGGTGCCTCTCTCAAGCATCAAAGGAACAGGTCCTAATGGAACCATTGTGAAGGCAGATATTGAAGAGTACTTGGGTACTGTAGTTATATTATCTATGATTGGGGTTGTAGTGCTATTTTTGTTTTGTTTTCTATTGCTCGAAAATTTTATGGTGCTTTATCATTTACGATGTGAATATTGTTTCTTTCTTTTAGCATTTGTTCTTTTAGAGAGCCCATTGAGTTGACGATTAAATAATTGTCTTCTCCTTATGATGCAGCTTCTCGTGGAAAGGAAGTATCAGCCGCAGCTCCTTCAGCTAAGGCTGGCACACCTGCAGCATTAGATTACACTGACATACCTCATTCTCAGATAAGGAAGGTAATATATTGAATAAATTGTTTTTTATCATCATCATATTCCTAGGATTAATTAGATAACTTTCAGGGTATCCAATTCATGAAGTTGATTCTACAGATCCACTCTGTTTAAGCCCAGGACTTTTTTTTTTTTTTTTTTGATAAGTAACGTGTTTAAGCCCAGGACATATTATTATTTTATTATAATGTTCTGAGCTCATCCCGGCCCAACTAAACCTGGAGTGCCCAGTACCAGGATCGGCTGCAAGGATCAAATGTGGTCATATAGCCAATAAATTTCAACTAATATGCAACTCCCTTGTCTCTTATTATTCTTCACTTTTTTCCTTGCTTATGGCATTCTTTCCTTGTTATTAACATATTTATTGCTCTCCAGTTTAAGTCTGAGAATTAGCCTCTCCAAAATTGGGGTTAAGGTTGCTTACCAACCACATCTTTTAGGCCCCATAGAAACATGAAGAACAATTTAAGATAATAATTGGTCATCCTGTCCTTGGTCAATGTCACATAATTCTGTACAACTTTTGATATAGATTTTGTTAAATTTTACAATTAAAGTTTGGCTTTCTAAAGCTTATTCCTGGTGTTGTTTTGGCAGATCACAGCTTCACGCTTATTATTCTCTAAGCAAACTATTCCCCATTATTATCTAACAGTAGATACATGTGTTGACAAACTCATGGAGTGAGTATTTGTGCCTGCCTTCTCTTCTAAAGTGAGCCATTGCTTAATATTTTTTTGATTATGTAACTGTTTCTTTTTTGTGCAGTTTGCGGAGCCAACTCAATTCATTACAAGAAGCATCTGGTGGAAAACGGATATCAGTTAACGATCTTGTAATTAAGGTATTAAATCTTGCTTCCACTTAATTCGAGCAATGAATGTGTAATTATTTATAGGTCTTCTTTAATGACCACTAGACTACTTACTATGGAAAGTTTTGGGCCATTCTAGAAGAATCCTGAACACCATATATTTCCAGCCAATACTTCGAATCCACTTTTTTCAATTTTTCATGAGATTATATGGTACCGAATTCTGAGAAGTTCTAGTGTTACTGTGTTAGTGAATATTAAACTTAACATATCTTTGATTTTTTACATTAGCAATTGCAATTTAAACGGAAGTCATGATTTAGTTGTTCAGTAGTTCTTTTGAGAAGTTTGTATGGTGTCCTTTGAACTGTTGTATTGTTGCACATAATGTGAACATCTTCAGCTCTTAGATGTTTGGTAATTGGTTTGGCTGTACAAATTCTCACTTTTGGACATGCAAAAACAACACAACATGCACGTATTGAAGGGGATTGGGAGAAAAAAATGAGGGGGGTTGGGGGGGGGGGGGGTGTGGTGGGAAGTGTTTAGATGTCATTGGGTTAAGATGGACACAAACTCCATACATATGCCTCCAGTGTCATGCTGTTGAGGTTTTACCACCTAGGCTGTCATTGATTAAATATAATAATTACTCATATCTGCAGGCTGCTGCTTTGGCTCTTCGTAAAGTTCCTCAGTGCAATAGTTCATGGACAGATGATTACATCCGCCAGTAAGTATCAAATGATTGACATTGTAATTAAGTTTTCATATTAAATTAAATTTTAACTCTATGGTAACTCTTTGTGGTTTCTTATGCAGGTATCGCAACATAAATATAAATGTTGCAGTACAGACAGATAATGGACTCTTTGTCCCAGTCATAAAGGTCAGTTGTCATCAGTCTAGTGCTGTCAATACATTTTCTTGCTAGAGTTCCTCACTTATAGTTCATCTCACATGAATCTTTATATGTAAAATTTGCAGGATGCAGACAAGAAAGGTCTATCCAGGATAGGTGAAGAGGTCAAGCAATTGGCCCAAAAAGCCAAAGAAAACAGCTTAAAACCAGAAGATTATGAGGTCAGAATAGCGTTTTTGTGTTTGTTATTGCTTATGGATGGATAATTGTCTCATGAGTTCGGTTGTTGAATACTGCATTTACTCTCTTTGCAGGGAGGTACATTTACAGTGTCAAATTTGGGAGGCCCCTTTGGTATCAAACAATTTTGTGCCATCATTAACCCTCCTCAAGCAGGCATTCTTGCAGTTGGATCTGGTAAGTCAGAAACTTCAATTATATCTTTTCAGCAGAAAGTTGTCATCCTTCTCATCTTCATAATCATCATTGTGATTATCTTACCTTGTCCTTGTGCAGCTGAGAAACGGGTCGTACCTGGTTCAGGCCCTGAACAATTCGAGTTTGCTTCCTTCATGTCTGTAACATTAAGCTGTGATCATCGTGTTATTGATGGTTAGTAGCTCTGATACTAGTCTTTAAAAAACGTCATTAATTTAAGCCAGCTTTATATGTCTGAGATGGGAAACCCTAATGCTTTGACTTCGTCTACGTGTACAGGTGCAATTGGTGCCGAATGGTTGAAGGCATTCAAAGGGTACATTGAGAATCCCGAGTCAATGTTGCTCTAACTTCATGGCTTGCTTATTTCTCATCATGTATTTTTCTGCCTTGCTGTAATCAACCAACAAGAGGGGTGTAAACGCAATTCAGCTGTTCCAATTCGCTTGTGATGATTGTATCACTGAGCAGGTTCCCTTTTGTAGCATTTACGAACCGAAAAAGTTTGCATAAAATTCTTTCCTGGGAATAAAAAAGGGGGTGGATCAGGCATGAGTTATGCACTGAATTTTGGTCATGTACTATATAATTTCCCTACGTGAGCTGATATAAAAAGATGACTTTTTTGCGAGTCTAGCTTTTATAAAGAGCTGATATAAAGAGATGATTCGTAGCTCTTCCTTGTCCCGCTTGAATGCCAACCAAAGTACACTTCAGTGTGAAAAGCTTTGATTGTTTTGTTTAGGACTCTTAGAATTCAGCTTTTCTGTTAATGCAATGGTGCTCAATCTCATTATTCACCATCTCTTGGAGTGTACAAGTTTTATTTGTTTACTTCAACTTTTGGCGGGGTCAGGGTCTTGGCCCCTGACGAGGTTTGTAAAATGCAAAATAATCTATTACCACAGCCATTTACCAAGTCATGTTTTTGCAATTGTTGAATATCATCAAGTTTTCAGGTTTGAATTGAGATCTTTGGAATCCAAAATGGGAATGACAAACTTGAAAAAGAAGATGAAAAGTAGAATTGAATTTTCTTGAGTTCCAGATTTTCCATTTCTTGGGCAGTTTTATCGACTTTTCTTGGTAGAATCTTGCTGTGCAGACTAATCTTCTCTGGCCAGTTGGTCTAAGCTTCCGAGTCACGTGAGATGCGGAAGCTTCATTGGATCTACCTTAGGATAGGTGTACCATCTACCATGTGAGAGCCATTACACCTAACCATCTCCTAAAGTAGGCCTTTTTTTGGGTTAATAAGTGTATGAAGGGTACAAGTTAAAGCGTACCGAACACTTTGGTTATTTTGTTTTTATTTTTGATAAATTCAATAGTTACAAAAAGAAAAGGGAGATTAGAAAATGTCTTTATTAGAAACACAAAGTAGTGCTAATTGAGTTGTAAAGCTCTTAACAATATTTAAGTGTATTTAATACTTTTAAAATTTTTTTTTAAATTTTAAAAATAAATAGTCAAATTGTACACAAATATCATCCAAAAAAGAAAGTTGGACAGATACTCTTGGATCCATTCCACTCAAAAGAGCTTTGCCAACGAAAGAGCAACTACGTATATTGTTAAGGAATTCATATACAACATCCAAAAAAAAAATCGTGCTCTTTCTCAAAAATTAAAAGAGGGGGTTGAAATTTTTGCCTAAGCTACGCAACAAACAAAAGAGAGATTTCCATCCTTAACCCATTAAATAAGTAAATAAAAAGGCAAAGAGTACATTCATGGGTCACAAGAGGTCACAACCAAGAAGCTTAATATGGAGAGACTAATACGATAAACAAATGAAGTTTGTCACTACAATTCTTCTACCGAACAAATGGTATTAGATACTCTGATACTCAGACATCAGATTATGGAGGTTGGGAGTTTAGCAATGGATGAAGACTGATATGATGATCCAGGGGGATTTAGTCTCTTACAAAATTCAAATTGCAGACTATCACACCTTAACTCTTTTAAGGATTCTTTGGATCTTAGAAAAGAAAATATACAATCCATTCATCCCACATCCTGACTTGAAAGAAAATGTCATGTCTTGGTGGATAAAAGCCTTATGGTGACTTTCCAAAAACTTGCGGTCGACCTGTACATGAATATATTGACTAGCAATTGAAGATATGCATTTTACAATGAAAGATAAGGGTCTCACCAATATCAGACCTTTTTACATAGATCACTGGATGATTATTAACATATTACCAACACAAATAAGTAAATCACTTGAATTGGATCATTAACATGAAATATAAATCCTAATAAGTAAGATCTTAACCCAGATACTGCTGCTAATCCTCTAAAATTCAAGATGCAATTTTTCAATACCATGTCATGTCCTAGTCCATATCAATCCCAATCAGTCAAGATCATCGAGAATCTACATAAGAAAGCGAAGCCATTGCCAAAGGGTATTTCTCCTCAAAAGGCAAACAAGAAAGACTCACAAAACATCTTATACATCATGGACACACTTCAGCAATAACCACCCAGCTTTCTTAAAGATTAACTTTACCAAAGCTCAAGCAGTAACCAGTAATCTTTTTCTAAAATCAGATTACCCTCAATGAAGCTCAAATAATGGTTGATACACATTGAAGAACAATATAGACCTGCAAATATACTGCAAATGACACCTCGTGTCAAGAATTTAAACAAAAACAGAACACTCAACTCACGCAACCTGATATTCATTTGAAAGTAAGAGCAAACTCTATCTTTACACAAAATTTTCCATCGAAGAAAAAAGGAGTACACAAAAAGATAAAACGGTGATATTTTTATTGTTGAAAATAAGTTCCATATCCATTCTTATTACTCTTCATCTGACTACTGCACAAATTAAAAAGAAATGAGGTACACATATCCTTCTTTTGAACTATTCTCCTACTTATTTTGAGCCTTAGCGCATGAATTACACCTTCTTTCTTGGGTCAGAATGTGTCTGTAATGATCCCATGTTTAAGGGAATCAAAGAAACATTCTCTTCCCCCCCCCCCCAACCCCACCTTTTCTCTCTTCTAAGAGAATGAGATTTAAGGGCCTGTTTGGTTTCAAAAAGTAGTGTATCCACTTTTCATTTTCTTTATTCTATATTCAAATCCTTAATTTGAATATAGAAAAAAGCACATATTTTCACATTTGGTAGTGTTTGGTAAGTTGTTTTGAATACATAATTTGGGTAGAATACATCATACCAATCCACAACCATTAACCATATTACCAATCCACAACCATTCAATATCACATTACACACAAAATTATTCACTTCAACATTGTACCAAAGACCACCATTCATCCCAATTTGTATTCATTGCCCAACAATTCAACCATTAACCATATTACATTCAATAAAAAAATGATAACGCAACACAAATAGCACCAGAGCATGTCTCTCTTCCATGTCTCAAACATTCATTAACCAATAGAATTCCAAAATATTGTCACAAAACATAAACTATCAAACATTTTAATCTTTAAAGTACAAAGAAGTACAACACAAGCTATGAATAACACACTACTCATGAAAAATTTACAAATCATTAGCTAAATTACCAACCCACAACCATCCCATTCACACAAACTATATAAATTATTTACTCTCCACATTATACCCAAGTCTTATCCATTACCCTACAATTCAACAAATTACATTATCAAAAACTAAGATAAAAACATCAACAAAGTACACCACTAAATCATGGCCCTCTCCCATGCCTCAACCATTATTTTTTCAATTATTGGTAAGTTTACACACACAGCCAATGAGTTCTAAACCCACAACCTTAGACTCCACCCATTTACTTCTGGGGGGTAGATATTGTGAGCTAGAACTCATTGGCCTCATGTTTCAACTATTTATTAATCTAATCAGATTTTAAATATTTGTCACATACCATTAAACATAAAATTTCCCAATCAATGAAGCACAAAAAAATATAAAACAAGTTGCCCACAAAAGGATCACACATCATTAAACCCATTCCATTCACATAAATGATAAAACACTCAAAACCATTCATTTTCCACATTATATTGAAGTCCATAATTCTTCCCAATTCTTATTAATTACCCAACAATATACAAACTAAGTAAATATATAACAAAACAAAATTTCAACAAAGCAGGTCTCTCTCACTTCTCAAACTAATAAATGAATCATATCCTGTTCTACAGTACTTTCCACATACCAGAATCTATCAAATTTCCAATCTTTGAGCTACAAAAGCTACCCACAAAATATTCACACATCATTAACCAAATGACCAACGGATAACAAATCCATTCACATAAAACACAAAAATATTCACTTTCAGTCCATTTATAAACTACCAATAATTTCAAATCTTTGACACAAAACATAATAGAAAAGCTGCCCGCAACAAATTCCGACATCATTATCTAAATTACCAACCCACAACCATTCCATCCACGTAAAAACAAACTACACAGGCTCTTTCCCACAAACCTCAACTATTCATTACTCCAATCAAACTCCACAATACTATGGCCAATCACAAACTACAACATCTAATCACTACCCAAATTACTATTCCAATCACATAAAACACACAAAACAAAAACTATTCATTAGTCTAATCATTACCCACTTTATGATTCATCCCAATTTATTCATAACCCAACAATTTTTTTCACAAAATTGTATTAAAAATCATACTAACAACAAAACACTACCACCAAGGCATGGTCACTCTCTCCCATGCTTCAAACAATTCATTAATCCAATCAAATTCCACAATGTTTTTGCTTGTCAACTATCAAAATTTTCAAAAAAATCTTTGATACCCCCCAAAGACATTATATTAAATTTGATCAAAAGACTCACATAGCAATCAAAATCCCATCTTTCTTTCTTTTTTTCATATGGGCACATATCGCTTCAACGCCTGTTTCGCCGTCACGGCAGCTCCAACCAAAACTCCCCCGACGGCACCCGCCACCGCAGCCGATCTCACTCCACGCGCCGCCCTATACACGGCGCCGGTGCCGAGCCCCGCCGCCACGCTGTTCCACACATCGTCCACGTCCCTCAGCGCCATGGCGCCGCTCTCCATGCCGGCGTAGATGAGCCCGATGATCCCCATCCGGTTCCCCCACGCCCGGCCCGCGTGACCCGAAGCGTTGAGCACCCGATTGACCCGGAGCTTCGAGGTGTCGCCGGGCTCGAACGACTTGACTCCGGCGACGAGGCCTGAAGATCCGCCGCCTAGAGCTCCGAGGAGGTAGCCGCAGCCGGTGAAGAAGGTGAGGTTGTCGCTGAGATTACGGCGGCTCCGGCGAGCTTCTTCGTCGAAGAGGTATTGAGGGGCGGTGGGGAGTTGGTAGACGTTGCGAACTGGGATCGGGACTTGGATCCCTTGGTACGGGTCGTAGAATCGGGTCTGGGTATTATTCGGGTCGGACTTTCGTTCGCTATCCATTTCGTGGGTTTGTGGATTTTATTCTGGTTTTTTAGAGTTAGGGTTTGGAAATCTCTCAAACACAAAGAGAGAGAGAGAGAGAGAAAGAGAGAGAGAGAGAGAGAAGGAGTGAGAGATTTCCCTTTGCAGTGGGCTTTTTTTTTTTTTTTTTAAGTTTTAAATCTCTTTCAATTTATATTTTCTTAAAAAAAAAAAAAAAACCTCTGTTTATTGTTTTAGACTTTTATACTATTGTAAAAAAATTCACATAAAAATTATTTTAAAAGTTTTTAGATATTTTCAGTAATTACTATGAGCTCTGAAATTATTACAATCATTATTATTAGGAGTATTATTTTATAATTATTTATTTATGATGTCACGATTTGATCCGACTTTGATCAAACTAAAAATAGAGAATTATTAGTTCACATTCTTTGCCCGTTCCGGTCTTTAAAAACGTGCTAAAAAGTAGAGAAGGAAAAGAGTTTTTGTGAGACTTGGCTTGGGGAAGGGGATTCCTCATTTTATGCTTAGCTGGAAAGTGTAGAAATGTGTGCTTGGACTACATACATGGCATCTTTTATAATTTTTTTTTTTTAAAACTTTTTTTCCCCCCTCTTTCTCAATTGTCTTTGTGAAAAATCAAACATCACTGACAGCACAAAGCATATGCCAGAATGTTCCTTTAATGTTTTATTTTTTTTTTTGGAAGATAAGAGTCCGTTTGCTAATATTAGTAACGTTTTTTTTTTTGTATTTTTTGAAAATATGTGTAAATAAAAAGTGTGCTAAAATGTGTAATGCTGTTTAAAAACTAAAAACTGTTGTTATGGTACTTTTTTTTTACACCTAATTCTATTTGAGTACTACCTATTTATACCACTAACAAGTTATTGGATTTTTCCAAATATTTTTGCTCTATTATTCCATTAATCACAAATATTTCATATCTTATTATCTAAATTAGATCATGATATAAACTATCACAAAATGCCCAAAAACTCATATTTTATCCAATTTTATTATCATTATTTAGCTAAGTCCAAAACCGACCTTATGAACCCAATACACACATCATATTTTATTTAAAACCCAAGAATACTTATACTTGGCAATATTCGAAAAACTCATTATTCAAATCCATGGCAAAACAATTTTATCAATGGAATTCAAATCCATGATCAAAACCCATGATTTAAACTCATGGCAATATCCAAAACTCAATTTTCATTGGTAATATCAAAACTCAATTCTCATTGGCAACATCAAAACCCAATTCTCATTGGCAATATTAAAGTCCAGTTCTCCCTGGCAATATTTAAAACTCAATTCTCATTGGCAACATCAAAACTCAATTCTCATTGGCAATATCAAAAGCCCAACTTGCGTCGGCACTATTAAAAGCCCAAGCTAACTACTTAGTACCATTCTATCAAAAGCCCAAGGTTATTAATACTTAGCAAAATACTATATCATAATTATTCCACTTAAAAGTCCAATAATGAACAATACTTTAGATTCTTAAACCTATTACTATAATATTATATACTCATGAAATTTATGAATTATCTATTCTCAAAACCCCTGACAATCATCTTATAAAAGCGCATGAAAATTTATTATTAGACCCATATTTATTTCATGTTATAAACTCATATTTACTATATATCTTACATCACAACATTCATAATATTTATTACCAAAACTCATGGTAATAATTCATCCTACATGTCCATTATGATTATCTATAAAGAAACTCATGAGAACATCACATTATTCCATTATAGTGGTTGTTACTATACTTATTTAAAACTCATGGTAAATATTATTCTCAAGAAAAATATTGGAGGTTATTATTTAAAAATCCCCAAAGAAAATATCATTTACAAAGTAATCCATAGCAAAAATTATGAGAAACTATATAAGTTGTTATTTAAAGTCCATGGAAATTAATACCCAAAATCTATTATAAATATTTATTCAAGCTCATGGATTTATTTTATCTATAGTAAAGCCTATAAGGAGTAAAAAACCCATGGCAAAGCATGTCTTTAATGCCCATTTTGTAGGACCAAGAATCTCATGGAGTAGGGAACAAGCCTAAGCAAAGAAAGGGTCATGTGGCCCAACTAAAAGTGCTGAAATAGAGCAAAGTTCTAGCCCAAAAAAGTCCCCAGCAAGAGGCTTGAGAGAGGGCAACCAACCCTTGTTCATCCCTAACCAAAAAACAACTAGAGACCCCAACAAGAGAACCAAGTCTTTAAGGATGAACTATGGGCTGTCCCATCAGTTTTCTGCCACCTTTTGCCTGACGTGAACAGTGCCAGAGAGCTGTCATATTAGCTGAAGTCTAAAGGGTGATCAAACTCCATCATCTTCCTCAAAGTTGTACCTCCGGCGGAAGGGGAGCTAAAGCCAAGTTATCCAAACTTCAACAAATTGATGCTATAAATGTCAAAAACGTTCTAGACATGATTCATGTACCAAGCCCATGAATCTTAAAGTGGAAAAATTGGGAACATGAGGTTTGGATGGCATAAAAGGATCTCTAGCAGAACCCCCTAAAGTGAACTAAGAATTTGACACCTAGCTTGGGGTGTTGAATCTTACTTCTTGGGGACTAAATCTTAGTTGCAGCATTAGCATTCGTTCTTGATACACGCCATAATCATATTGATTCAGATCAGCCCCATAAATCATGTCATTAAATGCAAAGCACTCTAAAATCCCATCATTACTCAAAGAAGCAAGGCAGCCCCTAAAGTAAACCATCTACTTCTGACCAAAACTCCCAGGAAGATTAATCTTGGTTTTCCACCTCTAATTAACCCTACGTTTTTTTAGATTCTTGTTAATTAATGCTCCTCTAAGCTCCATTATAAAAGCATAAACATCTCAGCCAAAAAACAGACAGCTACCCTCTCTGAAACTCTTGGTTTGTTTACTACTTTGCTCGTGGTTTAGCTTCCCTCAAGCTCACCACTTATTATCCTCAGCCCACACTCATCTAATCTCAAATGTTCTCTTCCCCTTTTCACACAAACACAGCTATAAATGTCTCTCAACTAGTCATAAAAAGACCACTCACAAAAAACCTTGATCTTGGTGTCAATTCCACCTCATTCACTCAAAATAGTCCACATTCACCTCATTCATGCCTTATTATTATTCACTCACCAAAATCTTAGTTTAATACTTGCTGCACTGAGCTGGGGATCTTTCTCTCCCTTCATTCCATCCTATTTTTCCTCTTGTATTTGTAACAATTGAATTTTTCCCTCACATTGATGTAATAATGGCTAAAAGTACTATAAATTCCCCTAACCGAGACACACAAGGACCCTCAGGACTGAATACATTCATAAATTTATTTAATCATTAACTTCTAGACTGTTAAGTGTAATTTCACATTTACCACTAGAGGACTGATTTGAACTATGACGCTGTAAAAAGGACTAATAATATAACAAACTAACAACAGTAACATGTTTATTGTGCTTTGTTGTTGTCTTCTTATTAGGGTGCAGCCTCCATCTCTTACTTGGGCGGACTTACACAATACCGAAAGCCTTTTGCCTCGTTTGGATCAAAGGGATCAAAGTCTAGATAGGCTCAGATCGGGTTTGAATTCAAAGATAGAATAGAGAATGAGGTTGTTGAGTGTTGTGGTTGGAGGTGATGAGCTTGAAAGTCTCCGACCATGGAGGTTTAGATGGAGAGCTTAGTTTTATAGAGAGAGCTCGAAGGGGTGAGAAGTGTTTTAAGCCGATGGAGAGGGTGAGAAGTGTTTTAGGCCGACGGAGCTTGGTGGTTAGCCATGGAGCACGGGTTTGAGAGCAGATCAAAGAGAGGGAGAAGGTTCTAGTCTTCTTCAACTATTGGGTTTTGAGAGAGAGAGAGAGAGAGAGAGAGACCGAATAAAAAATAATAAATAAAGAATATTTAAATAAAGTGGTAAAAAAATAGAAGTTTTGATGTAGAGTGAATTGTAAAGTGATGTGCCAAATGCTATAAAGTTGGTTTTTGAGATGGTAAATAATAAAAATTTTAAAACACTTGATGGAAATGCTCTTAGGCACTATTCTCAATGCCCTATATTGCACAATTTTTTTTTTTTATTTGTTTACATACAAATGAACATGAACACGAATAATTTGCTATTAGAGTTAATTATATATTCTATTTGTAATATGTGCTTTACTTCAATTAGGTGCACTAGGCTCTAACATGGTCATGGACTAGACGCTCTTACCAATATTGTGTCAAGTCTGTGCGTATATATATTTCATGGTGAAAATTAGCTACATGTAATGGACTGAATGAGTGAGACTGAAAGGATCAAAATAGTAGAAACAGCTTCGTTTTTAACGGTTTATTTATTTCTTTTGTGTGTTTTGAAAATTAGTTGGAGAGCAAACTTACACAAATCACAAATGACTTAACAACTTTCAGCATGCTATTCAACAACCAACATGCTTCTTGTATGTGTCTGTGTGCAAAGACTGCATGACTATGGTTCATAGCCACGATCATTTTAACTCAATAAAACTGTCCCATCCCTAGAAACCATAAAACAACTCCAGCCGTTTCATTCTAGTCGAGAAATTTTCATATGCGCCAGCCACTATGAGCTTATATAGTATCTCTCTTGTAAACTGTGAGTCTCATACCCACGTGTAAGTGAGAGAAATATTGTATAAGCTTGGTGCAAGAGATACAATCCCTTTTTAGTGGGAGAACTTTAGAACCCGTTGTCTTGACTTCCTCTATCAAGTGAAGTTTAGGCAGCCCAAAATGGTTTATTTGTCCAAATTAAAGGTATCAAAGTCAAAGAAAATATTGAAAAGTACTGTATTATCATGCTTTTACAACCTCTTCCAAATACTAAATTGAGTGGCTCATAGCTCATGCATTCAAAAGTGTGCCTTACACATTTTCTAATGCATGGTTTTGAGCCATTTAATCTTGTATTTGGCATGGATTGGATGGGCAGGACGGTATAATAGCTTTTATTTATTTTTCTTTGGTTTGATAACTTTAATTTTGGACTATTAAACCATTCCATTTTTTTAAAATATTCCTTCTATTGACCTTCAAATTTTGAGACTAAGATTTGATTGTTATTGTAAGATATTATGCGTGCAATTTAAAGGACATTATCGATTTTTTATGTGAGAATTATGAGATGTGTACTATTTGTTGATTTAAATGGTTATATGAACTTTATTATTTTTTCAAATGCTATAAATTGGCTAACACCATTTGATTCACACAAAAAAGAAGTTACAATTGAGATCCTTTGTAATTACTTATACAAAACCCTTCAATATAATATATGTTTGATATGAGACTCAATATGTGCTAATGCAATAACATTACAATACACAACGTATAAATGTTAATTATATTTGGATAGATTTTCCTCCAAATCATTTTGGAGGAAAGTTGCTCCAACACACAATGTCGTAACTCAAACGAGTTTTCCACTTTTAATTATGTGACTTACCAAATAATCATTACATATCATTATTATTAAGTATATTTGAGTTGGCAAAAAAAAAAGTGATATCCTTAACATACAATATATATTTTATTTGGTTTGATGTCTTTAATTCTGGACTATTAATATCCTAAAAAAAAAATTCTGGACTATTAAAAAATTAAGCAAAAGGGTATCAATTTTTGATGTGGAGGCATTTTTTTTAAGCATAGGCATTAGTTAGAGAGATTGAGAGCACCAACTTGCGTGTTAGAAATCAGTACTACTAATCTTTGCATTGATCGTACAACAATGGGTTAAGTCTGTGGAAATTTTGGTGCTGATGATCCTGCTGTGGATTGTACAACAATGAATTGAAGAGTGGTGTGTGATGTAAAACCCTTTTGATCAAGAAAACTCACCCAAAAGAATCACAAACCAACTAGGATTTTTGAACATTTACTGCTTATCGAAACAAAATTGTGTTGAGAAAGAAGGTGAGAGTGAAAAACCCACGTAAAAAAAAAAAAAAAAGTAAAAAAGTTAAAGAATTAATATAATATAATTGGACCTAAACCAACAAATTTAAGTTTTTGGGTTTAGAGTACTAGCATCAGGGTATTCTAAAAAAATACTATTTTTGATAATTCAAAAAGTTACTTTATTCATTTTAACACTTCATTTTACAAAACACCTTATATCACATTTTCTATTCTTTTACCAATTTATTTATATATTCATTTTTTATTCTTTGTTTCTTTTTTTAATTCTTTCTTTTTGGTTTCCAAGTCCCAACACTTATAAAATGAGAGAGAGAGAGAGAGAGAGAGTGATGTGATAATGTCAACCTGACAAAAGAGAGAGAAAAGTGTGAATAACAAATTGCTAAAATATTAATAGCACATTTGGCCTTACATTGCCAATGAGCAAATGAAATTTAGCATTTGGCACACTTGATGTCAATGCTCTTATTATTGGTGTCATGTTTTCAAGTATTGGTTATTTCGGTAACAATAGTCTCATTCTTAGCATAATAGCATCGCAAGCTGAACTCAGCAGGAAAAATAGAAGGTTCATTTGAGATGATAGCATGATCTAAACCTATTTCAAATAATTTAAATATAAATTTTTTTTTTATCTTAAATATAAATATATTGATATACCCTTACATGTAATATAATTACTCCCTGATTCAGCATCGATCAGACAATCACTCTGACAAAGAGAGAAACAATTTTGAACTTTCTTTTTGCTAATTTTCTTTTTTGTCATTTGTGAACATTAAACTATATGTAATGAACTAAATGCATGAGACTTAAGAATCAAGATACTTAACGTCTCCATCTTTTGGTGCTGATTCATTCATTTCATATGTGTTTTATGATGTGCATCTACAAACATATATGAACATAGAAAAGAGAAGAACAAGAACAAGAAAAAACCATCCCATTTACAAATTGAGTGACAAGAACAAGACAAGAGTGCACCAAAGGGGGGAAAAATAATCATTTAAAAATATGCTTACAAAACAATAGCTCTTTCACAAAATGTAGTTTATGAAGGTATCCACATCAAACAAATAGAAGCAAACGCCGCAAGAATCTTTAAGTTCTTTATGAAAATGACTTGACTCTCTTTAGTTGAGGATTGGTTGTAGAACAACTTACAAATGACAAACAGCCTTTAACATGCTTTTTGTTTTGGTTTTCCAACTTGTTTCCTGCTGAGTGGAAAGAAACTGGCTCTTCCAAAGCTTTTTCTCATGTTCCATATTTTGCTTTGTGGGGAAAAGGTGGCTTTTACAAAACTATTCTTTAAGCTCCACATTCTGGTCACAGACTTCCAATCCCTGCCACCTTCTTCTCATATTGATCTATGTTGGATGTTAGTTTCAATGCCAGGATCGCTATATTCATCCTGATTGTGCATAATCAAAGGAGAGTTCTAAAGTTATTTCATGGAAATTTTACATAATTCTGGTAGTTGTAACATAGAAATCTAGATTAAAGTGTATCAAAAACACCATCGAAAGAATAATTTTAGATGAATGTTAACATCAACCGTCTGAGAGAGAGAGAGAGAGAACCTTCTAAAGCACAAAAAAAATCTGTTATGTCTATGAACATAGATTGATCTCCTTGTTAGAAACCAAAACAACTGTAAGACCATCTCTAGCGCAAAATTCTCAGAAATGATACTATCATGCCTTTCCACAAATCTTAAATTAGAGTGTAAAAAAATACAATGGAAGAAAGGAGGTGAAAATGTGGGATCTTGTAGCCATTGGTTGCATGGGGTTGGGATGACAGTTGTAAGATTTTGAACTTTTAATCTTTTACTTCAATTTATTGAATGATCAAATAGTATGATGTGGCAGACTATTGTGAGAGAAGTTGACTGTAAATTAGATGTATATGCAAATGCAAATTATAGTAAAATGATTCTAAATGTAACTAACCTCACTCACAGTTGTTACAGCTTCTGGGACTGAATTATGAGAGCTTGGTCCATAGAAAATGGTATCTCTGTTACTGGACAGATGAACCAAACCAATATCTCTTAAGCGGTTTAGCTCTGGCAAAATAACTTTACCAAGGTCCGGCCTATCTCTCTTCCTCAGCTCACAGCATTTTAGAGCAAGTTTAGCAAGTGATAGAGCCTCTTGGACGGGCCAATCTTCCACTGTGGGATCAAGTATCTCTGCAAATCTTCCTTTCTCAATGGCGTCCTGAACATGGTGGGATAACCCCATTGGAGGTTTAGCTGTAATAATTTGTAACAGCATTACACCAAGTGAATATATATCTGATTTTACACCCAATAGTCCTGTTTGTTGATATTCAGGATCAATGTAACAAAATGTACCCGCTGCTGCAGTCATGTGATATTGAGTTACACTATTAGCAACGGAAGGTGGAACTAACCGGGCTAAACCTACATCACTTATCTTGCTCAGGTAATTTTGGGTTAAGAGAATATTTGCTGGCTTGAGGTCACGATGCACCAGGGGCTCCGGCTTTGTTTGGTGAAGAAAAAGAAGGGCAGTGGAAATTTCAGCAGCTATTCTGAAACGAATTTGCCATGGTATTGGGGGAGTGTTGCCTTTCCTGAAGATCCGGTCTTCTAAGCTGCCATTGTCCATGTACTCATACACAAGGCAACCATACTCTGGGCAGGCACCTAGAAGGAGAACCATGTTTGGGTGTCTGATGCAACTTAGAACTTCAACCTGCATGGACAAGATCGTTATGACTACAGGAAAAAAGGTCACATGAGTTTGGTACATGAGAAACAATTTCCATGTCAAAATCTTCACATACCTCCTCTAGGAACAAATGTTATTATCATGCCATTTTTCATGTCTTATCTCTTCTTTGATCTGTATTTTGGCAGAGAATGTGATATTACAGCATGTGAAGGGGGCTTCTTATGTTAGAGGCAACTTCAAATTTGGTTTAGTATTTAGTAATAATCCTGCTATTTTGACATGGTTTATATAATCCAACAAAAAGGAATGCACTGTTGTTCCACATTTTCAAGTATAGGGGAATTTACCAGGTTTTGATTGGAAGCATGAACAAAGCATTTCAAAGCAATTGAAATCCAGGTCAACATGGATACGTTCTCAGTAATTATTTCCTTTCCTTATTTATTTATTTATTGTGGTAATTCTCACTTATCCCATGTTATAACAGTTCTTTTGTACTAACATTAGGCATCACTCAGTGATTCTTTTACCATTGTGATAACTACAGATAGAGAAGGATAAAGTTGTTATTAGAAAAGACAGCAGTGCTGTGTTACTGTCAACATGGCAACTGCTAAGAACTGTAAAAACAACACTGTTTTATCGCTTGCAGTCATGCCATTTGAGTCTAAGCATTCGTGAACAACTCTTCAGATATTTTGAATACAAAACATGTCTATACCAGGCATTCATAATATTGAAAAGTTTGAGAGGTTCACTTGTGATGTGTTTGTTTAGACAATTAACATGTTATATCCATGTTGTTCCATAAAGATTTGCACTGACGATATTCAAGTCCATCCCAAGTTCCAACTTCGTGACAGCAAAGTATATTCAACAGAAATATAAACCTGTACAAATTAGAAAACTAAACTCCACAAAGATTACTTCACTAAACTGAATTTCTGCCAAAAACAAAGAAATATATAACTACCTCTTGTTGGAATTGCTTCTGCCCCTGTGGCATGTCTGGCCTCAAGACCTTAATGGCAACAACAGTGTGATCAAGCACACCTTTAAAAACAGGTCCATATCCACCTTCACCAATCTTCAGTGAATTTCTGAAATCATCAGTTGCAGCTTCAATTTCTTCGATGGTATATATTCTATATTTAAAAATGCCGTGTGCCAGTGCATCCATTGCTTTCATCCTCTCTTCTGACTCCTGCCTAGCCCTCATTTCTGCATTCACTCTCCTCTGTACCTCCATATCTGCTAACCTTTGTGCCATTTCGGCAGCTTCTGTGGCAGCTTTTGACTTTTGCTTCTCCACTTCTGCCAAAGCCAATGCAGCCTCTTCAGCAAGCTTGGCTTGCTCTACTTTACGTTCTTCTGCTGACTTTAATTGCTGAAGTTCTCTTGCCTGGACACAGAAATATGGTCCTTCAGGTTTGCATTACAATGGACTACTAATACGATCATCATATGATCAAAACCAGCTGATCTAGATGAAGTTACATATGATCTTACCCTTTTCTGGGCTACAATGGCTTCTCTGCAAGCTGTGTTATACATTTCCATGGTTTGCATCAGTTCCTGCTTTAATCTCTTCATCTCAGCTTCCAGACCTTTCTGTAAGGAAACTCAGAAAGGAGAACATGTACTTCAATTACCAATTGTGTAATTACCAAATGAAAGACTTTTAGCATACCTCTATGCCAAAGGCACACATAAACATGCATGATTTAATGTTTGAACTGTAGTCTTTATGCATGCAAATTGCAACTAAGTCATCAGTCTTGGCAATTCATGAAAAGCTTGCTTTCACTCTAGAATATTAATTTATGTGATAATATCCTGCATTTCCACATCCTGAAGCAACAAATAAGTGGAAGATTGATTTTTGAAGACTTTTAGATTCAGAATATAACAATTTGAAAACCTAGTTCTCATCTAGTTTCAGAACCAGGCAAGCACAACCCTTTTAATCATAGAAACAAAATGGGTATAGAGATTCCTATTTCCTGGAGTCCCATGATCCACTTTTCTGACAGCATGGCCATAGACATGGGAAATTACTGTTAACCACTTGAAGAATTCAAATAAAGTGAATTATTGTGTTATTTGGTAACACCCAGAAGAACCTATTTGGTTTTATAATATCTGCTTTACAGCAAGTTATTCTCAATTGATTGCCTAACTTCTGAATTTAATTTCTTTTGGTTGTGATGTGATTTCCATATTATCCCAGTGATTACTGTTTACAGGTGCAATACAAACCAAATTGATGACTGATGAGTATCAATGTATGATGATCAAAATTACTTCCCAATTTTATTATTTACTCCTATTCTAAACATTTATATCACTACTGTTCAATTATGAATTCACTCTCTTTGACACAATTATATTTAGAAGATATTCTGATTCAATGCACAAATGAAATGACCATCCAATGACCTTTCTTTTCCTGGTCTATGATCCTACAATTGCACTGTTCAATTAGTCATGATCTTGGTAAATGATGAATACTTACTGGGGTTTGTGAGGATCCTGAGCTCCCGAGACTATCTGAGCTGACAAAGGAATCAAAAGCTTCAACAGATGTGCTGTTTGTTTGGTAGCTTAATGACCACGAAACATCACTATTTCTCTGAGATGAAGTCGCTGATACAAAACTCTCCATTGATGTTGTTGGATCAGACCTGCTGCTAGACCTGTAGTGGCTGTTTGGTGTCATCATCAAGGAATCACTGCTTCTATCGAAAGATGCTCTGTCAGAGCCTACACTTCTCCGACTCCCATGACTTAAATAAGTTCTGCACTAGCAATCAAAAGTCAAAAACCAAGCAACATATAACTTATAACTGCGGGGGATTGCTACGATTATCAGGTGATTAATGGATCACTATGTTCTTTTGTGTTTTTTTTTTTTTTTTTTTTTTAAATTATAAGCATGTTTTAAAAAAAAATTTTTAACAAGTCTTGCCCCCCAAGAAAAGTGAATGAAATAAAGAAGACCATATTTTTACCAAGCTTTTCCTCCCTTAAGTGTATTCAAATTTCTTCTTTTACTTTTTTTGGTTGATAATGTCAAGCCACAAACACTATTTCATCTGATTCCACGCCCTTTTTCTCTGCTTCCATCATCAGTTCTAGCCATTATTTCTGATATATATACAATGATATTAACCATCATACCTCTTAAGTCTATATAATTACAATGTAGATGAACCATCATATCTTCCAATCTGGAAACCCAGATCAACATCTCCAATAATATGACCATAATGAGGGTCATAATTTCATGTTGGTATATTGATTATTCTTAACAATGATCTAATGGAATGCATAAGAAAGGCCTGGGAATTTGACAATTAAATGTACACTTCATTACACAAAACTAATGTACCTGTTTTTATCTTCAAGGTCTTGGGTATTAGGACGAACATTAGGTACATGAAGTCCCCTTTGTGAATGTTGCCCGGAATTAGCTGCATTAAACTTAG
Source organism: Castanea sativa (assembly GCF_040712315.1). NCBI lineage: Eukaryota > Viridiplantae > Streptophyta > Magnoliopsida > Fagales > Fagaceae > Castanea > Castanea sativa. The sequence goes on from NC_134017.1 coordinate 8,230,280, forward strand.
CTGTACCAGTAGGTGTTTGAGGTTGATCTGCTTTACGGGCAATCTGAACTTTTCCTTTTGATATGACATATACTGCACAGAATCCTGGTGCAGATTTAAGTAAGGTAGATGGCACATCTGCATTTCTAAATTTCCTGCATAGAGATAATTGCCAAGAAATTTTGTTTAGAGGGGAAACAATCTTTAACTTGATTACTGAGGCGTCCTCCACCTCCTTACTAAGAGCACTACTTACCGCAGGGAACCAAAACTCTGGACATTGCCATTTCTATTTTCTAGTTTTCTTCTAAAATTACAGATGCTGTTGTGTGTGTGTGTGTATGCACTAGTAGTATAATGTTAACAGATGAATATATTAGCCATATGTACTTATTAGGTGAAGCAAGGGAGACTGGCTCTCTCAGTTCCGTAAACTCCCAAGTAACATTGAAATTTAGTTACCATTCAATGTGTTTATGTGCTTGAGAGAGAGAGAGAGAGAGAGAGAGACCTTGTAAGAGCATTCCGGTTGGAAGCACCAACAACAATATTGCTGATGGAGTTGTTAGAAATATAATCAATAAGTGCGCTTGAAACCTCGATATCATGAAGGATCACCTCTTTTGCTTCAATCTGAAAAACTCAAATCCCCATGAAAATATATTACACCCACTTGGCAATGAGAAAATTTTGAAAATATGTTCTATCTATGAGGCGAATTGAAGCCAGCAAAGAGGGCTTCAAAATGGTATGACATTTTACCTTAAGAGAAAAATCAATATTTTCAATTCAGATGAATTGAAACTCAAGCCGTTCATGATGTCAAATACATATTTGGTCCTGAAATTCTGTGGTAGGTACAACAGTGCAAGTAGTGCCAGATTACGAGCAAATTGTATAAGGATCAAAATGAGAGTTTTATTACAGATAGAGGTAGCACTATCTCTTCTGTCTGATTTTGGGATGAAACCATCATGTATTTTATGAGATAATTCTCTAGAGTTCATTTTGCTGCCTTGCCAAATAAACCAATATGCAAAAAATAAATAGAAAGGCCCTGCCTATGAGAGCTTTGTTCTCCATTTATTCATACTGAGTCATGTATCAAATATAAAGACTTGCCTTTGAGGTCAAAAGATCTTGGTGTGTTACAATCAAATGGTTATGTACTCACCCCTTTTCTAGCACAGAATCCACGGTAGGGAAGGAACAACTGTTGCAACTCAGCTTCAGTTGGTGGCCGACCTTCTTTGGGGATCTCTTCAAAATCATCTACAAAAACCAAACCACATATCAAACACATTGAGAATGAAGCTAATGCTGAATGGCCATGATATTTGCTAATGATGATGCTCTTGATTGTGTCAATGCATATAGGATGCAAAATGATGACATGCATTTTGATAGAATAGTCATTACTTATTAGTACATACATCTTTAAAGGTGTGTCAACAACTCCAATTGGGAATGAAGCCATGATATGACATTTAAGATTTTGGTTTGTCATGGAAATCAAATCCTTATTCCAAAAACTTATGCTGATAAGAAAAGGTGAATATTAATAATTTAACATTATTCTAACATGTTGTGCGACGTAAATACAAATACAATACAGCCATGCACATATATGCTACGTACAGTGGTGGAACCAGAAATGCTTTTTGAGGATCAACCTCCATGTAACATGATTTTAGATATGTTGTTTACTCCTATATATTATTAATGCCAAAAAAACATGTCATACCAATGAAAATGATGAAGAAAGAGAGAGATACCTACGAGGAAGGAAGCTCTGATTCCGAACGTGAATGAGAATGCAATGGGAACTTTTGCTCAAAACGTTATCAACTGCCCATTTCACAGCATATTGGCTATTCTTGTCTCTATCAATGGCAATCACTGTGGTGCTAGTGCTACCATCCAATGATGACGATGTTCGAGAGAGAGCCATTGATGGCATAGACACCACCAAAACCACCAAGCCAACTGGCCGGGGCTGACACAACAAGAATTAAGAAAATAAGGAACGAGAGAAGAAGACCAGGGTCTTTCCAAGCATTTCCTGTGGTTGTGACTCTTTTTACTAAGTTTGGTTGGAAATGGTTGTTTCTTTTATAGGAAAGGAAAACAATCAACCTAACTAACCCAAAATATATCTCCTCTTTCTTGAACTTTCTGGACTAATTAATGTGTTGAGGAATAAAAATTCTAAGTTTCACTCTTTTAGTGATCGATTTTATGCCCATCAATTCCAGTATGACACGTGTTTTTTTTAATTTTTTAATTTTAAATTTCTGATATCCAACAAAAAAAGAAAAAAAAAATGCATGGAAAGTTATTGATGGGACATTCAAAACGAGACACAAGATTTTTATTTAAAAAAGCAAATTGGTTTTTCAAATTGATTATTATATACCCTTTTTTTTGCTCTAAGCATGCTTATAGCTCTGAAGAATATAAAGTACAGTAATAATTTTTTAGTAGTCAAATTCACAATTGATAATTGAGAAATAGGGGATTTGAACTTGGCTGCTCAAACTCTTTTTTCCCCTAAACCACCCCAAATATTTTGTAGAATAAGAGATGTCAATTCAGTTACAAAGCCAACCCTTGATACACACACACATATATATATATATATCCTCAAAATATAGGAAAGGAAAACAATCAACCTTTACTAACTCAAAATATATCTCCATTCTCTTGAACTTTCTTGACTAATTAATAAGTTGAGGAATAAAAATTTTAAGTTTCACTCTTTTAGTGATCTATTTTATGCTCCATCAATTCTAGTGTGGCACGTGTCTAATTATTTTTAATTTTAATATTTTGAATTTCAGATAGCTTATCCAACAACAACAAAAAAAAAAGGAAAAAAACATGAAAAATTATGATTGATGGAACACTCAAAATGAGACACAAGATTTTTATTTAAAAAAGCAAGTTGGTTTTTCAATGCTATTATATACCTTTTTTTTAGCTCTAAGCATGCTTATAGGAGAAAATAGTAAAATAGCAATAATTTTCAAACAATATAATTAGTAGTTAAGGTTTACAAACTAGCATCTCAAGTCTAAAAAACTCGATTTTGGGGCTATAAATCGAGTCTTTAATGGTCGATTTTTATGGTCTGATTCTGTCCGATGTGGCATTTTTTCCATGTGGTGACTACTTCTCTCCATTTTTTCCACCGTCTGATTCTGTCCGATGTGGCATTCCAAGACTCGATTTATATCCTAAACCTTTCTTCTTTTCCTCCTTCCTCCTCCTTATTTTTTCTGTGTTTCACATCTCTCTCCTCACTACCTCTCTCCATCTGCTTCTTTCTTCCTCACTACCTCTTCATTTGATCCTTTCTTCCTCCTCAACGTTGATCTACACAATGGTCGTCGACCCAGCTGACCCAGGCCGCAGCGCCCAGGCCGCACGCGCCCAAGTCGCGCGACCCAGGCTGCGCAAGCCCAGGTCACACGACCCAGGTCGCACGACCCAGTTGGGTTTTTTTTTTTTTTGTGCGGTGGGTTTTGGGTTTTTTTTTTTGTGTGGTGGGTTTTGCTCAGCCACTTCTATGGTGGTGGATGGATTTTGACGTGGGATGTGAGTTTTAGTGGTTGTAGTGTATTTCTGGGAAAGGATGTTAAGAGACTTAGGCTGAAATTTTTTTGCTGGTAAATCGAGTCTTAGAGACTCGATTTCCAAGTAGCCTCCACGTAGAAAAAATGTCACATCAGACGTAAAAATCGACCATCAAAAACTTGATTTTTAGGCTCAAAATCGAGTTTTTTAGACTCAAGATGCTAGTAAAAAATATAGTTTATAAACAGTAACTAGTAATTATATTGTTTGGAAATTATTGCTATTTTACTATTTTCTCCATGCTTATAGGTCTGAAGAATATCAAGTACACTAATAAAATTAAGTAATAATTTTTGGGTAGTCAAATTCACAAATGATAATTGATAATGGGGGAAGAGGGGATTTGAAACCAGCTGCTCGACCCCTTCCCCCCCCCCCCCTAGACCCCTCCAGACTTTTTGTCCATTAAGAGGTGACAATTCAGTTATAAGGTCGGTCCTTGACATGTATATACGTATATATTTACTAGCCTCATTACACATGCTTTCGCACGTGTGATGAGGTTTTTTTTTTTAGTGTCATAATTTTTCATTTATTCCAATTTGAGATTTACACGTTTTCTCACTAATATTACGCATTTAGAACTATTAATACAACTAGAGTATAGGGGAAAAAAAGTTTGTGTTTATATTTTTATTTTTATATATAATTTTTATTTTGAGAATCTAATTTATAAATAGATAAAGTAACTTAAAAATCAATAGGAGAGTAGCCCTATTTTTTAGACAATATTTTGATGTGAATTAGAGTTGTATTTTTATCGAATTGTCCTTTAGTTTTGTCTCTACTTAAACATAGGGGTGTATAGGGGCATTTTTGAACCAAAAAAATGAGGATCCTAAATAAGGAAAACCCCTTAAATAATACTAGCCTCGTTACACATGCTTCGCACGTGCGATGAGATTTTATAGTGTCATAATTTTTCATTCAATCCAATTTGAGATTTACATGTTTTCTCATTAATATTACGCTTTTAGAACTACTAATACAACCAAGAGTTTTATGAGGCTAGATTCAAAAAATGAACAAATATTACACGTTTATTTTGTAGAAAAAAAATTTGTTTTTATTTTTATATATATAATTTTTATTTTGAGAATCTAATTTATAAATACATGAAGAAATTTTAAAATCAATAGGAGAGTGATTTTATTTTTTAAGCAATGTTTTAGTGGGAGTTAGAGTTGTATTTTTACCAGATTGTCTTTTAGTTTTCTCTCTACTTAAGCATAAAGGTGTAGGAGTATTTTTGAACAAAAAAAATGAGGATCCCAAATAGGAGAAACCCCTTAAATAATATCATATATATACACACACACACACACACACACACACATAGGAAAGGAAAACAATCAACCTTAACTAACTCAAAATATATCTCCTCTCTCTTGAACTTTCTCGACTAATTAATAAGTTGAGGAATAAAAATTCTAAATTTCACTCTTTGAGTGGTCTATTTTATGCAACCTCAATTCCATATGGCACATGTCTATTTTTTTTTTAAATTTCGGATAGCTTATCCAACAAAAAAAGAAATAAAAAAATGCGTGGAAAGTTGTGATTGATGGAACACTCAAAATGAGACACAAGGATTTTATTTTAAAATGCAAGTTGGTTTTTCAAAGCTATTATATACCCTTTTTCTTTTTTTTTTTGCTCTAAGCATGCTTATAGGTATGAAGAATATCAAATACACTAATAAAATTAAGTAATAATAATTGGGTAGTCAAATTCTTAAATGATAATTGATAATTGAGGAAGAGGAGATTTGAACCCGGCTGCTCAAACCCTTTTCTCCCTTAAACCCCCCCAGACATTTTATGCATTGAGAGTTGCCAATTTAGTTACAAGGCTAACCCTTGACATATATATACATATGTACACACACACACACACACACACACACACATATATATATATATCCTCAAAATATAGGAAAGGAAAACAATCAACCTTAACTAAATCAAAATATATCTCCTCTCTCTTGAACTTTCTTGAGTAATTAATAAGTTGAGGAATAAAAATTCTAAGTTTCACTCTTTTAGTGATCCATTTTATGCTCCATCAATTCCAATATGGCACGTGTCTAATTTTTTTTTTTTATATTAAAAATTTCAAATAGCTTACCCAACAAAAAAAGAAAAAATAAATGTGTGGAAAGTTATAATTGATGGAACACTCAAAATGAGACACAAGATTTTTATTTAAAAAAGTAGGTTGGTTATTCAATGCTATTATATACCTTTTTTCGCTCTAAGCATGCTTATAGATCTGAAAAATATCAAGTATACCAACAAAATTAAGTAATAATTTTTGAATAGTCAAATTCACAAATGATAATTGATATTTGGGAAAGAGGGGATTTGAAACCGACTGTTCATAACATTTTCTCCCCTAAATCTTCTCAACTATTTGTGCATTGAAAGATACCAATTCAGTTATAAGGCTTCTTCTCCCAAAAAAAAAAAAAAAAGCTACAAGGCCAGTCCTAAAAATCGCTTTCTAAATTTATATAGGCATAAATGTGCAAATGGGTAGTGATATCACACCAGGGAAGTTCACTGCTCTTGGGCTAATTCCTAGTAGATGGGCCTGTTTCAGCACCTATTATATGTGATGCCTAAGGTTTCATGGGTTTAGTTGCCACTTTGGACCTGGCCCAAATTCATCCAAAATCATATCTCACCATCCTCACCTCAATTTAGAGTAAGAATCTCCTGGGTCTGAACCTACTCTTATTCCATGATCTATCAATCTCTGTTTCTCATTCCTAATTGCTCTCACATTATGAGCCTTCTAAAAGGGGGCCTCATTTGTTTTCAGTTTTGATAGTTGATAATAATGTTGAACCCACAAACTCATTTTCAACTTACTCTTACAAAATAAAGTGTTATCTATGTTACTGTCAAAGAGTGCATAAAAAAAAGCTCTTTATGAAATTATGAACAAAAATTAGGCATATACAGTCTACTAAGACATGGTGGCACTGATGTGGATTCACATGCTAGATTTGAGCCCAAATGTATTGTCTAATTGGACGGAACATGATTCCTTTGACCAATTCCTTATCCAATTCTATTTATGATCAAACAAGATCACATTTTTGGGTAAAATCAAAAAGAAATCACATTATCTAGATTCCAAATTATGATGCGCATTCCATCTCAAAACAGTGTCACCAAAGAGAGGAGTCAAATCATGACTAATATGATTTTTAACTTTAGTAGTCAATATCAGTTAGATTAACAAACCTACAGATACATACATACCTGTGGCAAGTGGCTAACAACAAACCATGACCAGTTTTGGTGAAATATTTATGTTGTACCTAAAAAATGGGATTTGGATTTGACTCCTTTTTTTACATCAAATTTTATCAATTACCTCCCAATTAAGCATCATGTAAATGTTTCAAAAATTTATTTTTAGAATGGGTCCGGTTAATGTATGTCCTTAACAAATATGTTGTTGAAAAAATTTTATCGAGAATTGAAAAAATTGTCAAAATTTTTTTAATTTCTAATAAATTTTTTTTCAAAAATAATATACAATTGTGTGCCTTTAGGACACAAGTTAATAAAATCCTTTTAAAACAGGCAGTGAAAAGTGATCTAATGATTATGTCATATGCGATATAATAATTAATAATAACTTGTGAACAAAGCAAAATTAAGAAAAAATGGTATATATAATTAACCTCAAGCTATGATTTATAAAAATGTAAGAGCATCCACAATTATGGAGCTAAAATTTTAACAATTTAACTCCACAAAAAATTACTTTATCTATTTTACCTACTCATTTTACAAAACATACTTCATCAGTGAATCTATTTTAGCTTTTAACACAATAAAATAATATAAACACCACAATAAAATAATATATCCCACTACCTAAAAAATATTCATCCACAATTTAATTGGAAAGGTGAATAAAAAAAAAAAAAATTTATAGCTCTCAGCTACAGTGATCACCATTTTAGCACTTTAGTTAAATTTTTTTGCTTTACTTCCGCTCGGAAGAAAATGCAAAAATGGGAAAAAGGAATGAAGGCTGAAGAAAGTGAGCCCATGAATGACACCATAAAGATGCCCACATTACAGCTTTCCACCATTGAAATAGACTGCACCTCTTAGACATTGTACCACATGGGTACATGACATTATTAGTCTGTTGTCAACCTTTAAGTCCACAGACACGTGTCTTTCCTCAAAGTTTTTTGTCTCATGAAAAATCCATGAGTAGTTGTCCTCATGTAAGCACTGTCCTAACCTAAGCATTCTCTGTCTTAAAAGCATTGAATGATATTAGATAATCACATGTATACGTGTCCCCTAAAGGAGTGCATGGTGAAAAGCATTTCCACATTGATACAACTCTCTCTCTCTCTCTCTCTCTCTCTTCATGTTTTCTCTCTCTTTTTCTCTCTCTCTTTGAAACTAACTCCAAGCCCAGAAACAAAGGGGAAAAATCTAAGAAAGAGGCTTCACTGACCCGGTTTTCAGGTACCAAGTCTTTTCAGTTCCAACTGCTAAGCACCCCTCAATTTTCTTTTCTTGTATGTGATATTTTCCATGGTTTTGAGGGAAACTAGATCATTTACTAGCACACCCAGATAACTGTTTAGTTCTATATGTGTGTGACTTTGATGATAATAGATGACTTGGGGCTGTGTGAGTTGAAGAAGAGTAAGAAAGGTAAAAAAGACCCAGATTTCAAGATAGGCTGAGATGGGTTGCCTTAGATCCAGGAAACACTAAGTTTTTATATATTAAAGGGTTTACCTTTTTAAGGTTATCCTGTGATTATTTGCGGTTGGTTTTCTTTTTCTGCCTAGGTTGTTTCTTATGACCCTTTTTGGCTTTGTCTTATATTGGGCTTATAGATAAAGATTGGATTTTGGTCATTGTCATGTGTGTGTTTTTAGGGGTTGGTGGTCTGGATAAGATTTATGAATTTGTGGTCAGTTCTATGCCAGGAGGAGGAGAATTTGGTATGCTTTAGAGTGTTTGAGAAACTCAAAATACTTGTGAATGAATGAAGTATTTATAATTGGAAGTTTGATCCATTGTTCCACAGCAGATCTGATAGTCCTGCTTTATTCTTCTCATGTTTAGCTCATATATACCCATAATTTAAATTGATCTTGGTGGTGTGGTTTGTGTTCAGTATAAATATAGCTGTAAAAAGTTCATTTCTTGAAGGAGATGAAATATAACTAGTTATGTGAGAGTGTAGAGAGTTTGGGAGGTAACTAGTACAGAGAGAGAGAGAGAGAGAGAGGGAGAGTTGATGGATGAGATGTCCTCAGCAGTCTCAGTGACTCTAAGTTTAGGTAATTCTATGTGTGATGACTCGGGAATTGCAACCCATGTGGAAATCACGCGGCTCAAGTTGGTAACAGATGCATCAAATTTGTTGTTGGATCCTGCTAAGGTTGTGTCTGCAGAGTCTGTTTCAAGTGGAAATGGAAATTGCAATGATGTTAAGAGTGAACTTCACAGATTAACCATGTCAGCACCAGAAGGCAGTGGTGGGAGAGGAGATGATTTGTCGGGAATGTTGCCAGATAATGGAAATGGTTCAATTGCTGATGATGTTGTGATGCAGGAAAGTGAGGAAGATGGAATCTTGTCTGTTGCACATGACACTAACGGGATTATTAGAGGGGAGTTGTTAACTTTGGATGTAGAGTCTGAAATAAGATTGCCAGATATTGCAGAAATTGAAAAGGTTGGTCATGCTCAGATTGTTGCTAAGGCTATTATCTTGGTGGAATCAAGTATAGGGCAGGTGCCTTCTGGTGAACTGATTGTCGCAGCAGTTAGCCCAGATTCAAAGATATCTAGTAAATCTGAGATAAAGGCCTCTACAGTGGTTTTCCAGTCACACATGCAGAAGAATGTCAGTAAAGGAGGCATCCGGAGTGTTTTTGAGCTTGACTGTATTCCCCTATGGGGTTCTGTATCTATTCCTGGAGACAGACCAGAAATGGAAGATGCCATTGCTGCTGTACCTCGATTTATGAAAATTCCTATCAAAATGCTTATCGGTGATCGTGTGATCGATGGAATGAAGCAAAGTTTGACCCACGTAACCAGTCATTTCTTTGCTGTTTATGATGGCCACGGGGGCTCTCAGGTACCTCTTTATTTCTAAATGTTTATTTGATTCCTTTGAGTTATAGTATATTTTGTTTGCCCAACTGGATGTATTTCATTGAAATCAGTCTGGCTTAACTGTCTGAAACAGGATTCATTTGTAGATCATGTATAACCTGATTTATTTAGTGAACTTATTGTCAAGGGTTTGAAATTGCAATGAAATTTTGTTGATTTTGCATAAATTTTTTATGTGAACGTGTTGTACAACATGCAATCATTTTTAAGATTGAGATATTCTTATGTTGAAAAATTATGGAATGGCATATGTTAGCGTGATTGGAGGTTCCCTCTTGCAGGTTGCAAACTATTGTCGTGACCGCATCCACTTGGCTTTGGATGAAGATATTGGAATGATTAAAGACAATTTAAGTGATGGAAGTATGGGGGGAAATCAGCAAGTGCAGTGGGAGAAAGCCTTCACCAGTTGCTTCCAAAAGGTTGATGACGAAATTGCAGGAAACGTTAGTAGAGGCATCAATGGAAACAATGAAGATGCTTCTGAGCCTGTTGCTCCAGAAACTGTGGGATCTACAGCTGTGGTTGCCTTAGTCTGTTCTTCCCATATTATTGTTGCAAATTGTGGTGATTCAAGAGCAGTACTGTGTCGTGGCAAAGAAGCCATGGCATTATCAGTTGATCACAAAGTAGGGCATGTGTTTTTATTCTGCTATCTTTACACCATTGTGGACAAAAGCTCTTTCCTCCCATGGAAACTAATTTGCTTTCATGCTTTGATTTTATTTTTTCCAGCCAAATAGAGAAGATGAATACGCAAGAATTGAGGCATCTGGAGGAAAGGTCATCCAGTGGAACGGGCATCGTGTTTTTGGAGTTCTTGCAATGTCAAGGTCCATTGGTAGGTGTACCTTTTAACATGACCTTGTAACCATGAGTTTTTGTAAACATGTGCAGAAAAATCTCCTTGAGTATTCAAAGAAAAATTGTTTGATCATTCAATGGATCAAGCAAGGTGTTGATTTCTCTCTTTTCAAATCAAGGTCAAAGAAAGGGGGGATTGTTATGGAAGCATCATATTGGGTAATGCTTCAATGTCCATATTGACACAAATGTCAGTCCTCAAATTTAGACATAATTCTGATCAGTTCTACAAAACTACCTTTTAAAAGACAATATTTCAAACTGTTAATTGTTAATACAAAGGAGTAGATGTCTAGCATCCTAGTGACTCAGTGAACCCTGCCTGTGAAGTTATTATTTTGTGTAACGGTTGCATACAACACCCCTCTCACTTGGGTGTGGACTCCATAAGTATGAGATCCACCCCTATGTGAGAGTGGCGTTGTTTCCAACTGTTTCTAACTGTTAAACAAGATACCACCTGTGAACTTAATTTCTGAACTAGTTAAGCTACAAAGTTGTATATTGCCAATGGCATTCAATAAAAAAAGGGGATATTTCAAGATACCTATGTAGATTAGTTTCTGTCTGTTATTTTGTTGCTGATGTATAAGCTGCAAAATGTGTATTCCAAAGCTCTTATCAATTGGCTTGATAGGTGTAATGCCTTTGCTTTTGAGTAAATATGGTTGTTTACAATGAATATGTACCTATCTTGGTTTGTTATCTGAACAAATGCATTGCAACCAGTATATGGTACTAAAGTTTGATAAGTACCATATGCAAAATATGATTTGAAAACAAATGAACAAATCTCAAAATTTGTACTACTTTTTTCTCTGCCTCCTACAGGTGACAGATATTTGAAACCATGGATTATCCCAGAACCAGAAGTCATGTTTCTTCCCCGGGCCAGAGATGATGAATTGCTCATTTTAGCCAGTGATGGACTGTGGGATGTGATGTCAAATGAGGAAGCTTGTGAAGTGGCTCGAAGGCAGATTCTTCTTTGGCACAAAAAGAATGGGAGTGCACCTCTTTTGGAGAGGGGCACAGGAATCGATCCTGCAGCGCAAGCAGCAGCAGATCGCCTTTCATTTCTTGCCCTCCAGAAGGGAAGCAAGGATAACATCTCTGTGATTGTGGTGGACTTGAAAGCTCAAAGAAAGTTCAAGACCAAGTCTTAGTGGAAAAGTCCTCATCACGATCTGGTTCAAGTCCATTTCCTATATATTAGAAAAGTACATCGACTCAAATACATAGCCTAGTCCATTCGTTTTTCCTTATGGGCTTTAAAGTGTGTAAGAGTATAGAAATTTGTATGTACTATAGTAACTATGGTGAAATGCTAAATTTATCTCTTGGTATGCATCTTGCTAAGTTATGTAAATTTGAGGTGCTACAGGTATGACAGGGAGAGAAATTTACAATTTTCTCAGTAGTCAGTACTAAAAAAGGTTTTGTGAGGGCTTTTATATCATACCCTTTGGTTCATTTTAAGTACATGGTGCTATATCAATATACTTTGCCGCTTCTTGAAGATGAGTCTGGGTTTATTTTTACTGTTGGTCCAAGGAAACTTAAGCTTGGCTTTGTGTAATGTAATTGTTTTAAGACTTTAAGGTGCTCAGTGCTCAGTCTACCATTCATGACTGTAAAACTTAATCAGTCGCTTGAACACAAGGATGGTCCAATCCAACGGCCACCTCTCACTCCCTTTGCCTGTTCATGGCATCTTCAGCTGACAAGGTTAGGAGTCCTAGATTCGGATCAACCATTTCAACAGTTGATTTAACTTTTAACGTCCCATTTTGTAAAGAATCTTTCATCAATTTGTAACTTGAATCATGGAGTCGAATTTTCCTTTCTAATTTCTATTGTAGACATTACAGCCACCACTTACAGTAATGATGGCAGTAATAATGGCTATAAGTTTTTTTTTTTTTTTTTTTGATCAGATGATTATAAGTTTTTGTTTTTAGTGTTCGGACTAAGATGCATTTAACACTATTAAATGAAGTTTTTATACACTTTTTAACAAATAAAGTCGAATTGTGCACAAATATTAAAGAATAGTAATGAATGTGTATACAAGCGTATTTTTTTCGTAAAAAAAAACATGTATTTTTTTTTTTTTTGAAAATTGTTCTTACATCTCATAATTCAGTATTTATTAATCTTTGGCATGTGTTATTAAACAGTATATATAAGCCTTCATTTTCCCAATGTATCTAGATGTTTTGAACCTACAATTTTTATAAAGAGTAGGAATGAGCATTGACAGTAATTATTAGCCCTACAAAAGCGTAATGATAGAAATTACCAAATTTAATAAAGAAAATCAAAGAATGTTGCCTACAATTTTATCCTCATTAGTATAGAGATTATAGTAATTATTACAGTCCTATTAAAAGCGTAATGATAGAAATTACCAAATTTAAACAAGAAAATCAAAGAATGTTGCCTACGATTTTATTTTTCATTATTATAGAGATTAGAGAGTAGGTAGTTTATGAGCTAGAGCTTATTGACAATAATGAATTCCTACTAAAAACGTAATGATAGAAGTTACCAAATTTAAGCAAGAAAATCAAAGAAATGTGGTAAAGAAACTGAGAGTACCATACTAATCTTGCCATCTACACTTTGCAAGCCAGCTAAAGGAGTCACAATAATTCATAACATTCAATGTGGCTGGCTAGCCAAGCTGGTTCCAACTTCCAATAGAGCACAGTTGCAACATCCTCAACCAGTTAAATCACTCACCCCTTGCATTTATGAATCATGTCCAATCCTTTGTTAATTTTGGGCTGCACTCCATCCATAGCGTGCACGTTTACTATGTCCTTTTGCAACATGTTTTTTGTGAAATCAATCATCATTTGTCCCCCACGTTAGGTTCACCTAATTGTAAAAGTAGAAGGGTAGCACTTTTTCTTGCGTGAAATATTCCACCACCAAATCTCTAACTTGGTTATTAAAAAACCAAAACCAAAAATAGACCCATTGCTCAATAGTTGTGAAAGGCATTGCAGAAAACACTCAATGAAGCAGTAATTTGTTCTCTACTTGACAGACGCAGGTATTTGAAAACTAAATAAAAACAGTTGAATTTAAGATTCATGGTGATGAATTGAAGGGCATCAATAGCTATGCTATGGGCCTATGATCCATGCAAAACAATACTTTGATAATCAATGTATGAAGATTATGAGTAGTGAGTAGTCTAGTAGTGCATCACAATGGTTTTACAACTTATACTCACCCCCAACCAAATTCAATCCAATGCAAGCCCAATAAGATTGTGATTAGAGAGAGGAAAGTATTTTATGTAATGCCATGCTCTTTAAATATATGTAAGCATAACTATGGGTCTGTTTGGATAGAACTTATTTTGCTGAAACTGAAAACTGAAAACACTGTAACAAAATAATTTTTAAATGTGAATAGTGCCGTGAGACCCATTTTTAATGGAAAAAATTGCTGAAAAGTGAATTTTGTGAGTCCATGAACAGTACACAGTGTACGGTTGAATTGGTCAACTATTGCGGCTATTGTTCATGCACAGTAGCCTCTACCTCCTGAAACTCGTGCCCAGGAAAAAAAAAAAAAGCATCATAGAAACGCAACACTGAATAATCTGTATCCACGGATACTATGTTTTAACATCCAAAGAACATTACTGCAAAAAAAATCTTGAAAACTTTTCTGAAATTCATAATAAACAATTTAACATTTTTCCTGTAACTAGTGTGCAATCTCACTCCATACTAGAAGCACCCATATTCTTCAAATTGCTGTAAAATAATCACTACATCAAGACTCACAAATCACAAAATTTATAATTAACTTGCTAGAGCAGAACAAAGAGTACACAATTCATCCATCTATCGTCGCCGCTTCTGCCTAAGTATTGGAAATTGGAGAGGTAAAGGTAGGGTAAAAATCTGCAATTTGTCCTGCCGTGAGAGCTTGCAACCCAAATGCTCAAAATGTGCTCTCAAATTTATTGGACTCATTCTCAGATCCTTCGCTATGTCAGCTGGATCAGTTCGGAATTCATCAGCATATAGTGTGAGCACCAAGATATAACTAATGATAAGATCATTTTTCTCAGCTGACAACCTTTTTGACAATTGATCAGCAAACATGGTTGAAAACCTATTGCGTAGAATGCCTGGAATTTTGTGGCCCTTTGCAGAGGAAAAAGCATCCATGGAATGCTGATCTCTGAACTTTATTAGATGAGTAATGTATGAGAATATGCAACAAAGCGTTCTCTTCTCTGCCTCATCCTATAGAAAATAAGATACAATGTAATTATAAATAATCTAGCTTTTGAACCCAAATAACTTCAAAGGGGGGAAAGAAAGAGTTAAAAAGATAAAAGAATACAACAGGTTTAGAAATCAACACAATCAGAGGGATTTCAGAATAAGATCTGTCTATTTAGTACAGAGAAAGATCCACTCCCATTTAAATCCTCCAATTTTTAGCCAGATGTGAGACAGGTGACATTTGAAAAAAGTTCATGGACCATTAGATCTTCATGTAAATGAAATTCAAAAATGAAAAGTTCATGTATATAAAATTTAAAAGGATTGGTCAATGGGTTACCATATAAACTCTCTTCTTCTTCTTTTTTCCCCCATTTCCTTGGTAGTGGTTATCATTATAAAAACCATATGGATTATCAATCTTATAAATTTTTCCTTGCTAGTGGTTATCATTATACTCAATAGAGAGGCCATTTGGATTCTTAATCTTTTCCCCTTGTATGTATTGGTTTAATTATCTCTCATTAAGAGATCACATCTCCAATGAATTTGTTAATCTCAATAATGAAGGAAAGGTAATAAGTTACTCATTATGTCCACTATGACTTGGTGTTTTCAGTTTTGACTACAAGTAAATTTCTCTATAAAGGCCTATGACTCAATAGAAATTTAGTCAACCATTCATAGATATAGTTGTTCTTGAGGTTAGTTCTTCTTGTTACTTTTTTTTTTCCAAGGAAAAGGGCAGGAGGGGTGACCAGCTGTGGTAACCTACCTAGACATGACTATGGTATCTCCTCAATTCATTTAGGAAATTTCTGCTTGTTACTTAACTCCACTAAGCAACTCCAATAACATTACTTGTTTTCAACAATAAAGATATCACCCTTTATCTTTTTGTGTAAACATCAACTAACATCATTTATATGTAGGTATTTTTAGGCCAAAAAAAAAACACAGAATGTAAGAGCAAGTTTACTTTTCTTTCATGTTCATCCTCTTGCTCTTGATAGAAGGTTTTTCTACCATGGTGCAGGGTTTTTTGTTATTACAAACATATAGATGGTACCCAATTCAAGAATTTACTCGATGCATTTCTTGATCATTCTCAGCCTAGCAACAAAGAAATACCCATTGCAGGTTAATGGCAGTTAAGTTGGTCAGCGATATAACACCAAATCAGAAATATTGCAGAATGTGCCTTTTCAATCCCAAGAGTAGGTATACAAATTTAAGAGGACTCGCAGCCATATCAATCAACTGTTCACTGAACGAATCTCTAAAACTGCAACAAATACTTGCCAAATGTTCACTGAATGAAGAGCTGACTGATATGGATGTGAGTCCTCTTAAATTTGCTTACCTACTTTTGGGATTAAAGAAGCATATTCTGTAATATTTCTGATTTGCCGTTTTCTCGCATAACTCATCTACTAAACCGCCATTACCTTGCAAAGGGTATGAAGTAATATTGGGGGGGGGGGGGGGGGGGGGACTTTTCTTAACGAGTAGAGGGCAAGAGAGCAAAATAGCAGTTTTCATACTATCTTTGTGTCCATAGTGTCTTTAGTATGGTTAAGCATATTAACACATTCCAAACATATAAATTTTTATGTAATAAATGCAATTAGTAATTAATTATATTCAAGTTGCAACTTGCAAGTAGTGGGGCTCAGATTCAATGGTAAGGGGTCTCATGCTTGAGACATCCTGCTGTCAAATTCCTCAACTGTTGGCTTAAAGCCATTAATTATAAATTTTCAAAAATGAAAGCAGCATAGGCTACCAAGTACTAATGGGAAGTGGTTGGCATTCTCCGGAATCAGATAAAAGAGAAATGCCCTTGATTTTGAAGATACATACATACATACATACATACATATATATATATATATATATTGATAATATAGAATTAGTCAACACTAATGTAATGACCATAAGAAGTGCATCTTCTTCCATAAAGGTATTTGCAAAAATACTCCATACCTGTATCCCCTGCAATTTATCAATTCTGTTGTTAACAAAGGTTGGGTAGGCATTGGAGGCCAATTTTGGTTTCTCTTGCAAAAGCTCAAAAATATCTGCAATGTAATCCCACTCTCCCATGAGAATGATCTTGTCCAGTGGATAAGCCTCCTGGGGCGTAGCGGCGTTGGCATCATATGGTGGGATATTGCGAGCAACAGTGGCTTCAGCACCTTCTGAACCTATAAGGGCCTCCTTATTTATCTTAACTTCTTTGATTTTCCTGTCTAGCACCTTCTGAGAATTGGGATCATCTTCTTGATTCAGAGAGTGCTTTTTTTTAGCCTGCAATACATTTATAGGGTTAAACTGAACTGCTAATTGCTAATGCTTGCACAACTCTATTCAACTTGATGAAGTGTTCCATCCAAATTTTCAACTACATTGGCTTGGCTGCCCAAAAGCTCTACATGATACTGCAATATCCAGGCCTAAGTTTCTGATAATTTACTTCCAGTAAACAAATAAAGAAGTGAACATGAATTATAAATTTGATACTAGAGAGAATTCTTTTTGCCCAAATATACAAATACAAGAAGCAAGATAACATCCAAGAAACCTCACAAATGGGGCATTCCATAGGCCTAAAATTGCAAGACAATCATTGTATTCATAAAATTTCACTCATGCTAATAGATCTAATTATATTTATATCCTGAAGAGGTTACTTTTATACATTGATAATTAGGGGTGGGGGATTCTGAACCTTGCATATTTCTATTAGAAACACCAGGAGGTGCCAACTAGTTAACCTACAAGGCTCTTAGAATATTCCAAGGATGTTTATGTTTAAAAATAAAATAAATCGTAGAGGGAAATGGCAGGTTAAATCATCAAATGCCAATTGAAATCCCAAATACACCTGTCTAAAGAATTTAAAAACAAAAAATAAAAAATTACTCTTAATTGTATTATAAAGCTAGCTAAGGGGAGAAGCGGAGGGGGGCTTACCTCATTTCTTGCCTTCTTTGTTCCATAAAGATTAGTAAGCTCTCTAAATCTGTCTGCCTTCTTTACTGCAGAAAGCTCTTCCTTTACTGGGCTTTCGGTTTTTTTATCAGCAGCTTCTAACCCTCTGACTTTTGGTTCTAGTCTAAATACCTTGACAATTGCGAACATACGTTAAGAGTCAATAATCACAAATTACATAGATGCAAGAAACAGCTAAACAGTAATGAAAATATACAAGTAAATTCTCACGCATAACCAATTAGCAAATATATGAATTTCCTTAACAACAATAAGTAAAATTTTCTACACTTCATCAGCAACCAAAAAAATAAAGTACATTCTCCACACTTTTTCAGCAACCAAACAACAATACACAAATCAAATTTCCACATTTGAGCAGTTACCCAAACAATAAAAAATCTAAAATTTCAAGACTTTCTCATTAACCAAACAGCTAAACTTTCACACATTGCATCAGCAACCCAGCAGTAAACAACTACACATTCCCCAACCCCTCAGCCACCCACCAAACAGCACATAACCAAATGAGCAAATAAGCAAACTTATCCCACATTTGCAAAGCAACCACACAGTAAACAAAAAAACCAAATTTTAAAACTGTCTAAACAAATCAAATAGAAAATCCCACCTTGTCAAAAGCAACAGGAACAATCTTCAAGCTCTGGGACTCTTTATCAAACACCCCAAGTGCATAACTACAGTGGTGGCCACCAGTGGATTCACCAGAATAGTTAGACCCAACAAAATCCACATTAGACCCAGTTGGGGTTACCACCATCTCAACCCTCTGAGGTCGTTCCTGGCTCCTATAAACCTTAACACTAGGTGCTGACTCGTGACCATCAATTTGCTCAGAATTGCTGTGGTTTTTCGTTGGGTCATAACCAGAGGGGAAGTAAGCTACAAAAGGTGGAAACTTTTTTGGGTTTTCTTTGAGAGATTGGACTTTGGCTTGGACTGGTGGTGAAGGTGGTGGAGGTGAAGGTGGTTGTGGTGGCGGTTGAGGGGTTTTGTGCTTGTTTTTCTTCTTTTTCTTTGGTGGGGT
This sequence comes from Castanea sativa, assembly GCF_040712315.1. NCBI lineage: Eukaryota > Viridiplantae > Streptophyta > Magnoliopsida > Fagales > Fagaceae > Castanea > Castanea sativa. The sequence goes on from NC_134017.1 coordinate 8,249,236, forward strand.
TTCATGGTTTTGGGTTAGTGGGGATTTGGTGTCTTCTGGGTCTGAATTCATCGCTGAAGGAAGAGGAAAAGCTGTTTCTGGGTTTGAGAGTTTTGGGGGTTTAGGGTTTTGGTTTCACGGTGGTGGCTGTCTTCTGCTGTGTCTGTGCGCGGGAGAAAATAGTAAAATAGGCATAATTTTCTAACTATATAATTAGTTGATACGGTTTGCAAACTATATCTTTTACTAGCATCTCGAGTCTGAAAGACTCGATTTTGGGGCTATAAATCGAGTCTTTAATTCTCGATTTCTATAATCTAATTCTGTCCGATGTGGCATTTTTTCCACGTGGAATATACCTGAAAATCGAGTTTTAAAGACTCGATTTACAAACCCAAAAAAAATTAAATCTAAGTCTTTTACCATTTGTTCCTAAAATACACAACCATCCATCACGACAACCATCAAAATTCATCACCACTATGGGAAGATCACGCAGAACCCAGTACGCACAAAAAAAAAAAAAACCATTGCCCAGATCCACGGCGACCTGGTTCGCGCGACCTTTGGCGCGGAGGCCTGGGTCGCGCCCAGGCAGCGCGAACCTGGGTCGCGCCCCAGGTCACGCGACCCAGGCCTCCGCGACCTAGGTCGCGCGAACCTGGGGCGCGGAGGCCTGGGTCGCGCGACCTGAGGCGCGGCGACCTGGGTTCTCGTGGGTCGGCGGCGGCTGGGCAGATCAGCGTGGAAGAGGAAGAAAGAAGCAGATCAGATCAGGTGAGAAGAGAGTGAAACCCAGAAAAAATAAAGAGAAAGAAGAGGATATATAAAAGATATAAATCGAGTCTCAGATACTCGATTTCCAACTAGACGCCACGTGGAAAATATGCCACATCAGATGAAATTAGACTATAAAAATCGAGCATTAAAAACTCGATTTATAGCCCCAAAATCGAGTCTAAAAGACTCGAGATGCTAGTATAAGATATAGTTTGGAAACCGTAACAACTAATTATATAGTTAGAAAGTTATGCCTATTTTACTATTTTTTCCCTGTACGCGCGAGTGACTTTGTTTGTTTGTTTGTTTGTTGTTAGTTTTTTTTTTTTCTAATGACAAACATTTGAGGTTTTTTTTATTAATTTATTTTATTGCAAACTAGGTTCTATTTGGATTAAAAATAAAAAAAAGTAAGTACCAGAGACAAGGAGGTTCTATTTGGATTTTATATTGTGAAATTTTAAATTTTGGATCTTACCCTAAAGATATATTCTGTTTACTTCAACTCTCACTCTATCTATATTTCCTGTTAAGTGTCACATAAACTTACTATTTGTGTTTAATTCATCCATCAAAATAATGTCAAATAATTTTTTATTGTGCAATATTATTTTTTTAATTATTTAAAATTTTAGCCTGCAAAAATTATGTGATATCATTTTATATAACAAATTAAGTACAAGTAATAAGCTTACGTGGCACTTAATGGGAAAAATAGATAAAAGGGTTGCTGATGCAAATAGCATAAAACTTCAAACTATAAAATTTTAAATTTCATGATATAAAATTCAAACACTCTCAAATTTTATATGTGTGATTCTCAACAAACAAAAAAAAACTTTGTGAAATTTTCACTTTAGCTTTTTTTTTTTTTTATGCCACCAACAAATTTATAATTTTTGCCATAACTCTTATGCATGACAGATTATGATTAGATGTTTGTTCCTTTTAGATAGACCCACCAATTTTTGAATATCAATCACAATCAACAACATGGAGATTTGAGATAAAGATCATGTATTTTTTGTAGTACTAGATTTTTTGCAAACATTTTGTTATTAATTGTGGACAAACAATGCTAGTACACAAAAAAATTTACAATATTTTTCACATTAATTAAATTAATAAATTTTTCTGATTTTTATCTTAACTTATCTAAGTGTGAAATTTTTTTGTCATTTTTTTTTTTTTGTGTGTCCTAGGTCCTGAAGTAAAAGAAGGCTCTAAGCATAAGTCAATAAAATATTAAAAAATTCCCAAATGTTAGTCAATAGAATCTTTAAAAAAAAATTATAAGTATTAATCAATAAAATACTTTTTTAAGTGATAGAAAAATAATTGGGCCATTAATTATATTAACTAAGTTCCAAATTTTAGCTAAATTGCTATCAAGGAAGCCCGTCTAGCTCAGTTGGTAGAGCGCAAGGCTCTTAACCTTGTGGTCGTGGGTTCGAACCCCACGGTGGGCGTTCTCAATTGATTTAAGTTTTAACACTGTCAGTTTTTTACCCAAAAAAAAAAAAAGCTAATAAAGGGAAAAAAAATGCACTTACATCCCCAATACTCTAATTTATAAATTTTACTATTATAGGAAATGGATCCTCATAACTTTTTTTTCTTGCTAATTAAGTACATAAACTATAATAATCTTCTTTTTAATAAAAAAAACCAACATTATTTAGCATCAAATCATATGGAAAAAAGAAAATAAGGGATCTTATTGCAACAACATAAAATTTTAGGGGATCTCTTCATTATACACTACAAAAGTTTATATACTAAATTGGCTAAAATAGAAGTAGATGAGTGTAAATGCAACTACCCTAAAGTTCATGAAATGCAAATGCATTTTACCATAGATTAAAATATCTATCTCAGTGGGTTGTGTACTACACTTTCTCTCTCTCTCATAAATATTTTGAATTCTTCCATATGCACATGGGTTTTAATTTTCTATGAATCGGACAATTTCTTCAATTCAAAGTAGGTTTGAACAATTTTAAATATATGAACATATTTTTGGTTTTTTATTTAGTTTCAAAAAATTAAAATTACCAGACGATGATAATTTGTAAAAAAAATCGTCTTAGTCTCAAATGTTTTCTTAAGCATAGTATTACTATGATATTGATGGTTTAAATTTACTTCAGACTTAAAAGATTTAAAAGAAGTTTTACAAATATATGAAAAATACTCCAATAAATGTATTATGTTATATTAAAAACATGCTAAATTCTTTTTCGAATGCATTAATACTTACTGAATTTCATTAAAAAGACCTTTAAAAGAAGTTTTTCCATATTAAAATTGATAAAACCTTATTTAAGATCAACTATGTCATAAGAAATATTAAATGGATTAACTATATTATCAATTAAAAAAGATATGTTAATTGAACTTTGAATACAAACTTTTTATTAGCAATTTTTACATCTCAAAAAATGAGAAAATATATATTTTAAATAAAAAAATTATAAAGAAAGTTAATGATATTTAACAGATATTTAAATAATAAAAAATCTCATTTAAATTTGTCACTTAACGCAGCCTTTTTTTATCTCAATATTTTGTGTGCCAACAAGTTTTTTGTGTAGTCCTCCTCAAGAAATGGATGCATTACTAGAAGTGATGTTCCCATCAATTACCTAAGCTTGTAATATGATTCTATTTTACTCTTCAAGGCATCTGAACAACCCATTAAACTCTAAAAGAATCTATTGAGTTTCTGTAGTGAGATTTTAAGCCAAGTTATAATGTTAGGCCTTGTAGAAAACTTTATGCTTGTAAGTTTCTTCATTTATAATTGAGATCTTGTTTAATCAAGTACTAGTTAAGTTTGATGCAATACTCTAGTGTTTGTTCATGTTTGATCTGACTTTAGATTTTATCCTAAAGATCTATTCGTTTTCAGCAATCACTCCATCGACATTTCTCGTTAAGTGTAACATAAGCTTGCTATGCGTGTTTAGTTTATCCAACAAAATGATGACAAATCATTTTTTATTATGCAATATCATTTTTTAAATTTTTTTAGGCCACAAAAATGATGTGACATTATTTTATTTAACAAATTAAACACAAGTAACAAGCTTACGTGGCACTCAATGGAAAAATTAGATAGAAGGGTTGCTAATGCAAATAGAATAAAACTTAAAACTATAAAATTCAAAATTTTTAACTTCATGATATAAAATTTAAACACTCTCAAACTTTATATGTGTAATTTTCACTTTAGCTTTTTTTGTTTTGGCTACCTCCAATAAATTTATATTTTTTGCCACAGTTTATCTGCATGGTAGATTGTGATGGGATGTTTGTCCCTTCTAGATAGATCCACTATTTTTTGTCCGCCAATCACAATCAACATCATGGAAAATTGTGACAAAAATAGTGTATTTTTTGTGGTTCTAGATTTTTTGCAAACATTTTGTTAATAATTGTAGACAAGCAATGCTAGTACAAAAAAAAAAAAAAAAAATCAATAGTTTTCACATTAATTAAGTTAATAAAATTTTCTGATTTTTATCTTAACTTATCTAAGTGTGAAATTTTTTTGTCATTTTTTTTTTTTGTGTCCTAGGTCCTGAAGTAAAAGAAGGCTCTAAACATAAGTCAATAAAATCTAAAAAAATTCCCACATGTTAGTCGATAAAATCTTTTAAAAAAATTTATAAGTATCAATCAATAAAATATTTTTTTAAGTGATAGAAAAATAATTGGGCCATTAATTATCTTGTAGAAGTATTAACTATTAAGGAAGCCCGTCTAGCTCAGTTGGTAGAGCGCAAGGCTCTTAACCTTGTGGTCGTGGGTTCGAGCCCCACGGTGGGCGTTCTCAATTAATTTAAATTTTAACTTCGGGTCCATAGCTCAGTTTTTACCCAACAAAAAAAAAAACTTTAAAAACTCATCTTTTTAATATATATAAAAAAGCCAACATAATATTTTTTTCACCAAATCATATAGAAAAAAGAAAAAGAGGGATCTTATTGCAACAACATAAAATTTTAGGGGGTCTCTTCATTATACACTACAAAAGTTTATATACTAAATTGGCTAAAATAGAAGTACAGTGGTAAATGCAACCACTTTAAAGTTCATGGGATGCATATGCATTTTACCATAGATTAAAATATCTATCTTAGTATATTGTGCACTACATTCAACTCCCTCTCTCTCTCTCATAAATGTTTCGAATTCTTCCATATGCACACGGGTTTAATTCTCTATAAATTGGACAATTTCTTCAATTCAAAGTAGGTTTGAACAATTTTAAATATATGAACATATTTTTTGGTTTTTTATTTAGTTTCAAAAAATTAAAATGACCAAACGATGACAACTTGTTAAAAAATAGTCTTAGTCTCAAATGTTTTCTTGAGCATAGTATTACTATGATATTGGTGGTTTAAATTTACTTCAAACTTAAAAGAAGTTTTAAAAAAAGTTTTACAAATATATGAAAAATACTCCAATTGATGTATTATGTTATATTTAAAACATGCTAAATTCTTTTTCATATGCATGTATTGCTTATTGAATTTTATTAAAAAGACCTCTAAAAAAAGTTTTTCCATATTAAAATTGATAATACCTTATCTAAGATTGACCATGTCATAAGAAATGAGGAGAGAAGTGAATTTCGGCAACGCTAATGCCAAAATTATGAGAAAAAGTAGGAGAGAGGAGAGAGAAATGATGTGACGGATGGGGAGAGAGAAAAAGGAATTTCAACAATGATATTGCAAAAAAAAAATTTGAATTGTGGCAATTGAATTTCCGAAATTGGAAAATTAAAAAAGAAAAGAAAAAAGAAAACTGAATTGTGGCAAGAGTAATGCTACGGCCACACACTATTTTACCATATTTTTTACAAACTGTTGTTGTGGGGAGTAAAAAGATCCTGATGGGGATGTGGGCCTTTGGGCCATGTTAAGGAAGGCCAACCTGCTCTTGGGTTTGGAATTTGTTAGTACTACGGGTCGGCCCATATGCCGAGGATCTGAGGATCCAGCCGATGGTGAACTTCCCCTCGGACGGACACCGGAGAACCTGGGACTTCATGGTAAAGGTTAGGGAATGACACGATCAAGACCAAGGGTTAAAAGGGGTGAACCCTTGAATGTCCTGGAAGCACCGATGTTAGAGAAATACCAAAGATAAAGGCTGCCACCTCCACATTAAAGACCCTGCACCTACCACCCTGGCCGCATTAATGGGGAAGTGACACCTGAACAGTGGAAGGGAAACTTCTGGTTACTATTCAAAGGTACCGAGAAAAGAAATATCTAGGCTAAGGGGGAGTTGGGGCAACACGTGTACAAAGTATCAAAAAGAGGAGTATTTAAGGAGCAACCTAGAACAGGAAGAGGGATTCTTTTTTTTTTTTTGTAATCTAAAGGAAAAAGAAAAAAGAGAAAGAGATAATCTAAGAACAGCTCTCGGCTTGCGTCCGAGCAGGTTGATTTACAATATTCCTTATTGTTTTCAAGTGTTAGCAATCTTTGACTTGTCATTTAATCCTTAGTCACTTCTAATCTGGGTTTCAAGCCCACACTCTACAAATTCATATTGTTTAAGGCTCATTGGGCCTGAGCCCGTAACTGTTCTTGGAGCCAGGTGCAATTGTGCGCTTATAGTTGTTATGACCAATTTTTTACTAGTTCTCATTAGTGCCTACCAACAACATCACTTTTTTATTTACCAATAATCCCTCATCATATCAATAATTTATGAAAATTTTTGTAATAAAATTTGTAACTCTAGCATTCTACCAAATAAAAATTGTTGATGTGATAAGTGATTATTAGTAAATAAAAAAGTAATGTTATTAGTAAGCACTAATGAGAACCAGTAAAAAATTAGTCATAACAACAATTTGTAAAAAATATGGTAAAATAGTGTGTGGCAGTAATATTACTTTTACCACAATTCAAAATTTTTTTTTAATCTTCTAAGTTCGGCAATTCAATTGCCACAATTCAAATTTTTTTGGCAATATCATTGCCGAAATTTCTTGTTCTCTCTCCCCATCTGTCACATCATTTCTCTCTCCTCTCTCTTATTTTTTCTCAGAATTTCAACATTGGTGTTGCCAAAATTTACTTCTCTCTTCATTTTTTCAAATAAATTTAAACAGTACCCATATCACAAATAAACATCATTTTTTACTATACTCAGCCAAAAACTCTACTTTTTGAAAAGATCAAATAATTGATTTATTCACAAGACATAAGACAGATTGGAAAAAAGCCATGTGAAAAAGTGGTAGTGACATGCCTACACAGTGGGATTTGATTAAAGTGAAGATTGAAGACCAATGACATAATAATAAGTGACATTAAGCCTGGTTTTCAAGGCAGTTACCAAAGTGGGTTGTTATCTTGAGAAAGTTACAAGCATTTTTCTCGAACAATTACAAAAAGTAGCTAGACATGGAGATATGTGCCAAGCAATCATAAGTAGCAAGGTGACATTTGTCTCGATGGCAATGAGATACTTGAAAAAAAAGAATTAAATAGGAAGATTGGCGTAACTACCAAGGCCTCAAGTATAAAATAGAAGCTCATTTTTCTCCAAAAAAAAAAAAAAAAAATGAAGCTCATTCTACAAGAAAGAAACCATGCACAATCCAGAATACTCTATAGCACTTTGAGATAATATGTAATTAGATTCTTAGGAAATCAAAGTAGTTCTTAGGCTTTGTAGAAAACTTTATGCTTGTAAGTTTCTTCATTTATAATTGAGATCTTATTTAATTAAGTATTAGTTAAGTTTTATGCAATACTTTAGTGTTTGTTCATGTTTGATCTGACTTTCTGCTTGCTTTGAATCAATTTGATGTTAGAATGACGACTTAGGCTTTAATTTGTTTACCTTGTTGCAATTTAATTACTTTGAGATAATTTCCTTTCATATGGTTTACTTCAAGATGATGCTGTTCGATCCAGTTTAATTCAATTAGATTTACTTTGAATTAGAGCACTTGGATTTAGTCTGTTCAGGAATAAATCCCTTTGAATCAATTTAATTTAATTCGAATCAATCTCAATCTAAGGGTTGTAAAGAAAATTTCCAACGAATTGCTGGTTGAAAAAGTTAAGCTGCTTTCCCGAGCAGGTAGGCTACCACTCATCAAATCAATTTTGAGCTTTATCCTTTTATACCTCCATGCTTGCTTCAATGTTTCGAAATCTGTTTGTTCAATATTGCAACATCCAACCTATGTATTGTTGGGTTTTGTGGAGCCTAGTTGTGTGTTAATCCAGTTGACAACTCGATCCGACCCGAATAATGTTGTGTGGTTTTTAATGAGAGATTTTCTGAGGTTTAGTCAATGGAGTGCAGGATGTAAAAAACGCAGATTTTGTAATTAAGGTTTTTTTTTGTAGTCGGTTTTGAGAGAGAATTGTAGCCGCACTTCATATTTTTTTCTCTGATAATAGTGAAATTCCTGCAACTCCGTGGACATAGGCAAATTGCCAAACCACGTAAATACTGTCTTGTGCGTGTGATTATTTTTTTTTGGCGTGTGTTTTTCTCTATATTTTGTTTCTCACAGGTTTAGGAATTCGTGAAAATTCCCTACAGGTATCTTTGTGATTTCCTTTCCTTCTATTTATCACATGTATCATATAATCAATGCTAGCTAGCTAGGGACAATCATGTTAAAAATTTTAACAAATTAAGGGTGAAATTATTTTGATATTAAAAGGTGTGAGACAAAATTAACAAAAGTTGTAATTGAGATAGGATAGACACATTTAATAAATGAGTCATGTGTCCCTCTTGATAATATTCTCGACTTAGCTAAAAGTAGCCTGGATAAATTTTGGAAGAAACCACCTCCTATAGAAAAGTATTAAATAAATTTTGATGGAGTGGTCTTTGAAGGTTCGAATGAAGTTGAAATTGGTGTTGTGGTTCAGAATTCTATAGGGGAGGTCATGACAGCATTATTCGAGAAAATTCCACTACCCCATCTATAGTGGATTTGGAGATGTTGGTGGCAAGAAGGGCTGCTTAAATCGTCCATGAGATAGATTTACATCAATCCATTTTCAGGGGAGATTCGAAGATTGTCATCTACATGATCAAAACTGAGAACAATTCTCTATCTTCCTTTGGTCATCTTTTAAAAGGTTTTAAAGCCTATTATTAGTTCTTTTTAGAACTATTCATGCTCTTATGTGTCTTACTAGGAGTGCTAGGTTGTCTTTTCTTCTATTGGTTTGGATAAAATTTGTTCCAAATCGTTCAAACTATGTAATAAAACCATACTGAATTGATTCTTGAAAAAAAATCAAATCAAATCAAACCTTATCTACTACAATTTTGTAAGTTGTTCATTCTTTTGCCCTATTTATCTATGTGCTTTTAAAATCAAATCCCCCTAACATACAAACCAACCAGTCAACAACAAACAACAATATCCAGCTGTTTTCATTTATTAAAAAAAGAAAAGAAAAACCCAATCGTGTAATTTGATTTTAATTTCATATTATGGTGAGAGAACAAACCACACAAATTTTATTATTCACAGCACTTTCTTAACAAATTATATGCCATAGTTTATTATTTGCTATTATAAATGGGTAAAATATAATTTAAATTGTGAATTTAAATTAGAACTAATAATAATTTACCACCTATAATTTATTGTAAAACATAATTAAAAATATTATAAAATTTTCTTAAAAAAATGTGGTGAAGACTATCCAACAACAAATTAGCATTGACAAAAGGGTGCAATAAGAGCAAAGTACAAGCCAATCACAGCGTGTTTCTTGAACCTTGCCACAATCACTTGTTCCTTGCCTCCTATCAGGAGAGAGAGAGAGAGAGAGAAGAGTGTACTTTTCTTTCTTTCATAATTTATTCATTCAGTCATTGCTTCTTCAGTTGAAGAATGGCAGAGAAACGATGCGTTACCATGTAAAAAAACACAAGAAAAAGCACTTTTCTTGAAATTGCTTTTTCATACACTATCCTGCTGCTGTTGCTGCTGCTGCTGCTACTCTTGCTCTGATCAAAGAAAATCACTTTTCAACAGAAAGCTGCTTCTGCTATTTTCCTCTTCTCCTATAGCTTTGAAGGCAAGTTGACTCTCTCTCTCTCTCTCTCTCTCTCTCTTTCTCTCTCTCTATGTGGTAGGTGAGAGAGACGGAAAAGTTTGGATTTTTGAATTCATTTCTACCATTGCATGGTTGAATTCTTCTACTTTGTAAATACTGTTGTTGAAATTATATTCTTAAGAGTGATTTTTTTGTCGATGGGTTTTTATTGAACTGCTGTGCTGAGATATGGGTTTTCTTTAATTTTTGTGTATTCTTGGTTTTTCCCACTAATTTTTTGGCTTCTGGGACTTAGATTAAATTTTTTTGCTTTTGGGGTTTTATTTTCTTTGGCGGGGTTGATGAAATTTCTCAGTATTGATTTGGGTCGGTGAAAATTTATATATTTATTCTTTTTGTAGTGTAATGTTTGTTAGAAATGAAGGGCTTTGCGGGGGTGTTGATGATAAAATCTCTGCAGACCATATAGCTCTTTTTTCTCTTTGGGCTTGTGTTATTGAAATTTTATAAAGGGGAACCGAAATTAAGTGAAAAAATTGCAACTTGTATCTTTCTTTTTTTTTGCTTCTAACTTCTAAGCATGTGAAATTGGTTTTTATTGGTGTTGGGTTTTACTGAGCGTTTTTTTCCATATGCTTGGGTTGATTATCAAGTTAATGCCTTTATAATGCTTATTTACATATGAGATTTCCCTTCATGATTTTATTGGTTTTTGCATAAGTTCATTTTGAGATGGGTTTTCTTGTTTGAGGAGGTTTGGCTACATTATTAGTACCTAAAGGCCTTGGTATTTTATTTAAAATCACAACCAGTGTCGAAATGTGAAATTTTGCCTGAAGTTTTGAGATGGGTTTTCTTGTTTGAGGAGGTTTGGCTGCATCTAGGGAAGCAATGATAATCGTACAGTAACTCTTATTATCCCTCTCTGTGTGATGCATCCTGCTGTGGTTGAGGAAAATGTAACTTTGTTTCTATTCAATCACTCTTACTCTTTGGAACACCAAGTGACTCTGGAAGACTTAGCTCAAGTTATCAAATTTGCTGGTCAGTAGTGTAAATTAAAGGAATTGGAATTTGGACATGTATTGCTCTTCTTGAGAGTGCTTACGGAGCCATGATAGCTTGATCTTGTGCACTGGATTTTGAATCCACCAATCACATTACAACTCAAATGAGTATAATTGTTCAGTTCTCTGGTGGAAGTGAAAACCCACTTAGGATACATAATGTAGATTAGATAATTAGTTGTTATGCTATTTTCTGTAATGGAATGGGATTAGGGATTGTTGTTGTTGGAAATGGTGCAAATTCTTAAGGAAGTTGGAACGCTAAAAATCCCGTTTTCCTTCTTTCAATGTATGGTTGAGTGCAGTGCATTTACAACAAAGTTATGGGGTTGAATTGTTGATATCAAAGGTGGGGTTTTGCGAAGGAGTGAGATCTTAGAGACAAGTGAGCATAGTGAGAGTTATTTTCCTATATTCCTCTGCAATCATGGAAGATAGCTAGAAGGTTACATGATTTTCATGAGGTTGTTATAAGTGATTACCCAGGATTTTTCGAGGCTATTTCTTTGTAGTGTCAAGAGGTGTTTGTGGTTTATTTATTTATATATTTTGTCTATATGAAGATTGTGCTTGATGTTGATGGTAACACTGCCTTAATGGTGAAAACAGTGCTTGATAAATGCATCTGCTTTCTGACATATAAAATTTGTGCCAATTTTAAAGTAGATTAGGTTTTTAGTGGGTAGGAAATTTCTTATTTGAGATGCAGGAAGCATCATGTTAAAATGTGAGTACGTAGGTAGGATTAATCACCTTTTACCCTTTCTAAAAAGCAATACACTAAATGATCTTTGATTAATGTGTGTGTGTGGACTTCTTTACATAATTTTAAAAGATGCATACTTCATGTAGCAGGTGCTTTTGAAGGAAGAGAGGGGAGCTGAAGTGTGATAGTTTATCTTTGGGACACATGGATCAGAGTACTTAACTTCTCCTGTGTTCTTCTTTTGTTTATATTTTTGCACTTGTTATAATTTGGACTTAGCCTTAAAATTACTAGTTCGATTTAAAAAGAAAAAAGAAAAAACTTTTTGGGGCCTTCTGGAAGTCTTATTATTAATTTATTGGTAGATGGTCTTGAACTCTTCTTGATGCATGAAGATTAGCAGGCAGTTAAAATGATTGACTTGCCTGTGCTGGATGATATTTGCTGCTCAAATATTTGGTTTAGAGATGTGAAACTCACCTGTCATATTGACAATTTAAATGTCTTTTAAATCAATGAGCTGAGAGATTTCTATATAGTGAGACCTCCCAACCAAATTTTCTTGTCAGACCAATGAGAGAAAGAATCTTTGATTGTCTTCCATCCCTGTGAGCCTCTTGCAATGTAACTGGCGGGAACGGCTCTAATTTTCATGGATACTAAAAAAATTCTTAGTTTTTCATTGAGTTCATTCGCAGTCAATAAGCTGTCTAATGTGGAGGCTTTTTATATGCATAATGTTAATGATTCACCAGATTGTTAATTGTGCGACTAGATTATTGACAAGGTTTGTCTCAGCAATGTAAATTATTCATCCTCTGATCTTTCTTGTGCATTTAACAGAGTCAGAACAATTTCGTTTTCCTTCGTTCACCGAAATTCCTCTGCTTATGATCTCAGTTAACAAAGCTACCTGGGGTTTTTGTTTTTCTTACACTTAATTCTCTCTTTTCAAGCACCATACCATAGACAGCGTGGTAGTAGTTATCGTGTAAATTGTGATATTGTTTTAGAGTTTCATCACAATAACATAAACCCATATAAAACCCAGGATTTAGCCTGAAATTAAGCATAAGCAGAGAACCTCTGCACCCCAGTTCTCTTTTTTATCTGGTTTGGCTAGCCTATTAGTAATTTTGTGTTCAAAGTGAATGGAGAAACAAAATGCTTATATGATTTAGGACATGCTGAAGTTTTTATGAGTTATATTGTACGTGATGAATGTGGTCCAATATTATTGTTTTTTCTGAGGTGATGGGGCATTGATAGAATGAGGTTTTTAGGGTTTGATTGATATGCATATTTTCACCTAAAACAATCAGACTTTGTATAGAACACTGCAGAAACTAATAAGAAATAAGAAGAAAAAAGAAAAGGGTTACTCAAAATTCTGTATATATTCGTTTGATTTTAAATTTACAATTTACTGAAATTAACCGACTATGAAACTTGCTTGTAAAGTACTTTTTTTTTTTTTTTTGGTTATAAATATTGAAAGAAAATCAGACGCAATTATTATTTTTACCTAATGAACACTTACTTTGGAACCCACGTAAGCACAAAATGGACTCCCATACTACTAAGAAATACTAGACTGAATCTAATTCAGTATTCTGTAAAATTACGATTATGCCACTATGCAGAAACAATAAATAAAACCCCATAATTTTCTAAACCACCGACTTATATAAAAAGCCTATTTAATCATAAAGCTGGGTTTTTGACAAAACCCTCAAAGACAATAACAAACCCCAAGTTATGAAAACTGGGAGTTCAATGAAGAAACAGCAATTGAGTCCTTTTTTTTCTGCGGCTGTATCACTGGGCATCGTTGTTTTTACTAACAACTTAACTGAATCTATGTCTTCATCTGAGCATAAACTGTCTGAAAAAGTTGCTGAAGGTGGTATGTTGAACACAGGGCTTTCAACAGATGTGGTGGATCATAAGAACGGCGCCTATGCTCAGATTAAAGATGTGGAGAGTCCTGAATTGGGAATGTTTGATAAGCCCCTTCCGTGCTTCGGCTGTGGAATTGGATGGTTTTCGTGAGTTCTCACAGCTCTTCTCTCTATGTTTGCGTGTGTTTCTTGTGGATGAGTACTTTTGAGCGTGTGTTTGTGTTGATCAATGCACTTGCTTTTGCAGTCTTCTTCTAGGATTGGCGTGCCCATTGTTGTGGTACTATGCGACGTTTCTTTACTTTCGGAAGTACTACCAGAGAGATCCAAGGGAGCGAGACGGACTTGCTGCCAATGCAGTAGCTGTAAGTGTCACACACTATGTTCTGTTCCATTGATTATTTGTTTCAAGCAATGTGTGACAACCTTGATAATCTCTTATGGATGTTATTCTCTCTTTTCAGAATATTAAAATAATTTAATGTGATGTCAATGAATGTTAAAATGGGATGCATTGCAAGACTACTAATTTATATCATCAAAAAATAATATTACATTTTATCCTTATGCTTTTCCTCAAAACTCCTTTCAACACACACACACACACACAATGTACTTCTATATAATTTTCAATTTGATTCTATTTAAAATTGTGAATAACCATGTTGTTACTGGTATCCAAGATCTTGACACAATTGTCATGAATAATGATGAATCATGTGTGCCATTTATCTTTTTCATTAATCCCAGATGTTATGATTGTTGCAGGCTTTGATATGTACAATTGCTGTGATAATTGCCGGAGTTGTTATCCTTATAATCAATCTTGGTACAAATCCGCACTAGTAGTCATCACTTGTGTTCACCTTCCTCAAGGGGAAGCCTGAACCGATGGTTTGTAACTCAATCGTCCTTTGGGAAATTGATGTTGGTGCAAGAAGAGCAAATTGATGTCACTGAAGGTTCAGTCACATGAACACTAAAGTAGTTTTTGGGTTTCTCTTTATTCTTGTGCATAATACAAACCTTGTATATTAAGAGAATGCAACTTCTTAGAGCCTTTAGATCCCACTCAGTGGGAAATGTACCTACCTGGTAGATGAAATTGGAGGAAAGTTATTTGTTTGTAAATGACACTTACGAAAAATCTATATCTGCATCTATTTGGATGAATTTTTTCCCGTTTTATTGGTAAGTTACAAATTCAGTGAATCTTGAACTCAAGTCTTTGGTCCATCTAATTTTGTGCGAAAAAGAAGTGCCATTGGAATTCATTAGAGCTCATTAGTTTTTTATTTGAAAGAAATTTTAGGGAGCTCAAGCTAAAGAGGGTAACCAGAACTTGGCATTAAGGGTGTGCAGCTAATTCACCGATTCGTCAAAACCGACCAAATCCAACTTAATCTGTCATGGGTCAGACTTTAGCAGTTGGTGGGTTGGGTTGGATTGCCAAATTTTTTCTTTTAAAGTGGGTTGGGTTGGGTATGGTTAAGCAAATTTACAAATTTAATCTAACTTAACCCATTTATATTGTATAAATATTTGAAATATATACTATTGGTTTTATTATTTACTCTTTTGGTTTGATGAACTAGCAACAAATTTATAAAGTTATAAATCTGCTTTTATGTGTTGGTTTGGTGTTATGCTCAGGTTTGAAGTAAATTTGTTGTTATTTGTGTTGTTATTCTTATATATTTATTATTCTAATGCCCTTTTTTTTTTTTTTTAAGTCCAACCCATGGGCCCAACTCGATCTGCATGGGTTGGGTTAGACCCTTGTGATGGGTTAGGTTGGATTGAGTTTTTTTCGACCTGACCATGGTGGATTGAATTACAAAAAAAAAAAAAAAAACCTTCAACTTGCACACCCGTACTCACTAACAATTTTGAAATTATAATGAAGTTGAGTTAAGGCATTACATAAGTGTTTTGGCATGAGGCTTTCCTAACTACCTACCATGAGAATTTGTCAAGTGGATAAACCAACTTTAGTGATACCAATTTTGAAGGAAATCAGTAAACCACTAGGCAAGATCAAGAATTAAAATTAAGATGATAGTAAAACGGTTTAGTCAATTTGTGTTCACCCAAAATTAATGACGTTAAATGTAAAACTCATTGTAACATTTTAAAAATGGGGGTTAATTTGGGGATTGGAAAATCCAATATATACCTAGAATGCTTCAATGCTTCAACTAGAGTGAAGGAGATCTCCCTTATTAAAGTTAATAAAAACTATGATCGACGAAAATGATTACAACGAATGAGAGGAGTGCTATTCAAAAAATAGGTTTGTTTGTTTGTTATTATTATTATTATGGGAGAAACTAGACAGTGTAATTGAACCTCTCTGTTAGAGATATATTACCCCATTAGCATAGGCCCAAATCTAATTTTACTTTGTGTGCAAGCTAAGTCTCCTACTTGTACTAGAAATCTATTAGTCTAGGGTTTAGTCTACTATATATATACATATTATAGTTCATTGTAACACAAAATTTGTACTATACTTTAATATATTATTGATGTAACCCTTTAGGGTTTCCTCCGTAGATGTAGGCCGTTAGGCTGAACTACATAACCTTTGTGTGTTATTGTGTTTCACACTTTATGCTTTCACTTCCACATTCATATTAACATATTCAACATGGTGTATCAATGCTAATATTTAACACCCTCGAATCTTAAACATGTCTACTTTGTAATGATTAATGATTATGCTTTACTAAGCACTAACTGACTTTTTATTTTTATAAACAAGCACTAATGGACTTTGATAAGGGAAATTACAATCATCCATAACTCTAATAAAAGCAAAGGCAATGAAGCTGGTAAAAGATTAAATTGCCATAAACTAAGTTCTATGCAGATGCAGTTGGGAAAAAAAAAAATTAATGGGGTCAGTTAGTTATATAATTACAACCTAATCATTTAAACATATCTTTACTAGCTCTTGCTTTTAAGATTCATAAAATCTCTAGTATGATGTTGCTGGGGCTCCCACTATCCCAACCCCAATGGTACGAAAATGTTATTATCCTAACCAAACTAACCAAGGCAATGTCACTTTTTTACCTTGATGCCTTGATGGAATGAGGGTGTACAAAGTGAGCCAAAAATGGTTCCACTTTTTTCAGTTTTTTAACCCGTCAGCTTGTTTGGCATCATTTAATCAAATTTTTTGTTTTGTGAAGAAGAAAAAGTTTTTCTCCAAATCGGAGAGAATCCTGTTATTATTAGATGGTGATTTATAAGACCTAGCATACTAAAACCCACTACATAAGAGATTTGATTTTCTCTAGAAAAAGATTTGATTCAAATCTTGTACACGCTAAAAAGAAATTTATTGGAGTCTTATCATAATAATAAAAAACAATTATCTTGAAACAAGCATTATAAATTTCAAATCCTTCGTACAGAAGAAAAAGTTAACTGATGTCTTAATAAGAGTATTGGTTTAGAAACTTATTTTTAGAAACTCTTTATGGGAAAAAAAATAATTTTTTTATAGCTTTTTATATTCCCATGAAAGTGAGATTAAAATTTTTCTAAAATAATTTATGAGTTTGACTTACTTTAAGTATTATTTTAACTGAAATTTTCTTTTATTTTAATGAAAAATTGTCACATTACCCACAGACTAAATAAAACGTGTAATTTAAAACTCACTACCACTTGCTATATGTATTTAAAACAAAAAAGACTTTTAATTAAAAAAGTATTAAAAGTAAGTTAAACTTATAATTTATTAACAAATTCCTTAAAAATATCCCTCAGCAACTCTTAAATAAAAAGGTAGTTTTTCTAGTAATAACACAACCTTTTGACTGATTGATTCTACCAGTCCACATAGCAACTAACCATTCACACCAAACTTCTACAATTTCCACTGCACATTGTGTAGACATGCTGCTATCACCTTCAATTGTTACGTTTTGTATGTGCATCACGTGTTTTTGCCAACTATAAGGTTCCATTTGAGATCTGCTTATTTTGCAGAAATTGAAAACTTTTTATTGAAAATACTATAAATAAAAGTAAAAGTTAGCTAAAATAGTATAGTGAGACCCATAGATAATACAAAAAGTACAATAAGACTCATGAATAGTAGCAAAAATAAGTTAAATAGTAAAATAAGTTGGCAAACATAATCTTTGTCAAATGGACACTGAACGGGAATACTTGTTTGGCGGGAATTCCCTTTCCCTCTTGGAATAATTCATCTAGATTTCGTGTTTATTATTTTAACTAATACAAAAAACAAAGGTGCATACTCTTTTGGTGTGAATGCCCTCTTGGAATTATTCATCTAGATTTCGTGTCTATTATTTTAGTTAATTACTGTCACTTATTACAAATATTATCCTGAAGAATTTCTTTGGATGGGAAATTGAATTCTCATGTGAGCAAGGAATCCCTGTCTGCCAAACAAAGCTGTTGTAATCTGACAAGAGAAGTTTGAGCAAACTCCATGGTGTTGTGTCCTGAGTTCTAAGCTCTGATCAAGCGTATTGGAAAAAGCCATCTATGTTAACGAAGTCTAGAATTGGAGTCTGAGCCCTGCAGCTTATTTTTAAGCCTTTCAAAAATTTTTTTTTTTCAAAATTGTTTTCGGTTCTTTAAAATTCTGGTGCATTATCTTGAAGAACAATTTCTGCATCAATAAAGGCTTACATGTCAGTTAAAGTCTTTGTGTTGCAAGTGAAATTCAACCTTGTAATTACTCTTTATGAAATTAATCTAGATTCATTATTATTCCCTTTTCCCTCTTGGAATAATCTTTGTCAACCTTTTTTTTGTTGACATCATTAGTACATCACTTTCACATAAGATCATCGCTAACATTATTAATATTGTACACTACTAACATTATTAATATTGTACACTACAACATCACTTTCATATAAGATTACTACTAAAATTATTAATATTGTATACTTATCATAATCTTCTACCTAACCTTTATAAAAAGAGCAATGTTTATTTTATATTATTGTTGCAAGCAACCAAACACACACTTTCATCTTGCATTGAAATCATGATTTGAAGCCGCAGTATTGCGTGTACAGTTGTGTGCAACGACCCGTATATGCTAGCATTTACTTTACGAAAAATATTGTAAAATTTGTTATACTGAACTTTCATACAAATAAGATAATTACAATGTTAAACTGATGAATTCGCAGGGTTAAAGGGGGGAATAAGAAACCATTTGACATTCTTGATGCCAAAGTTTAGAAGCTTGCTGCAGAAGTATTGAATAGTGTTTTCCAACTTTGAAAGTGGTTGCTTTTAGTGAAGAATAAAACAATCTGATAGAGACATCAATAAGAGCATCCACATCAGTTTATCTAAAATTATGTATAATACAAATTTTTTTCAATTTTACACATTTTGAGCTACATCAGTGTATCTAAAACTGGGTAAAAATGTGGAAACTCATCCACGAGCTACAGTACCGTGTAAATATACACGGTTACTGTAGCTCAGCTAAACAATATTTTACTATTTTCCCTTCGCTCCTTTTTTTTTCTCTCTCTGATCCGTTCTCAACAGACTCCATCACTTTCTCAACACAGAATACAGAGATATACTTTGCTCAAAAAAAAAAAAAACACAGACATACACAAACAACCACAGATCGGTGCTTGACTTGTAGATCGGTGCTTCACTGGTCGGAGCTCGTGGGTCTTGCCGTGGATCGGAGGCCGGCGGACGCCGGATCGGAGCTCGGATCGGCGATCGGAGCGCTGGATCGGAGCTCGGATCGCGCTCCGAGCGCAGGATAGGAGCTCGCGATCGCGCTCGGAGCGCTGGATCGAAGCTCGCGATCGCGCTCCGAGCGCTGGATCGGAGCTCGGATCGCGCTCCGAGCGCTGGAGCGGAGCTCCGATCGCGCTCGGAGCGCTGGATCGGAGCTCGGATCGCGCTCGGAGCGCTAGATCGGAGCTCGCGATCGCGCTCGGAGCGCTGGATCGGAGCTCGCGATCGCGCTGGATCGGAGCTCCGATCGCGCTCGGACCGCTGGATCGGAGCTCGGATCGAGCTCGGACCGCTGGATCGGAGCTCGGATCGAGCTTTGATCTGGGTAGAGAGAGAGTGAGAGAGATGATCTGGGTAGAGAGAGTGAGAAATGAAGAGAAGAAATGAAGAGAAGGAGAGAGAGAGAGAGAGAGAGAGAGAGAGAGAGAGAGAGAGATTAATCAGAACGGAAGAAAAGGAGAAATGAAATAAAGACGCGCCACGGTAGTTGAGGAAATTAATAAAAAAAGTGAAAAAATTATTATTTAATTAATAGAGGGTGTAGGATAGATGAACTGATGTGGGTAATTTGTAAAAGTGAATGTGTAAAATTTTAAAAGGAGTTTTTTGTGTAAAATAGAGGAAATTTTTACATAGACTGATGTGTTTGCTCTAATGAGTGGAAAAACGCGTTTGTCTAAACATCTATACGTTGCACTTAGCTTTTTTCTCTCTATACTTGTCATTGTCTTACTCTAAAAAATCGTACAAAAACATCATATTATTAATAATAATAATTTTTTTGCTTGATCAATCTATTTTTCTTTTGGGTTCTGTGAGATTTTAATTGTCTTAACGCGGAATGTGTGCGTGACCATGTCCAAATCGGTGTGCCCATAATTCTTCCTTTGCTTTTAAAGCAACAATTATGAACCTTCTAAAAAAATGAAGTGGTAGTTTTAACTTTTAATACATAAATAAATAGCTTGAATTTCTTGAGAGGCTAATCAATTTACATGATTCAAGCCGCAAATTCAGGCCTTTTTGTGGTGCCAACTACAAAAATGTGTAAGAAAAGTCATATTTCTTTTTCTTATCCAACTGTTTTATAAAAGATACAAATTTACTTTCTGATGAAAAATTAATGACACACAATTTTACCATATTCAGATTGAACTTGGGATCTCAATAATTGTATCATCTACCTGGTCAAAGTTATAAAGCTCAAAACTTTAAAAAATAAAAGATAAAAATCACATGGTTTTCTACAATCATATGCCTGTAGCAGTGTGCAAATTTAGCTGTCATACTACAATGACAGATGCTAACGTTTTTCTTGGATATGAATCATACTGTCATAAAATAAAAATAAAAAAGGACCCCACATTATGTAAGAATGATGATGCTTGTAACTTATAAACCCATCACTCCCCATTTTCAACAATAAATACATATTCCATCAATCCAAGCCAAATAATTTATCGAAGGCAAAGCAATCAAAAGCAAAAGCAAACACACAAAAGCATATAAAGCAAAAGAAAAGTGTCTCAAAAAGCTCATCCTCCTCAGCTCCTTCACACCTCTCTGCTGTGAAAAGGCATAAACACACACACAATTCAGCTTCAAATAATGGAAGAAGAGGAAGAAGTGCCCTCACCATTTTGGCTACAAAACACTCACTCTCGCGGAGGCCGCCGCCGCCACTCATCATCTCTCTTCCTCAACCCTGGTCTTCTTCTTGTACTTTTGTTAGTCATAGCCATCTTATTTATCTTCATAGTAATTCCTTCATTCCTATCTTTCACATCACAAATATTTAGACCACATCTAGTGAAGAAAAGCTGGGACTCCCTCAATCTAGTCCTTGTTCTCTTTGCCATTGTTTGTGGATTCCTCAGCAGAAACACCAACAACAATGAAAACACAAGCTCTTATGAAGATGCAAGCGTTTCAAGCTCATCACAAGAGGCTCACAAGTCAACCCCATCAACCTCAAATCAATGGTACACCCAGTACTCAGATCGTACAGCTGATAGCTACAGCACCATCAACAGGTTAAGGAGCAGCAGTTCATACCCGGATCTTAGGCAAGAATCTGCCTGGGTGAGCCATGATGAACGGTGGAGATTCTACGATGACACCAATGTTAGTGGTAATTATCGGTTTCAGAGCTCAGATCAGCTGCATCATCGCCATCCAACGCGAGATCAGCCTCAAGAGGAAGAAGAAGAAGGTAACTTGGAGCCCAAGAATATACCTAGAGATACTCTTGTGGTTCCTGCAGTAGAAGAAGATGCCTTGGACCCCAAGAATATACATGTAGACACTTTTGTGACTTCTACGGTAGAAGTTCCATCTTACAAGTCTCCATCACCACCATTGCCTTCATCGCCACTACCTCAGCCATCTACACCACCATCACCATTGTCACCATTTACGCCGCCTAAGGTGGTTAGGCACAGAAAAAAGAGAACATATCAAACTCTTGGACACAATGAAAAGACTGGAACCCCAGAAAAAATTGATTCACAAGTCAAGAGTCTCCGAACCCCACCTTCACTGCCACCTCCGCCACGGCCACCACCGTCGCCGCCACCACCGGTGTTAACTCAGCAAGCGGAGCAAAGGAGTGGTGACAAGAATGAGAAGAAGAGAGGAGGATCAGCCACTAAAGACTTCTTGAGCTCATTAAGGAGGAAGAAGAAGAAGCAAAGACAAAAGAGTGTTGAAAATTTCGACACCTTTCTAAACTGTCAACCTTCTTCTTCTTCTTCTACTTCTCATCCACCACCTCCACCACCACCTCCGCCGCCGCCTCCACCATCAGTTTTTCACAGTTTATTCTCTTCTAAAAAGGGTAAGGCCAAAAAAGTTCATTCAGTTCCACCACCACCACCACCACCATCACCACCAACAGCACCACAACCACAAGCTAAGGTCTGGAAACCTCCATTGCCGGTTAAAACAAGCATATTCAACAGTGGGGATGACAATGTGAGCTCAGGTAACGAGTCACCGCTTAATCCAATACCACCACCGCCACCACCGCCGCCGCCTTTCAAAATGCGGCCTTGGAAATTTGAGGTGCAGGGTGACTATGTTAGGATAAAAAGCAATAATAGTTCACGTAGTGGATCACCAGATCCAATGGATGGTGGAGAATCACCTACAAAGACTATGTTCTGTCCCAGCCCTGACGTTGACACTAAGGCTGATAGCTTCATTGCAAAGTTTAGAGCTGATCTGTTGATGCAGAAGATGAATTCTTTCAAGGAGAAGCAAGGGAGAGGGATGTCCAATCTAGGCCCAGAA
Organism: Castanea sativa; assembly: GCF_040712315.1. Classification (NCBI taxonomy): domain Eukaryota; kingdom Viridiplantae; phylum Streptophyta; class Magnoliopsida; order Fagales; family Fagaceae; genus Castanea; species Castanea sativa. The sequence continues at coordinate 8,271,800 of NC_134017.1, forward strand.
CGAAGCCCAAAGTAAAGAGGAAGAGCAGACCCAATATAGAGTGAAGTGGGGGGTTTTTTCCTTTTTTGGTCATTTTTTTGATTTTTTTTTCTCAGTCTTGACTTTCTGTTTTGAAGGTTTTGTTAAAAGTGAGATGTTCTGACATACACATAAAATCTGATTATACATGTTACATATATAGTTACAGAGGAAGTTTAATGTATTTGGGATATTTTTCTTTTTTTGTTAATTCTTTTTGTATGAGGTTTTCCAAATTCCAATTGTATTTGTTAAAGAAATTTACAGAGATGTATGATGAGATTTGCTTTGGACATTAAGGTTGTCAGATTTTGTGTTTATTCCAAAGCTGTGGTCTTTGGCCTTTTTTTATTAAACATGGACAGGAACACGTGTTTACATTTGGATTTTACCTTTCTTTCTGTGTGAGATTCTGCATATGAGAGAGAGTAGTCAAGGGAATGGGGACTCTAAGCATATGACAGGTAAGTAGTAATGCAGAAGTAATGCTACTTTTGTATTTAGACAACTTCAAGGGGAGAGAGATTGGGCTATGGAATGGCCCTATGTTGGCATCTGACAGATAATTGATATAGAACACTTCGTGTTCAAGTAAGGTCGTGACAATAGTTTCTAAAAGTAATGAAAGAATTAAAGATTTTTTATAGACGATTTGAACTTTTATTAGTTTTAGGTGTTCAGCTTATAATATGCTAAGCAAAGGCGTTTGGGGTCATGCACTTTGTATGAGGGCTCTAATAAACCACTTTCTGTCTGACCAATTAAATTAAACCTAGGTATGGCTGTGCTAGTGGCTAGTAGGAATATTGAAAAGCAACTTGAGAATATATATAATCCAGTTGATTTGCTGGTCTGACTCGACTGACTTGCCTTAGGATAATGATGCCAGGTTGGAACCTGTTCATGGTATATTAAGTTGGCTTGAATAACACCAATACACCATACATATAGAACACAATTTGTGGAGTATGCATTGTATGTAGCTCATCAGTCTTAACATAATCACAATATAGTTTTGGAATCAAAGTGAAGGCTTTCATTTCTTGAGAGCCAATTGTTTGACTAGTTCTGGTAGAGATTGCTCCTGCCTTATGTTCTCAGCCCACCTTGCTTTGAGTCGGATTTCCTCGATGCTTTGCTTCAAATTCCTAGTAAAAGAAGGATGCACTCGGCTGACAAAAAATTCTTCTATCTCCTCAGCCTTTTCATTGCTGCAAAACTGCCATTTGATAATATTCAAGGAGTGAGAAATCTGTCTTCAGGAACACAAATAGATAGATTTATAAAATATCATAATTTGGCACACTGTGATTGCTTTATATTAAGTGAATCAGATATGTGATCTTATATAAATGAGTGCATATATTCACATAGACATTGGTTTAGCAGTAATCGATTTTATCATTTAATTGAGCACTAATGTTAAACCTCAGCAGTTTCATTTGTCATAACTAGGCACAAGCTATCAAAAATTGATAGACAGAACAAAACTGATTTCAAGAGATAACTGACTTTTTGGACATAATATGAGTAATTTGATGGTGATTACTTTTCCTATGATGAATTTCATTATACTAATAGAAACAAACTTTTCAAGGTCATTCATAAGTAAGGAACATGTCCTTGAGTGGTGGAATATTCACAAAAAAATAATCTTATTTTTCTTGATAAGTTGAAATCACCCTTTAAAATAATTATAATACAATTTATTCAAAAAACTGACAGTGAATTTGACCCATGCCAAACCGATTAAGGTATAGGTGGATGGTACGCAACAAGGCAGCAGTACCTTAAGCTTGATATGTCTAACTACTATAGATAAAGCACTATTTTCAAAGGCCAAACAACATTTATCAATATATAATACTTGTGACGTATCAAGTTGCATAGAGTTTTCTACTGAACTAGTCAACCATTGAATCATAGCTAACAACATGTATGAAAATACAGACTCAAGATGCATCACATGTACCATTGCTATCCAACTAGGTTGAATTGCTTACCAAAGTGAGAATGTAGGTAATGAACTGGTGGAGTAGAATCGCACCATATTTGCTAAAGATCAAGTCCCAATTCTCCTGCATTTGTCACCAAAAAAATAATAATAATAAGCCTCCAGGCCCTCCACAAAGTGTAAAATTCAAGAAGAAACCTTCATCCTAACACCAATCATAATACTTTCCTGACTATATCCATATCTATACATACTTCAAATTATTTTCTTGATTTCAATATGATAGTAATACATTCATAATGAAGATGTTGACCATGAACTGCATACCTTCAACCATCTCCACGCTACCTCACGCCCTTCAGATCTTAGTCCAGCAAGCACATAAAGAATATCTTGATCTCGAACCTGAAAAGATATTGAGATGAAGCAAAAATTAGACCGGCAAGAAAGATGGGGCTTTTAGAAACTGTAATTTGATATGCACAGCAAATACCTCCTCAGACAACATAAAATTCAGAGCCTCAAGAACTATATTTGGGTCTGGACACGATGCAATACAACCTGTATAAGAATCAAAGGAATTGCATTAAATCTAAGTAGCTTTTATCCACAAAGACAGGATATTATTTCAAATGTTACTACTTATTACGTAAAAGTGGTTCTTTTTCTTGCACTGTATCTGCTTCTCTATAGAGCTTCAGTAGGGACTCAAACCCGTTCCTATTCGTGGTGCTAGTGTTCAGCAATACAGCAATGTAAGCAGCCTGCAGGGCACATAGCAATTCTGTATATCAACCTTGAACAGACCCCTATGAATGAAGAGTGATTTAGATATACAGGTAAAACTATTACCTTTCTAGTGTCAGCTGACAGAAGAGGAGTATTTCGATCATTCAGTAACGCCTGAAACCTCTGGACTGCTTCTTTGTTAGTTTTATCATGGCCAAAAGTAACCAAGGCCAGAAAGACTTCTCCTCGCAATAGTACATTTAAATGACTCTCTCCAGGTATTGATTCCCAACCTGATTTTCTGCACAAAGAATAAAAAGAATATGATATTTAAACGTATGAAGAAGCTTACTTCACTCCATAACAAAAATCCAGTACATAAAAAATGTCAGTAATGTGAAACATGATGCCAAGGAGACTAGAAAACATCATAAAGACGATGATATACATTTTGTGAGATAGGTTTTCATATATTTGAAAAACGATTTGATGCACAATTGAAAGATACAAAGGAATTTTCTTTTCACTTTTTTTTTCTTTAATATTGATTCATAGTTCATACTCCTCGGCCCTAACCAAGAAGGTTGCAAACAGAATAAAAACTCATCTCCACTCAAAGTAAACAATCATGAAGAAGAGGTTCCAATAAATATCCAGCAACAAGAGGGTTGGCAGATTAAAATATATGGTAATAGTTCTTACTCTGAGGAAAACAGAAGGAGATTGATGAAAAATTGTTTCAAGTCATTCACTAAATCTGGGACGGCATCACCAGAGATCTCAACAACTTTATAACACACCTGTTGTATATATCACATAAAAACGTCAAGTCCTGGTAAATATTTGGTGAAAATGGTAAGATTATCAAGATACAAAAGTTATCCTTACATTAATGAGTTTCGATAACACAATAAAATCGAGCTCTTTTCTGTATACATCCATCAAGGAAAGCAATGATGACAGTGGTTGCTCGCAAGCCACACAAAGAGCATATGTGTCATCCAAAACGCCTGAAAATTGAGACTGCAGGGAGTTACATGCTATTTGATAGTGATCACTGAGCTTATAATGGCAGAAATAAAGGGAAACCACAAAAGGAAGGAATTAATTATAGGGATAGGAAATATGTAGCCTGAACAGTCCATTTGGTATTCAAAAGAATTTAATATATAGAAAGACCAAATATGCAGTATTAAGTTAGCCAAACTCTACTCATTGGAATACCGCCCTGCTGTGGAACTCACCTGATGAATCAGGCACAAAAAATGAGAAATCTAGTATACTTCACACCATGTGATCATGCCAATAGATACGGCATACCCACTACAACAACATAAGATACAGTTATTAATTCATCTTTGGACATAGTATGTACCAAATTTATCTGTTGCCGACAAGCAATTACTCTCTATGGCTTTCCTCAGTCGAGCTGCAAGATTATCTTCATATTTTACCCTGTAGAAACCACTCTGCTCAATATTAACTTTGACCCAGAAATGTTCATCACATTCCTCTTCATTCTTCTCGTTAAATGTGCTTTTGTTTTGGTGGGGAGAATGAACCAGTTCAGATATATCCAGTTTTTGAGACTTTTTTTCCAAAAGGAAAGTCTTGCATTTGATGTATGAGCCAATGGATACTGTTATTGGAACAATCCATAGTCCATCACCACACAAACCAGATGACAAGAATTGTGACTGCAGATCCTAAAAATGTATCAGATCTCCAAAGCAATAAAGATATAATTTGTGGCTGCAAATCTTTTAATGCATGCATGTTTGCTTATTAATCAATAACAAGACCTGTTCAAATTCCAAAATATCATCTTTGGATTTTACAGAGATAACTGGATATCCATTTTTCTTCGTCCAATCATCCATCATTGAGTTGATTTGAAGGCCAGATTCCTCTGAAATAACGCACCATAAATCTTCTGTCTTTGCATTTTTCCCAGCATATCTTTTTATGTATAAACTTAAGGATTTCTGTTTCAAATAAAAAGTCAAGAGTTAAATAAGTGATTTAAGCAACTTTAATTTTTATCAACTCATTACATAGTAAATGATTACGTTCAAGAAGTGCATAGTAAATGAATACTTGATGGAACATGCTCCAAACCTTTCCCTTAGTCATTTTGTTCATAACTTTATTTACAACATTTTGACAACAAAAGTTTTCATGTTGACATTTTCCTTACCAAGAACCTCATTTTCCATGAAAAAGTGATGTTAAGGTATTCCACACCAAGAAATGATAAATTGTACATGTTACTGACAACAATCAGTGGAAAGAGTGATCAAAGAATGCTTCCAATATGACGAACGTAACAGACACAATGCAGATATAGATTCCTAAATCACACCACACTGGACAAAGAGTTTCTACCCAGAAAGAAACCTAGAAGGCGATACATGGAAAAAGTATCCTGAGGGTTGAGTCACATGCCCAGCAACTTGAGATTTTTTAGCCCACCATCCAATCAAAGACAACAACAGCATTGTTAACATAGAATATGGTCAGCAAAAAACAGAAGTTACATAATAGTCTTGATAATTATAAAGTGCAAGATGTATTTTTTTAATGGGTAAGAGAGCCATTAATGATATCAAAACCAAATCACATTAGACAATAAATGCCAACTTGTAGCCATGTGTAGATTTTAGAGTGTGTGTGTGTATATATATATATATATAAATATAATTTAGTAATAACATCCACATAGAATTTAAACCATAAAAAAATAAAGTCATTGTTTGGTGCTTCAACACTATAAGCTAAGAACTCAAACTATCCCACCTGGAACGTGTCATCGCCAAGATAACCCTGCAACATTCGAATAACAGCAGATCCCTTTTTGTAGCTGATATCATCAAATATCTCCTCTATTGAACGAGCATGATGTACCTCCACCTGAAAATATTCCAAATGGCATGTGATGGACATAGTTGAACGAACTACATGTTGGAGTTATGCTTGCTTTACATAGCAAATTGCCTAACAATTTTCTCTCATTTGAAGTCATAATTGGGACTTTATTAAGATATAGTAATTATTGTGCTACAATCTTTGGAGTTGGGTTATAAGAAATTTCCCTGCATTGTCACCTCCATTTTACTGGGTAGAACTCCAAACACACAGATGACAGATGACAGATGCAAGTTCATGGGCACAGACACCCAGACACATTAAGTTCACCACATGTCAATGCATTTACTTTGATGATATTCATTGCAGTGCTTGAAAATTCAGTACAACAGGCCATTAGGGGAAGCAGTTTGCTCTAAATAACTATTTCTTACCATTGATTTATGACTGCATTTGCTAATAAGCTATATAATTTAACATGTGTATGTGATGTGTTCCCACTAACCAGAAAATTCTGGAGCATTCACTTACCTCAATAGGATGTGACTGTTCCATTGCATCCATACGTAAGCCATCAGCTGTTTGTCGAAGAAACTGAGTCCATATTTTCCACTCAGGAAACATGATGTCAGTGGCCATATAACTTATCTGGAGATTTAAGATTGAACAGAGATACCAAAATCATAAAATTGAATGCAGTGGAATGGCCAGACAAGTGGTTGCAGAGATTTAAGATGACTCAATGTTACCCAGGTAGCAAATCCCTCATTCAGCCATAAATGACTCCACCATTCCATTGTTACCAGATTGCCAAACCAATGGTGGGCTACTTCATGTGATACAACAATTGTGAGCTGGCAAAACATGAATAAGCTTTGAAGATTACATACAAGTATTTAGGAAATGAATGAAGAATCATATTTCAATGTCATTTCTTTTGTAATTGAACTGTTATTTGCTTCCAGAGTTTTCTCATTGGTATCAATATATAAACTTTTTAATGGGTTGACTGCATCAATCAATTATAAATAATTGTCAGCTATTCTGTATTAAGGCTTTTTGGGGAAAGAAAAAATAATACTGCACTTCCCTTTTATATGTTTTCATTTATGAAAAGGGAAATGGAGAAAAAGTAAGGCAAAAATTGTCTTGAAATTCATTTCTTGACAAGCAGATCTGCACCTCGCAGTAGATTGATTACTTTTTGGGAGCATCATAATGCGAAGGAGAAAAGTGAAGCTAAAAGTGTGTTAGATACGTAACTTACAAAAAAAAAAAGTGTTAGATATGTAACTTACAAACTGCTTCATGTTAGCTGATGAAAGCAAATCATCGTAAAGTAGTATATTTTCACGATATGTGATCAAACCATAATTCTCCATAGCTCCTCCAGAAAATTCAGGGACAGCAACCATATCCAGTTTTGGAAGTGGATAAGGAGTTGAGAAGTACCTAAATGATTCCATAATTAGGGCTGACGAGCATTATCAGTATCACCACAGAGAACTTAAACAGTCTTCAACCAAAGCAAAAAAACACAATGTTTCTTAACTTTTGATTCTTCTAACCTACACTATAACACTGGTTCTGTTTTCAGGCCATCTCCATGGATAAAGGAGGTCAAGTTATCTAAAACAGTCTTTGTTTTAATTTGGAAAATTTTGAAGGGTAGACCCAACAAAGGAAGAAATCCACGTGTATCAGGTACTCGCTTTGGGTGCAGTCATATAGTGCAGAGAAGCTAAATTGGTCCACAAGCTTTACCAATCAATTGAAAGAAAAGAAGGAAAGACAACAACAACAACAAAGCCTTAGTCCCAAAATTTGGGGTCAGCTATGGATCTTTGACCGATTAGATTGGTCAGCCACATGAATTCCTTTTCTCCGTTCTATCCTATCTGAAATCATGCTCTTTGTTACTTTAAATCTGATAGAAGGGAGAAATTCATTCTGTTCTTTGCAAGGTCAAACAAGAAAGTATTGAAAGGATCACCTTCCCTTGAACATAAGCAAACACTATACTCTCTATTTTGTGGCATGTGGCTGTTTTTTCTCCCTCATAGCTTAGTTCTGTGTAAAACTACGTGATGGTGGACACATTTCAATTTATTGATTTATGAGACTGAAGATCAAAAAATTTAAAATCTCCACATGAACAAGGAAAATAAAAGGAGAAATTACCTAGTAAATATGTCAAGCGCCTTCACAGCAAGATTTAAAGCAAACTTCCCTTTATCACTCTTTCCAACAGGACAATATACACGAACCTTGATCCCTGCATGCACAGTGCCTTATTCTATATAACAACAACCAATCCCTAGTCTTAAAAATTTTAGGGTCAACTATGGATTCTCAACAAATTAGTCAAGGTAGGCGATGTGCTCTTTCCCACCATTTTAGTGTAATAAGCTATTTAAACCAAAAAAAGAAGAAGAAAGACAGTAAATGAATGCGCCTCTGCCATATATGCATTACCATCAGCTGTTGTTTCTTCAATATGATCAAATACCCCAACAACAACACCCACCAAATAAGTTGACATGACCGGAGATTCCTCAAAATAAACAGTCTTAATATTTTCATTAAGCTTTTCATCAGCAACTGGCATATTAGACAATGCTGTCAACTCTGATGGCACGTCTATCCTGATCTTGAAGGTGGCCTGTAAAGAAAGTATTAGTAATTTCTGAGTAGTAAATAGAAGGGGAAAAAAAATGAATTTTCAAAGTAATTTAAACCACATGAGAACAGTATTATGAAACTCCAATCAGAAATTTCTGCCACGTACTTGTTATTCATTAACATTTACTAAACAAAACGAAAATACATGTATGTCCTGTTACCTATCTGTTTTATGTGCATCAATATTAATAAACTTTTCTCAAAAATCTGTGGTAATGTGTTTGTATTCTTTTTTCATGATTAAAGTTCTATTTCACAAATTTTTTCAAATAAGCATGTACATGACACTAATTAAATGCCACTTATGGAAGATTGATTCAAAGGTTCTAAACAAGTAAAATAATGAGTTCTTCCAAGGTTAAAAGCAAGTTCTCAATTATGCATACCTTAAGGGCAGGTTCATCCCAGCAAGGAAAGCACCGCCTTGCATCCACAGCTTCAAACTGAGTAACTGCCATATTCTTCTTCACTCCCCCATCCACATAAGTACTGTAAACAGTGACAGAATCCAGGATTTCACCTTTCGGGATCCAAATTATGAATTTTCACCATTCAAGAGTGAGAAATATATTAAGTTTCAAGAATAAATTAATACATGAAAAATAAAACTGGCATCTACTGTTGTTGGTTTTCCCAAGATCTACAAATCAAATGAGGTCATATATATGATCTCATTATATGTCCAATATTCATCTAACAATAAAAAACCAATTATTGCTGCCAAATTAAAAAAGGGGGAAAAAGAGAGAGCAAAATATCATAATCAAAGAATGTGTGCAAGATCTATACACACACAGAGTGACAGAAAAGAATCATCAAGTTCAAAAGTACGAAAGATGAAAAATTGATGCAAGCAAGTGTTAATGTTAAAGATAATTTACTTGAGTACTAAAATTCGTCACAGAATGAAATTACCATATATAATTCAAGAAAATTACCTCTGTTCATCTCAATGATTTTACAAAGTTGTTCAGTTTCATTATTATGTATTTGATCATTCTCAAAAGTATCTAAAAATTCAAAATTTATAGTTTCTTTCTTCCTTTTCACTGATTTTCTTAGCAACCAAACAAGAAAAAGCTTGAATAAAACTAACCAAATAATTCCAAATCACTTACCAAGTAAACTTTTCCATAAATTTAGAAACAAAGTCACTCTGAAAGATAGAAAATTTAAATAAATAAAAAAAGATTTACCATTTATAGAGACCCTTCAAGTGTGGATTAAGTGCCCCAGAAAACTCAATCCCCAAAACCCCATCACCAACACTAAGCACTTCATCAAACCCCAGCACCAGTATCTCATCTTCACCATTCAAAACAACAACATCACAAGGCTTATATGTCTGCAAAAATCAACAAAAACATCATTTTAAAAAAACCCATTAAAAGTTAAAGAACAATAAAACCAATGGTTTAAAAGAGAGTGTTAATTACTTGGTGATTGGAGTTGGTGAACCAGACTTGATGTACATCAAGTTCGAGAACATTTAGGACGAGGAACTTAGTGTGTTCGATGATGTTAAGGTTGACCTGTACGGTACCAGAAAAAGTGCATGCTGTGAGATCAAGTTTGAGATAAAGATCATAACTTGTTGGGATTGCAAATTTTGGTAGCCTTGTTTGTCCTTTGAATTGCTCTATGCTTTGTTTTGTTTTTGTCTCCATTTCTCTCTATGTTTCTCAGTCTCTGTGAATTTCGTGTCAGTTTTGTGAAGTGCATGGATTACAGAGGCTTTACTATGTATATCTTTGCTAATACTAAGGCTTTTCTATATTTAGACACATGGACGTGGGGCCAATATATATATATATATATATTAACTAAGCAATCTTGAGCTTCCTTAAAAAAAAAAAAAAAAAAAAACTTTGCAACCTTGCACTATAAATTTATACTTTGTACTCTTAACAATATTATTAAATTTTTTTTTCTTCTAAAAAAAAATATTATTGATTCTCTTATAAGCGTAATGTTATTGTCACAAATTTTTCTGCGACAATTTTACAAGTGGTTGAGATAGCAAATTCCTTGCACCTGAACCTATCACCTACATCACTTTTTTTTTTTTTTACTTACCAATAACCACTCACTACATTAGTAATTTGTAAAAAAAAATTGTAAGTATAACATTTTCCTCCTTTTAAAGACTATAAAAAATTTATAAATCTAAACAAAAAAAATTAGCCCCACAAAAAAAATCATCAATAGTAAAGTTAAAATTTTTTTTAAGCCGAATCCATTTATTTTACAAAAAACAAACAACTCAACCCTTTAAATTTTTTAAACAAAATAATTTTGTTCATACGAAGCAGATGCATGTAACAAAAAAAAAAAAGACCTCAACTATTAAGTAGTAAAGTTAAAGGTGAAACCGCTGCACACAACCAGCAATAAACCCACTTTTTTTTTTTTTTAGAGAAACCAATAAACCCACTTTTAAATCCAAGTCCTAGCTTATTTAAGTCAACTTGCGGAGAAAGAGTGACAATTACACTTTGGCCAACACATGCTCCCATGCATTGAGTGTAATGAAAATAACAGGTGCTTTACAATTTTTTTTTTTTTTTGGTAAAAGGAGAAATACATTAAAATTAGAAATTAACAACAGTCTCAGGGCAGTACCTGTTTAAGTACAAACCAGAACAATCAAAATCTAACAAAGATTGCAAGCCCTCATAGGGACTATCATACCAAATAAAACTGGAAGATTGCTGAGCTCCCATCCTAGCTAGCATATTAGCACTCCTATTAGCTTCTCTATAACAATGATCAAAATGAATCTGAGGAACTCGGGAAGCCAGCTGCCTGCAGTCATCCACAATGGAGAAAATGATTAGATTAGTATTGTTGGGGTTATTCAGGACTTCAATAATAGCTTTGATGGAAACTAGAAGCCAGCTGCCTGCTTTACAATTTTGGATTTAGCGGAAATTTCACATGCCAAGTTGAAAATAAGTAAATAATGCCAAGAGGGCCGTGGAAAATAACGACCTTATCCTTTTCAAATTGACATTTATGGCTTGAAAGGGGATGTATATACAAGAAAAGCATGAGTGAAAGAAAATGAGATTTTTTTTTTGAAAAGAAAGAAAATGAGACTTAAAAGAAAATGAAGCATCAAAATACTTAAATGCGTAAGTGAAAACATATTAACTTAAAAAAAAAATTGGTTCAGAAATTAAATCAACAATAATAAAAAGGACTATTAGTGGAGGGAAAAAAAAAGTGTTAGAAATAATAAAAAAATTAAGAAAAAAGAGACAAAATTGAAGAAATAGAAAGAGTATTGACCCTTTTATTTATTTATTTATTTTGGTGTTGTGGATTGAACTTGGAGGAATAGGTGATTGAGGTGCAAAGGGAGTTATACAAAATTTATATAAAAAATAAAATAGAAGAAGAAGGGTTGAAGGAGATGAAAGGTTGAACAAAGAAAAAGAGTAGAATTTAAAAGATTTAAAGGAGAAAATTTAAGAATGCATAAAGGATTGAAATGAAAATTTTAAGAAGATAACAATTGGAGGAGATAAAAAGTTGAACAAAGTGAAAATTAGAACAAAAGCAATAAATAATAAATAAGAAAAATAGAAGGAAAAGATGTGATAATGTAGCATAACAAGAATTTTGCAAAATTTATTACAAAACTTCCATTTTTATATAGAATATAGATTTTATTTAAGACCAAAACTAACAGTAAAAGAAAAGAAAATTTAGTATAAATGGATGTAACTTTTAAGATTCTGATCCCAAATAAATAAACCAGTTTCAATCCTTACAGAAATATTAAAGGAATACTTAGACCCCATTGTCCTTGAATTTCATTTAGCAAGTGATATTTTAGAACAACTAATCCCTTACAGCACAAACAAGAAAAAATGCTCGGGATATGTTAATATGAATCCTTGACAAGTATTCTAGGAAGCTTTCAATGTTTGGAAAGTGATAGGATCTACAACTTTTCTAAATAGAAATCAATAAATTTAGGCACTCAACATTTTCTCATTTCCACAACAGTTAACACAATTTGTGATTGGTGTGGTGAATAATAAAAATGGTATTAGTGGTAGTAGTAGACCTAAGTGAAAGTGATATTGTTCTAAATTCTAATCACAACAAGACATGTTGCTAGTTGTGATAAAAGTCATGAATAATATTGTGTACTTTATATTACTCATTAGAAATGGACACAAAGGCTTTGCAAAACTATGATAGGACATTCTTTGAGTTTATTTAAACAGAAAAACTATTATAACATTAAAAAGAAGGCCTTGAAACTTGAAATTAGAGATAAAGTTTTACTACATGTTGCACCTATGAAACGAGTAATAAGATTTGGCAAAAAAGGTAAGTTAAGCCCTAGGTTTGTAGGGGCTTTTGAGGTCTTGAAAAGGGTGGGCAAAGTTGCATATAGAATTGCCCTACTTGGCCCTGTTAGGAATTCATAATGTTTTTCATGAGTTTATGTTAAGTAAATACATTCATGACCTTTCACGTGTATTGAGTTATGAGCCTCTTCAGATTAGAGATGATTTGTCATATGAAAAAGTTCAGGTAAAGATTTTGGATCATAAAGAGCAAGTACTATGCAATAGACCAATATCTTGGGTAAAGATACTTTGGAAGGATCATTCGGTAAAAGAGGCAACTTGAGAGTGTGAGGATGGAATGCTGTCAAGACACCTAAACCTTTTTCAGATTAAGGTACGTAAAATTTCCTTGAAATTTTTTTAAGGGAGAAAGAATATAATGTCCCAGCTTAAAAAAAAAATAAAAAAAACTGCAGAGCATAAAGCTTGAATGTTGACTTCATTGTGGTGTTGTTGATATATTGGTGGAATGTAAGGTAGAGACTTAAAATAAGGACCCTCCTCCAATGGCAAGAGGAGATGTCCGTACTTTATCCACACATTATTGTCCTGGAGGAGCAAGGTAAAGGGTCAATGATGATGACGATAATTCAATACTGACCTGTTAACAAAGTAGCGAACGAAAGAAGGAACAGAGACAACAGAGCACCATTCCTTCGACACGGAATTGAATAACATCACGAAGTTAAAATCAACAACACCGACGTATCCATGTCGGTGAACAAAGTACATAAATCTTAGCTTTGTTTTAATTTAAAAAAAAAAAAAGAAACGTTTATTAATAAACTTATGAATTTGAACTTCAGTATACAATTTTACTACACAAATTGAGTTAACTACCTGAAAGCACAAGCTGCAGAGTCCAAGAACTTGAAGAGGAAGAAGAAGATACTGTTACAACGGTAACACCAAAAACGGTGTCGTCTAAACCAAAGGCTAAAAAGCGTTTCTTGTTTGAAAAGAATCGGTGCCGTTTCTCACTAGACAAAATGCTGCCGTTTTGATTAAATATAAGACAGCTGTGTTGTAAGTCTCAAGCGCTGTCGTTTTGATTAGTGTGCATAGCAAAAAGCTATTGCACTGTGCAATTAATTATGATGTGTGAGAAAGGGGTAAAAAATTAAAGTGTAAAAATGATATGGTAAAAAATTGAGGCTTAAATTATTTATTTATTTATTTAAGGGTTGAGATTAAAAGTAACTTTTACAACTTTTAATTTCAACCATTGATGTCTCATTGCATGGTAACTATTGCACTGGATCTGAATCTAGTAGATTCAACTTTTATTTTTTATTTTTTATGGAATGTATTTGTATCCACCTTAAATTTTAATTTTCTCTTAGCAATGCATTAACGGTTAGTGCATGGCGGAGAAGCATATGCCCATTTCAACGCTGCTCACATAATGACTATATGTGATTGATGACCAAAGAAGTTATTCATTTGGCTTGTTTTCAATTTTTTTTTTCTCTAGCTTCTTCTTCTTTCTTTTTTTTTTTTTTTTTTTCCTGAAACACTTTCTTCTATTCTTCTTTATTGAGTTATTGTTTTTAATATACGGAATGTCTGTATGCCTTTCATTTTGGTAAATTTTTGGGTTTGATCTTTACTTCATGATCCTAAATACTCTTTATATTAGTCTAAAATGTTTATTAGATATTGGTGCACTCGTTTCTGTGATTTTCAACTGTTTGCATTGGTTACAAAGACAATCTTTGGCTCAGCGAAGAGTGTGTCAAAAATATTTCTTTAGTGTTGAACTTGGACACAATAAATCGATGCATCATGCAACTGGTGGTTGCAAAAAGGTAGGTAAATAATGGTAAGTGGGCAAAAGCTCTGGAACCTGTTAGAAAGGTGCTCATTAATGTCAGTGCTAGAATTAGAAATTGTGTTTATAAATTATAATGTTTTGGACCTACCAAATTGCTTAATAGTTAATACCCTTATGTTTATATGAGAAACTATGAACATGTGATATAAAATTTTTATGTAATAAATTACAATGGAGAGTTAAATAATGTTTCCTTGGTCTATGTCTAGCACTACTATTTGTGCATTCTGTACGTGCCATATAGCAAAACAAATCAGACGAATTTTTCAAATATTGTTGCCAATGTACTAGGTGTTAGAAATCATTAACCAATGGTCGGGAATAATAAGAAGTTATTTTATCACTAACTATTGTTACACACGCTGAATTATATATTGTAGTACACACTTCAGCTGAAATTGTGTTTTGAAAATTTCAGTTATAATTGAGAAATGGTAAAACAGTGTTCTGAAAACAAGATTTCAACTACACGTTCCGTACACACAATGTGTAACTATAACCACTTTTACTTTACAAGTTGTTATGAATGTCTCTTTAATTTGTTATGATAACTGAGAGACTATTAGGCAATGCCTATCCTTCTTCTAGTTTCATCTCCAAATCTAAGTCCCACATTCTGCGTTTGATGTTAGGAAAAACCTCTAAGACACATTAGTTTACCAAGCTACTCCTAAAGAAATTCAATCTAAAATTAAATGATCTAAAAAGTTAAGCTAAGGAAATTTATATGAAAGTCTTATGCCTTATTCAAGGCTTGTTATTGTTGGTTACAGATAACTGTGCTCTTGTTACTGATGGAAGCATGCAGTGAAACCAAATAGAAAGAGGAAAAAACAAGTATGTTAACACTGAATCTATTGTGATTATGGAACAATGCTGAAAAAAATGTGCTTCACCTTGCTGTAGCAGCAGATGAATTTTTTTTTTTTGATAGTTTGATAAGAGGATCACTTCGATCGTGATACTTCAGTTTCCTTCAATGTTATCAAGTCCTTTTAGACTTCAAAATTATTGACAAGAAATTAACTTATGAGGCGTACGATGGATCCTATTCCTATGATGCTTTTCTTAAGGATGTTCAAGAGTACGTTTTTCTCTTTATTACTTTCTTTGAATCTTTGATCTTCTCAATATATCATTTCATTTAAAAAAATTCTGCTATTCCATAATTCTTTCGCAATATGCATGTATGTTAGAAAATGCTGTATATTTCCACCTAAACATATGTTGAAAGAGCTTGTTTTAGATCGTTGATAAAATAGATTCTGATCACGCCACTTAAATACGTTTGGTAGGCTCAAAATAAGAATTTTACAAAACTAACTAAACTCCTAGCATACTGAGCTAAAAATATGTGCAAGGAGATTGCCTAATACAAGGTTGTTTTGTTTGTTCTACAGCTACAACTTTAGTCATGGATGGTACTTAGGGAAATGTATACTTGCAAATCATTTATTTTTTTATATTTGCTACAATACCAAAAGATTCACCATCCTCAAAAATTAAAAATTTTTTTTTTTCCAATAAGGCAATAACGACAAACCCCCTAATAGTTTTTTTCTTATTTGTTAACAAAAATAACATGAGCTACCAATTGAATATTGACAGCAAATATAAACTTTACTAATCAATTTTTTTAAAAAAAATAATAAATACAAAAGATCCAGTTGACGGTAGAATTAAACATAGAGGAATCAAAATGTAATTTACCTTCTTTTTTTATTTTTTGATTTATTTTAATAAAGGCTTTATGTGTCGCACTTTTGTCAGAAGTGAATTGTTCTAAAATGCACAGGAAATTAGATTATACATAGGTAGAAACAAATTTTAATATATTTGGTTATTCTTTCATTTTGGGTGTTTTTGTTTTTCTATGAGGTTTTCACCTTCCAAATGTATTTGTTATAGAAAGTTACATGGATGTATGATGAGGTTTCCTTTTACTCTCAAGCTGTGGTCTTCGGAAATTTTTTTATATAAAAAATGAATAGGAACACGTATTTCTATTTGGACTTATAGTAGTATTTTTGTGTATTAGCTTTGGTATAAAAGAGAAATCAGTAATGGAATGAGCCATAGTTGGCATGTGAGAGATACGTCACAATGGAGAAAGTAATGTTGCTTTTAGAATTTTTAGATAACGTTAAGCCATAAAGAGAAGAGAGATTAGGCTGTCACTGGCTGTGGAATGGCTCTTTGTTTCCATCGGATACTTAACTGTTAAAAGCAATGGAGAGGTGATGGTTTTGTATAGCTAATTTTAACTATTATTTAGGTGTGTGCAGTGATAATAGCTTAAAAGTACAATATTATCTTAGTTTTGATAGGTATTATTATATCTATTTTGTATTTATTCTCATACTTACACGTAAATATAAGAGTTTGCAAGTTTTGTCTAAAATATACTCATTAAGTGTATTTTTCTCTCGTAGGAGATTTAAACTAATGAGTTAAACATACATACATGAAGTAAAGAGAATCCAAGGGTGAAGATCAATTGAGAATTGACTTTTGAAAAATTTAATGAGTCAAAGATGCGAAAACATAAAAAATAAAAAAAAAATTCATTTGAGCCAAAGATGAAAAGAATCCTGGAATGAAAATATTCTGACCAGTTTTTGTATTTTGGCCATATCTTTTTACTCTAATATCAGATTGACTTGATTCTTGCTGCTAGGGAAAGAGAACTTGAAGATATAAAACTTTATGGTTATCAAAACTTCAGAATTTGTTGTATTCAAGGCCAAAAGCAATCTAGAAGTTGACTCACTATTGAAAAACAAGAATTGACATTTCTATATTTTCCTTTTTGAGAGAATGTGTTTTAGGATTTTGAATATTATAAATATTAGAGAGGTACAAGGGCAGCCATATTTTTGGTTGCTAGGAAACCTTATTTTTCATCAATTTTTGAGAGTATTTATTTTCTTTGAAAACTTAAGAACCTAAATTAGGATTAGGGGTGAATCTCCAATGTTGTAAGTTGTCCACTATTCAATCCAAGCATGTTTTTCACGCTTTGATCAATGAAATCAATTGTAATATTTTCATAATTGTTTTGTTAAATTGATATTTAATTTTTAATTCTTTCATAAGTATATTCTTGAATTTTCTTATTGTTAGAATAGAGTTTTATAATCTCTCTAGTAAAACGTGATAATCTTGTTAAATATTACTTTTACCATAGTATTGTCTCTGGAGTATGCGATGTTCTTGAGTTTTTTGGAATAATTGTTGAATAATCAACCAAAGAGAGTTTTATTAACATTTATTTCTAAATCTTCCTATCAGATAGTTTATGCATTTATTTACCCAATTGTGTATTAAATTGGATTGGTAGTGGATACCTAACAATATTGGTAGACAAACCCTTACGCTTCTAGTAATTTTAATTATTGAATTTTACCAAACTTTCTTTTTCCTAAGTTTCAATTATATTTTTCTATATATTATTGGTACTTCTAACGTGTTCTTATTTTCCTTTTCTCAGGAACCTTAGCTATACTACAAATTCCATCACAAAATTGTACGACATAATGCAGCTTATAACTATTATTTTTTGTCCACATACTCGTATGTCATAATATAACTTAGCCAAGAAGCACTCCCTCTAATGGTGTATTCATTATTGAGTGCCACAAATCATTCAAATTTAGAAGGAAATCTCCAAATAGTCTTGAAAGACTCCATATCAAGAGTTCTAACGAATTCCCTTATATCCTCTGGCCTTCAAACTTGTAGATTGGCACAAAGGTAGGAGGTATGGTCTCTTGAGCTGCTATATTCTCATCTAATGCTGCCACAATATCTTCAATATTTCTTGTGGATAACATAATCAATATATATATATAAAAGCAGAGACCTTATTGTGTGAGGGTCTAAGCTTTTGCCAAGTGGCACCTTCTATGAAATTTCTCTACAATCATCCAACTCTCTCATTAATTGACTAAGTTTACATCACAACTCTCTCTCTTCTTCATGTCTTTTAGTATACCAAATGTTTCAGTTTTTTTTTTAATAAAAAGGGATTCTAATAATTAATGAGATCGAGATAGATAATCTTCTAACATTTCTGTTGCCTAAATTACACAAATCCATATCTTTTATTTACTATAATCATTATTATTTTATTTTATTCTATGGGAATCCTTATTATTTTATAGTTATGAATTTACATACAAACATCTCATAAACAAAGTCTCCCTCACCTATTAGTCTTTTTTTTTTAGTATGGCAGGTTTTTACGTTAGTTATATAAAAAGTTTCTGCCTTTATGATTGTGTAGATGCATTAATCATAGCTTGCCTCCAAAATGACGTTTTGGTTTTCAACTTTTTGTTTTCACATTATGTACATTATCAATACTCTGCTATAATGATTAATGTAGGATTTTCTAAATCTTTGACTCCCCAACCTCTCTCTCACACTTTGCCTTCCCCTCTCAACTTTGACCATATGCCTCCATTCTCTTTCTTTCTCTCTTAAAAAAACTTTCTTTCTCTTAAAAAAAAAAACATTTAATAGTTAAATTTCCTAAACTACTGCTACTCTCAAATTTTGTTTTCATACTCACAATTTTTTAAAACACCAAGCCAATGGAAGAAACCTATTGCTCTTGTGATCTTTTGTTGTAGTCAGTGACTATCCATGGCACATTAAGTGGCCTTGACATGTATGAGTTCAAGCTATCTTTTGTTATTTTCAAAATTTCATTTCTTCATTTATAATCGGTAGGGTTAAGATCGTGAGATTCTTTGTTTTCCTATTTTTTGTTATAGGTTGCGTTATTGTGTATATCGATTTCCAAAAGATGCTTGAAGTCTAGAACTGAGAAGTCAATAATTGTTTATTTAGTGTAAAAGTCACATATTCATTGTCATTTCAAGATTGTCTAATCTTAGCATATGACTTGAGTAGACTGATCTTTTCAAAATAAACAAAAGCTAAACATGTTGTAAATCATAAATTGGATTATAGGGATCAAGCGGTAATCATCTAGGGTGGAGGTGTTTTTTTTTTTTTTTGGATACAAAATAGAAATTTTACTCTAGCCAAGTCTAAGTATATATGTGTGTGAAGCTCTCTCTTGGAGACTTGAACCCTGACCCTTACTCCCCAAACCTCTACAAGCACTTATACTTGTGGAGTGATCATCACACCAAGGATGTGCAGTGGTAGGATGGAAGGGATTTAGTCAAAGGCAATTGAATTTGCAGAGGAAAAACAACGCGACTATTCAATCCACATTCTTTAGACTCCAAAGCTCATTTCTTGAGAAAGTTTCTTGATATTTCATTAAAGAAATACATATTGACTTTTTTCCAACAATAAATTGAGTTTTGGGTTAATGGTTTTTTTTTTTTTTTTGAGTTTTGGTTTAATGATGAATGTATAATGATCTATGTGTTGTGTGTGCTTTCTTTTCTATGAATTTCAATAATGTATGAATCGAGGATTTTAGCATTTGGTTTATTAAGGTTTTTTTCATCTTTATTTCATTATTTTGTTTAGCTTTTGTTACTTTTTATAATGAACTCTTACTAACAAAATTCTATGACAATTATGGTATAATATGTGTACAACATTCTCTAAACTTATCTTACATAAAATATTACAATATTATCCGTGCATCGCACGGGCAACTTACTAGTTGAATAAAAAAACAAACCATAGAAAAACAAGCCATAAGATGCAGGGAGTGAAGGAAAAAAATAAAGATTGATTGCAGCGGAAAGAATAAGTAATTGAGGCAATGAGTGAAAAAAAATGCACTTACAATTTTCAGAAATGACAGCTCTCTCTAACTCAAATGATACAAATACATTGCAATTGCCATTTCATCTAGACACCCTTTAGCAACTCACAACACCATATGTAGAGAATAAGAACTTTAATGTGGCACCAC
Organism: Castanea sativa; assembly: GCF_040712315.1. Taxonomy (NCBI): domain Eukaryota; kingdom Viridiplantae; phylum Streptophyta; class Magnoliopsida; order Fagales; family Fagaceae; genus Castanea; species Castanea sativa. Next base: position 8,292,154 of record NC_134017.1, read on the forward strand.
TGAGAAAAGGCCCATAAACCCTTATCCAAAGATTCGAACTTATAGATGGCCTTCTATACTTCATTCCACACAACACTCAACTGCCTTCCGTTTCACACAATACTCAATTTCCTTCCCTCCAGTACAGTGTTGTTAAGATGTTTAAATTGCTTCCCTTGCTGGCCATGCAAATATTAATATTGAAAGAAAGTTGTTTTACACTTTACAAGAAAAAAGATTCTAGATATATACCAGTCCGAGTATTTTATGTTTCAAATACCTTCCCTATTTGGTGGAGAAAGTTTTTTTTTGGTTCAAATACTCTCTTTAGTGACTAAAGTCCAAGTCTTTCTAAGAAAAGGTTATTTAGAAGACCTAGTCTAGCAAAACATTATTTAGGAGAACTAGTAATTCAGAGTTTGTTTCAATTACTCTCCTTTGTTATTAAGAAGTCCTAGTTTTACCACACTCCTTAATCCAAAGGAAGCCTAAACACATAATTAATCAATTAAAGTAACAACATAAGTGCAATTGGAATTCACAGGAAATTACATGCAATCTGATTTCTGCTGCCCTAACTAATGTAAACTATCGACAAATGTTCACTAAAAATAACAAAAAATTCAACATAATCAATTTTAATGCATTTTACTTTTCTCATCTGAGCATCGCAAAATGAAAAATCATATTTTCATAATGTAATTGCCCAATTTGAAAAAGAAACATAGGACATGCATTCTAAGTTGAAAAAGGTTTCTCTATAGTCAATAAAATTCACAGACTTTGTGTCAATCACTCTCCTTTGTCATTAATAAGTCGTAGTTTTACCATACTCCTTACACATAATTAATCAACTAATTAACATAAGTGCAATTGGGCATGCAATCTAATTTCTGTTGCCCTGCCTGACTAAAGTAAACTATTAACAAATGTTCACTAAAATTAACAATAAATTCAACATTATCAGTTTTAACGGATTTACTTTTCTCATCTAAGCATTGCAAAAGGAAAAAAATATTTTCATTCCAGTAATTACCCAATTTGAAAAAGAAATGTATTCCAATTTTCAGGCCAAATAGAGTTTAGTAAAGAACACACACACACAAATATATATATATTCCGCATGCAACATCACCTCAAACATTACCATGCCCTAGAGTCAAGATCTTTTAGTTCTTATAACCCCTGCACACCTTGATGTGATGGTGGAGTGTGGGGGGCAAAGACCGGGGTTCAATTCTTCCTGTATAAAAAAAATTATTAATTTATTTATTTTTACTTATATAAAAAAAAGATCTTTTAGTTCTTATTATAAAAAAAAAGTCAGATCTTCCATTTCCAACACCATATCCGTGACACAACAAAAGGTGCATACATTTCTTACCAAATACACCAATCAAGAAGAAATATTATTACCAAGAAGATATATTAAGAACATAAAAACCTTTAACAATGGTAAAATCTGTGAAATTTCACCAAACACACGTGGAAATTTAAAATTTGATCCATATTGTTTTACCTTTTCCCAAGTCCCCCTATTACAATATATGATGTGCACCTTAAGAGTGAAAATAGAACAAACCATACAACTTAACTACCAAAAATAAAAGAAAATTTCTCATGCTAAAAACCAAAAAAAAAAAAAACCAAATTCATTTGAGGTGACTGGTGATTATTCCTTATGTTTCTTTTCACTCAAAAGGAAAGGGTGAGAAATTTTGGCTTGTGTCACATTATTTTTGCATACATTTTGTTACAAGTTTTACCACAATTCTAACGTAATAGACAGTGAATGGTTGCCTACCATTTTCATATCGGCACCACTTTTTTTCCACACTCACACTCATAGTAAGCCACATTAAAGTTATGGTAAAATTTATAGCACAAAAGTTGTGTTTCTTGTTCATTAAAATGGGATTTGGATTGCACCATGCAATTACCAATTGGTTGTGAAATTTAAAAATTAATAAGGTAAAAAAAATCCTTTTACTTTTTTACTATTGTTTAACTTTTAACTTTTTAACTTTTTTACCATTTTAACCTTTTCATTTCACAACAAATGGTAATTGCACATCAATTATGTATCATTTTCTTGTGTATGTTTGTTTTCTTCTCAAAAAGGGGAGGCAATGTCAAATCAATGGATAGTTGACATTTAAGAAAAACAGCCACAATTGAATCAAAACCATTTTCTAACAAGCAATGCTACAACAAAAAAAAAAAAATTATAATATTTTTCATAGCAATTGAGTTCGCAATTTTTTACTAATTTTCATATAGGCCCACAACTGCATCACTTTTTCATCTATTAATAATAACTTGCACCTAGGCAAATGTAATTTTTTTGGCAAATTCTGCGTTTTTCCCTTATTAAAGTTGCTTATTACTGAATATTGTATTTTGTTTGCAATATGCGCAAAAGGTTGCAAGGTGTTCGAGGTCAATTACCAGTGTGGACAAAGCAAGCTTAAAGGGCCCACACATATGTTCCTAAAAAAATGGCCAACAAAGGAATATTGCCAATGATGCTAGCTCACAATGAGGCATGAGGTTCCCATAGACGTGGAAATACAGGCTAGTTCTCATGGATGAGCATGCTAGGTTCACACTTGTTTCCCAATGGATGACCTATAAAAGCCCAATGGATGACCCATTGGTGAAAGAAAAGCCCATAGGCAAGGGGGAGAGAGTAAGAATTGGTCAAAGCCCAATCACCCGTGAAAGGGAGATTATTGAGTATATATGTGTGAGTGAAGTCCCAAATTGAATAATAATATAAAAAAGTGAGCAATTAATATGACATAATTGTATCCAAATAAAAAAGTGAGCAATTAATATGACATAATTGTATCCAAACTCACGAGCTTAAGTTTTTTGAGTTAAAAGTGTTAATATATATTATATTAATTTACTACACAATTGGTGGCTTCCGTGATGTTATATTAAAGTTGGAATTGCAAATTTGCAAATGAATGATAAGCTTCGATTAGGTTGAACTTGCATGACTAAATAGCTAATCTTTTTTTATTTTTTTAATAATTTTTTTTTAATTTTTTGGGAGAATTTCAACCAATGACATCCGATCTTGATAATAGCTCTTTATCGTCAGACAAAGACAAGAATTAAACCCCAGATCTTTTTTTTTTTTGAGAATATGGTTACACATCACATTCTTTAAACCTCTTTTACTTACACTCATTTTCTAATGTGGGATTAATCCACCTTTTTTTTTTTTTTGTTTTGAGAATACTATGTATTTTTTAACACACACACACATGGGGAGAGTGATACGACCCCCTCCACGGCCGCGTATAGATCCAATTTTCGCTCAAGAGGCTATGGTTAGATCTAAGGGTTTTCAGAAATAAAACAGTACATAAAAGGAAATTTATGGTTATACTTTGAGGACCCTTTGGAGGTGCAAAAACAGTTGGCTTTGGTTCCATTGAAGTGTTTAGACCCTTTGGAGGTGTCATCAGCTCAGTTTGAATGGGATGAAGTACTTGTGGAGGACTGGGTTTCGGACACATATTCGGAGGTTGCTGAGTTGCCAAACGAAGGGGGTTTGTCACCTATAGCGGTGGAACCGCGGGCCTATTCTCTACCATTGGGCATGGAAGGAAAGGAAATTGTGGGTCTGGAGAGTCCAGTAAAGAAGGATTCTTACTCTAACTGGTTTCAAAGTAAATTCAATGGGTTTGATAATTTCCTGGGTGTATCATTAAAAGGGTTGGAAATTTAAGCAACAAATTTCTTGCTAGCTGTTGAAGCTGAATTGCAACGTAGGGCTGCTTTGGAGATTAAAGCACGTGACTTGAAGAGTTCAGGAGTGAGAGGTATCAGAGAGCTGAAAGGTCTATTCAGTTCAATTAATTATGGTTCTACTTCTTCTAGGCGGAATGGTACTAGTAGGGTGTGGGCATTATCTGTTTCTAAATGAAGTTGAAGATAATTTCTTGGAATGTTAGAGGATTGAATGGGGTTGAGAAGAGGCTTCAGATTCGTAATTTATTGCGATCATGGAGGGCTGATATAGTTTGTCTGCAGGAGACCAAACTTGAGTGGATCACTAGAGGAATTGTTCGAAGTATATGGGGTTGCCCATATGTTGATTGGCTTTACAGGTTCGAAGGTGCTTCGGGGGTATTGTTTTGATGTGGGATCGAAGGGTGGTGAAAAAAGTAGAGGAAGCAGTGGGGCATTTTTCTGTTTCGTGTAAATTTAAAAATGTTGGGGATCAATTTGAGTGGGCGTTTACAGGTGTCTATGGGCCTAATTTAAACAAGAAGCGGAGGAAAATGTGGGAGGAGTTGGCAGGGCTGATTAGTTGGTGGGATGTGCCATGGTGTTTAGGAGGCGACTTCAATATAATCCGCTTCCCTTCGGAAAGATTAGAGTGAAAATTTGTACTCGGGCTATGTATGAGTTTTCAGATTTTATCTCTCTCCATGAGTTGATGGATATAGCTATGGATGGGGGCCTTTATACTTGGTCCAATACTTCCTCCGCTTCTAGAATAGACCGATTTCTTTTCTCTCCGCTTTTGGCAGATCACTTCACTTTGTTCTCCCAAAAAAGGCTTTCAAGAGTACTTTCAGATCATTTTCCAATTTTGTTGGAGGGGGGAAGTCATCGGAGAGGTAAAACCCTTTTTCGTTTTGAGAATATGTGGTTGAAGTTGGAGAATTTTGTTGACAAAGTGAAGGTTTGGTGGGCATCTTACTTGTTCCAAGGCAATCCAAGTTTTATTTTAGCTAAGAAGTTGGCAGCTTTGAAATTGGATCTAAAAAAGTGGAACGAAGAGGAGTTTGGTAATGTCACTATTAAGAAACAGCATCTATGGAACAAATTAAATGATCTGGATGTTAGAGAAGAGATTCAGCCTTTAACAGCTGAGGAAAAGTTAGAACAAAATAATCTCCGTACGGATATTGAAAAGCTCACTCTCTTAGAAGAGATTAGTTGGAGGCAGAAGTCTAGGATGTTGCAATTGAGGGAGGGGGATGCAAATACCAAATTTTTCCATAGAATGGCTAATTCACATAGAAGAAATAATGGCATTGAGAGCCTTATGGTAGATGGAAATTTGTCTTCCGATCAAGGCATGATTGCTAATTGTATTACTCAATTCTATAAGAATCTATACTCTGAGGAGCAAGTTGATAGACCATTTCCAGAAGTATTGATATTTCCAAGGATATCCAGTGATAATGCAGATTGGTTAGATAGACCCTTTGATGAGGCAGAAATTTTTGAGGTCATAAAGAATTTTAATGGTGACAAATCGCCTGGTCCAGATGGGTTTCCTATGGCTTTCTTCCAAGCTTGTTGGGGAATTCTCAAACTGATCTTGTATTTGTTTTTAATCATTTTTATGTTAAAGGTCAGTTTGAGAAGAGTTTGAATGCAACATTCATCACTCTCATCCCTAAAAAAAAATGCAGCAATTGAAGTTAAGGATTTTCGCCCCATTAGTCTTGTTGGGGGGGTTTATAAAATCATTGCTAAGGTCTTAGCCAATAGGCTCCGCACAGTCATGGAAGATATAATTTCAGCATCACAAAATGCTTTTGTGAGAAACAGGCAGATTCTTGACCCTGTACTTATTGCTAATGAGAGCCTTGACAGTAGATTGAAATCTGATTTGCCAGGACTACTTTGCAAATTAGACGTTGAGAAGGCCTTTGATCATGTAAACTGGAGGTTTCTTATGCAGCTGTTAGAAAAGGGTGGTTTCTCTGCTAAATGGCGTCAGTGGATTTTCTTTTGTATATCTACAGTTCATTTCTCTATTCTGATAAATGGCTCTCCTTGTGGGTTTTTTGAGAGTTCCAGGGAGTTACGACAAGGAGACCCATTATCCCCTTTGTTATTTGTATTGGTTATGGAAGCCCTTGGGAGGATGTTGGAAAAGGCTGCTCATGATGGTCACATGTCGGGCTTTAGTGTGGGTTGTGTAGAGGGAAGATCATTGGTGGTGTCTCACCTTCTCTTTGCGGACGATACTTTGATTTTTTGTGGTGCTGATTTGGACCAGATTCTGTTTCTCCGTATGATCCTCATTTGGTTTGAGGTGGTTTCTGGCCTAAAGATAAATTTAGGCAAGTCAGAATTGGTTCCTGTTGGTATGGTGCATAATTTGGACTTATTGTTGACTGTTCTTGGCTGTAAACAAGGTACTCTTCCAATGAAGTATTTGGGTCTTCCTTTAGGAGCTAAATGCAAGGATAAGGCAATCTGGAACCCAATTCTGGAAAAGATAGAACGAAGATTAGCAGGATGAAAACGTCTGTACTTATCAAAGGGAGGTAGAGTCACTTTAATTAAAAACACTCTATCTAATTTACCTACTTATTTCCTATCTCTATTCCCTATTCTTGTTACTGTGGCTAACCGAATTGAGAAACTACAAAGAAATTTCTTATGGGGTGGCATTGGAGATGAACCAAAATTCCATTTAGTTAAATGGGCTACTGTATGCAGTCTCATTGCTTCAGGGGGCCTTGGGATAAGGAAGATAAGACTTTTTAATGAAGCTTTGCTTGGAAAGTGGCTATGGAGATTCGGGATGGAGAGGACTGCCTTTTGGAGGCAAGTGATAGAGGTAAAATATGGCTGTGAAGGGGGTGGCTGGTGTACTAGGCCTGTTAATGGTCCATATGGTGTGGGTTTGTGGAAAAATATTCGTCAGGGATGGCCTTCTTTTTCTCGCCACATTCTATATGATGTTGGGGATGGGTCAAGAGTGAAATTCTGGCAAGACCATTGGTGTGGTGAGACTTCCCTTGCAGTCAGTTATCCGGAATTGTATAGATTTTGCAGAGACAAGGAGGCTAGTGTGGCTGAGCTTATGAAGCTTGATAATGGAGTTCTCTTTTGGGATGTAAGTTTCTTTAGGGGTGTGCATGCTCGGGAATCAGAGGCATTGGCTGGTTTTATGGATACCATTTATGGTGCTTCGGTGAAAGGATTTGGTGAGGATAAGATGTGTTGGAAACTTGATAGAAAGAAGGGTTTTATGGTTAAGGATTATTACAGTCTCTTAGTGGGCTCCAATGATTGTTGCTTTCCTTGGAAGAGTATTTGGAAACAGAAAATTCCTTCTAGTGTTTCTTTCTTTGTTTTGAATTTCTTTGCTTTGGGGAAGTGCTTAACGATTGACAATTTACGTAAAAGGAAGATTTGGATATTGGATTGGTGTTACATGTGCAAGTGCAATGGTGAATCGGTTGATCATCTTTTTCTCCATTGTCCGGTTGCAATGGATATGTGGGCAATGGTGTTTGGATTGTTTGGAGTTAGCTGGGTGATGCCGCAATCTGTAGTGGGGCTATTAGCATGTTGGCAAGGCAAATTTGGTTGTCATCGAAATGGGTATATATGGATGACTGTTCCGCATTGCTTATTGTGGTGTCTTTGGAGAGAGAGAAATAGCAGGTGCTTTGAAGATAAGGAGAGATCAATTTCAGACTTGAAGCTATTTTTCTTTAGAACCCTTAGAGATTGGTTGACTGCTCTGCAGAACCAATCAACTTTATTTTTTCTTGATTTCTTAGATTCTTGTAATTTTTGTTCTTGACTGTTTAACCCTTGTACACTCCCTGTGTACTAGGGTGTTTCATTTTTGATATCAATAAACATCTTACTTATCAAAAAAAAAGAATAACCGAAACCTCCTTAACAAGCAAAACTTGATTTTTACTAAAATATTCTCATACCTCTTTATTAATCATAATAGGCCTTATATAGGCTTACAACTGAACATAAAAACAAACCCAACACTTAAACGATTGAAACAATTCCTACAACCTAGCCTACTAATTTGATAAGGATAAAGGCAATTGTTATCCCAATAAATAACAAATACTTGAAATATTATATAACAATCAATAGCTAAGATAAAGATAAACTCCTAAGCAAATTCAAAAGCAAGAACCAAATCTGATATGGCAATTGGAACGTAACACAATCTAATATTGCAGCTGGTACGTAATAGAGAGGGGAGAAGATTATTCAACTATCAAAGATTTTATAAATTGAGCTAATTGAACCCACTTTATAGCTAATCTTTGCCTCAACGGAGTGTGTCAAAAATGTTTTCAGTGTTGAACTTGGACACGATGCATCATGCAAATGGTTATTGGTGAATAATGGTAAGCGGGCACAAGTGCTGGAACCTGTGAAAGGTGCTCATTAATGTCAGAGATAGAATTAGAAATTGTGATTATAATGCTTTGGGCCTACCAAATTACTTAATACCCTTATCTTATGTTTATATGAGAAATTTATGAATATGTGATATAAAATTTTTATATAATAAATTAGGATAGAGGAGTTAAATAATGTTTCCATTGTGTCTATTGTCTAGCACTACTATTTGTGCATAGCAAGACAAATCAAAATTTTCAAATATTGTTGCCAATGTGCTAATGTTGGAGTTCATATAGTAAGCAATGGTTGGGAATGATAAGATATTATCTAATAGCTAATTATTCTAGCTAAAATTGTGTTTTGAAAATTTTAGTTATAATTATAACTGACTGTGTCCTGTACACACAATGTGTAATTCCACTTTTACATTATAAGTTTTCATGGATGTCGCTATAATTTTTTAGGATAATTGAGAGTTTATTAGGCAATGCCTATCCTTCTTCTAGTTTCATCTCTAAATCTGCACCCAACATTTAGTGATTAATGTTAGAAGAAACTCAAATACACACAAGTGTACCAAGCTACTCCTAAAGAAATTCAATCTAAAAATAAAATGATCTAAAAACTTAAGCTAAAGATAATCATATGGAAGTCTTAAGCCTTATACAAGGCTGGTTACAGAGGCCTGTGCTCTCATTACTCGTGGAAGCATGCAGTGAAACCTAATAGAAAGAGTAAAAACAAGTGTGCTAACACTTAATCTAATTTGATTATGAAACAATGCTGAAAAAAATGTGCTTTATGTTGCTGTAGCAGCAGACGAAAAGAATTTGGTTTTGATAGTTTGATAGGAGGTGATGCATCTTCAATTTCCTTCAATGTTATCAAGCCCTTTTAGGCTTCAAAGTTATTGATTTGAAATTGACTTATGAGGCGTACGATCGATTTTATTCTTGTGATGCTTTTCTTATGGATGTTCAAGAGGTTTGCTCCAAAATTTCTTTTTTTAATTTTAAAAATTTCTGCTATTCCATTTTTCTTTCCTAATATGCATATATGTCAGAAAATGCTATTTCCAGTGTACCTACACGTATGTTGGAAGAGCTTTTTTTAAATCCTAGATAAAATAGATTTTGAACATGCCACCTAAATATGTTTTAATTTGTAAACTCAAAATAAGAATTTTCTTTTTTGACAGAGAAACTCAAAATAAGAATTAATACCAATTTTTTGGTAATTCTAGACTAACCCAAGGTTAGTTTGTGTGTTCTACAACTACATGTGTCTAACATTAATGCTTAAAGGAATGTATGCTTGCAAATTATTTATTCTTTCCAACTAGTCGGACTACCATCCAAGTTGACTTGTCAACAAGGATAGGATGCATGCCATGTATCCTTCGCTGAAACCTTGGTCTCTCCAGTATACCATAGCGCCACTATCAAGACCTATGCTTCAATGACCCACCCAATCGACCTATGCCGACATGGGGGAATGCATGCCACACTATCTGGCCTATGCCAAATCTTTCCATGAAAAGCCGGTACTCATACCTCTACCAGTGGAGTTCAGTATGCATTAGAGACGAGATCCAACTTTTTATCCTTTTACTAAGTTCATAGCTTTTCGAAACTTTACTTCTCTTGAAAATTGTTTAGTTTCTACTTTTCATAATTATCATTTCTTTAAAATTCTTTACTTTCAAAAGAGGATTTAGAACATCTTGCATATCCACATGACTTTCCTTTCAAACCTCATTACATAGCATTTGTATAACTTGACATAAAATATGCATAATTCCTTTGAAATATAAGCATAAGCATATTTATCTAAAGCATTATTATAAAACACTTCTTATGAAAACATGGGCTGCTAGAACCTCATGGCACATTCCCTTACCTTAAGGCAGATATCTTGAAATCTCAAAACTTGCAATGGAGTCCTCTACTAGTCCTGACCTGTCCCTAGTTCAAATGATAGAAATTTCATTACTTAGCATGCATTCTAACTCATAAAGGTTACTCTTTTCACAACTTAGTCATCAACTCTCATACATTTCCATTACTTCTTATTTTTTATCTTAACTAGGTTCCTAGGAAACCCTGTAATTACCCCAAAGGCAACCAAATAAGAAGGCATACAATTACATATCAAACATCAAACATACAAATTATCAGCTCAATCCTCTTACCATAACTTTGGGAATAAATCCCCAAAGTTGGGTGTATCACTTACTGTATACTGCCTATTCCAGCAGTAAACACTTCACTTACTAAATTTAAATAAGGTATCAAATTACATCCGATTTTCATGCCAATTTACAGAGTTACTCCTTTAGATGTCTAGCACTTGCCCTAGCAATTTCAGAGCCAAAGACTAAAGCCATGATTTAATAACAATCATACAATCCATCATACTCAAATCTGCCCTGACAGAAATTCAGTCAAATTAGAAATTACACCATTATTTCTATACTCATCCAATTCCCGTAACACCAATTCCATTACAACCATATGTGTATTAGCTTTCATAGGAAATATCCCTAGCATCCAAATTCACAGTATACTATTTGTTACATAATTTATCATGATTGAACAAAGAATCTGTCACAGTGGCAGTTTTAACATCTTTAACCATTTATATCAAAATGAAATACAACAAAAATCCCAGCAGTAACATCAATTTGTACTTACCCTACCTTTTTCTTACTTTCTTAATCATATACAATCATCAATTAGTAAAAACGCTAACCTACCTTCAACAAATCACCAACAAAGTTTCTAAGCTTCTTAAAACACTATCTATATATAGACTTACAAGAAGAATCGAAGGGAATGCTCTTCCTTGCTGCTGGACACGTGGGTGTGAGGGGGAGAGGAGAGTTGAGAGCTTCTAGAGTTTTCTAGTTGCTTTGAGAAAGTAGAAAGAATAAATGACATGGAGCTTTTCCCTTCGATGTGGGGACCCTTTGGTTGGAAACAAAGGGACTCAAGAGAGCTTCTAGAGTTTTCTAGCTCTTTCTATATCTGTTGCGAGACAGATAGAAATCAAAGTGGCGTTTGTTCTTTGAATGGCCGGCTGGTATTTATTTTTTATTTTTTTTTGGAGGGTTAGGTGATCTTTATAAGTCAATGTGTAGGGAGTTACTAAAATGTCCTCACCTCAAGTACTTAATTAAAACATGAACTATTGTTTATCTATAACTTAAACATGATTTTTTTTTTTTTTAAGAAAAGGGTAAGACACTTTTATTAAATAAAATCAGTTTGGAATACATCTTTCAAATTAGAAGGTAGTTCTACCCAAACATCACAATTGGCAGATGAAATTACTCTTCTGGTGAGGGCGTGAGTTAACTTATTCCCTCCTCGTTGCACATGTTGAAATTGACACTACTGAAGCCTACGACCTTGCCTGCATGTCTCCTTAACCACATTCTTATATATTGTTTTACAACAATCAAAAGCATTCAAGGTTGTAACAACCTAGATTTTCGAACATAGCAACATATCAAGCATCGCATCTAATTAATATATATAGCATAGGTATTACATTATTGCAACTTATATACCATACCATTAATTAAGAATTTTATCTTGTAACTTGACTTTTAAATTTACTTACTTAGAATTAAATAGTTAATAAGCATATATTACTAATGCTAAATTAATATAACCTTACGTTACTAATTACTAGGGCTAATTACTAGGGCTAATTACCTTAACTTAAGGTATTAGCTGGCGTAGGGCATCACAAATATAATGAAAAAAAAATCCACTTTTTAGGATCACGAAAATGTTTTACAGAAGAGTAAGATTTAGGCACATTACTTGTGTGCTGTTCTTAGATTTTCCTTTTAAGATTCTGTCATGTGAATTTTTTCTCATAAAATGAAAGTGTATTTTTTTAGTTAAGTGGTTACATGACTGAAACTTAAAAGAAAAACTGAAGGAACAACATCTAAGATATTGTATCTAAATTTTGTCATTTACTAAATATTACATACTGAATAAATCACCCCAAATAAACTTCATTACACAAAAACTCTTGCAATGCTAACCCCTCTCTTTCTCTCTCCAAAAACCGATTGTAGCCATAGTTGACTGGCAATGGACAGATAGTTGCTTTTTCCCCAATTGACTTTTTGGCTCAAATCAATTTTTAGCATAAATACCAAATTTGGTGGAAACTGTCTTTTACTCTCATGTTAAGGTTGAATTGTACTGTACCAGAAAAAGTGCATGATGTGAGATCAACTTTGAGATAAAGATCATAATTCATAAGAAATTGCAAAGTCAGAAATTTTTTCCAACGGCCAAGCTAAACTGCTGAACATTACTAAAGAGAAGCTTACAAAGCCAATTATACCAGAGATCAAAAAGAAAAAGTATTTGAAGCATGGACGGCATTCATGAAGGAAATATCCCGTAATGTCCCATTTTTCATATACTTCGAAAGGTATTTTGGCCAGCACAAGCAGTTTTGTGTCCTCACCAGAGCCTGGACCATAGAAGGACCCAATGCAACCAAAGAAATTGTAAGGTCTAGTCATCCACCCCTAGAAGCCATAACCTTCAACCATCGTAGGACTGAGATAATAGCCTCTCCCTTCAAGGCCACCATGGATAGACATCAGCCTGTTGACAAAGTTATTGAGCAAAACAACTATACCAACCAGTGTCTAAATGTCATAGGAAAACAGCTTGACAGAATAGAAGATAGGATCGAAAACAAAGTTATCCTCCAACCAGGAAGCTCTAGTAAGCCGATCCAAACCTTAGAAAAACCCTTAGTCAAGTTACCCACAACCAGACACACCAAATTGGGCCCTTAGTTATCCTAAGGATAAGACAAATTTTTAGAGATAAAGGGGTCTTAAGCTAGAAGAACTAGTTAAGAAGGAACCAAGCCACCCCTTCATCAATGAATGTTCTAGATATCCAATCACCAATAGCTTCTAGCCAAACCTCACTAATGAGATGGAACAATTAGAAAACCAGTTTCAGGATTTAGATGTAAAACGGCTTTACCATCCCGATCCTACCAGCTCACCCAAGGATTGGTATCCTAGATCTTCACCCCCTGACCTCCGGTATGAGGAAAGAAATGTTAGCAACCAATTCTCTGTATCATCTGGTAGACTCTATGAATGGAACATAGATGGTTTATCAGAACAGGAAATCCTAAACAAAATCCAGCATATGACTATGGTAGCCAACAACTACCTGGACGAAGGTCGTCCCCATAAAGAAGTCATTGAGATGATGGCATTAGGTTTTACAGGCAAACTCCAGCAATGGTGGAACAATTGCCTTACTGAAGTGTCTAAAGAAGATATCAAGTACGCCATCCAGAAAGATGAGGAAGGAAACCCCATCATCAATGAAATAGAACAAGGAATTCCTGATGGAGTCAATACCCTGATTTATACAATCATGAAACACTTCATAGGAAAACCCAGCAATATCACAGCTAGGATTTATGAGCAGCTGAGTAACCTTAGATGTAAAACCCTAGGAGATTACAAGTGGTATGAAGACGTCTTTACCACTAGGGTCATGCACAGAAGAGATTGTAATTCTCCATTTTGGAAGGAGAAATTCATCAATGGCTTACCAACCCTCTTCAGTCAAAAGGTTAAAGAAACCCTTTGCAGCCCCTTAGGTGTCATAGATTATGATAACCTAACTTATGGAGACATCTCTAGCACTATTAGAAGTGAAGGGATGAAGATGTGCAGAGATCTCAAAATCCAAAGCCATATCAACAAGAATAAAGCCAAGTACGAAATAGGACATTTCTGTACTCAGTATGGCTTACCCTCTGTCAAACCTTCCAAGAGGAAACCCAAGCACAAAGGAAAGGAATCCTTTGAGAAATCCTATAGGAAGAATGCAACCAAGTATTATAGAAAACAGAAGTACAAGACTGATGATTTCTATAAGAAAGGAAAATCCAAGGAACCCATTCCACAAGCATCAGGCAGATGCTACAACTGTGGAAAGAAAGGTAATTTCAAGAATGAGTGTAGAGCTAAAGCCAAATCCCTTATCAATGCCCTCATTAATGACCAACCCAGAAAAGATGAGATCTTCAAGTTACTAGAACTTGACCGCTCCGATTAGCCGAGTCTTTTAGCAAGGTTAGTGACAAAGTGAGCTTAGGCAAATATACAGTCATCCTCCGATTCCTCTAGTGCCAGTACCTCTAGTGGCCCGGATGAACCCACGCCATGCAAAGATGGTTGTTGCAGGAACAAAACCATCAATGTGTTGAACAGACAAGAAGAGCTCCTTTTAGACCTCATAGAGGCTATAGAAGACCCTATTATCAAAGCCCAGAGGCTTACCCTTTTCCATCAGACCTTAGTTAGGGAAACCAGCAAGCCTGCCCTTAAAATCCAGCAACCTAAGGTAGACTTAGAGCAAATTTACAAAATGTGTTTACCCAAATTCAAGAAGGAAGTTACATTCAACGACCTTCAGAAAGAAATTAAGGAAACCAAATCAGAAGTCAAAATCCTAAAGCAAGATTTAACCATCCTTAGGGTCGATTATGATCTCCTTAATCGTAGAATCCAACTCTTGGAAAATACTTCTCACCAAAGCAATGAGGAAAGTCCCTCAGATGAAGAAGTTGATCAAACAGTTAACCCTACAGCTGATTTTATCAAAGAACCTAGCAAAGAATTGTTCGTAGACACCATCAGTAGGATTAACTTCCATAAATGGCATTCCAAAGTCAGGATTGTCATCAGCAAAGATTTTGAATTTGAGGTCATAGCTTTAATTGATTCAGGTGCTGATCTTAACTGCATTCAAGAAGATATCATTCCCTCCAAATACTTTAAAAGGTCTAAGGAGAGATTAACTTCCGCAAGTGGCGGGAGAATGCAAATTGATTTCAATATCCCACAAGCTGAGGTTTGCCAAGGTGGCATATCCTTTATGACAAAATTTGTCCTTGTCAAGAACATGACAGATAAAGTCATCCTAGGAAACCCTTTCTTGTGTTTATTATATCCTTTCATCACAGATACTGAAGGAATCACAGCCCATCCTTTTGGTCAGTCTGTCAAGTTCGAATTTATGAGAAGCCCTGAACCTTGGGAGGTTTGCTCCCTCCAGAAAGCTTCTATATCAAAAACTCTCAGCGCTATCAACATCCTTCCGTCTCATAATCAAGCCCAGCAACTTGATTCAACCAAAACAATTGATCATCCTTTTGACTCCAATCAATTGTCATCATGCATTCATCATAAAAATATTGGCATCCCTGCATCCATCAATTTTAAAAGAAAAAGGGTTTTTAGCAATTATTTGAAAATCTCAAATGGTCCAAAACTTTCTTCGCAGGACAAAGAGAGAGCAATACTTAATACCACTAGTAAGTGGGAGATGACTTCTTCAGCTGAGAAGAAGGGCAAGGGGAAAGCACCCGCAAGGGACTATCCTCAAGACAAAAGACTACCAATGCGGATTAGCCTTTTGTAAAGCATGAAGGCGCATCCTCTACAAGCCATGTAGGAGCAACATCCCTTCAGAATTTGTCCCTCCAACGGTGACATATTCCAATGGTGATATGGCTATTGTTTTACAGAAGTTTTATCCAGGGCTTTACAAGCTCAATAATGGAACATACACGTACCTACCCTACTCCATTAAATGTCTCCTTGATAACCTTCACTTTGCCTACACCAAATAACCAAGACCTATTCCTAAAAACCCTCGCAGCACTAGAAATCCATCTAGTAAACCTTGAAGCAAGAAATGAAATCTTAACTAGTCAACTCTCTCCGGCAAAGAGGATGTCCATTCAATAGACAAAATGACTATCAGCGAGCACCGATTATGCTAAACTCGTCTTAAGACTAGAGCAACTCTAAGAAGTGCCGTTGCCAACTTGCCATCGCATTTACAAACTCGTATTCCGAGAAGCAAGGCCATGAACGAAAGTCGAATCTCTCCTGGTATGAGCATTTCAAAATGCTAGTTACAACTACTATTCCTAATCCAGCATGATTCGGATGATATGGATAACATTCTAGTACAAGCCGCATGGGAAGAATACTTTGGAAGCAGTGGTATATGAAAATAAGCATCCCTTCCCGTGACTTTTGGTCAATTATGAAGACGGGCCGATGAAGAAGAAAGAGATCCGGATTGGCTCTCCCAGATGTTTGAATCCGGTTTTATTAGACTTATCAAACTCACAAGTCATGACCAAATTAGCCAGCTTCCTGAGATCATCCAAAATGCCGTTAGGCAAGTCAACAGCCCCTTTGTTTCTATCAGATGTTGGAGTACTCTACCAGAATGGGACAAAAACAATTGGATGGAAGTTCATCCCTCAAAGCACCTTGTCCTCATTAATGGTTTCTCTTATCAGGGCCCATGGTATGAAGGAGACACATATATCTCATACAAATACCCTAATGCTCTAGCAACGCTGGAGGAATTACTTCAACAACCAAATCATCGATGTCAGCCAAGAGCTTTGGAAGGACTACCATTTTATAAGCTCCACAGACAGGATCTATGTTTTTGGGAGAAGACCATATGACTCCGCCATTAGAAATTTGAAGAAACTTGGTCCTGATAGTCCCGCAGAATTTCTTACAGGGAAAAAGCCCGTCCATGAACCACTCTACCGTGGACTCTGCAACACTTATGCCGTATATCACGAGCACGATTGTGATAACGATTCCCCATGGGATCCTTATGATGGATATCCATCGATGCTCCCCGATATCGACTTAAAACATCCTCGACAAAGCAACTCAGATAAAAATCCCAAATTAAGCATTATTCAAAATCAAGCACTCAGCATCGATATGAACAAGCATTCGCATCATGAACAAGCATTCGCACCCACAGATTCTCCGACAAAGTTACTATTTCAACAAAGGTCCGAATCCAGAAAAGCAAGGGGACAAAGCACTGTAGCATGAACAGTGAAAGTTTTACTGTTCACAGACACAATCATCAAGAGATACTGTTGCTTTCGGTGGAATTAACTTTCACCTCAGTAAAAGCAATTTACCCTCCGGATTTTCAGCAATCATCCAGCAGCATCCAAGGCCTCCTCCAGCCTATTTAAGGGAGCCATTCCTCCATTCTGAGGCAGGTCCAATTTTAGGAGAAACTTCAGCAACTCCAAAATTTCCTCCTCTTCTAGCCAAGAGTTTAATTTTCAGTTGTAATCCAGTGACTCAGTCAATGTAATCAAATAGCCTCAACCGGCTTTCATTTTGTATTTTATATCTTCCGCACACAGCCTGTATTGTCCTACATTCTTTCAAGGTACTAGAAGAGCATCGGCATTAGTATGTGTAAAATCTTGCAAAATAGAAAAAGTAACTAATTTTATACATTTTGAGCAAAAAAACACCCACATCAGTGGGTATAAAATTGTGCATAAATGCACAAGAGCTACAATAATCGTGCAAATATGCATGGTAATTGTAACTCTTGCATTTAACATTTTAATAATTTCTAATTCGCTCCTTTTTTTTTTCTCTCTTCACCATCTGCAAAAGTAACACATCGTGTTCTTTCTTCCTCTAATGCACACACTCCCATAGACACAAAATCAAAAATCAACTACAAAAATAAAAAATCAACCTAAAAAATTAACGACAAAATCAACCACTGGAACAAAATCGTTGGATCGGTGATCGTGGATTGGAGAGGCGATTTGGATTGGTGATGTGGATTGGTGATCGGTAATTATTGGATCGGTGATCAGTGATGTGGGTTTTGATGGTTGATCGGTAATTGTTGGATCGGTGATTGGTAATGTGGGTTTTGATGGTTGATCGGTAATCGTTGGAGAGGCGTTCATCATTGTCGCCATTGCTGTCGCTGCATGTGGGTCGGTGCTTTTGGGTTTTGATGATTGTGGTGCTTGTGGTGGAGTGTTGACGGAGATCGGTGGATTGGAGAGGCGTTCTAGGTTTTGATGGTGATGTTGATTTGACCGTGAGAGAAAGAATAAGAAAGAAGAGGAAGAAAAAGAAAGAGGAAACGACAGAGAGAGATAAGGAAAAAGAAAGAAGAAGAAAGAAGAGGAAGAATAGGAAAAAGAAACGGAAGATAAAATAATATTAAAAAAAGAATATAAAAATATTATTTATATAAAATATAGTGTATAATAGATGGATTGATGTAGGTGTTTTGTAAAAATGGGTGTGTAAAATAGAAGAAATAGTTTTTTTTTTTTGGGTGCAAAATAGATGATAAGTTTGCATCCACTGATGTGGATGCTCTAAGAGTTCTTTTGTTTGCGCATCTTTGTAGCCTGAACACACATTTTTTTAATCAATTTTTTTAAAGGTTTTTGAAACTGCTTAAATAAGTGGGTTCTAAAATCATTTATAACTGACCATGGCTTTTCCATTCAATTACTAACTATGAAAACCTGAATATTGAATTTTCCCAAACTAATTACATAGCCAATTTTTTCATTAAAAAACTTGTAAAATACAATTTATGTGCAATTAAATATAACAAACAACTTAAGTGTAAATTAGTTTTTTTTTAAAAAAAAAATCTTTAACGCTTCAATCAAAATAATTATACAGTACTATAAATATATGATAGACAAACATAAAAGAATTAGTTTGGGTACTATAAATATATGATAGACGAACATAAAAGAACTAGTTTGGGTGGCACGTGCAAGGCATGTGTTGTCCTTTAAGTAAGAAATTTAAGATAAAGCTTTTATTTGAAGAAGTATGAAACCATATATATACTAAAAAATGTAATGTTTTTCATATTAGAATTTTGATTGCATACAAGCATAGCATAACTATTTAACATTTGAATATCTTACTATGATAGTTTCTTAGAACCTATTTCCAAAAGGCAATATCTATTCACTTAAAACTTATAATAATAATGAATATCATCTTCCAACAATAAGCAATTGACTTTTGCAAAGAAATTGTCACAATATTTTAATTTTCACAATGTATGATACTGTGGGGTCATGGATTTTGGGATTTGGCCGAGAGCATGTGGTTTTGGCCGAGAAGCATGGGTCGTTCGAGTCCGAGGAGTACTATCTCCTCGGACTAAAGTTAAACGCAAATCTAGTATAGATCCTAATGATTATAAATGACCTTTCAGGAAGTTCTAATAATAGTAACGAGCACCATAAATGTACAAGAGGGATAAGGGCTCAAAAATATCTAAGGGGAAGCTGCTACCACCGCATTAATGAGGAAGTGACCTCTGAACAGTATTATGGCAGCCTTACAGCCACCCCAGAAGACTTTTAGAGGGGGCTGATGGGACAAGTATCAGCATAAACCATCAACTGTCCACATGTAGTCCACATGTAGGGTAAGGATGAAGGGAGAGATGTAATATAAATAAGGGTAGAGATCCCAGAGAGAGGGGGGATGAAAAAAGGAGAAGAGAAAGCACTATAGCAATCTCAACAACTCCTGTAATCATGGTCATCCAATATACGCTAGAACAGAGCTCCTCGGACTGTGCCGAGAACCAACTTTCTCGCACAACCCGGGTTCAATTCTTGTTGGCTCATCATCCAAAACCATATTAACTGTTATCCAAGTACTAAAACCTAGCTCTTTGACCCACTCTCTACAAATTTATTGTACTGGGTTCACTGGGCCAAGATCCCTTACATTTCGAGCTTGGTTTGAAAATTGTGTCCCCACAGATACCATATGCAATTGAAGTTCTACATCAAATATTAGCAACCATTCACAACGAAGATTTTTATTCATACTTCATTGTTTATCATCTTACATTTTATGCGTCTAGCAATGTTGTTTTAGCTTATTTAGTTTTTAATAAACACCATTTTAAGCAAGGAAATAATTATATAAAAAAACAAGTTAACAAAAGGCTTATGTGTCATAGAATTATATAAAATTATAAGTTTAGAAGATTAAAACCTACTGAATCAGTGTTCTCTAATAAGCAAATAAAACACCTTAAATTACCACTCAATCTTTCCAAGCATGATTACCACATAAAACTTAAAATACATGAATCAAATTTTTTAGATTTTAAAATTTAGTTGGGGTAGTTTAGAAATTGCAGAATAAGAATCCTAAGATTCTATTAGGGTTTAACTAAGAGAGTAATAGTAAGGGGTGTTCGTTCATTTCCAAAATATAAATTGTGAACTAACTCAAATATAAAGCTTGGGGGGGGGGGGGGGTGGATTTTTAAATAGTTAAAACATAAAAGGGGTTTTTTTTTTTATAGTAAAACTATGTCGATGTGAAAAACAAAAACAAAAACAAAAATTGTGTTTCAAACAATGAATTTTGACTCACCATTTTTAAATTGACTAAATTAAAAAAATTTAGGATCATAACAAAATGTTAGAACACTTTTACAAATGGAGCTAGGAACAACGGTAGATACCTTGATGCATTTGGGGCTCTAAGGTGAAAATTGAAATTGAGGCCTTATATATATACACACACACACACACACACATATGACTTTAAAGAAATAAATATTACTTAAACTCTATTATCTTGTTTTGGATACAAAATTACTACTGATTGATATGAACCACATATATATATATATATATATATATATATATATATATATATATATATATGTTAAAAGTCAATAAACACAAAAATTTGATAAAACTTTTCATACCTGCTGATGTGACAGATTGATAATGTAAGTAAAAGAGTGATGTTAATGGAGAATCTAGATGAGAACTAGTAAAAATTTGTCAACTCAAATATTGTGAAAAATATTGTAAATTTTTCTGTGTATTGTTTTTTTTTAAAGTGCTACATTCACAATATTTTTCACAACAAATCTTAAATATTAAGTTGTTAATGATTCTAATTTAAACATTTCACTAAAATTATTTTTTTGTTATCAATAACAGCTTTTAACAATTTTCTACTTAAAATTTGTCATAAAAGTATTTTGAAAGTTGTTGTAAGCGTAATTTTTTTTTTCTTGTTTTTCCTTTGATAGTAAAAATATTAATTTATTTGTTGGCAATTTAGTTAATACTATTACTATAATAAAATAAATAATTCTATTATTTAAAATTTGAGTAATTTAAAATTTTTTTTTAGACGGGTCCTTAGACATAAAATGCTGTCGGCACGCTATTTGTAACTATTTCGCTATTTTGATTGCCAACGTCGACCCAGCGGTACATACTATGCAAAAAGATGGACCCACAAACGCAAAAATCACCGAAATTCAAAATAATAATAATAATAATATCCTAGAGTCTGGGAACACACCCAGATATGACCTGTTGCAATATCCATATTTATTTTAAGGAAAAATCTTGTGCCATAAGAAATGATACATAAAAAAAAGTTATAACTCCGTGAGTGATGGTCGGTGAAGAGATAGTCCTATTATCATCCTTCTACTATCGCCAAATGGCGAGTTATCGCCATATGGCAGAGTTGTAGCTTTTTCTGTGCCGTTGTTTTGCGGCACCAGAAGGACCCTTATTTTAATACTTCGTGGCGGTTTCCTTTTGTTTTCCTTTCGCACCCTGTTCGCGCGCGTTTCTTAAAAAAAAAAAAAAAAAAAAAAAACTTTCTTATATAAGAGAATCCGTCTTCCATTTTCCGAAACGAAAAACTACACTTGATATCACATCAAAAAAAGAAAAGAAAGAGCACACTTGATATATAGTTGATACATAAAAAAAATGGCCGAAGGCAAGATCCCACCACAAGCCACCAATGGCAGTCGCAGCCACTCGTCGCTTCCCAGACTGAAGGCTGGTCTTTTTATATCTCTGTTCGTCATCGCCATGATAATACCTTCATTCATCTCTCTCACCTCACAGATATTTACACCACTTGTTGAAGTCATGAAAACCAATCACGGCCTCAGGCTCGTGCTGCTTCTTGTTTTCGTCACCGTCTGTGTTTTCCTCACCAGCAACATCAACAGAAATGAAAACGCAAGCTCCTATGATAATAATGATGAACATGAATGGATTTCAAGCATCTTCAGTTCCTACCCAGATAATGATGATGATCTGCTTTATCACTACTACCAACAAAGAGAAGATCAGGTTCATGAAGAGAGAAGAGAGAGTAACTTCCAGCCCAAGACTCCTACTTCTTTGCCACCGTTAAGGCCACCAGTGTTTAATTGTGCGAAAGAGAATAAGGAGCATATACAGAAGAGTGTCAATACTATTCTAAACCCTCGAAAGCCATCATCTACTGCAGCCCAGAAACCTCCGTCGCCAGATGAGGAAGTGATGAGATCCAATAGAGTTGATCAGCATGGGAGCTCAGGGACTACTTCACCATCACCACAAACTGGTGCCCGCCGGAAACCTCTGTCGCCACTTAAAAGAAGCGGTTGGAGTAGTAGTGAGGATGAGAAAGCGAGCTCAAGTAGTAACTCACCATCGTTTAGTCCATTTCTACAACCACCACCACCACCCCCTTTCGAAATTCGGCCACAGAAGCATACACTCTATGCTAGGATATGGAGCGATAATAGTTCAAGCTGTGATTCACCACACCCAATGAGTAGTAGCCCTGATATTAATGTCAAGTCTGAACACTTCATTAGAAAAGTTAAAGCTGATCTTGAGGAACAAGGGAGAGGGAGGTCTAATCTAGCTGGGCCGAGAAGTTCGAAAACCAGGCGCAAGAAAGAGGAGCATGTCTAGAATAAGGAGTAGTGGGGATATTTTTTAAACTCTTTTGTTTTCTTTTTGACCTTTAGCTGTTTTCTGTGTTCTTCTGTATGTGAGAGAGAGCAGTCTTGGTTGGCATGTTACAGAAAATAATGCATTGTCTACCACTGAATGTATGAGTCTTAACTTTATCACATTATGGTTTTGGAATAAACGGCAAGGCTATCATTTCTTGTGTGCTATTTGTTTCACTACAACTTGTGGAGATTGCTCCCACCTTATATCCTCAACCCACCCCGCTTTGAGTCGGATTTGCTCAATGCTTTACTTCAAATTCATAGTAAAAGAAGGATGCATACGGCTGGCAAAAAAATACTTCAATCTAATCGGTCCTTTTAATTGCATTGCTTTTCATTGCTGCAAAAATGCCAGATGACAAAATTTAATGGGTGCAATATCACTAATATATAGTGTGGAAGCAAGAAATTACCCTTACTAAACGACTTGCCTATAATCACAATTAATTTTTATTATAGGTTTAATACAAACCGTGACGAGAGATTTGAACAAGGAATAGATAATTCTCAGTTTTATAAAATTGTGTCAAAAACTTTACTCATATGATTATATCTCTTACATTCCTCACCCAGTGTTTCGTTCCTCTCTATTTTTGCCTTTTATCTTTCTCTTTCACTGTCTAGAAGAATTCCCCCTTCGTTTATCTGTCTTCTTTCTTTTTATACCCTTCCTCTTTCTTCTCCTTTATCCTTATCCTTTGCTTATTTCTCTTCATTTTCTTCTCTAGCATGCGCCATAGTAGGTGCTGTCTTGGTATAGTTGGGCAACCTTCTGTCCCATTAGACTCTTATTTTATTGAGGTTATGATGAACAAAGACTTTTGGGGCCTTTTGTGTTATTTTGATAAGTTATTTGTTGCACTAAATGCAATTGTGTCAAGTGGGTTGCTGTGAACTCATCAGGAAGATCCTGAAGGACATCCTCAAACATTTTGTGCATGCCCTAGTAAGATGTCTTTGACAGCTCAGAACACGGATTGGCACGGGCAGTGTGATCAATAGGCTTTTACCTTGAGCGACTCTAGTGGTTTACTCATGCTCAGATTCGGGGTGATGGGTCCTATTAGGTCGAATTCCAAGGTTTGAGTTCTTGAGGGTGTTTATGATGACTTCTTGTTTTACCTTTGATCTGTATTTTGGGGTATGAGTCTTTGTTGTGGGGTACTATATCTCAGAGCAATATGTTTTGAGCCTATTCTAACCTATGGCCCAGTGCTTACTTGAATTTTATGTGCCACTTCCCTACAAATGGTATTGCCACATATCATAATCCGCCATGCTATGACTGCTTTATATTTAGTGAACAGATTGATGATCTTATATAAATGTGTTCAAATTCAGAGACATTGGTTTGGCAGTAATTAAGTAATCAATTTCATCATTCTATTGAGCACTAATGTCAAAACTCAACAGCTTCACTTGTCATGATTAAATGAAAGCTATCAAAAATCAAAGGACTGAATAAAACCAATTTCAAGAGATACTAGTTTCTCGAATATAAAACTGCCTTCGTTGAATTTCATCATACTAATGCAACCAAACTTGTCAAGGTCATTTCATAAGTACTTAAGGAACATGCCCTTGAGTAGTGCAATTTTCACAAAAAATAATATGAATTTTCTCGCTATGTTGAAATTTCCCACAGAATTGAAGTTATTACTTATTGCAATACAATTTATTCAAAAGATTAACAGCAAATTTGGTCCATCGATACTAATTAAAGAGTTCACAATTGTTCAGAAATAATCAACTCAATTCGTTTTGAAAAAAATACTGAAAAATGACATTTTCTCATTATTTTGACTATAACTTTTTATTCACAAAGAAATTTTAGTGATGTTTATTTAATTAGATATTAGACATCTTGGCTTCAATACATATATTGTGCATGATTTAAACTTAAATTGAGTGAGTTGTGATTATTTGATGTTGGAACAAAAGGGCAGTTGAAATTAAGGGTTTTGGGAAGCATACATACACATTCTTGAAACTTGTGTATGCAAACCTATTTCTAGGCCTTCAGAACTTGGGTTTTGGGCCCCAAAACATTATTCTTTGATGGGGCCGGCCCCTAGACCCTTTGTAATGTCCAAAGACCTCTAAAAAGCTCTTAAAATCCTCGTTTTAACGTATAAATACTCAACTTATGTCTCTAATCCAAACCCTAGCTAGAAAGAGTTATTTTTGTGCCACCATCTTTTCTAAAACCCTAATCATCTTTTCTAAAACACTCACACAACATCTAAGCACGTTTTTTATAGATTCAAAACCAATTATTCTAAGCTAGAAACTAGTTTTCCTTTCGTTTTCTAAAGCCTTTTCAATTTTAATCTTGTTCTTGAGTTGTAATTTACTAAGTTCTATTGTATTATTTATTTTCTCTTGTAATCTCAACCTAATCTTAGAATTGTAGGTACTGAAGGGTTGGTTAAACAATCTTAAATCTAAGGTTTTGAAGCAAGGTGAGTCTCATTTCCATGATTTCTCACTTTGCTACATAGGATTCACATGATTCTTTGTTTGATGTTATCTTAAGTGTTCTTATCATATTTGATTGATATTATGATCTTTTTATCTATGTTAATCTGACCTTGGGTTTATTTTAATAAGGTCTTACGGTTTTTATGTTTTTATTTTAGTTTCTATGTAAGTTTAATATGTTTATTATTTTAAGTTTAATATCTTTGGTTTGTTTATGGTTATTTATTTATGTTGATGATTGGTTTTATTTTCCTTATGTAAGTTTAGTGTTTAAGGTTTCTAACATCTTCTGGACTTCAATGTTAATATCTTGGTTTGATTAAACTTACAAAATGTGATTTTTACATATTTTGTGTTGATGATGCATATGCAACTCGTGTATGCGCACACCTGTTTTTGAACATGCGTATGCATGGTTAAGTATGCATACACATCCTGAACCCAAATTTGGGCAATATTTAATGGTTTTTATTTAATTAATCATTTTTCATGTGTTCTTTGATTCGATTTGACTCTGTTTAGGTTAATTATTTATGCTTAATTGTCTTCCATATTTGTCTTAGTCTTTTTTCCATGTTAGGTTTATTTTGTAGTATTTCCTTATGTGTGTGATTTAATTGTCAACTTTCTATGTTTAATATTATTTGTTTGATTTGTTTAATTTGTTTCCTTATGAGTTGTGATGTGATATTTAACAAGTTGTGTGTGTCTTTTTTAATTAAATGCATGATGTATGTTTAGGTTAAGAATTAGGGTTCTCTAAATAAATTCTTTAATTAAATATGGTCTAATAACACATAATAAAGTTGGCTCACAAGTTGGACGGTTTTGGATGCTTAGTACCTTCCCAAGCCGTACCATACCTAAGTTTTAATACGGCTTGAAAAGGTGCTAAGCACTCAAAGTTCGAACCCATAATCTAGTATATTGACCTATGCATGTAAGAAACTGGCCCAAAAGGCTCAATTTGGCTCTAGACTTAAACCAGGTGGGGACACCCAAATCCTCTATCTCTAATCCATTTGGCTAAGGCATACTTTCTAAAGGGGGATGAACTACGCAATATGAGTCAGGCGCGAAACAATGCGCTAGCTCATAGTACCATTGCTATCCAACAAGGATGTGCTTACCAGAGTGAGAATGGCGGTAATGAAATGGTGGAATAGAATCGCACTATAAAGATAAAGATCGAGAACCACTTTCCTGCATTTATCACCAAAAAAAAAAAACTTCCAAAATTTGTACAATTTTGAGAAGAAGTATTCGTCATTGACAGATGACATTCATAGCTAATAGTTATACTTCCTAACTCCAAATCATAATACTCTCCAAATATGTCCATATATGAACATACTCCAAATAATTTTCTTATTACCAATAAGATAGTAATAGTCAAAATTAAAACTCATAATAAAGATGTTGAGCATGAAATGCATACCTTCAACCATCTCCATGCTACCTCATGGCTTTCAGAGCTTATTCCGGAAAGCATGAAAATAATATCTTGATTTTGAACCTATAAGGACATTGAGAAGATGCAACGTTTAGATTGGCAAGGAAGATGAGGCTGTTCAAAACCATAATTTGATATGCACAAGCAAATACCTCATCTGACAACATAAAATTTGGGAACTCACGAACTATATTTGGGTCTGGACAACATGCAATACAACCTGGATAAAGATCAAAGGAATGGCATTAAATCTAAGTAGCTTTCACCCACAAAAGAGGCAGGATATATATTAGTTCAAATATTGCTAATTCTTACATAATAAACGCGGTTCCTTCTCTTGCACTATATCTGCTTCTCTATAGAGCTTCAGTATGGACTCAAACCCATTCCTATTTACAGTGCTAGTGTTAACTGCATTACAGCAATATTTTGCAGCTCATATAGCACATCTGTATATCAACCTTGAGAAGGCCCCTATGAATGAGGAAGTGATTCAGATATACAGTTAAGTGTCAGCCGACGGTAGGAGAATTTCTATCATTCAGTAATATCTGAAAGAGTTAGATAACTTCTTTGTGAGCTTTATCATGACCAAAAGTAGCCAAATCCAGAAAGACTTCTCCTCTCAATAGTGTACTTTAATGACTCTCTCCAGAATTGATTCATACCAAATTTATCTGTCGCTGTAATTAATCACTATGGCTTTCCTAAGGTGAGCTGCAAGATAAATAACCCTGTAGAAATCACTATGCTCAATATTAACTTAGACCCATAAATGTTCATCGCAGTTCTCCTCATTTTTAGTGTTAACTGTGCTTGAAATTTGGTGGGGAGAATGTACCAGTTCAGATACATACAGTTTTCGAGGATTTGATTTAAAAAGGAATGTCTTGCATTTGTAGTATGATGAACCAATGGATGAGGTTATTGGAATAATACATAGTCCGTATACATATAAATGAGTTAACTGGAACTGCAACTGCAGATTCTAGATGAAATTTGTGGCTCATGTTTGCTTATCTATCAATAACAAGACACAATGCAGATATAGATTCTCAAATCATACCACACACTGGAACAAGAGTTTCTACAGAGGAAAAAACCAAGGTGTTACATGGCATAAGTATCATGACGACTAAGTCACACCCCGAGCAACATGAAATTTTTTAGCCCACCAACCAATCAAAGACAATGACAGCATTTATTAACATTGAATGTGATCATAAAGAACAGAAGTTACAAACCGATGACATTAAACAAGAAATTTCAAAAAGTAATCACATGTAAAGTTCACAGGAAATCTAGATGAATTATAGTAATAACATTTACATAGAAGTTTTACCAAGAAAATATGGAGTCATTGTTTGGTGCTACATATAAAAACAACCGACTCTAGAAGCTAAGAACATGAACTATCTCACCTGGAACATGTCAGCTCCAAGATAACCCTGCAACATTCGAATAACAGTAGATCCCTTTTTGTAGCTGATGGCATCAAATATTTCTGTAATTGAATGAGCATGGTGTTCCTCCACCTGAAAATATGCCAAACAGCTTGTGAAGGACATAGTTGAATTACATGTTGAAGTTATGCCTTATATAGCAAATTGCCTAAAAATTTTCTCTCATTTAAAGTCATAATTGGGACTTAATTAAGCTATACTAATAATTAATGGTGCTGCAATCTTTGAAGTCAGCTTATAAAAAATTTCCCTTACCTCCCTCCTACTGGGTAGAACTCCACACAAACAGATGACAGATTCACACGTCTGTGCACAAACACCCAGACACATTAACTGTGTCAATATATTTACTTTGATGATGTTCATTGCAGTGCTTGAAAATTCAGTACAAAAGGCCATTTGAGGAAGCAGTTTGTTTTCATAGCTATTTCTCATCATTGATTTTATCACTGCATGCACTAACAAGCTACATAATATAACATGCATAAGTGATGTGTTGCCACTTAACAGAAAATGCTAGCACAAGCTTTCTCTTACTTCACTAGAATGTGATTCCAGTGTATCCATACTTAGGCCACCAGCTGTTGTCAAAGAAATTAAGTCCATATTTTCCACTAAGGAAACGTGCTGTCAGTGACCATATAGCTTACCTGGAAATTTAAGAACAATAGAGATACCAAAATCAGAAAATTGAATGCAGGAGCTGTTAGGCCTCAGTATATTCCTAAAGTTTTGGGAGCAAAAAAAGAAGCAGCAGCTAACAGGGTAATTAGATGTGTAACTTACAATCTGCTTCTTATTAACTGGAGAAAGCAAACCATCATAAAGTAGCTCATTTTCACAACTGTGATCGTACCATAACCCTCCATAGCCTCACCAGAAAGTTCAGGGACAGCAACTATATCCAGTTTTGGAAGTGGGTAAAGAGTTAAGTACCTAAATGATTTCATAAGCAGGGATTACTAGCATTATCACTACAGAGAACTTGAAACCGTCTTCAACCAACGAAGAAAAAACAGTTTACTAACTTTTGATTACTTGTCACCTACACTATACACTGGTTCAGTTTTGGGGTAGGTGGATCTCCGTGGATAATGGACGGCAGGGTATCCAAAGCAGTCTTTGTATTATTATAAAGCTTATTGAACAAAAGACCCAATGACGGAAAAAGAGCCAAGTGTTTCAGGTATTTGCTATGGGTGCAATCATATAGTTCAGTTACCAATCGATTGAAAGAAAAGATGGGAAGAAAAAAAAGAAATACATTCTGTTCTTTGGAAGGTCAAAAAAGAAAGTATTGAAAAGTTCACCTACCTTTAAACGCTAGTTTTTTATTTAAGTAATGACAAGATTGAAGAGCATAATATTCAAAATCTCAACATGAAGAAGAAAAAAAAAGGGCAATTACCGAGAAGCAATCAAAGCAAACTTGCCATTATCACTCTTTCCAACAGGAAACTATACACAAACCTTGATCCCTGCATGCATGATGCAATAATCATTATACACCCCAAAAAAAAGGGTAATTGAATGAGCCTTTGCCATATATGCATACTATCAGCTGTTGATTCTTCAATATGATCAAATAAGTAAACAGTCTTAATATTTTGATTAATCATTTCATCAGTAATTGAAATCTTAGACAATGCTGTCAACTCTGATGGCACGACTATTCTGATCTTGATAGTGGTCTTTAAAGAATGTATTAGTAAGTCCTGCGCAGTAAATAAAGGGGAAAAAAAATTAAGTTTCAAAGAAATTTATGCCACATAAGAAGTTAAGAACAGTATAATATGTAATTCTAATCAGATATTTGTGGCCACTTACACTTGTTTTTCATTAACATTGGCTAGAGAAACGAAACTAGTATATATCCCGTTGCCCATTTGTTTCATTTATATCAATTTTAATAAATTTCTCACAAAAATTTGTGATAATGTCTTTTATAATCTGTTTACATGATTATAACTTCTATCTTACCTGTTGTTTCATATAAGCATGTAAAAGTCACTACTATTAGAAAAAGGGGAGGGTTCAAGTAATTGTTGTAAATTGATTCAAGGCTCTAAATAAGTGAAAAAGTGGGTTATTTCAAGGGTGAAGGGAAACTCTGAATTATGCATACCTTAAGAGGAGGCTCATCCCAAAAAGGAAAGCACAGCTTCAAACTGAGTAACTGCCATATTCTTCTTCTTTCATCCATTTACACAAGTACTGTAAACAGGGACAAACTAGGATTTCATCTTTAGTTGGGCTTTCCCATAATCTACAAATCAAATAGAAGTCATTTAGTTATCTCATTATATGTACAATATCCTTTAAACTAAAAAACCAATTAGTGTTGCCAAGTCAAAAACAAAAAAAAAGGCTCATAATCATAGACTAAACTATTGTAGCTAAGAATGGGTGTAAGATTTAAAAAAAAGAAAAAGAAATGAATCATCAATAATAATAGTACCATAGATGAAATACTGATTCAAGCAAGTGTTAAAGTTTAAATTAATTTACTAGAGCACTAAAATTCATCCCAGAATGTAAATCAGATAAATAGATTGCAAATACTCAATGTAAATTAACACCATGCGAATCACAAGATGGAATATTAAAGGGAAATGCAGTACCTTCATCCAAGTCAGTATCTTTGATTCTCAAAGGGGAAGTGTTTATTTTTCTTAACTTGATCTCTAACAATCCCACAAATCTTGGCAACAATAATGACAGACCAAATATTGAATCATAGTTGACCATGTATCATCTATATATATATATAAAGACACACACACAAACACGTTCTCTCACTTTCTCTTAAAAAATGTGAGAGAAGATTCTTTCTTATTTTCTCTTAACTGATACCAGAGCAAGAGTTTTTGCTGAAGAAAATACCTAGATAGGTGTTACCTGGCAATAGCATACTACGCACTGAGTCAAACCTCAATCCACTCTAAATTTTTGAGCCCATGTGGTATGAACATATATATATATATATTTTTTTTAGCCCAATTGAAGACAGTAATGTAATTGTTAACATAGAATATGATCAGAAATGAGCATAAATTACATGACAGCCTTAACAATAATAAAGTGCCAATATGCCAATGGTTATGAAATTTCATAGAAGGTTGTACTATGAAAATGCAGAATCAATATTTGACGCTCCATATAAAAATAGCCTAACTCTTTTAAGTCAAGAACATGAACACCTGAGCTACAATATCTATATCTATATATATATATATATATATAGATTGCTTGTCCCGTATACCTTATAAGTTGTCATAGATGTCTCTTTAATTTGTTAAGATAACTGAGAGTTTATTAGGCAATGCCTATCTTTCTTCTAGTTTCATCTCTAAATCTGCACCAAACATTTAGTGTTTAATGTCAGAACAAACTCAAATACACATAAGTTTACCAAGCTACTCCTAAAGAAATTCAATCTAAAATAAAAATGATCTAAAAACTTAAGCTAAAACATTAGAACCTGTTTGGCATTAGCTTTAGTTTTTAACTTTTAGCTTTTAGTTTTTATGTCTAGCTTTTTAAAATCTTCTTTTTTTTTTTTTTTTTTGTATTTTCTCACTTTTTCAAAATTTTCAAGATAAAAGTATATTTTAGCACATTTATAGCCAAAAGTTTTCAGCAAAATGCTAGATGAGCTGTATATGGAAGTTTTAAGCCTTATTGAAGGCTGGTTACAGAGGACTGTGCTCTCGTTACTGGTGGAAGCATGCAGTGAAACCTAATAGGAAGAGGAAAAACAAGTGTGTTAACACTGATTCTAATGTGATTATGACACCATGCTGAAAAAATGTGCTTTACCTTACTGTAGCAGCAGATGAAAAAAAATTGGTTTTGATAGTTTGATAGGAGGATCACGTAGTGATACCTCTTCAATTTCCTTCAATGTTATCAAGCCCTTTTAGGCTTCAAAATTATTGATTTGAAATTGACTTATGAGGCGTACGATCGATTTTATTTCTATGATGCTTTTCTTATGAGCGTTCAAGAGGTTTGCTCCAAATTTCTTATTTCATTTTTAAAAATTTCTGCTATTGCATATTTCTTTCCTAAGATGCATATATGTCAGAAAATGCTATTTCCATTGCGCCACTTAAATATATTTTGTAGACTCAAAATAATGAGAGAGAGAGAAACTCAAAATAAGAATTAACAGTAATTGTTTGGTTTTGTTCGTTTGTTCTACAACTATATGAGCCTACAATTAATTTGAGGTATGTTTTTATGTTTTTTTTTTCTAGAACTTTTAGGCATTTGGGCTATAATGTGTCTAATAATATTTGTATGCTTGCAAATCATTTATTCTTTTTTATATCCAACAATACCAATTCTTTTTTCATTTCTTCTTTCTTTTCCAGCAACCAAACAGAAGGATGTGGATGTGGATGTGGATGTGGATGTGGGATGTGTATCTTTGCGCTTGGGGCAATGACGCAGCTAGTGAGGTTCTAACCGAGGCGTGTCTATTGCTGGTTGAAAACAGAGGGATGTGCTCCACGTAATTTGACACATATTTGTATTTTATTATCAAGAAGCTTGCTGAAAATCAGAAACCAAGAAAATAAAAAGAAACATTTTCCATGAAATCTTAAACAAACAGACTAGTCTATCCATTTGTTTCTGCCCATATTTTCTAATGTTTGGGACCTTTGGGTAGGCAGAAAATGCAAGTCAATGGAAAACGAAAACAAGCCAATATAATGAAAAAATTCCACTTTTTAGGATCATGAAAATGTTTTACAGAATATTACATACTTCACAAACTACCACAAATAAAATCCATTACACAAAAACTCTTGCAATGCTGACTTCTCTCTCTCTCCAAAAACCGAATGTAGCCACAGTTGACCGGCAATTGACCGATAGTTGCTTTTGCTCCAAATGGCTTTTTGGCCCACATCAATTTTTAGCATAAATACCGAATTTGGTTGGAAACTGTATTTTTTTTCCCATGTTAAGGTTAAATTGTACTGTACCAGAAAAAGTGCATGATGTGAGATCAACTTTGAGATAAAAATCATAAGTAATGTGAAGCCAGAAATTTTTTCCAAACACATTTTTAAATCAGTTTTGTTTTATTTTATTTTATTTTTTTAATTTAGATTTTTACAACAGCTTAAACTTATGGGCTCTAAAATCATTTATACTTGATCATCGTTTTTTCATTCAATTACTAACTTTAAAAACTTGAATTATTGAATTTTTCTAAACTAATTACATAGCCAATTTTTCACTTAAAAACGTGTAAAATATAGTTTATGTGCAATTAAATATAACAAACAACTTAAGTGTATTTTTTGTTATTATCTTTAACGCTTCAATAAAATAATTGTACAGTACTATAAATATATGATAGAAAAACATAAAAGAATAACACAATTTAATTACTTATTAAACCATTTTTGTCAAATTTAAAAATTTAAAAATAATATAAAATAGTAGAACATTAAAAAAATCCAAGCTACAAAGTACAAACCACTAATCTAATACACTGGAAAAAACAGTGGGCGTGATCTACAAGCTAAATAATAAAGTAATAAACACTACCTTATCAATAGAGAATTTGACCAAGCAGAGATATATCTTCGTCAAAAGAAAAAACAGAAGTTTTACTAATGCATCGCCTTAGGGTACATATTATTGAATAATTCTTAAGTTTTACAAAATTTTTAAGATATTATTAAATAATTTTAAATTTTTTAAAAAAAATTTCTATAAAAAAATTTCTAAAATAAATTATTAAGGATATGCATTAAAAAGAGAGAAGGAGAGATACTGCCATAGATGTAGTAGTTCCTAAAAACGGCATATTAGGTCTCCTATAGTGACGGTTTAGTACGCCTTTTGACAAATCGCTTGAAAAAACGCTTCTATAAAATTAGTACTTTTATTTATTTATTTTTTTTAGTGGGAGGTCATCAATCTTGACTAGATATATTTAATTTTTCCCCTTTTTCAAGTTAAAAAAAGGGATATATATTAGAGATAGTTTTTTTTAAAAATTTTTTTTTATTTTATTTACAAGGGATTGTTGATTTGAGATTTGTTGTAGACTTTTTTGGTGTGTGAATTTTGAGGGAAATTACACTTTATCACCTTAAATTATATACTAAATTACACTTTGCACCCTAAATTATTTTAATGCACACTTTGCACTCCATTGTTTAGTTAACGGTTAATTTAAACAGAATTTAGACTCATTTGCAAGTAACATGACAACTGCAATAACCAAAAGATCAAATTGCCCCTTATTAACTATTTTATAAACTAATATGGTCCGTCATTGTTACGCATCTTCTTCCCCACAGTCTCTTTGTCTCTCGCTTCGCTCCCCTAGTCCAAACTCTTGCTTTCATCAACTACAAAGTTGAACTTTGCATCAACCAAAAAAGGTAAGAATATTAATTTACAACTAAAAAAATGAATGAACACCACAAGGGTAAAGTCATTTAATACCACTTTCTTCATTGTACAATAACCATAGCTCCTTCCAAGTACCAACAACTCCAAATGCAAAGTTTAATAACAAACAAAAAGCCTAACTTCCATTTAATTTGTTGCAAACATTTTAGGCTTTTTAGCTCTCCTTTTTGAATTTTTTGTCTTCTGTGTCAAAAAAAAAAAAAACCTAATTAATTTCCTCGAAAGCAAGGAAAATACCAAAGAATTCAAGACTGGGTTTTCTTGAGCATATTCTAAAAGCACTTTATTTTCCTTTCTTTCTTAATTCTTACAAACACAAATGCCTCTCCACACCATGAATTACTATTTCTTCCTTAAATAGTCTATTAAACCTAGTTTTTCATTGAAAACTTTTCTGGGTATTTTCCCATTGAGGCAAATAGAGCTTTAACAAGTAAATGGTGTTTTGGTCTTTATACAGTGTGTCACCAAACCAAAAAAAATGTAAGGCATGTAATATTAATCTTTGTTTAACTTAACAGTAAAAGTAATGTTAGAGTACAAAGTGTGCATTTGAATAATTCAGAGCGGAAATTATAATCTAATGTATAGTTTAGGGTGGTAAAATGTAATTTCCCATAAATTTTGAGTGGCTTTTTTATCAAAAAAAAATTTGAGAAGCAATTGGGCCAACAATGGGTCAGATGTTGTATTTTTTTTTAAAAACTTTGTTTCTGTATATATTTTGGGTTTATCCTAATGAACTTTAAGGCTTAAGAGGGAGACCAAAATGAATTTTAGCAGGTTGCTAAACCAATAATATATATTTTTTTAGTGAGTTCCATGCAGACTATTAAAATCTCAGATTGTTGAATAAAAGATTTGAGATTCAGTTTCCCGCTAATACTAAAAACTAATTGGTGTTTTAGACTGATAATAAAGAGGTATTATTAAGAGTGGATGTTATAAATTGAGACTCTCTAAAAAAAAATCAACAAATGAATATACATACAATTTGCATCTAATTTATAAGTTTGTTATAGCCGTAAACGAAACCTTATTTTTATTTTTATTCTCTTTTGTGTTTTTTTGCGCAGGGTATAATGCACTATTATTTGGTGTGCAAAGTGCGCTCATTAGTATAGTTTAGAGGTAAGTGTAGCGTTGAATATAATTTAGAGGGATGAAATGCAATTTTCCCTAAAATGCTTCATGTTTTATAAAACAAAAAGATCTTGCCAAAAACAAGGGTGAGCTGGGAATGTACTATTCGTAACTATAACGATATTTTGATTGCCTACGTGGCAACAACATGATTCCAAGTAGGGATGGCAATTTAGATCCGGCCCGCGGATACCCGGCCCGGCCCGACCCTAATGGGCCGAATTTTACCCGGCCCGATAAAGAATAGGGTCGGGTCCGGGTTTTATAAAAAAATCTGAAACCCGACTCGAAACTCGCTCCGGATAAAAACCCGGTTATGGAGGATAAGACATTTTGTAAGAATTTCTTAGTCTTTTTCATTTGTTAGTTGGAGGATAAGACATTTTGTAATTTCTTAGATTTGTGGGATTTATTTTGTAGCTTTTTAAGTGATTTGTTGATTTAAAATCTTAGTTGTGATTTATTGATTTATGATTAACTTATAATTTGGTTTGATTTGGTTGCCCTATAATGTGGCCTAAATGCCAAATTTTGGCATTTGGGCCATGTTAAATGGCTTAAATAGGCTTGAATCTAGGGAAAAAATTTAATGGGCTTCAAAAACAAAAAATTTGTTGGGCTAGATTTGGGCTCAAGAAGATAAACGGGGCCCACGGGGCCCGTGGGGCCAGGCGGGGCGGGTATGGGCCCCGGGAAAAAAACCCGATTAATAATCGGGCCGGGTCCGGGTTTCGGGTCTTGGTCCGCGGGTCGGGTCTGAGTATGCAAAAACCCGGCCCGAACCAGACCCGTTGCCATTCCTAATTCCAAGATGATGGACCTATAAACAAAAAAAGACAGAAACATTATTCAATTGACTGAAAAAATCCAAAATAATAATAACAATAATAATAATATTCTAGAATCCGGAACCTCTGAAAATAATAATTAGGGTGTTCGTGGTGCAGTGCGGTTTGGTTTTAGGTCATTTTTAGCACTATACTTTGCGGTGCGATTTAGTTAAAACCATAACTGCACTGCACTTTATTTTTGCAGTCATGTGTGGTGCAGTGCGGTGCGGTTTAAAGTTTAGCCAAAACCATAACCGCACCGCACCTTATTTTTGCAGTCACATATACAGTGCGGTGTATAAGATGCAGTTTGAATGATTTGAAGTTGGTATATTTTTCAAATTTTGGGCTTTTTTATCCAGCCTAAAACTAATTTTTCCCTTTGTTTTGGTCCAAGTTTTAAACTATTGAGATATTTTTTCTTTATTTTGGGCTGGCTTTCCTAATCAACACTTGATAGGGTCATCAAACTTTTTTTTTTGAAAATTAGGATTATTAAACTATTAATAATATATTTAATATTAAAAATAATTAAATATATTAATATATAGAAAGGGTGAGGTGTGGTGTGGTTTGTGCGGTTTTTTTATTATAAAACTGCAAATCGCATTACAATACGCAGTGTGGTGTGGTGCGGTGCATTATTACTTGTGGTGCGGTGTGGTTATGTCATTTTGCGGGCGGTTTTGGTGCAGTTTGTGGAGTTTATACGGTTTGGTGAACACCCCTAATAATAACACTAAGTTTTCTTATGATAACCCATAAAGGCCACTAATTTTGCTAATTATAACAAGTCAGGTTAACGAGTACTTTTAGAGTAATTATTAATAAATAACATTAGGAAAGTTTTGATACTAATTTTATAAAAAATATAAAAAATTATCAAATAAATTTATTGTTTTGTCATTTTTTTCATAAATTATTTCTAAAAGTAGTTTCTAAATCAATATTTTTAAGGCTACTATTAATATTTCCCAATTATAATAACCAATTAAGGCTATTATTGGGGTTTTTCTTGATAAAAACTCCTCCGATCCTCTTTTTCTTAAAAACAATAAAAAAAATTTCTATACCGACTTCGTGTCCACGTTTGATGGAGTGAGACACTATATGCATATATAATATATCCGAGTGTCATCACTTTTACATTTTCCAAAACGAAAAACCACACGATTCTAAAAAAAAGATAAAGGAAGAAGACATTTCTCACTCTCACCACAACCACAAGCCACCGGTGGCGGCCGTCGCAACCACTTGTCGCCTCCTAACCTGAACGTTGTTCTTTTTATATCTCTGTTCTTGATCCTCATGGCAATACCTTCATTCATCTCTTTCACCTCACAAGTACTCACGCCACTACTTGTTCAAGTGTTGAAAACCAAGCACGGCCTTAGGCTAGTCCTGCTTATTGTTTTCGTCACTGTCTTTGTTTTCCTCACCATCATCAACAACAGTGAAAACACAAGCTCCTATAATAGAAATGATGAACATGCATGTAATAACAGTGGTGGTGATCTGCTTTATCACCACTACCAACAAAGAGAAAGTAAATTGCAGCCCAAGACTCCTCCTACTACTAAGGAGCATATACAGAAGAGTGTCGAAACCATTCTAAACCCTCAAAAGCCATCATCTACTGCAGCCCAGAAACCTCCGTTACCGGATAAGAAAGTGAGATCCAATAGAGTTGATGATGATCAGGATGTGATGAGATCAGGTACTTCATCACCATCACCACAAGCTGGTGCCCACCGCCGCCGGAAACCTCTGTCGCCACTTAATGGAAGCAGTTGTAGTAGTGATGATGAGATAACGAGCTCAAGAAGCGACTCACCATCGTTTATTCCATTACCACCACCATCACCACCTTTCAAAATTCGGCCACATGAGTACACAACCTATGTTTGGGTACACAGCGATAATAGTTCAAGTTGTGATTCAGCAGACTCAATGACTGGTAGCCCTGATGTTAACGTCAAGGCTGAACACTTCATTGGAAGTTATTGGAGAAGTTAAAGCTGATTTTGAGAAGCAAGGGAGAGGGAAGGCTAATCCAGCTAGGCTGAGAAGTTCGAAAACCAGGCGCAAGAATGAGAAGTAGTATTTTAAACTCTATTGTTTTCTATTTGAACTTTAGCTGTCTTTCTGTGTTCTTCTGTATATGAGAGAGAGTGGTATTGGTTGGCATGTTACAGAAAATAATGCATTGTCTACCATTGTATATATGTGTGAGTCTTGACATTATCACATTATGGTTTTCGAATAATATTTGAGTTGGATTTTCTCTATGCTTTACTTCAAATTCATAGTAAAAGAAGGATGATGCATACAGGTGGCAAAAAAATGCTTCAATTTAATCAGGCCTTTTCATTGCTGCAAAAATGCGAGATGACAAAATTCAATGGATGCAATATCACTAATGGATAGCTTTACCACATATCATAATCCGCCATGCTATGATTGATTTATATTAAGTAGATTCATGATCTTATATAAATGTGTCCAAATATTCAGACATTGGTTTGGCAGTAAGTAATCAAGTTCATCATTCAATTGAGCACTAATGTCAAAACTCAAACAGCTTCACTTGTCATGATTAAATGCAAGCTATCAAAATCGAAGGACCGAACAAAACCAATTTCAAGATATGACTAGTTTCTTGGACATAACATGAGTAATTTGAGGGTGATTGCACTGATTATGATGAATTTCATAATTATACTAATGCAATCATACTTGTCAAGTGAGGAACATTCCCTTGAGTGGTGAAATATTCACAAAAAATAATATTAATTTTCTTGCTATGTTGAAATCGCCCACAGAATTAAAGTTATTACAATACAATTTATTCAAAAGACTGACGGCAAATTTGGTCCAGGGATACTAATTAAGTGTGCATAGGTGGACAGTGCGCAACAAGGCGTCTGTCCCCTGAGCTTGATATGTACAATTCCAACTGCTATGTATCTAAAGTACTATTTCTGAGTCCAAACTACACTTATCAATAAATAATAGTTGTGACATATCAAGCAGCATGGAGTTTATACCGAACTAGTCAACCAGTGAATCATAGCAAACCACAAATGCATCACTTGTACCATTGCTATCCAGCAAGGCAGAATTGCTTACCAGAGCGAGAATGTTGATAATGAAACTATAAAGATCAAGTCCTGATTCTTCTGCATTTATCTCAAAAAAATAAGCTTCCAAAAATTGTTAAATTCAAGAAGAAACCTTCTACGTCGCAGATGACATTCAAAGCTAGGAGTCACTTCCTAACTCCCAATCATAATACTTTCCAATTTATATCCATATACGAACATACTCCAAATTATTTTCTTAATATCAATATGATAGTATCAGTCAAAATTAAAACTCATAATGAAGATGTTGAGCTTGAAATGCATACCTTCAACCATCTCCATGCTACCTCACGACTTTCAGAGCTTATTCAGGAGAGCATGAAAATAATATCTTGATTTTGAACCTACAAGGATATAGAGAAGAAGCAACGGTTAGATTGGAAAGGAAGATGAGGCTGTTAGAAACCATAATTTGATATGCACAGCAAATACCTCATCAGACAACATAAAATTTAGGAACTCAAGAACTATACTTGGGTCTGGACAATATGCATTACAACCTAGATAAGGATCAAAGGAATGGCATTAAATATAATTAGCTTTCACCCACAAAAGAGTCACAGGATATTAGTTCAAATATTGCTAATTCTTAAATAATAAAGGTGGTTCCTTCTCTTGCACTATATCTGCTTCAGTAGGGACTCAAACCCATTCCTATTCATGGTACTAGTGTACGAAATTAGAGAAATGTAAGCAGCCTGTAGGGCATATAGCACTTCTGTATATCAACCTTGAACAGGCCCCTACGAATGAGGAAGTGATTCAGATATACAGGTAAGTGTCAGCTGACGGTAGGAGAATTCCCGTCATTCAGTAATATCTGAAAGAGCTAGATTACTTCTTTGTGACTTTTATCATGGCCAAAAGTAACCAAATCCAGAAAGACTTCTCCTCTCAATAATGCACTTAGATGAATCTCTCCATAAATGGATTCCCAGCCAGATTTTCTGCACAAAGAACCAAAAAATATTTGATATTTAAGAGTATGAAGAAGCTTACATCACTCTATAACCAAAAGTCAGTACATATATGACAGTAATTTATACATGATGCACAATTGGCTGGAAAACATCATAAAGATGAAGATATTCATTTTGAGAGATAGGTACTCCTATATTTGAAAATATATATGTAGGTCATATTTTTGCATACATCTCAGCCTTAATCAAGAAACTTGCACACCGATCAACAAACTTATCTCCACTCAAGTAAGCAATCATGTAGAAGAGGTTCCGAATGATATCTAACAACCAGTGAGTTGGAATGAAGTCAATGGCATTTTAAAATGTATAGTATTTGTTCTTACACTGAAGAAGAGGAGGAATGTTGATGAAAATTTGTTTCAACTCATTCACTAAATCTGGGATGGCATCACCAGAGATCTCCACAACTTTGTAACACACCTTTTGCATGTACGATTTAAGAAGTTCAAGTTCTGGTAAGGATTTAGTGAAAATGGTAACAATATCAAATAGATGTTATCCTTACAATAATAGTTTTGATAACACAATCAAATCAAGCTCTTTTCTGTATACATCCATAAGGAAAGCAATGAAGGCAGTGGTTGATTGCAAGCCTCACACAGCGCATGTGTCATCCAAAACACCTAAGAAATTGAGACTCAAAAGAGTTTTATACTATTTGACAGTGAGTGCCGAGCTTATAATGGCAAAAATCAAGAGAAACCACCAAAGAACAGGAAAGATGTCGCCTTAATAAGCTACTATGCAGTCTTAAGTCTGCCAGTTCCTTTGCTGAACTCTAGTCACTGGAATTCTGCCCTGCTGTTACACCCAACCAATGAACTAGGCACAAAAATCAGAAATCTAGCATACTTCACACTAGGTGATCATGCCAAATTTCCAATATATGTGGCATACCTACTACTACAACATATGATACAGTTATTTATTCATTATAAGACATGGTACATACCAAATTTATCTGTCTCTGCAATTAATCACTATGGCTTTCCTAAGTTGAGCTGCAAGGTAATTAACCCTGTAGAAATCACTCTGCTCAATATTAACTTTGACCCATAAATGTTCATCACAGTTCTCTTCATTCTTTGTCTTAAATGTGTTTGAAATTTGGTCGGGAGAATGTACCAGTTCAGATACATCCAGTTTTCGAGGATTTGATTTAAAAAGGAATGTCTTGCATTTGTAGTATGAACCAATGGAACAATACATAGTCCATCAGCACATAAATTAGTTAACAGGAATTACAATTGCAGATCCTAGATGAAATTTGTAGCTCATGTTTGCTTATTAATCAATAAAATACACAACGCATAAATAGATTCTCAAATCATACCACCCACTGGAGCAAGAGTTTCTAGAGAGGAAAAAACCTAGAAGGCGTTACCTGGCACAAGTATCATGAGGCCTAAGTCACACTCCAAGCAACATGAAATTTTTTAGCACACCAACCAATCAAAGACAATAACAGAATTTATTAACATAGACTGTGATCATAAAAGAATAGAAATTACATTAAAAAATAAGAGATCCAAGAAAAGATATGAATTACAAACCAATGACATTAAACAAAAAATTTCAAACAGTAATCACATGTAAAGTTTAAAGGAAATCTATATGAATTATAGTAATAACATCCACATAGAATTTTTACCAAGAAAATATGGAGTCATTGTTTGGTGCTACAAATAAAAACAACCAACTCTAGAAGTTAAGAACATGAACAATCTCACCTGGAACATGTCAGCTCCAAGATAACCCTGCAACATTTGAATAACAATAGATCCCGTTTTGTAGCTGATGGCATCATATTTCCTCAATTGAATGAGCATGGTGTTCCTCCACTGAAAATATGCCAAACAGCT
Source organism: Castanea sativa (assembly GCF_040712315.1). Lineage (NCBI taxonomy): Eukaryota > Viridiplantae > Streptophyta > Magnoliopsida > Fagales > Fagaceae > Castanea > Castanea sativa. The sequence goes on from NC_134017.1 coordinate 8,334,800, forward strand.
TGTGAAGAACATGGTTGAATTACATGCTGAAGTTATGCCTTATATAGCAAATTGCCAATAATTTTCTCTTTTTTAAAGTCATAATTGGGACTTAATTAAGATATACTAACAAATAATGGTGATGCAATCTTTGAAGTCAGCTTATAAAAAATTTAACTGCACTTTCACCTCCCTCCTACTGGGTAGAACTCCACACAAACAGATGACAGATCCCCACGTTTGTGCACACACAGACACATAAACTGTGTCAATACATTTACTTTGATGATGTTAATTGCAGTGCTTGAAAATTCAGTACAACAGACCATTTGGGGAGCAGTTTGCGTTTCATAGCTATTTCTCATCATTGATTTTATCACTGCATTCACTAACAAGCTACATAATTTAACATGCATAACTGATATGTTGCCACTTAACAGAAAATTCTAGCACAAGCTTTCACTTACCCCACTTGAATGTGATTGCAGTGTATCCACACATAGGCCACCAGTTGTTGCCAAGGAAATTAAGTCAATATTTTCCACACAGGAAACATGCTGTCAGTGGCCATATAGCTTACCCGGAAATTTAAGATCAATAGAGATACTAAATTCAGAAAATTGAATGCAATGGCCAGAAAAGCAGTAGCAGAAATGTAAGACGACTCGATTTTACCCATGTTACAAATCACTCATTAAGCCATAAATGACTCCACCATTCAATTGTTACTGGATTTCCAAACCACTGATGAGCTACTTCAAGTGAAACAACAAATGTGAGCTGAAAAAACAAGAAAATGATTTAAAGATTACATATAAGTATTTAGGAAATAAATGAAGAATCATATTACATCAGTCAGGCAATTATGTGTTATTTGCTTCCAGATTTTTCTTAATGGGTTGGTTGCAGTCAGGCAATTATCAATAGTAGTCAGTTATTCTATAATGACATCTTTCGGGGTTAAGAAAAAAGAGTACTGTTCTTCCCTTTTATGTGTCATGATTTATGAATGGGGAAATGATGAAAAAGTATAACCAAAAGTCTTGAAATTGTATTTTTTGATAAGCAGGAGCTGCTAGGCCTCGGAGTAAATTCCTAAAGTTTTGGGAGCAAAAAAAAAAAAAAAAAGAAGCTAACAGGGTAAATAGATCTGTAATTTACAATCTTCTTCTTGGCAACTGGAGAAAGCAAGCCATCATAAAGTAGCCCATTTTCATGATTGTGATCAAACCATAACTCTCCATAGCCCCACCAGAAAATTCAGGGACAGTAACTATATCCAGTTTTGAAGTGGGTAAGGAGTTCTGAAGTACCTAAATGATTTCATAAACAGGGAGGACTAGCATTATCACCACAGAGAACTTGAAAGAGTCTTCAACCAAAGAAAAAAAGAAGAAGACAAAGTTTAGTAGCTTTTGATTACTTGTCACCTACACAGTACACTATACACTGGTTTTTGGGGTAGGTGGACGTCCATGGATAAAGGACGGCTGGTTATCCAAGTGATTTAGGTATTTGTTCTGGGTGCAATCATCTAGTTCAGAGAAGCTAAATTGTTCCTTCATGTTTTAACCAATCGATTGAAAGAAAAGATGGAAAGAAAAAAAGAAATTCATTCTGTTCTTTGAGAGGTCAAAAAAGAAAGTATTGAAAAGTTCACCTTCCTTTAAACATTAGATTTTGATTTAAGTAACTACAAGATTGAAGGGCATAAAATTCAAAATCTCAACATGAACAAGAAAAAAAGAAAGGGGAAAGTATCAAGTAAATATGTCAAGTTCCCTGACAGAAACATTTAGAGCAAACTTCCCATTTCACTCTTTCCAACAGGACAATATACACGAATCTTGATACCTGCAAGCTAATCGTTTTATACACCCCAAAAAAGGGGGTAATTGAATGAGCCTTTGCCTTATATGCATACCATCAAATGTTGTTTCTTCAATATGATCAAATAAGTAAACAGTTTTAATATTTTGATTAAGCTTTTTATCAGTAATTGACATCCTAGACAATGCCGTCAACTCTGATGGCACATCTATTCTGATCTTGATGGTGGCCTTCAAAGAATGTATTTGTAATTCCTGAGCACCAAATAAAAGGGGGAAAAAAAATCAAGTTTCAAGGTAATTTAAACCTCATAAGAACAGTATTATGTAACTCTAATCAGACATTTGTGGCCACTTACACTTGTTATTCATTAATATCAACTAGAGAAACCAAAATATGAGTATATATCCTGTTGCCTATTTGTTTCATTTATATCAATTTTAGTAAACTTCTCACAAAAATCTATGATAATGTCTTTTATAATCTGTTTACATGATTAAAACTTCTATCTTACTGGTTGTTTCATATAAGTATGTAAAAGTCACTACTTTCTGAAAATGGTGAAGGTGCAAGTAATTGTTGTAAATTGATTTAAGGCTCTTAATAAGTGGAAAAAGCTTAGTTATTTCAAGGGTAAAGGGGAATTCTCAATTATGCATACCTTAAGAGCAGGTTCATCCCAGCAAGGAAAGCACAACTTCAAACTGAGTAACTGCCATTTTCTTCTTCACTCCTCCATCCCCATAAGTACTGTAAACAGGGACAGAAACCAGGATTTCATCTTTAGTTGGGCTTTCCCATAATCTACAAATCAAATAGATGTCATATTTATTATCTCATTATATGTCCAATATCATTTTAACTAAAAAACCAATTAGTGTTGAGTCAAATACAAAAACAAAAATAAAAAATAAAAAGTTCATAATCCTAGACTAAACTATTGCAGCTAAGAATGGGTGTAAGATTTTTTTTAGAAAAAAATAATGATAGAAATGAATCATCAATAATAATAGTACCACAAAAGAAACATTGATTCAAGCAAGTGTAAAAGTTTAAATTAATTTACTAGACCACTAAATTTCACCCCAGAATGTAAGTCAGATAAATAGCAAACAATTGCAAATACTAAATGTAATTTAACACCATGTGAATCCCAAGATGGAATATTAAAGGGAAATGCAGTACCTTCATCCAAGTCAGTATCTTTGATTCTCAAAGGGGAAGTGTTCTTTTTTCCTATCTTCTTCTTCTTTTTTTTCTTTTTTTCTTTTTTTTCTGCTGGATCAATGGAATTCTTGGGTGTGTAATTTTCAAGGACCCAGGCTTAAAACATATATAACCATATATATTTCCATTTTTTTTTTTGAAATTGGGAGGGGGGGGGGGGGGGGGGGTCAAAATACATTGTTAATTCATAACATGAAAAAGCCCAAGCAAAACCCCTGCACAGACTTTGGCAAAAGTCAGCAACTTGATCTCTACCTATCCCACAAATCTTGGCAACAATAATAACAGACCAAATACTGATGCCAGATGCCAGATGCCAATACGAGTTTCTTGCATGCAGACAAATTGTGTCCAAATTCGAATCATAGTTGACCATGTATCATATAACTATACATATAAAATAAACACTTTGTCTCTCTCTCTCTCCCTTAAAAAGAGTGAGAGAAGATTCTTTCATATTTCTTTTGTGAATAAATTACAAATCATAAACCTCAAGTTTTGCCTCTTTTAAGTCATTTTGAATTGATTTGAACTCTAACCTTTCAAATTTTTTATTCTTTTACTTAAAGCCAGGAGGTTATTTTGAATAACAACCACTCATTTTTGTCCATTTTTTTTACTGATGTGTCTGTCCATCAAGTACCACATCAACTTGTTATCTATGCTAGTTGGCAGAGACAAATCCAAGATTTCGAGTTAAGGGGCTGGAGTATAAGTAAAAAATAGTTATGAAATTTCAAATAAGCATCTATTTAGTGTTAAGAAACTATCAACAAAAACAAATATATAAAATTATTTTTCTGTAATACATTATAATATAATCATCTACTAACAAAGAAAAATACATAAAACATCATTGTTTTTTCTTACCACGTTAGAACATTTGCATAAGCTAATGCAAAAAAAATTTGTCTATTTTACCATAATAACTTACTTTTTTTTTTTTTAATTTTATATACTTGGGGTGTATTTGGATACTGCTTATTTTGCTAAAAACTGAAAACATTGTAGCAAAATAATTTTTAAATGTGTGAATAATGCCGTGAGACCCATTTTTAATGAAAAATTTGTTGAAAAGAGGTTTATAGGTCCGGTGAACAGTGCATGGGACCCACTAGAAAAGCTAATAGCCACAGAAACGCACGGCTCGGAAAAAAAAAAAAAAAAAAAGGAAACGCAGATGCAATAAGCTAGCTTTTCATCAGTACCCAAACGAATACTTACTTTTCAAAATACTGCACATCAAATTATTTATTTTACACTACATTTCATCAAAATACTATTTTCTTATCAAAATTTTTTATTATTATCTAAAATCATCTCTCTTTTTCTCAACCAAAAACCATTGATTCAATCTAAATAATTTCTAAAGCATTCATTTGCATAGTTACAGTAAGGGTTTGTTTGGATACTGCTTATTTTGTTAAAAACTGAAATTTTTTTGCTGAAAACACTGTAGTAAAATAATTTTTAAACTATGAATATAACCGGTGGGACCTAAAAATGCATGGTTATACGTGTTTTTGCGTTTTTGGCTGGGTCGTGAACAATGTCGTGGGACCCAGCCAAAAACGCAAATGCAAAATAATTTGCACACAAATGCACGTTAATTGTGTAAATTTTCCTCATCAATCCAAATACATCTACATTAGTATTGTACAAAAATACATTTATGTTGTAATAATTGTGTAAATTTGCAAAAATTCATTTGTGCTACAGTAATTGAGTAAATTTATACAATTTACTATTTTTTAGTATATATTTTTTGTGTAAATAATTGTGTAAATATTTTTTAGTATATATATATATATATATATATATGTATTAATTTTAGCAATTTGTTTCAATAAATTTGCACTTTTCCCCCTCAACAATATTATTGATCTTTTTAAAAGCTATACAAAAATTTATTGATCTAAATTTGAAACAAATTTAACAAGCTCAAACAACAAAATTTACCAATAGCAAACTTAAACCCAAACAACACCCCAAAGCAAACACACACAAGACACAAAAAAAAAAAAAAAAAAAAATCCTAAGTCGATTCTAACTAGTCTAAGTGGACACACACACACATCTCACAACATGCAAGACACCAAAAAAAATGAGAAAGGGTCTAAGCAGCTAAAGAGCAAGACACGCAAAAATAAATTAAAAAAAAAAACCTTAGGGTCCGTTTGGATACAGCTGAAAACTAAAAACTGAAAACATTGTAGCAAAATAATTTTTAAATGTATGAATAGTACCGTGAGACCCATTTTTAATTAAAAAGTTGCTGAAAAGTAATATTTGTGGATTCCGTGAACAGTGCATGAGTGCACTGTTCACGCAGAAAGTCAACATTCACGGCTAAAAAAAAAAAAAAAAAGCTGAAAACGCAAAACGCAAACGCCCAAAATGCTGAATCCAAACGGCACCTAACTTTCTAAATGAATGCTTATTTGTTTATATTTTCTTTAATTTGTTAGGATAACTGAGAAGCTATTAGGCAATGGCCATCATTCTTCTAGTTTCATCTTTATATCTGCGCCCCACATTCCATTTCCATAGCAAGCGTTCAAACCTCTCATCTCCTCCTTCCTAGGGGCATTCATTTTGTTTTCTTTCTGTTTTGCTTCTACTTTTCTTCTCTTCTAGAAAAAAAAATCGATGAAGATTTCGTGAAGTCAGTATTTTACACTCTTTTGAGGCTGAAGTGGATGAAATTTTGTTGAAGAAAAAAGGTGTGGCCTTTTGCCAATGAATTTAATTTGTTGTTTAAATTGCAGAATACTAAAAAGTGAATATATTTAAACAAGTATCACATCTACCCAAGGATCCAGTTTCTTGTATGAAGTGTATAAGACATGCAAGATTTGAAAATGTTACACTAGCATTTTTAGGAGCTTCCCCATCGGAAAAACTCCACCAAAAATAGGCGTATGCCACTATTTGTGGCGTGCACACGGTATTCTTTAGTAAAAGGCGAAAGAATAGTTCGCTCTGTGCTCACCACGTGGCTGCGTGGATTGGAAATGGAATGACTTGCCATTTTAATAACAGCTATCTTACACAACTTTATTGTCTCTGTTCGATATGGGACGCATCTACACGGATTTGAAAGCTCTTCTTCATACATGCGTAAAATAGGACTATGGCCGTGGAGAGAGAGACTTTGGTCTTCTTGAGACAAAAGTGCCAGGCTAATGGGAGTTGAGAATAACAATTTCTTCCTTTAGCTCATGTAATGTGATGATGTATAAAATGGAGTGGAAGGTTCTAACTAACTGGATGAAAACCAAGCTAAGATATGTACAAGCATGACTCTAAAGCTGAATTCGAGTAAGGCGTATGATGAATTGGAATGTGGAATTTACAAGCAATAATGCTAAAGATGGGCTACGTTAGACCGGGACAAGGAATTAGGCAAGGAAATCCTGTCTCCCTACCCGTTTCTTGCAAAAATTGGTAAAATACTCAGTTGTAATCAGAGGTTTATGATATGGGAGTATTATGCCTTACTCAAGTCTTTTATATATATATATATTTATATATATATATATATAAAAATATATAAGAAAACAAAAACCTCATGTGGGATATGTAAGTTTGTGTAGTAGACATTGTCCAAATGAAATAATCTGCTAAAATCTAGGAAGTTGTTCATGTGGCTAATTATAGTAATTTTTCCCACTTGTAGCCTTATTGTTCTGGTTCTTTTTGGGAAACTGCTCACAATAGGAAATTGTAATAAATCTAGTACCATACATTTTTTACACATATTTTGTCACAATACTCTTAAGTGATAAATTGCGAGTGATTGAGAAAATAACTAAGTTTTTTGTGATAGTGATAGAGATAAGTGGATTGAGACGAAGGTATTGCACCTAATACAATTGCTCTCGCTGGTTGAGATTAAGAGTTAAAAAAAAAAACAACTTTCTATCTCAATTATTGAATAAAATAATTTTTAAAAAATAATCAAAAAGTGATAATGGTAAAAAAAAAATTGTGAAAGAGATGTGGGGGTAATTCCCCAGATCCAAATCCAACATAAGTATGCATGTACTGATGAAAGTGAGTACTAAAGTAGTAAATCCTAAACCTAAACCAACCATACCTATCACTCTTCCATTTTCTCAAACGAATACATAGACCACTTGTTGCCTCCCCCCCTCAACGATGGTTTTGTTATATTTTTGTTCCTCATATCCATCTTCTTAATCTTCATAATCTGATCTGCCTTTAACAACTACAAAACATATAAATACTGAGAAAGTAAAACCCTAAGATGATTAAGAAATGTTTGAAACCCTAATTTGCACTAATTATGAGATTATGTGGCAAAATATTAAATTTCACAAAAAATAGTAAAATTGAGTTAAATGCAAAATCATAAACTACTGACCTTAAAGGTCATCCCAAAATAGACGGACCCTTGTTCTGACTTTTAAACTAAAAGTTAATAAGAAAAAACAAATATAACTATAAATAGTAGAAACATTGTTTTCAAAGGCCTTAACGAAGGAATTTGCCTAAATTTAGGCGACACTCAAAGTTTTGAGTCTAGATCGGAATACCATTTCCCTTCAACCTGCCAAATTTTATGCAATTTCAACACTGTCACCCCAATGGCTTTTACTGGCACTCCCCCCTTAATCTTGCATTGTGACTTCCAGCACCCCTATTGTTCCAAGAAGGCATGTGTTGTCTGTTCTATATCACAGATCTATCTGGATACTCTTCGTGTAGATTATTTAATGACCCCCATGATCGTAATTGATGATGCCGAAGAAATCACCAGTAAGCTGCGAGTACTCCTCCGATTGAAGCAACACCTGCAAAGAGAAAGTAGATGATCGACAGAGAGCACCGGTGTGGTGCCGGCCAAAGACCCTCCGACGATCAAGTTAGAGTCTTTAAAACAACCCTAGAGTGCCAGAGTTGAGGTAATTGTGCGTAACTTTTGTCATGAGGGTTTCTGGGGTTTATATAGTGGTGTAGAGCCGAAATAAACGCCTTGGCGAGGAAGTACTTTCCTTTTAGAAGAGCAATTCGCGGATCTTTGCATATCGTATAGGGCTCTTTTCCTTATAGGGATCCTTTTGACTAAGACCAAACGTGTAGCGAAAGAACTTTCCTTATATTCACGTATGTAGAAGTCAAGATAGATTAAGAATGGAGGTTGGATTACTCCTTCAGCTTTTCCTGCCAAGGTCGTCAACCAATGTGCACCTCCTGTACTGCTGTCAGCCTAGATACGTCTCCAAAGATACCATCAACTAAGGACCTTCACACCTTGGCCGTCAGTCTTGACTTCGCTATCTTGACCCTTTAGCCTAACGTCGCCACGTAGGGGGTGTGGCCTTGAACGTCAAAAGAGGTGTCAATGACAATGGCTGACGGATAGTGTATTTCCGTCAGCTTCTTAATGTGCCGTCAGTATGTAATAGGTATATTTCCGTCAGCTTCTTAATGTGCCGTCAGTATGTAATAGGTATATTTCCGTCAGCTTCTTAATGTGCCGTCAGCATGTAATAACGTCACTATCAGTAATTATGGGGTTCAGGTCTCAAATCAGCTTCAAGAAGAAAGAAAAGAAGATAACTTGTAGTCCATAAAGAACATGTCCAAGATTATAAGGTGAAGTTGAGTTAAGGGTTTTTTTATTTTATTTTATTTTAAAGTAATTGTATTTTAAACTTTATTGTTTTCCCTTTGAACGTTTAGCTTTTTTTTTTCTGTGCTGCTATTCTACCTGTGAGAGAGAATAGTCAAGGGGATGTGTCCTAGTTGGCATGCTACAGAAAGTAGCCATGCAACATGTTGCTTTGGTATTTTGGGTCAATGTTGTCATAACATGAGTAATTTGAGGGTGATTACGTTGCCTATGAGCATCCACAGCAGTGGAGCTAAAAATTTAGCTTTTTAGCTCCACAAAAAGTTACTTTATCTATTTTATCTACTCACTTTACAAAACATGTTCAGCAGTGGATCTATTTTAGCTTTCAACACAATAAAATAATATATCTATTACAATAAAATAATATATCCATTACAATAAACAACAATTACAACCACTCGCAACCGCTACCACCGCCACTACTGCCATCACCACCAACTCTTCCACCACCACCGCAATTGCTACCGCCGCCGCCACAACCGATTCTTCCACCACCACTGCCGATTCTTACACACAGAAAATTCCTAATCTAATATTTATATCAAAACTTGAAATACTTAGAATTATAACAATAGAACATGATTATGCATAAATACTTAATTTGACATGTAGCTTAATCCCACTGATAAAGAAAATCACACAATAAATTCGTGCAAACAGAAAAATCCCAATACATTCCAATACCAATACTTTTTGTCCATTCATGGATGGACTGAATCAAAAGCCAAAAAAAAAAAAAAAAGTAAAGTTCCTTGCACACAGAAAATTCCCAAACTAATATTTATATCAAAACTTAAAATACTTAGAATTATAACAATAGAACATGATTATGCATAAAAATGACAGAACTTTTCATTGAGCAAGAACAGCAAAAAAATTATTGCATCTAAAATAATAAACTGAAAGAACAAGAAAAAGAAATCATTAACCACATTCTTTGATGTTATACCCAAATAAAAAATCCAACATTCTTTGATGTTATACCCAAATAAAAAATCCCAAGCATCCATATGAAGAAGACAAAGATAACTGACCTGAAGTGAAACAGAGAGGTGGGTCTGAGCTGATCGGCGGTGAGTCTGAGGCTGAGAGGGTTGATCGGCGGCTTGGGACAATGGTGAAACAGAGGTTGAGAGCGTTTGAGAGCTTGGGACGGCGTGGGTCTGAGGCTGAGAGGGTTGATCGATGGTGGGTCTTAGCTGGTGGGTTGGTGACGTTGAAGATGACAAGGGCCAGCGGCGGTGAGCTTGAGCGAGTTTTGAGAGAGTTGATCGGTGGTGGGTCTCAGCTGATCGGCGGTGGGTCTCAGCTGGTGGGTCGGTGACGTTGAAGATGGCAAGGGCTGGCGGCGGTGAGCTTGAGAGAGTTTTGAGAGAGTTGAGAGCTTGGAGAAGAGATGAGAGTGATTGTGAGAGAGAGAGGCGTGAATAAAAGAATGAAAAGAATTAATCAGCCTATATTATTTTAATCGGGAGTTGAATAAAAAATTATTATTATTATTATTTTTAGCTCTCAGCTACAATGCTCATGTATCTATACATGTGCACTGTAGCAATTAAGCTAAAAATTTTACCTATACCTCCACTGCTGCAAGGGGTATTTTTTGTGTTTTGGTGGAGTTAAAATAGCTATATAGCTATTTAGCTCTACAGCTGCAAGTGCTCTTAGAAACCATAATTTGATATTCAGAGAAAATACTCAGACAACATAAAATTAAGAAAACTTAAGAACTATATATATTTTGGGTCTGGACAATATGCTAATGAAATGGATCCTTAGAGAAAACTGAAGTTCAGATTTATAGGGTTTTCAATTGCCTTTCCATCCAAGATGGTGATTGGTGATCATTACGTGTGTTTCTTCTCACTCAAAAGGAAAGGGTGAGGGATTTTTTGGCTTGTATCACATTAATTTTGCATACATTGTATCACAAGTTTTACTGCCATTTTGATGTGCTAGATTTTTTTTTTTAGGGAAATATGATGTGCTAGGTGGTGAGTGATTGCCTATCATTTTTATATGGACCTAACTATTTCGCCACCACTCACTGAGACTCTACACATTAAAATTGTAAAATTTATAGCAAAAAAGTTGTTTTTCTCCTTCGTTAATAATATGGGATTTGGATTACACCATGCAATGCCCACTTGGTTGTGAAATGTACATATTAAGAAGAAGAAAAAAAAACCTTTCCTTTTTATTATTATTGTTTTAGCCTTTCACTTTTTATTACCATCTTAATTTTTTTGGCCTAGGTTTAATTAGGAGCCGAGACAATATCTCATAGGATTGGCTTACCATGTCAGCTTTATTATTTGTTGTTACAAATCAATGGATAGTTGACATGTTTGCAAAATAGCCACATTAGCAGATTTTATTAACTTGGATCAAAACAATTTTCTAATGAGCAATGCTACAACACAATACATTTTTCATAATTGATTTAACAAACTTTTAGTGGTTCTTATATAGGCCCGCTATTATTGTAACAGCCCGGCCCAATAAAAAAAAAAGAGATTAGATTTTTAAGGAGCCACACGTGTAACCCCACTTACCACTGCACATTCTCTCAAAATATCTCCCTCTCTCCCCCTTTGGCCGGTCAAAGTAAGTGTCCCTCAACCTTTTTCTTTTGTTCATTTTCCTCACAAACATAACAAGCACTCCTCCCTCACTCTCTCCCACTGTGTACCTGCTTCCTCACCATCTCCACCATCTTTTCCGGCAAGATCACCGCAAAGCTCTCTTGGAACCTCTAAGGCATATTCATCTCTTTTGATTGAAGGTAAAAATTTCTAATCTATTATGGCCTGTTTGGGAGTTTAGAGAGGGAGGAGAGTAGAGGGGAGTAGAGGGGAGGGGAGTAGTGGGGAGGAGAGTAGAGGAGAATGATTACCCTCCACCTTGTTTGGATGTTTTTATAATTAGTAAGGGGGAAGGGAGTAATTAGCCCTTCCCTTTGTTTTTAACATTGTAATTTTATAAATATAATAAGGGTAAATTAGGTAATTTACTTTATAAATAATTTTATGTACTCTACTCTCCCTCCAAATCTCTCCAATTTGGGGGAATTAAAAATGAGGGGGTTGGAGGTAGTTGAAACCCCTCCAAACCCCTCCAAATCCCTCCCCCTCCTTCCTTAAAAAACTCCCAAACAAGGTAATTAAATTACTCCCCTTCCCTCTACTCTACTCTCCCTCCTTTTTTAAACATCCAAACATGCCATTAGTGGGTTTTATACTTTTGTTTAAGGTTATTCTAATCTAAGCTTTGATAATGATGTTCATTAGATTTATGAGCTTCTTGGGTTATATTCTTGTAATTATGTATATGAGTTTTTGATTTGGTGGACTAATTTGATGTTTATGGTTTTACTAGTGGTGGCTAATTAAGGTTTATGAATGGTGAAAATTTAGGGGTTTTGAGGTATATTATGTGAAATAAATGGTGAATATAATTTTTATGGTTTATTTGGAGCTAGTTAAAGATTTAAATTGTTTGTTTTGAAGGATATTGTGATTTTGGTGTCATGGGTCTCTTGATGATGTTGTGAAAACTTTGTGGAAACTACTCATATATTATTGAAGTTTTGATGTTAGAGATAATACTTTAAATGATTCATGAGTATAATGGGAATCTATGTCTTGTAAAGTAATTGGTTGAGAAACTTTGGAAGTGGGAAATATTATTTGTGAGGCTAAATCTAGGCTTGCCTAATTTATTGCTTACTTGGCAATTCCTAATATGTAGCTAGATACAATTTCAAGTTTTATGCTTATTTTGATAAGTTTGCTTGATATTGTTTAGGTTCTAGCCAATCTTATTTGGAGCTTGGAGAATTAGGTCTTGTTGTGGGTTGCAAGGTAAGTAACTTTTAATGAGATTTTTGGAAAATAACCATATTGCATAAACGTTATTTTTGGGTCAAACATATGTTGGAAAATTATTTGTGGATATATGTTTTCTTAAAAGGTATTGTGTTGTGACCCTATTATATATGATTTTATATAAAAAGTGCGTCATGTTTAATATTGCACATGGGGAAATGCATGATTTGTTAGTATGGAAGAGATAAGCATCTTTGATATAATTCTTGGGAATGGCTTTTATGGATTTATTGCATTATTTGCAAATTTTAAAGATTTTTTTATCTTGACTTGTGATATTTGGGAAATTGATAGAAAATGTTATTGACAAGAAATGATTTTGGAAAATTTTAGAACCTTGTGAATATATTGGGTCTTTCAGAGGTTTTTGTGAAACTACTTGAAATATAAACCGTTGTTTGATTTTGTGTAAACTGTGAGCTCTTCATGTTTTTACTTTTGGGCCGTGACATGTGATTACCCGGTAATTACCCAGCCAGATGCCGCAGTCTTGGTGACATTGTTATCTTGGCACCCCATCTTTGTGGCGAATTGATGTCTTTGTGGCATAACTTGATGTCTTTGTGGCATACCTAATGTCTTTATGGCAGCTTGTCATGTGGCTTTGGGTTGGGTTTTCAAGTTTTAAAATGGTGTTTTGATAGCTTACAGTAAATAGTACGTAATTTCATGTTGGTATACTTTGAAAAAGGTTGGTGCTACATTCTTTTTCATTGTTGTCATTTTGTTAAGAAAAATGGATTTGCTAGATTTTCATGGAAATTCCCAAATTATAACATGTTTTATAAAATGTCCATTATTATGAAACTTGCATTTCCCCAACCCCCATTAATTGTGCTACTTACTGGACTCTGTCTCATTCCATTATTTTGCAAACTTTTTCAGAGTAGACAACTATCTTTTTGAGACATTTATTGGGTTCTAAGACTTTAGGTTTAAATGTATTAGAATTTCAATTTGTAATGTTGGAAAATCATGATCAAAACGTTTAGTCTTGTTTTAGACTTGCTCAAAGTATGTTTAAGTGTAAAGTTGAAATCAAGTGTTCTGTAGGATTTACTGTGTAAATCTGCCTGACTCGATCAATTGAAAATTAGACTCGATTAATCAAAACTCGTGCAGATTGTTTTTCTGCAGAATTTTCCAACTTAACCCAAGCTCATTTGACGTGTAGGGTTTTATGTTTTGTCTTAAGTATAAAAGGGAAAATCTTAGTCACGTTTTAAAGTTGCTCTTTATGCTGTGTGTGTGAATCTCTTGTGAGATCTAGAGATGTTTTTCTTCACATAAACTTAGGGTTATCAAGATTTAGATTGATGTCAAGAGCTTGGTGATCAATTCAGTTGCAGATTCAAGAGCTTAAAGATATACAAGCGGGAGTGCTTGTGCTTGCTGGGAATCCAAGAAAGAAGTAGTCCGTGAACTTGGAGTTGTCACGTGATCGTGGTAGCAAGTTTCTTACTCGAGGTAGCAATATGATATTAGTGGTCTAAGTCGCTATTGTGTAAACTTCAATTCTTTCATAGTGGATTCAGTTTACCTTGAGGATAGTTAGGTTAAATTCTCCTCAGGTTTTTTACCGGTTTAGTTTTCTTGGGTTATTATATTGTTGTATTTTTTATTTTCTACATTTTACAATGATATGATATATTTGTGTTAACCTATATCTGTTTAATTTGACTAAGTAATCACTTGGCAATTAACTAGGTTAATCTGGTTGTATTTAAGTGGTTTAAAAACATACAACACCATTTTGGTGGCTAGCAATAATTAGACTAACTGCTGATGGAGGCTGACTTTCGTGATGGAGATAATTGATGATATATAACGTAGAGTGGGCTTGACCCAAATCTTTTATATCTAATAGTGGTTATGCATATATTCCACTAATGTGACAAGTTGATGATATGTAATTATTTATTTAGACCTCCATTCTTTTGTGACCAATAGTCATTGTATTTATTGCATAAAGCTCTGACTTATGTTGGGAGTATATTTAATGGAATTATTATGATAATTCTTGATGTTGGCACTTGATATGATTTTATTTGGATTGAATTTTCAAAAGGAACAAAATCTACAGGTACCTTTGAGATGTTTTTCTCATACTTTGGACCCTTTCAGGTTTGGGGCGTGACAACTATATCACTTTTTTTATCTACAAATAACTTGCACCTAGGCAATTGTATAATTCTTGGAAAATTCCGTGTGTTTTCTAGATTAGAGTCACATATTACCACTGCCTATTGTATGCTACTCGCAATTTGCTTTATAAAACTATAGTGCATATGGTGCAACAAGAGTTCAATAACAGTATATACTACGCTTGAACTTTTAGATATATATATTATTTTTCTTATGTATTTTTTGTTTCTAATGCCTTTTACAAAAAACATATATATAGATTACTGACTTTACACATTTATCTTGGATAGTTTTAACTTTACATATAATTTTGCCTTTACATATTTATCTAATTTAATTTAGATGTTTATAACTAAACAATGAAGAATCAAAAACCAAAAAAAAAAAAAAAAAATTGTCTATACATATCTATACTATATAAATAATGAAAGCTTTGTAATAAATTTTACAAAACTCTCTTTACACCACATCTTTAGCATACTTTCTTTTTCTTTTTTTTTGAAATTTTTACTTTGTTCAACTTAATTTTCATTTTCTTCTGCCATTTTTTCCTAGTTCAATATTTCATCTCCTCCAATTATTGCCTTTTAAAATTTTTCAGTTGATTCTTTCTATATATTTTTAAATTTTCTCACTTATATCTTCTTAAATTCTACCGTTTCACTTTATTCAACCTTTCATCTATTTCCACCATTCATCTTCCATCTTAATTTTTATATAAATTTTTTCTAACTTCATTTCCACCCCTCTCCACTATTCCCTCTAAATTTTCCATGACAAAAAGGTCAATCTCTCTCTCTCTCTCTCTCTCTCTCTCTCTCTCTCTCTCACACACACACACACACACACACACACGCACATTTTGTCTCTCTTTTGGTGGAATTTTTTAATTATTTCAACCAATTTTTTTCACTAATAGTTCTTTTTGTTATTGTTGATTTAATTGTCCCATCACATTTGTTTATCCTTTTGGTATATTTGTATCGACTTTTATGCATATTTAGGTATTTTGGTATTCCAATTCCCGATCACAAGTTCTTTTTCTTTATCCTATTGGTTTGATTTGATTTGGGTTAATAATTAGTGGTTTTGCAAGTTAGAATTTAATTTATTTTTAGTGATCCATTTAGATAACTATGATGCTTTACTA
The DNA here is from genome assembly GCF_040712315.1 of Castanea sativa. NCBI lineage: Eukaryota > Viridiplantae > Streptophyta > Magnoliopsida > Fagales > Fagaceae > Castanea > Castanea sativa. The sequence goes on from NC_134017.1 coordinate 8,350,680, forward strand.
AGTTTTGCTTATTTTTTTTAATCCTTTTGGGTGGACAAATTTGTAGTTTTTGTAAAGAAAGTATTTTTAATAGTTGTATTAAAAGTACTCCATGGTGTCACTTTTTCAGAGAAAAGCAAGGTTAGTCAAACGAAAATAAAATTGGATGAATGACATATTTTAGGGCCTATTTGGTATTAGAGTTCAAACTCACATTTTTACATTTTAAACAATATTACGCACTTTTTCACACATTTTTTCACCCACACGTATTTCAAAAAACTACAAAAATTCCATGTCAAACTACAAAAATCTCATCTCAAATTACTCTATCAAACACTCCCTAGTTTTTGCAATTGTATTTTCAACTTATGATTTTTTTTTAATAACAATGCAAATATAGAAACTTAATTTTGAAATTTTGCTAATAATTTCTACAAAGAAAATAACCTCAATAGATTATCAACAACAAATTGTTTTCTTAATTGATCCAATTAATTATTGTTAAGTTTTATTAATTTTTTAGATTAGTTATTTGGTGTTTTGGATTGTAGAGTGGAAAAAATAGGGATGGAGAAAGTTTTTTAAAAAAACTTTAGAATAATTTTCAAATTTTATAAACTTTTTAATAGTACGCAAAATGTTATAAATAATTTTTATTAAAAAATTAATATTTTCACTAACTTGCCTTTTGAATTCCTTAAAAAAAAAATTGTATTGTTTCTATTTTTGTATGATATATATATATATATATATAGAGAGAGAGAGAGAGAGAGAGCAATGCTACAGACACAAACTATTTGACAATATTTTTACAAATTGCTGACATGACAAATTCTTACTAGTTCTAATATGGACCTATCACTAACATCTCATTTTTACTTACAATAATTATTTGGAAAATACTAAAATCACTTCAATAGTTTGTAAAGTAGTTTGTATTTGTAGCATTACTCATATATATATAACTTTCGTGATTGTTCCTATAATAGGATGTATTGAGATGTTATTATGTGTGTGGTAGGATGTGTTGAGTTTTAAGTAAAAAGATAATGTAACAATCTCTTATTGATGGTATAAACCATGTTTTACACGTCATCCTTACTAAATTCATACTCTAATTATTTTATTAATTTGTATCACATATAAGTTTAATATGATTAAGATAAGAATAAGCATAATAGAATTGCTTAATTAACTACTGACAAAATTGGCATAACATGAAACCCATAAGAGTTTAATTTATTAAATAAGGAGAAAATCTGTAAGCATATGTTAGCCTGATAATAAATAAATAAGCTATTAAAATTAACATTTCTTAGGAGGAATTTACAGTGAGTTATAGTCTCATACAAATAACCTTTAATTTTGCAAGGAAGAATGAGGACAACTTCTTTTTTAGAATTTGACAAGAGTTTTGTGCCATAACATGTAAAATAAAGAAAATATAAAGACAATAAATGAAATATGAGAATAAAATTATATCTGAATTGCATTTTTTTTTCTAGTGATTATCCACCTCATCATATATATATATATATATATATATAAACTTTATCTATTTCCCTTTGTACATTACATTAAAAGCTTATGCTATATTATATAGAGGGAGAGGGAATACTGAAAGGGACAGCCAAATATGAAATGGCTGAATATTCAGATATTAATGTCAACCCCTATTGTTTAGGGTGGGTGGCTTGTCAAGTCGCCAATGTGTAAAAGCAGCCCATGTGCATATATATATATTTAACAGGTCAAAATAGTGGGCTGAAGTATGAAACTTCATAAAAAAAATAATAAATAAATAGAAAACTTTGAAATATTGGTGTATTCTCAACTTTTAATGAAAAACTGAAAACGCATGGACAGTCACGAGTCATATTACGTTTTGTCATTTAAGTCATTTGCTTCTCATCTCATCACATCTTTCTTCCTTCCATATTTGCTCAACCTTTTACTCATAGATTCCTATGGCTCTCCAGATCAATGGAGCCTCCTCTTCCTTCACTCCCCAATTTATCTATGATGTTTTCTTAAATTTTAGAGGTGAAGATACCCGCTATAATTTTACAAGTCATTTATATCAAGCTCTATGTGATAAGGGTTTTAACACTTTTATCGATAATGACCTCCAGAGAGGAGAAGAAATTTCAATGGAACTTTTTAAAGCTATTGAATTATCAATGATTTCGATTGTTGTGTTTTCTGAAAATTATGCATCTTCCAGTTGGTGCTTAAATGAACTTATAAAGATTCTTGAGTGTAGGAATAATGGACAATTGGTCCTACCCGTATTTTACAAAGTGGATCCATCAGAAATACGTAAACAAAAGGGAAAGTTTGGAGTAGCGCTAGCTCAACATGAAGAAAATTCCAATGATAATATGGAGAAGGTTCAGTGGTGGAGAACAGCTTTGACTAAAGCAACTAGCTTGTCTGGGTTTCATTACAAGGAGGGGTATGTAACTATTCACTACTCTTCTATGAGTTATAGAGTTTAATAGTTTTGTTATGCTATTAAATGTTTTCACTAAATTAATTATGACAGTATCGTGTTTTTTTAGAAAAAATTATTATGTCCTCCAGGAAGATTGTTGTTGTAGTCCTTCCTAACCTCCTAACCAATAAAATGCCGTTATTTATGCAAATATGACATCACTTGGTCATATTTAATTTTTATTCTTTATGCTGATTAGGGAGCACACTCACGAGTTTGTATAAATGACATTGTCTCATTAGTTAGGAGAACCACGTTAGCAGTCCTCCTAGTGGACCTAATAATTTCTCATTTTTCAGAGTCTTCTACTACCGAGGTAGTTAATTTATAAAAGTCGATTGTAGAAATTTAATAAAAAAATTTTAAAAAAAATTAACGCCATATAATTTTACTAATTACGACTATTAATATTCTTTTGTGCTTTTATGAGTTACAAAGAGTCAAAAAAGATTTACAAACTTTAATTAGGATTCATCTTTGGCAAGCCCCAATCATGAATAAAACAAGGGACAAAATTTAACTATAAACTTGGTTGTGGTCTAAAACTACCACTTTTATTAAAAAAATGGCTCAGGGGTGGAGCTACATGTTAGGCTGGGGAGGCCATGACCCCCCCAAAAGTTTTGAAAATATTATTGTAGTATAGGGACATATTTAATATTTTAATAATTAGCCCTCCAAAAATTGCTCTTTGCGCCTTCAAATATTTGAGTTAGTCTAACAATGTTTTTAAAAAAAATTATCAATTGGTCTAGTAGTTATAGAGAATGTATTGTTAGTCAAATTCATTTTTTTTATTGTAAAATTTGTACTTTTTTTCCTTAAAATTTTGGATCATTTATGTCTTTGAAAACTTCATTAATTCAATTGAAATTCTTTTACTCACAATAGTAGACAATTTGGTAACTTATATTGGAAATAAAAATTTTAAGGATTTCACTATAGAAGATGGTGAAAAATGAATTTAATTCTATGAAACATTTTAACTTTAAGGATTTAACTGTATTAACTTATGTGTGTGTATAGATGTATGTGTTTGCGTATGTGTATAGACATTTATATAAACTAATAAATTAGTAACACAAATCGCCCCCCCTCCCAAACAAAAATTTCTGGCTCCACCCCTGATATGGCTACATGTTTTCAAACTCTCAATTGGATTGCATGATATTTATGCTCTTAACACACATGTTAATTTTTGTGTCCATTAGATGTTATTTAATATATGATTCATAAACTTATTTTGTGTGCATAATTTTAGATTACAAAAACTTACAATTTAAACAATTAACTGATGAAATAGTTGTTGATCTTTAATCTTTTGAAATTTTGTAAGCATGGAAGATATAAGAAGAAAAAGTAATCTAATGGTGGATTTGTCAAAATTCACATCCAATAAAATGATATTGAGTAAAGTTGTAGTCTTAGATTACAATTACGTTTGTAGACAAACTTTATCCTAAAAGAAATTCACATAAAAAATATAATAATGCTGAAAACTACATTAATATGTAAAAAAATATACTAGTATTTATTCAGCATTAATAAAATATAAACAAAAACAAAGGAAATTTTTTTTAACATATTTCAACTCACATATGATCTATCAAAATAGCATTTGATCTTCTTTTTTATTCTCAAAACTAATCAATAATTAATTTTGTACTAAATTTAATAGCAATTTCTCTTTCAATATACAAGATCAAATAGTGTTAGATAATGGTCTTCTCATTTTGTTGTGAGCTTAATCTTCACTATATTTAAGGCAAAAAATCCTCATTTTGTAGTTACAATAAATCTTAGATAAGTATGTACAAGAACAAAAAACTCTAAAAACAAATTGATAAGCTATTGAATTTCTAGTCCCTACCATCAATTTGTACAATTCTTAAATCGTTTTTTAAAATTTTTTGAAGTTTGAGTGTTAAACTACATTATGTCCATAATGATAAACTTATGTTTATAATAACAATTTTCATGATATGTAAAATCTTGTAAGTAATTGTTCTCTCAACAAAAGAAATATCATCAGTTCTAAATAAATCACTGATCTCTTGAAGATGTAATGCCAAGTTATGAATAATCAACTTCATTGTATACTCAATAAAACCTAATTCTTTTAATTGATAATCTATCGTAGCTGAAAAAATATCTATTCAATGATGACATTCAAAGAAACTTCATTGCATGCTCACTAAAATGATTATTTAACTCTTTTAGTTGAGAATCTATTGTAGCTCACAAAAAAAAAAATCTACTCATGAAATTCAGTTGTAAAATGGTCTTGGGGATGGATTAATTCCCAAAGTTAAAATGCAAAGCATTTGTGAATTAATTCCCAATTATACCAACCCAATTTTAATGATTTAATCAATGAAACTAGCAAGTCACAAATCAATAAAGCAAGCAATAAAAGTAATAAACAAATAACACAACGATATGGTGAGGAAGTGAAAAAAAAAAATTGATAGAGAACATCTCCAATGTAAAAAAAGAAAAAAGAAGAAGAAGAAGATTACAAGGGCAACCCAACCTAAATAGGGCAATTCACTATATGAAGAGAAGTTGCAAATCCAATACAAAATCCTTGACACTAGGCACTACCCATTTGATGAACTTACTATTCCAACCCACAATAACTTCAAATTAAACTTTTGAACTCTTCTTACATGAATGACCCATCTATGTATATTTTCAATTTGTCTAAATTATTATATGTTTCTTATGCTTTGTGTGTGACAGCTGTGTTGAATCTGAAACTCAATTCATCCAGAGAATTATTAAAGAGATATCAGTTATTAAATTGAATCGCACTCAGTTATTTGTTACTAAACACCCAGTTGGAATAGATTCTCGAGCGGATGCTATAGAATTGCTTTTAGATATGAAGTCAAATGATGTTCGCATGGTAGGGATTCATGGTCTTGGAGGAGTAGGTAAGACTACAATTGCAAAAGCTATTTATAACAAAATCTCTAAGTATTTTGAATTGAGTTACTTTCTAGAGGATATCAGAGAAAAATCAAGAACAAATGATGACATAATCAAACTACAAGAGATGCTTCTTTCTAAGATCTCACGGGGTACATTTGTAAAGGTGGACAGTGTGCCTGAAGGAATTATTATGCTAAAAGAAAGGCTTTGTCGTACAAGACTTCTTTTAATTCTTGACAATGTGGATGAGTCAGAAGTGATGGTAAATTTGTTTGGAGAATGTGACTGGTTTGCTTTTGGAAGTAGAGTCATTATAACAACAAGAGACAAACAAGTGCTAAATACTCTTGGAAAAGATCATCCAATTTATGAGCTTAAGGAATTAAATCAATCTGAATCTCTTGAACTCTTCAACCTGCATGCCTTCCCAAAAATTGAACCTAAGCAAGATTATTCAGAAGTTGCAGAGCAAATCATACATTATGCCAATGGCCTTCCATTAGCTCTTAAAATAATAGGTTCTGATTTGTGTGGAAAAAGTATACATGAATGGAAAAGTGCATTAGAAAAGTATAAAAGCATCCCTCACAAAAAAATTCAAGAAAAGCTCAAAATAAGCTATGATGGACTTGAAAAGACTGAAAAGGATATTTTTCTGGATATTGCATGTTTCTTCAAGGGATTCGATAGGAGTTATGTAGTTAATATATTAGATGCTTGCAAATTATACCCAAGATATGGAATTAGAAAACTTATTGATAAGTGTCTCATAACGGTTGTTCAATCTGACAAATTGTGGATGCATGAGTTGCTTCAACAAATGGGGAGAGAAATTGTTCAGCAAGAATCAGAAGAGCTTGGAAAACGTAGCAGGATATGGTCTTTTGAGGATGCTCATGAAATACTATCTACAAATATGGTATAAGCTCTTTTGTATATCTTTTTTTCCAAATGAGTTTTTTCCATTGATTTTTTAAAAATATTGAAGAAAATTTAAGTTTATTTGTATCATTTAAAAAAAAAATTTATACTTCTATTATGTAGTGTAACTAATGCTTTGTCCAACTAGGGATCAAGTAAAATTCGGGGCATCATGTGCTGCTCACCTCAACTGACAATGATGCCTATAGAAGCTGAAGCTTTTGAAAATATGAAAAATCTCAAATTTCTTATAGTTCATAATGTACAAATTTGTGAAGAACTCAAATATCTTCCCAATGGGTTAAGGTTGCTTCAATGGCCTGAATTTCCATTTTCCTTACCATCCAAATATTGTCCTCAACAAATAGTTGCACTTGAGATGCCACGTAGTCTTATTAGATTGGAGACAACGTTCAAATTGGTATGAGAATTAGTATTTATAAATTTTATTTTCTTTAAATTTTATTTGAATGTTGGTTGAAAATAAATTTTGTTTTTATTTTTTTTTTCTTCAACAGGGAATCCAGCTAAAATATTTAAAATATATCAATCTCAACAAGTGTGAGTCCATCACAGAATTACCTGAATTGTGTATCCCAAGCCTAGAAGAATTGGATCTTTCCTTTTGTCAAAATTTAGTTAAGGTTCATGAGTCGGTTGGATTTCTTGATAAGCTTCAGATATGGGATCTCCAAGGTTGTGAAAAACTTCAAATTCTTCCAAACACCCTCAGGTTGATATCTCTTGTGGATTTTGTTCTTATAGACTGCTTAAGGCTTGAGAAGTTTCCTAATATTCATCCAAAAATGAAATGTTTAAGGACTTTATATTTACGTCATAGTGGAATTCGAGAGTTGCCTTCATCAATCAAGTATCTTACTGGGCTTCACAGCTTAGACTTACATGATTGCCAAAACCTTAGATATCTTCCAGATGACATCTATAAATTACAACTTCTTAGTGAACTATCTATTCCCACTGCCAGATTGAGACAGACATTCCATTATTTGGATGGCTTTTCCAAATATGGGTTTTTTATGTTGGATTTCTTGAGTTTCAGGGGCAATAAAAATATAATTGAATTAGACTTTTTGATGAAACCCGAGTACTTCCCCGTATTGAAATCTCTAGATCTATGTGAAACAAATATTGTTAGCATCCCCAACAGCCTTAGCAAATTTAATACATTAGAGTTCCTTTATATAGGATATTGCAAGCAGCTTCGAGAAATTCCAAGGCTTCCACAATCTGTAAAATTTGTGACTGTAACAAATAGTTATTCGTTGAATCCACAATCATCAAGCAGATTATTGAATCAGGTTTGTCTCTCTTTTTTAAAGTTATAATGAAGAAACAATTTTTGTTACTTTCTTCCCTAATTCAATTTTTGTTGAATTTGCTAATTGCATGCAGATTGGAGAAATTTTAAGGATTTTACCAAATAATCGCTTGCTTTTGCCTGAACCTAAAGATGATAAATTTATAATTACACTACCAGGAACTGAGATTCCAAAGTGGTTAAACTTAAACCATGAAAGTGGTGGAAATGTCATATCATTTTGGGTTAGTCACAAATTTCCAAAAAATTTTGATGTCTATTTTGCTTTTGGACCGGTGAAATATCCACGGATGTCTTCTTGTATCGTTTACCTTTCCATCAATGGTTGTGAAAAAGAGAACCTTCTTTCAACTCCTACATATGAATTCTCTGACCATCTATGGATATTTTCTTTATCTAATAAGAAATTGCAGTACCAATTGAATAAGTCAAACCCATCTGAACTGAATTACGTTGAGGTGATATGTGAAATGAAGGATTGGGTTAATAACCATCCAAAAAGGTGGGGGGTCCGTGTAGAATGCATCTGTTGTTCCTAAACATGAAAAATCTGATGTTTTTCACTTGCCGAGTCCAAGTGCTAGGCATAGTTATGGCTCTGATATGGATCATTGGACTTTCAACATTAACCCCCTATGCCAGATGTCCCCAAAAACACTACTAGTCCTACCTCAGATGGCTTCAAATCCGATTTTGACTCTAGATACGGAGCTCTCGTCCAAGGAAAATTCGTAGATACTTTCGGAGCAGAGTGAAATGATGCTTCCTCCTTCCATATTTATGGTAGACCCCGCCATGAATTTAATGAATGGACTCACCATAAATATAAGAGGAGGGAATACATATCATTTTCTATCCTTGGGAAGTATCTAAGAATTACTCCTCGTCCAACTGCAACACTCATGTCCAGGTACCTACTTTTTTTATTATTCACTCTCTCAGTATGGAAAACCAAAGAAAATTAAACAAACAAGTTTTGTGTGTTTTTTGTTTTGTTTTGTTTTGTTTTTTTTTTTGTGTGTGGAAATTCAAGGGCTCTGAGGAAAATGGAAGAGATAGATCCCAGGGCTTTCAACAAACAAAGTGCTGCTCAAGTAGTACTTAACATGGTAAGGCTCACTTCAATAGAAACAATAACAATCTATGGCGTCCTCTTTTGATGATAGCTCTTTATCATCAAACCAAGACACCAATTGGTTTTTGGTATAGGCAGAGATTGAACTTCAAATATTTTATTCAACCTTCAGAGGCATTACCAGTTGAGTTAACTAGAATCCACAAAACTAAAATCTGCAATACAACATGACTTATGCTTTCTAATTTGAGATCACTTCTAAATCACTCACTCAATAATCGTGAAATCTTGAATTATACACCTTTGCTTTGAGTATTACAAAACTGTCTATCAAACCCTTTTGTGAAGAGTGTCTCATTTTCACCATTGTGATTATGGCGTTGATTTGGCATGCTTGGATATTCCTTAGTTTGGGCCAACGTGTACGGGCCTAAGGCCCAAGGTCAACTTCCCATGATTGAACATAATTCTAATTTCTAAGAACACATCATCGACAAGCTTCAAGCTACTCTCATTCTCTTCTTCTCAATGGCTTTGAGAATGGCATTGAAATCCACTATACAAGCCCGATTGCTTGAATGCTTTGGCAATCTCATTATGATTCTTCTAAAATAATTTATTCCTAAAGTGCTTACAACATTTTCGCAACACTTTCACAACAAATCATAAGTGATAAGTTTTTACTGGTTCTAATTTTTCTTACTAATGAAATTACTTTTGTGCTTACCAATAACAATCCATAACAACTTATCATTTATAATTTGTTGTGAAAGTATTTTGAAAATATTATGAATATAGCATTTTTCAATTAGTTTAGATATGTTCATGGTCCCTAGGATAGACCTTCAAAATGAAAAATTATAGAATAACCTTCTAAGAATACAATAAAAGCACTCTCTTTCATCTCATATAAGTAATGGGTTTAATCATGAATTTAATGAGCAAGAGTCACTATATTATGGGAGGGGAAGGGTACATTTTTATTATACAACAATAATATTCTTTGATTACCAACATTGGCATTAATGAAATTTTGATTGGACTTTGACCACCTCGATTTCAACTCCTTTTTCATATTAGCTAGGCTTAAGCTGCCTACAAAATCTTCTACTAGCACAACGTGACAGCTTCGAAATTTTGACCCAAAAAAGAAGAAGACCTATTAGCCACTCTATACTTCCAAGCTATAGTAGTCATAGTGAGATTAGGGGCTTGATAAGGCTTGTCTTCTCAACAATTTGAGATAGTTTAACAAGATGATGAGCAGAGTAGATATTACCTTCATTGTGATGCCCTGATTCTATTTTACAATTATTACTATTATTTTTTCATTTTTTTTTATACAAGATAGAATTTTACTCTAGCCTAATCTAAGTGATCATCGCACCAAAGGTGTGCAGTGGTAAAAGAACTGGTTAATATTATTACTATTATTTTAAATGTTTGTCTTCATGAATAACAAAATAGACATGAGTTTTCGGCGTCCCCCTGATCGCATTGCTTGGACACACACTCCTTCGGGTTTGTTCACCACTAGTAGCGCTTATAAAATGCTTGTTTTTGTGATTCTATGTCCAATGCAGGTAGTTCAAATATGGATAGTCAAAAGAAGTTCTGGAAGAGCCTTTGGCAACTCCGGGTACCTAACAAAATTAAGCATTTTGTGTGGAAGGCATGTAATGATGCTCTGCCAACGAAGGAGAACTTACACCGTCATCATGTCACGGATTCTGCTACTTGTGACCTGTGCAGAGAACATACTGAGGACACCGTTCATGCTCTTTGGCTGTGCAAGGATATTTCTTGTGTTTGGTCTTCTTTGGAGTGGTTCCATCAAGCAGTCCTTGTTCAACCGGCAAATTTCAGAGAGTTATTAGCTAGATTTATGCCATGCCAAGATGAATATAAAGCTGAAATTTTTGTTATTGCAGCGTGGTGTGTTTGGAATAGGTGAAATGCTATTCATTTCAATCGAGCTATCCGTCCCGTGACCAGCATTTGCAGGGAAGTAGGTAATATTCTTCAGGAGTTTCTTCAAGCTCGAGAGATTGAGATGGTGCCTCCTCGTCCTCAGGCCATACACTGGTGGCATCCTCCTGATCCTAATATATACAAGGTTAATTTTGATGTAGCAGTATTTCAAGCTTCAAATTTGGCAAGTGTGGGCATGATTGGTCATGACAACATGGGAGATCCTATTGGGGCGATGTCCATGCCTATTCCTCTTGGTCGGGCTGTGGCGGAGATGGAAGCCTTGGCTTGCCAGCGGGCTGTACAATTTGCTTTGGAGATTGGTTTGACTCGAGTGGTGGTCGAAGGGATTCTGCTACTGTCATAGAGATGCTTCTTAATGGTTCAAGTCAGCTTGCCAGCTTTGGGAACATCCTTGGGGACATTCGTTTCCAAGTAGCTTGTTTTTAGCATGTTGAGTTTAATTATATTAGTCGTGCTTGTAATTCTGTTGCTGATGCGTTAGCAAAAAAGGCTAGTTCTGCTTTAGGGCTTTAGGTGTGGTTGGAAGATTTACCTGATGACATTGCTCCTCTTGTGTTTAGAGATGTTTATTGATTTGTTTTTGAATAAATTTTCTAGGCGCTTGGTCTGGTTTCTCAATAAAAAAAAAAGATGTGAGCTTATGTTGAATGCTTCCCAGGTCGAAGCTTGGGTGAATACCATTGAAGTCCGTCCTAACTGTTGAGCCCTTCCAAACTCATTTTCAATTTTATAAACATTTATGTCATCCCTTGCATTAGATCATGGTTGTATTCCATAAAAATTTGGGCCTAGATGTGGGGCTGCGGTTGTGCCTAGGTAAGCTTAGAAGTAGCGAGCCACTAAGGGCAATATTAGAAGATCTATATGAATTCCTCAATTCAGACGAGATACTTCAATCATTCCTAAACTGATTTTATACTTTGCCCCCATTGAAGTTAGGGTCATCAAATCGGGTCTTAATGATTTGTTAGCACCTTAGAATAACATATTTCAGAAAATAGCTACCTGGTTGAGAAAAGACCCTACATTTTTTCACATGAAACATATAACCTAATAAGCTTAATTTATTCAGTTCTTCAAGGTTTGATAATAATTGACCAAATTAAAGTTTAATAAACCTCATTCAAAGCATTAGCTTTATGTCAGCACATTAAAATGAAATTACTCTAAAATTCCTTCAATCCACATCAATGAAATTTAAAAATAAAACTAAAATTTTTACATGAACGACCAAGCATTAAATGATTTGGTTATTAAAAACGAAGTGGACCGATTTTAGTTAAATTGGCGGTTTCCTATGGAATTCTGAGTCTTGCTAGACTCCACGTATCGCTACTTCTTTACCCCATGTTCATGTATACGGATTACTTCGGAACTATACCACTGAATAAAAGCCATCACCTTCGTTTCATTACTGAATTATTCATGTTACTAATTACTTGCTTTACTTATGTTAAGAAAAATAAAATATATGGAAAAATTGGCATACAACATAACGCTACACTGGAACTTATTCAAATTACGAAATTGCTTTATTGTAAAGAAAACACTGCCTGCATTCCTTGGAAATGATAGTTTCTGAACTCAGAAAACATGGAATATATAGAACATGCAGTATACCAAACAAATCTAAGCAGGAGCTTATTCTTTTCTCTTTTTTTTTTTGATAACAGAACTTGTTCAAATTTAAAAGTTGTTAATTGAAATGAACATTATCATACTTAGTTCAAATTGATCTATTGAATAGTAGGAAAAGAATGCGTGAATCATGTAATATACCTAAAAAAGAGTCGCATTTATTCAAATTGCATAGTTGCTTTAAAGAAAAGAAGATAAATAAAACGTAAAGTGATTACAGATTTAACCAGGAACTTATTCAAAATTTATAGTTAATTTTTATTAAAAAGTAAATTGTAATGCTTGTTTAAAATCGATCATTACTGAAATTGGAAGAAAAGTATGAGTGGAATACGTGGTATACCAAAAAAGTCACATGGGAACCTAATCAAATTGTGTAGTTACTTTTAAAAAAGAAAGGAAATGAGTATAACATACATTGTTCAAAATTGAATACAAATCCAATTCAAATTTCATAGTTACTTTATGAAATGTAAATTGTCATACAAATTCAATCATTACTGAATGAGGAAGAAAAGAATGAGTGGAACACGCAGTATACCAAAAAAGTCACATAAGAACCTAATCAAATTGCATAGTTACTTTTTTTAAAAAAAAGAATTGAGTATTACATACATTGTTCAAAAGTGATTACAAATCCAATTCAGATTTTATAGTTGCCCAAGTTTTTAATGAGACAAAAAAAGAAGAAGTCTTAGAGCTTGTTTCGTAAGAGGATTTATATACAATATTTTGTTTAGGAAACCAAAAAGATAGTGAATCCTATACATGAATTTATTGTTTGGCTAATGTTCTCTAAATACAGTTTTTGAGTGTTGAAAAAATTGTTTTCCTATTTTCCTTGTTCACAATAGGATTTTGAAAACAGCTGAGAAGATGTTTTCAAAAAATATATATATTTTCTTAAAGGCATATATAGTCAATTTTCAAGATAAAAAAAAATATTTTTATTGACATAGTTATAAATAAATTGAAAATGGTAGACTTGATAGATTTGTCCGAACCCTATTTCTTAAATTAAGGAGTTTATTAAATTAAAAAAAAAAACCAATATTGCATGTGCTTTATCACGGTTGCTTTAGTTTCAATTATTCTATCGTTTTTCTCCAAAAAAAAAAAAAACCCAACAAAAACAAACGGTTGTACTCGTTTATTATTGACGACAGTGCTCTAACTGCCAAGGCCCAAGACCCAGTTAGCCTTTCTACTGTTCCATGCTATACCAATCATAGCAAGATTAGGGGTTTCATTAGGCTGGTCTCCTCAAGAATTTGAGATAGTTTAACAAGATCATGAGCAGAGTGGATATAACCTTCATTGTGATGCCCTGAATCCATTACAATTTTATTTTATTTAATGTTGGTCTTCATGAATACTCAAATAGATGTGGGCTTAAGTTGAATGCTTCTTACTTCGGAGACTGGGTGCATAACATTTAAGTCCGCCATAAATTTACCAAATAGTTGCATTGGACCACAGTCGTTCGGCCATGAACATTTGGGCTTGGATGGGAGCTGGGGTTGGGCCTAGTTAATTTATTTTGACACTGCAACTTTTATCAGATTCCTGCTTCCTTTATAACTTGTTTGATACGTGGATTCACGTTCTCTAGATTTTTTATTAGATTTTTTAGGGTATTTTATTAATAGATTTTTTTAAATTTTAACGATTTTTTTAAATTTTAACAATTTTTTTTATGATTTAAGAGTTTATATTTTGCCATGTCAACATTCTATTAATAATACTTTTAAAATAATATAATAATATTGCAAACAAAACAATTAAGATTATTGTTAGTAGAATGCTGATATGGCAAAATCTAGACCATTAAATTATTAAAAAATGATTAAGATTTAAGGAAATCTATTTAGTTGAGTGGAAATTTAGAGGATTTGAATTCTTGACCCTGAAGTTGGATAAAAGCCAGAAGAGGTGTTTAGTCATGTTGTCTCAATTTACCATTTGGCTCACCAGAGCAAAGTTTGTTTGGGTGATCTTATCACGAATTAAGCCAAGCATTTTAAGCAATCTAATGCTCAATTATCTATAATCCATAGCCATATGTGTTTAAAAGCTGAAGTGTAGGTACTCATTCAATAAATATATATTAATACTGGTGAAATATTTTCAATTATTTGATTTTCAATGTTGAGGTTTTTGTATTTACAACAAGAAGATGGTTTGATTTTTTCTGCATTTTAGGACAGTGTATATACATAAAATGGTACTTCAGCGTCCTACTATCTTGTCAACAAAAGGCTGATTTGTGTTGTAGGTTAAAAAAAAAAAGTTTTTGGCACAAAATTAGGGGGGAAATTGACTGTGGTTTTTTTTAAATATCAAAAAAGATGTGATGAAAACAAAAATCAGGCTACCTCATTCGTTCATTAGCCATGTCAAGATGAAAATTAACATCATAGTATGATGGTTAAAGTGTAAATTTCAGGAACCAAATATGTGTTTTTTTTTTAATAATACATTTTCTACCCTAGGTAATACAGAAACAGCCAGCCAGGTCTCAAATGAGCCCATAAAAGTTTCTCTAATGATTTGAATTATGATGTATCCGTACGATTACGCCCAGTCCTGGAAGGCCTCTTAATGGTTGTTAAGCTGGTTACCTGAAGTTTATTTAAAAGGTATTTGCCAATTTTACATATTTTTTGTTGCCAACAGGCCCATATATGAAATGAAATAGAGTTCCATGATATTTTGAATGCAAACTCATCAGCAGTTTTTGCTTTGTTGGTTACAGCTCCACCAAATCCTACTCAATGCATTATTATTATATATATTGTTTTTTCAATCAGAAAGCCCTACTCAATGTAGCACAAATTTTTTTTTTTGGTTGATAGGGCAATGTAGCACAATTAGTTTAAAAAGCTATAGCTTTTGGTGATGGTCTGTCGTATTTGGTGAGGCTCGCATTATACGACATGTCTTTCATAACTGAGGAAACAAGGACAAAGTCTTCCAGTAAACTAATCTGAAGGTATGTGTTTCAACCTACTACGTGTTGAATCAAATCGATATTCACATATAATTTTAGTAAAATGGCCTATTTAAAAGTCACATAATTCATGTAAAACATATCCCCAAACTATTTCCTGAAGAGGGTTGCAAACCCAACACCATTTATTTGATGCAATTCTGAACTACCACTGAATAAAAGTGGCAGATATAAATCATATAATTGTGACACAAGCACAATTTTACAATTTGGCTTATGTTATATCTTCTTTTTTTTCCAGCATGTGTAATTTGAAAAATGATATTTGAGAGAGGGTTGGAAAGATAAGAGAGTGTGTGTGGATTTGGGGACACAAGAGATCAATATCTTAGGTCTCAATCTAATTAAATGCTATATCTTCTTTTTTCCAGCATGTGTAAATTGAAAAATGATATTTGAGAGAGGGTTGGGAAGATAAGAGAGTGTGTGGATTTGGGGACACAAGAGATCAATATCTTAGGTCTCAATCTAATTAAATGTTCTTCTATAATCTTCAGAACTAAGAATCATGACTACACACTGTTGTTAGGTTTCCAAAAGTTTTAACATTTATGAACGATCGATACTTGTCATACTAAATAGAAGAAAAACTCGTGATGCATGGGAGAGACAGATTTTTCTTATAATATGTTTATTGTAAAAAACTCAAAAATGTAAGCCTCAACATTTTGTGAATATTCAAGCAGTCAAAGGTCCCCAACTATCACTTGAAGAGGGTTGCAGAATCCAACTCCATTTATTTGATGCAATTCTGAACTACCACTGAATAAAAGTGGCAGATATAAATCATATAATTGTGACACAAAGCACAATTTTACAATTTGGCTTATGTTATATCTTATTTTTTCCAGCATGTTTAAATTGAAAAATGATATTTAAGAGAGGGTTGGAAAGATAAGAGAGTTTGTGGACGATCGATACTTGTCATACTAAATAGAAGACAAACTCATGATGCACGTGAGAAATAGATTTTTCTTATAATATGTTTACTACTGTCAAAACTCAAAATGCAAGCCTCAACATTTTGTGAACATTCAAGTAGTGCATTCATGTTATAATAACTACATTTTTTCATAGATAAAAACAAAACAAAGTAGACAGATGGTTATAGATATGAAAACTATGTTAAATAGAGGCTAAACATGTAAATAAAACAAAGGAAAAACAAACAGAGATGAATTAGGGTTTTTGGGCAAGAATATGAGTGTGCATACATAGGGTTTGCATGCACATCCCAACTGTATGAGTACTCATACTTCTAGTATGCGTGCGTATGCATGAAGCTTGTGCACACAAACACACTCGAAACCCTAACCCAGAAACACATTATAGAAAATACAAAAGAAACAAGAAAACTAACAACCTAGCATGCTTCTAACATAAACATGAAATAAACCTAAACTAAAAAAACATGTTATAAACACTTAAGCATTTAAACAAAAAAAAACCAAAGGAAAAGCAAAGAAAAATGAAGAGCCAAAGTTAGAAACTTTATCTTAACACTAGAACTCTTTAGAACTTGATTTTGACCATTCCCTTCAGTCAATCTATTCACAACCAATTCAGGAATAAGTTAGTAAACTTAGAATCAAGACCAGAAAAGGTTCTAATCAAGCAAAATTTGACTTGGGGTTTTTTGTGAAAAACTCTCTCTTTGATTCACTATTTTCTAGTGAATCTTGTGTGTTCTACCACCCTTTTCCTCCTTTGAAAAAGTGCCTTTTATGGCTTTATATAGGGGTTTGGGGTGGCTCCCAAACGATATGTGATTCGTTCTAAACCAAGTTTAATGTAGATAACCTTTCCTTTCATAGTTTCTATAACTCTAGCTGCGTACACATGCCCGTGCATGTGTGCGCATGTAGTAAGCATGTGTACGCATGGCTTGAGTGTGCGTACGCATACGCGTGCGCACATTTAGGGTTTTCCGTGGCCTTTCTTTTCTAAAAATAGTTTTATTCTTTCAAAAATAAGTTATATTTTCTACAAACACTTTTCTCAAGTCAATTTTCATTTGATTGGGCCCTAAACCAATTTTGGGCTTTAGAGTACTACCATCATTGGGTAACGGGAGCCCGAGTTGATTGGGGACCAAAATGCAATGTCTATGCTTATGGAAAACTAATGAAATAACTTGTCTCCCAAGAAAATTAGTAGGAGGGTTTAACCTATCAACCCCAAGGTAAACAAAATTCATTAGAATTTAATGAAAGTTTTATAATAAGACTTTACTCTAAATCTACTGTTACTTCATGTCATACTTACTAACATGACACCACACAGCAATTCGTAGACTCTTATATTTTGAATTTTGTTAAACATAAACCTCCTATTCTGAAGATTTGTAATAACAACTATAATGAAATTGGATTGTAACAACTATACTTCATTCAACAGATCATCAAATGTTGAATTAGATTTCACATTAATGCATTAGGAGAATCTTGGAAGATCTCCAATGCTTGAGTACAAAACACAAAACCCTAGATCAAACATTGAAAGAAGTAGAACAAGAAAACTGAATATACATGAATTTTGATGGGCTAAGACTTAAGCTTGGTGGGTTAAGGTAGAATTGAATTGGAGTTGAGATACCTGAAACTTTGAGTCTTTTGCACTTGAACCTTGGACTATCTTGAGCTTGAACTAAGCTTCAAACACACTCAAGACACACTAAGATTCCTAATTTTGGTTACACAATGCCACAATGTGTCAACCTAGTCCTATAGACTTAAAAACCTAAAAGAAACATAACTAGAAAACTGAATTTTCATGAATATCGATTACTGTTGATATCCTATTTTGCAACTCTCATTTAACCTCACTTGCATTCAATTATATATCATCACCATCTAATGTCTCCAAGGCAAGACTGTAATTTTGATCATTTGATCTCAAAATACTTTTCATAAAACAAATCTTGTAGCCATAACGATCAAAAGGATAGTTCATGAGTATAAATCAGACCCCTAGATTAAAAGATATCAAAGAAATAAGTTTTAATAGTCAAGTGCACTTGCATGAATTAAATCAAAACCATAGGTTATTGTTAGTTTTAGACCCCTAAAAACACAGTTTGTTTAACGTACTTTAATAGCCAAGTTGTTACTTAGGTCAATTATGTAGATCTAGGTTAAACATTCATAAAAAATATCATGCACAACGGAAAACTAAATAACACAAGATGTGATGATCTAGGAAAATCGATGAAACAGTCTAGTTTTTAAGGTAAAAAACCTAGGAGGAACGATCCCAAGAGAACAATTCACTATATCAAATTGAGATTTACAGTAAAAAACACCAAGTCGTAGTAAATCTAACTACAATTACCAAACTAAGCTTTAAACCCCTCAGACTTCTTTGATGTGAATCTGCTCTCACATGAACCTCTAGTTCATGCTTTAGACCTCCAACATTGACCTACAGTCTATGACTCCAAGACCACCCTTGAAGGTTTAGATCTTTAGTACCTTTGATGACTAGTGATGGTAGCAACTTTTACAATACCGGATCTTGAGTTTCTTTAAGGAATAACACCATTAGAAGATTTGAGAGAGCTTAGGGTATAGAAACCCTAGATCTACAAAAGGAGGCACAAGATGCACTCTTCTCTCTCTAAAAAAACACCTTAGATCTCAAAATAGAAACTTCAAAGTCTCTACAAAATGTGCCTTAGGTTTCTCTTAAATACTATGTGAATTAGATCTGAAACCCTAATCACTTGATAGGCCAATGGGCTGTTGGGCCTGATTAAAAATATGCCAAATCCGCAGTTCAATCGGTTGAGGGCTTCTCTTTGATCGGTTGAGCCAGACAGATTTTGAATTTTTTTTTTTTTGCAGCTTGTATGTTCTTGAATCTTGACTTGTATCACCCTGAGCATTGTCTAATATACTTCATAGACACTAAGATCAATACAATGGCAGTTCTACATGCAAGCCAGGGTGGTCACAAGACCACCCTGACTTGCAAAACAAATATATATATATATATATATATATATATATATATATATATATATATATATATATATATACTTGCCAAAAAAATATGATATGCTAAACTAACTCATTGTGACCACCCAAATAAAAATTATGAACACCCTGATTTAAGAATTACAAAAATTTGGGTTCAACAAAAATAAAAGAAGTGCTACTAAATTCACAACATTTTCATAATACTTTTACAACAAATCTAATGTAGTATGCGGTTACTTATTTTACTTTGGGCCAAATACTAATATTATTTTTTTACCCACCAATAACAGCTTTTTGCATAAGATTTATTATAAAAATATTGTGGATATAGCATACTCCAAAATTAATTTTGTCTCCAAACATAATTCTTAATCCCTATTTTTTTTAAAGCTTAAATGACGACAATAAATATTAGCTCAAATAACAACAAACATAAACCAAATAAAAATAAGACAAGACTAAACAACAAGAAGTGAAAAAATTATTCAACAAAAAGCCTATTATAAAACCAAGAAAAAAAATTGTAGCTTGTTCAACCTATTCAATAAAAATAATCTCTAATTTCATTTTTTTTAAATGGTACCTGGAAAAATATTGTGATAATTTAAATTTTATAGTGACTACTATAAAAAAAAATTCCTAGAGCCGCTGCTAGATCTATACCTAGACAAGTTTATGCTCACACTTTGCCAATTGTTTTAAACTTTTAGAACCTAGGTAATTATGATTTTTTAATTGTAATTGGCCTATTTTTAGTCGAATTGATTAAATGATTTGTAATAATCCTATTGGCTAAGTATATGGTTTATGATAAGGTTACATGCATCTAATTTAATCCAAAGTCAAAACATTAATTTGTTTATGATAGAATAAGCATAAGAAATCAAATCCCAATTGAAAACAAAAATAGACTAAACAAAAAGGGAAAATAAATTTAATGATGGTGCAATGTACATTTCCCCTTAAAACTAGCATTTATAAACATTTAAGATGATGCAATGTAAAAGGCTTGTCAATAATTACATAACTAAACTACCACCGCTTCCCCTTGGTGCGGTGGTCACTCCACAAGTATAAATGCTTGTGGGGTGTGGGGAGCAAGGGCCGGGGTGCAAGTCTCCAGGAGGGAGTTTCACACACATATACACTTAGATTAGACTAGAGTAGAAATTCTATCTTGTATAAAAAAAAAAAAAAAAAATTACATAACTAAACTAATTAGTATGATTCTAAAAATTAAAAAAAAAAACTAATTAGTATGATATAAATGTTGATTTCCCTTTTTTAATAGAACAAAGTTTAGTTATAAAATTGGTTGTAACCTCGAGTTACAACTTTACTCATTAACTTTTTATTGGAGGTGATTTTGACAAATCCACCATTTGATTGCATCTTTTTCTTATATCTTTCATGCTTGTAAAAATTGTTTAGTAAATTGTTTAGATTGCAAATTTTGTAGTTGAAATTATGTATAAGATATAAGTTTATAGATCATATAGTAAATAATATTTGATTGATACAAAATTTGACATGTGTATTAAAAGCATAAAGGACATGCGATTCAACTGTTAGATTTTCAAAATATGTAGTAATATTTATTTTATTGAATAAAAAGGTTTTAACCTTAGACTACAACCAATTTTGTTGCTACACTTTGTTCTATTAAAAAAGGAGATCAACGTTTATATCATACTAGTTAGTTTAGTTATGTAATTTATGACAAGCCTTTTTTTTTTTATGACAAAAACAAAATATCAAAATAAGTTATTAAAAGAGAATTCTAATTTGAAATTATAAAGTATTCGCCCGTCTCGGGGGACATCATTTAGTTAATCTAATTAAAAACTTGGCTTAAAATTGGTTAATAACTATTTTAACGTGAGTCTAAAAACTAACAAGTGGCATCAAAGCGAGTTAACTCTAGTTTAGTCAAGCTCACATTATACGACATGTCTTTCATAACTAATGAAAAAAGGATAGTGTCAACTAAACAAATTTGAAGGAATGTGTTTCAAAGACCTACTATGCGTTGAATAAATAAATATTCACATATAATTTTAGTAACATGACCCATTTAAAGTCATATAGTTTGTGTAAATAATTTATTAGTTCAACTAAATAAAATAAGGTGGATTATCATTTTGAATTGTCACATAATAGATTTCGAAATATTCTTTCAAGCTAATTTGGAAGAAAATTATATTCATAAAATTGTTAGTCATTTAACATGTATAGGTTAGATTATCAACCCTTTTATGTCATAACCATTAACAGTCTACCACGAAATTCTAGTAGTCTACCATCATCATTGTGGGTCAATGGGCCCAGGAATGTGTGTTGAGCTAGAGGCTCAATCGGAGGACACTGAATAGTCTGAGGATGTGGGAACATCAGCCTAAGAGGCAATGCTGATGGATAAAGAGGCGAGATTTGATCAAGGTTGTCCAAGAAGGTGGTCTGAGGAAAAGTATGTCCTCAGCTAGGTAAAGCCGAGGTAGGAAAGGGCTGTCCAACATCTAAAGACGATATTCTAGGAGATCCTATAAGTAATGGTAGACATGGTGGATGCACAAGATAAGAAGAATGACTATGAAATATCTAAGATAAAGTTGTTAGCATCGCATTGAATGCTTTGCAGCTACCTCTCTGGCCGCATTAATAGGGAAGTAATGCCTGAGTATTAGGATTCAGCCTTACAGCTACCTCTAAAGATTTCAGGGATTGGCTGATGGGACAAGTATCTAAACTAGTAATTTGATCCATTCGTAGAGGATGAAGAGAAGAAGGAGGGTGATATAAGAGGGGGAGAGGACATTCATGGAAGGGGGATCAAAGGGAGAAAAGAGAAAACATTGTAGACATTAAGATAAAAAATTGTAATCTGTTTCAGTCCAAGTCCAAAGGGAAATATAAGATCCAGTCTCCTCGGCTTGAGTCCGAGGACAACTTCTGGTATATAAACCATTCCAAGTGTATAATGTTGCAATCTAGCCCATCATTTTTGTTATTAAAAATCACTAGAACCTAGATTTCAAGTTCATTCTCTACAAATTCATTATATTGGGCTTTTTGGGTCTATCCCAATCTTACTTTTGGGTTTGGGTACAAATTGTGACCTTACAATCATCATCATGTATTTTGGTAAATGACAAAGTAGCTATCTTCTTAAAAAATGTTATTAGCGGTCATATTCAAAATATTTATCATTGCTGGCCTGCTGCCTTTTTCTTAGTATGTGAAATTGAAAAATGATAATTAAGAGAGGGTTGGAAGGATAAGAGACTGTGTGGATTTGGTGACACAAGACATATCCCATATCTCCATCTAATTAAATGCTTTTCTTGAATCTTTTGATTAATCACGACTAGACACTGTTGTAGGGCTTCCAAAAGTCTTACCATTTATGAACGTTCAATACTTGTCATACTAAAAAAAGACAAACTTGTACCAAAAAACAAACAAAGAAAAACTTGTAATGCATGCGAGGAACAAATTTAATTAATTATCTTAAAATAACACATGTTTATAACACAAAACATTTCCCATATCTACATCTGATTAAATGCTTTTCTTGAATCTTTTGATTAATCACGACTAGACACTGTTGTAGGGCTTCCAAAAGTCTTACCATTTATGAATGATCAATACTTGTCATACTAAAAAAAGACAAACTTGTATAAAAAAATAAACAAAGACAAACTTGTTATGCAAGCAAGGGACAAATTTAATTAATTATCTCAAATTAACACATGTTTATAACATACACATTCAAATTGATTAAACTTAAACTTATTCATTATAAATTTGAAATATATTAAAATTATGACTAATTTAATCATCACTTATGTAATAATATTTAACAAATTTAATTACGTATCTCAAATTAACACATGTTTATAACATACACATTCAAATTGATTAAACTCAAAATTGATGATATATAACATATAAGCCTAAATAATACTTTCTTTTCATGATATTTATTATCTTGCCTAATCGACTCCATTTAAGTCAATGTTATCACCATGTTCATCATCTTGCAAAGCTTATTTTTTTTAACATTTTCTTCTTCATCACCAATTACTATCCCTTTTTGTTCTTTTATTTTAATAATTTTTTCTTTATATTTCTTCTCCACATTATAGCTTCTTATAGACTTATAAAAATAACATCATGGGTCCATTTGGTTAGGCATTCTAGGTGCCTAAAAAGAGCGTTTTTAAAATCAAAAATTTTGTTTCGCAATAGCAACTTCTTATAGCTCTTTTACAAATGCTTATTTTAAACTCAAAACACCGTTTTGCAACAACTTATACAAATGCAGCCCCGTAAATAAAAATAATTGTGTTGTCATTTTACATCTTATTCATTCTATAGAAACAAAAATTGCAAATACAAAAGTGAAGTGTTAAGTGAGTAGTTCAAATTTTGTAAGGGAAAGAGAGAATGGGGGGAAAACTTATAAACATGTTATTTTATTGGGTTCAATCAATTAGCTCAATAATTTCTTGATAAAAATAAGTCTAATATCTTGTTGGACTCAAATAAAAGCACAAAATTTAACAAAACTCATTTTAAACTCACATTTTTATGTATTGTATGATTTCAATTATGATTTGATACAATTTATATGATACGCACTATGTATCATACGATTTATTAGTATTTACGATATACTATTATAATACGGAACTTTTTGTATACGATACGATACGATATATGTCGTAAGATAGTAAGAACTATGAGTTAAAGAAGTTGCATTATAAAAATATGACATAGTTATGATAACATCATCAGTGACGAAGGAGGAATTTCATATTTACAAAAAAAATAACATCATCACTGAAGTAGCATTTTTCAAAATCAAAGCTTCATTGCATGCGTGTGATGACAAATTTGTCAAAAGAATAACATCATCACTGACAAAGTTAATTAAATGGCATGGTTTAATCAACTTTGTCATAATTGACATTCAATTTATGAAAAATTTGTTATTTCTAGCTGGGGTAGATTGATTTTCTTTTTTGAGAAGCGTTATGTCCATACCATTTTCACAACAAATTATAGATGGTTGGTTATTATTGGTTATAATTTTAATCTATCACTAAAATTAATATTTTGTCTTCATCAATAACAACCTGTCATTTAAAATTTGTTGTGAAAATGTTCTGGACATGGCATTTCTCTTTCTTTTTAGTCGAGTTGGGTTGGTTTTCAAAACTTTTCAATTTGACAAAGTTAGATTGGATTAAAATTATAATTTTTTTCTTTTTTGAGAATCGGATTAAAAATAACTAAAATTATCCTAATTTTAAACCAAGTTAATTATTAGTCCAATCATGTGCTCACTTACAATTGGTTAACTCAAACACCATACCATAAAAAGTAAAACATATAAAGACGAGATATGGTGATCCATGTAAAATCAACGGAATAATTTGTTTCACAAAAAAATCACTAGGAGGGTTTAACCTATCAACCCTAAGGTAACAAAATTCACTAGAATAGAATAGAAGTTTTATTACAGACTTAACTTTAAATTTACAACTACCTCATCATGTAATACTTACTAACATGACCCCGCACAACAATTCACAAACCCTTCTATTCTAGACATTGTTGGTTGAATGTAAACTAGATTGCAACAACTCCACTTCAATCATTCAAAACTTGAATTGGATTCATCGTTGATGCATTAAGAGAATCTCGGAAGATCTTCAATGCTTGTGTACAAAACGCGAAACACTAGATCAAACAATTGAAAGAGACATAACAAGAAATTAAATCTATAGGGAATCTTAATGGGTTGAGTTGTAATCGAGATTCCTGAAACTTCGGTTCTTTTGTGCTTGAATCTTGCCCTATCTTGAACTTTAACTAGGCTTCAAACACACGCAAGACTAGGAATGGTAACAAAAAAAGAAAAAGAAAAAAAAAGGGGTGAAAATAAGAAAACACAAGCACAACAGAAAACCAAAGTAATTTTAGCAAAGAATATAGTATTTATTTGATTTTCAACTACAAACACAACTACACAAGTTCACAATATAGAAATCCTAATTATTTTTTCAATGAGAGATAAAACAAAACCCAAAAGAGAGTAACAATAAAGGGTAAAAAAAAAATACCCAAGTTAGTGAGTCACAATGAGTCAGTGACAGAGGGGAAAAGTGATATATATACCTAGGGGTACTTAGGGCTTTTAAAATTATATAATATTAATATATATATATATATATATATAGAGAGAGAGAGAGAGAGAGAGAGAGAGAGAGAGAGAGAGAGAGAGAGAGAGAGAGAGAGCAGTACGATGAAAGTTGTAAGCTGTGTTTAGGGGGGAGTTATTGTCTATCATTGGCCTCTATGGTAGAATTAGTTGGGGGCCTAATACGCAGTAGTTGACCCTGTGGTGGATGTCAGCGGTTTGAGTCCTCTTATCTCCAACTTGTAAACTTAGCGGATACAAAACTATATGTTAGCACCAAATTTTTCCGATTCGGCAGTTCGACCTATGATTTCTCATTCATGGATGTTGATCTATATATATATAAACGGGTCGAGTATGGGGCAAGTAAGACTAAACCTGCAACCACCCTAAACCCGTTATAGGTGAGATTTTTAAAACCCTTTCGGCCCCATTTGTTTTACAGATTAGGTAAACCTTCCCCATTAGGGTCAAGTCAAGTTATGTACTTACGAGTTAGGTTATTTTTGCCATCCCTACTCAAGACACACCAAGATTCCTAATTTTGGTGACACAAGGTCACAGTTTTCCAACCTAGTCCTATGGATTCAATAACCTCAAAGAATCATAACCACAAAACTGAATCTTAAGGGATCTCAATGGGTTAAGCTGGAATTGAGTTGGAGTCAACAATACAAAAACTTTGGATATTTTGCACTTAAACCTTGGCCTGTCTTTAACTTGAACTTGGCTTTAAACTTGCTTAAGACACACTAAGATCTCTAATTCTGGTTACAAAAAGTCACATTTTGCAAACCTAAACCTATGGACTCAACAACTTGAGAGAGATAGATTCAAGAAACTAAATCTGCATGAATCTCAATCGATCGAGATTTAGGCTCAATGGTTCGAGATTAGTGAATCTCAATGGGGTGAGTTGGAGTCGAGATTCTAGAAACTTTTTGTCTTTTGCACTTGAAACTTGGCCTTTTCTTGAATGTGGACTTGGCTTCAAACACACTCAAGGTACCCTAAGATTCCTAATTTTGGTTACATAGGATCATGGTTTGCCAACCTAGTCCTGTGGACTCAACAACCTTAGATCAAATCCAATCCAAATTGATCTATCCATAGTCCAAATGAAAAGATTTTCTATCTTTTAGTTAAAAAAATAAGACCAGTGAAAGATTTTCTATCTTTTATCCATAGTCTTATCTCCCTCTCTGTCCTCATTTTCTAGATGATACTTGTCCAAAATTTTAATCATGTCATCTTGAGTGGCATATTAGTTTTTAAAATTTTAATTAAATTGATTAGTTTTATTCAATTTTACAATTAATTCCTCTTTTTCATGTTTTGCCCATTTAACTCGTCTTGAGTCTTACTTAGAAAATTTTAAAACTAAAAACACTGGCTACAAAGAGGTCCACACATACTTCTAAAAGCAATAAAATTAATGATTTCTTAAATTAAAATTTCATGGTTAGGCACATCAAAACACTTGATTTTATCTAAGTTTTAAAAACTTAAGACACAGGGGTCAAGCATCATATACTGAAAACATTAATCCTATATTCATCGTGTACTTAAACTCTAGTACCAATTGAGAAGTTCATTTTGAACATTTGGTTGATTTCCAGCGGAATTAATCAACTTCCTAAATTGACCAATTACGGAATTAAAATTAGAATAAATTAATTACCACAAATTGAAAATCACCATATGTAAAGCAATAATATTAAAGTAAAGTACACAAGTGTATGGTAACGAAATGACAATATCATGGATAATAAACTAAAGGAAAACCACAATGAGACATGTTAGTTTAAAGATTGATGGAGTCCAAATCTTCTGTCTCACTTTTCCTATTTCACTTTATACTCCACAAATAAAAACTTAACACATGTCTACCTATTTAATTAATTTCTAATTTTTTTAAGTATTTTCTTATTTCAAATACCTAGAAAAAAAAAAAAAAAAAAAAAAAACTTGCACATTGCCGCCAACGTCGTGAACCCTTCTCTCTTCTGTATAAGACTGTTGTCAACCTGCCTTCAAAATAAGCCCATCTCACCGTTTCATCCAGATCTACTTCTTTGTAGACCAAACCACCAAATTGCTTCGTTGGTTTGAGTTGAACTTAGAAAGCGTAAACTGTCTAGCTA
This sequence comes from Castanea sativa, assembly GCF_040712315.1. Taxonomy (NCBI): domain Eukaryota; kingdom Viridiplantae; phylum Streptophyta; class Magnoliopsida; order Fagales; family Fagaceae; genus Castanea; species Castanea sativa. The sequence continues at coordinate 8,378,394 of NC_134017.1, forward strand.
GGCTTGCAATCTGTTGTGATTCAAAATTTAAGAAGCAAAAAGGAAAATTTTGGTGCCTTGATGATTGAAGAAGAAAGCTACAGAAACAGTAAAGGCAAGGAATAGTTACAAAAAAAAATCAAACTTTATTCTGGTTTGTTGAACATAGAGGCAGCCACTCTGTCAAAAAGGCTCAAAACAATAGGTATTTAATATTTGGGCTTAATGAACATAAAGGCAGTGCCTTGAACAGAGAGGCGGTGGTTGGCCGTGAGCACTAGTGTTGATGGCACCAGCAATCTCTTTCTAGTGGCGCCATCGATCTTTGCTAGTGATGACTGGTGGTGGTGGTGGGAATGTATTTGGTTATTTATTTATTTATTTTAGGTGTTTGAAATAAGAAAATGAAAAAAAAATTAGAATTTAATTAAATAGGTAGATATGTGTCATGTTTTTATTTGTAGAGTATAAGCTGAAGCAAAAAAATGGGATAGAAGATTTGGACTTCCTAATTTTCTAAATGATACTTGTCATACTAAGAAGACAAGCCCGTGATAAATGTGAGGAACAAATTTTGCTTAAATTACGTTTTCCTATCAAAAGTTAGGCCTTGATATCTTACGGTAATCTATTTTTTGATACGCATGTGACATACTTCTTTTTTGGGGTAAAATGTATAAACTCTCTTCCCCTCAACTGTGTCAAAACTAATCTGATTAGAAGATTTTCTAATTTGAAATTAGAAGTTCCTTGAACTGTGAGAAATATCCAAATTGATTATTCTATCTAAATTTTCATCCTTCTATGTTTCAATATTATTAAAAAATCTATTGAAAATATTCTATAAAAAAAATCTGTTTAAATTAATGAAAGTTTCATTGTAGGTTTGGTTTTTTCATATACCCTTTCTCAACAGAGACTGACGTTAAGATAAAATGATCTATTTGAATATTTCTCAAACTCCGGTAACTTCAGATTTCAAATTAAAAGACCATGATGCTAAGTTTGATTTTTTATCTAAAATATATGGGTTTTTTTACCCCTCTTTTTTATATATAATTTGGAGAAAGGAGCAATGCATTTCAGTAAAATTAGTAAGAGATCCTACCATGCTGCCATCATGACTAACTTGTAAATAAATTAAGTTATTTATAAACAACGCAAGCTCAACTTGTGGAATAATTTGTTTATGCTCATTTGTTTATCAAATAAATCAAGTTCAAGTCCAATTTTATATTTGACTTTTAAACGAGTCCAGCTTAAACATAATAATGTGTTTATAAACAAGCTTGTGAGCATGATGTTTGATTTAAATATGTTAGACGGTGAGCTAGTTGTGTCATTCCACCTCAAAACCAAATGGTTGGATGGTGAACTATGACATTCGATATCACGCCCTGTGAGCCTGTTTTTAGAGTGGTTGTAGGGAGTTAAATTGTGGTTCTCCCAACAAAAATATATAATATTAATTTATATATATATAAACTTGTCTAGAAGTATATTTATATAGACTTGAAATTTGATTATATAAGTTTATAAATAAGCTTATATGATATCAAATTATTTATTTGAAATTTATTGATAATATAAAAAATTCATCACTCCACTTGTAAAAAATATTCATAGATTTGTGGAGTAAAAATTTGTTTTTCACAATTTTACTATATAAAAGAAAAGAATAAATTAATCAAGTAGCTCATGAATTAGTTCGATCTTTTTTGATAAAAAGGAAATGAACTAAGCTTGAACATGTAATCCTATTTGATAATAAGCTCGAGTTCAACTTTTGAAATAAAAGAATAGACACAATCACACCAAATCAATTCTAATACCCATCTGAAAATCAAACTCAATTGAGAACTTATTGAGATGTTATTAAGTGCAGTAGAATGTGTTGAGTTTTAAGTAAAAAAGCTGACGTGACAATCTTTTATTGGATGATATAAAACATGAGTTTTACATCCTCTTCTTACCAAATTCAGACACTTTTTAATTCGGTTGTTCTATTTTGATATGGAATGTTGTTTATTTGAACTCTTTTAATTTATAGGTGTCTAGTTTATTTGAACTCTTTTATTCGTACTTTAAATAATATTTTATTGTCTTTAATTTAACTTTAGATATATTTCCAAACATTTAATTGTTGTTAGATACTTTTTAAATCTAAAATAAACATGACTTATTCCTAATATAAAAAACATATACCTAAAAAAAATATTAATTAATTATTGTTGAATTCTCAACGTAATGTATCCTAGTTTTTTAAGAAATGTAGTGTCACTATACTATGTATCATGTCGTAATACATATCATGTTCGTATTGGTATCTGTATCCGTACTACATAGCTAATACTAGATATGTCACACTTTCCCACCTCTTGTTTGTTTCTTTGTTTTTTCCCCCTTTTTTGGTTGCTAGAGTCTGAACCCACCTCCATGTATTTGATGCACTTTTCTTCACAAAAGTTTGAACCCAACCTATTTGTGGTATAATTTTGACATAGGAGCTCTCTTCTTCAAAAAAGTTGGTAAGGGGCAGCATCATGTCTTTCTTGCTACTTTATCACCAGCATGTGTAATTGAAGAAGAATCATTGAGAGAAGCTTGAAAAGATAACAAAGTGTGTGGATTGAGTGACACAAGTTGCTTATCTTGAATCAGTCCCCTAGCATTTTCAATTTTCTATTATATATAGTATTCAAATCATAAAGAAAGTATAAATTATAGAAAAATGTAGTTATTGATCCCTTAGATTTTAGAATTTAGGCTTTTAATTCCTCAATCCTTTTGAATTAGTCTAGAACACAAGTTTTTATACATTGTGCAATTGTTTGAGTTTTGGATAGCTCCTAAATAATGTTTTTTTATATTTAAACTGGTCCCCTTGGAAAAATTTTCGGCTCTGCCACCAAACTCCCTCAGTCCTAATTTTATGAACGATGCTTGTCATACTAAAGAAGACAGAAACTCGTAATGCACACAAGGAACAAATTATCTTTATTGTTGGGAAATTTAGACCCCGGTTGATAGAATTTACAAGTTTTAAACCCAAGTGGTTAATTAGATTTATTATGCATAAAACTTGTTAAAACAAACAAACATCAATATCATGTCAAAACTAAGTGCAGCGGAAAAATAAATAAGATAAGATATAATGACTTAGGAAAACTAATTAAACCAACCAGTTTCACAGTAAAAAAACATGGGGGGAAACCTTCCCGAAAAGCAATCCACTATATTAAAGAGAAGTTTCAGATCTAGTACAAAACCTTTGTCTCTGGACTCTACAATCCCCGTAAATGAACTCACAGTAGAAACCTTCTACCGCTTCAGAACCTCTGAACTCTTCAATATATGAATGCCACCTTTTGATGCACGAATCTCAGTACGTGGTTAACCAATTGCACGGATCCCAGTACGTGACTTCAATCACCAACTAGAGAAGAAGATGTCGGTTGCAAAGTTCTTCATTTCATCAACAATGAAGATCAAGAAGTACTTAGTTACAAAACCCTAAGGCGCAAAGACACAGTAGCTTCTTTAAGAGAGAATAAGGATTCGGTCACCTTTTTCAATTGTTCTCCTTGTATTCTTTTATGTGACGGCCTCTAAAATATGTCTTATATATGTCTAGGGTTGTGAGAAAAGAAACCCTACACAAATACAAAAGTCTGGCCCAAAAATCAGATCTGAAAATTCTGATTTCCGTAACCTCAATAGATAGCCTCAATAGATAGCATCTGTCGAGCCTCATTAAACCTCGATAGATAGCATCTGTCGAGCAGCTGTCCACTAGGTGTCCAACAGGTGTTCAGCAGTTATCCGCAAGTGTTTAGCAGGTGTCCAGCTTTAGTAAACATTTATTCTTCACTTGTTTCTTGGTCCAATCTTCATGGCTTTAATACTAGACTTGAACATGTTCTTTAAAGTATTAAACACATCCTAGATCAATCCAAATACAAGTAAAGTGCGTTTTGTCAAAAGATTAGCCAACTACATAAAATATGTCCTTAACACTTATAATGTTTCTTGTCAAAACGTAGGACTTATCATTTTGTGAACAATTAATCAATCAAGTAGTTAAAAGTGGTAAATTGTTCAAGTGTGTCTTGTCTTTTATAATAAAGCTTTAATTAGTTGCATTTTTTTTTTTTTTTTTTTTTTTGATACAATGGATTGGTTGCACTTTGAAAGTTTGACGTAGTTATGATAACATCGTCAATGACGATAGGGGAATTTTAGTTTTGCCAAAAAATAAAGTTGCATGTGTACCAGCTATAGGTTTTGTGTTGTAGCAAGAAATGCCTTTATAATGCCAAAAGCTTTGCAGTTCAATTGGTACGTCCTGAAATACATCAACGTCATTAAATAAATAAAAAAAGCTTCACAAATACATGAAGTATTACAATGTCATTCCACTAACAAAAAGAAAAGTAAAAAAAATCTAACAAGAGATAAAGTGAGAACTGAAAATACTGACATAAGAGAAATAAAGTGAGAGAGAGCCAGCAATGATAACAAAGAAGAAAAAAAATGAGAGAGAGAGAGAGAGAGATGATGTTTGCTACAACTCAGCATTTTTTTTTTTAAAATCACAATATTAATTATGAATGATTATGTACGAAATTTTGTACCAACACTCTCAATGTACCAAAAACAAAGATGAAGTCTTCAAAAAAAAAAAAATAAATAAACGAAGATAAAAATCTCCAAATTAATCAATTACGAGGTTTCATAGTAATTTCGTAATTATGTTAATTTCATCACAATTATGATATTACATTCCACTATTATTTAATTAATTTTAAGATATTTCATTATTTTCATATCTTATAATTCTATTGAGTCAAAAATTAAAAAGTATATATAGAGAAAAAAACCAAATAAAAACAAGAAAAAAGAAATACATACACATTGATGTTAGGAAAATGCTAAAACTATTAGAAAAAAATTATAAAATAAAGTAATAATGAATGTGATTAGTGTCTGTAATAAATAAATATCTATTTTTTTGTTTTTTGTAATTAGTGACACATAATTTGCAGTATCCCACAAATATTTTGCTCACTGACATTAACACTAATTTATTAACACAACATTTGAACCAATAAAGTATTAATTAATGGTGTCGCCTCATTCATTTAGTGCAGGAAGAAATGCAAACAATAGATCTTTTTAGGCGTAAATGCACTTTTGGTCCTTACATTTTGACCCGATTTTTATTTTGGTCCCTACATTTTATTTTTACCACTTTTAGTCCCTAAACCAATTAACGCATTCTATTTTGGTCTTTACTGTCATCAAACTAACAAAAAATGCTAACGAGGCAAACGGAGTGCACTGTTTGCATAGTAAATGCTGACATGTCTATTAAAATAATATTAAAAAATGCTACTTTGACATCCACGTGAGCGTCCACTCAGCATCTAACTTAAAAAAATTAAATTTATCAGTTTAAAAATATATAGAAATTATTTAAAAAAATTAAAAACAAAAAAAATGATGGATTTTTTGTTAGGGCTGAAACGAACGCACAAGAAGCATTCTCCGAGGGAAATGAATGCACGAGACCCAGTCCTAGTGTTCCAAAGCTTGATCGTGTGGTCACGGGAAACCGAGACGATCTGACGGTTGTTGATTGAGAAAGCGACGGAGAGGACGTCTTTGGTGTGGCCGACGAAGCGGCGGGCGGAGACGCCGGCCTAGAGGTCCCAGAGGCAATGCTCGCCGTCCCAGGAGCCGGAGAGAGCGAACTGGCCGTCAGAGGAGAGAACCACGTCCTCAACGAAGTGGGAGTGGCCCGTCCTTGGTGAGGTTCCAGAGGCTGATGGATTTGTCGCGCAAGACAGTGACGATGATGTTGCTGTTGTTGGTGCACATAGTGGGCGATTGATTTCTCTCATCTTCGATAAAATCTGCTCCCACAAGTGCTTGTCTTTCTCATCTCACTCTCTCTTTATTTGGGTTGAGTCTGTTGTATTTCTTTTGGATTTTTGATAAATTTGAAAAGGGATCATATGGGTTCGTGAAAGGAAATTTTTTAGATCTGGGTGGTGGTGGTCAGCTGGGCTCACAGGTGGTGGGTAGATCTGGATTTTTTGGCCATTGTTGGGGTTTGAAGGTGGTGGATCGGTGGAGGATGTTCTTGGTCTATTGTTGTGTTTGGTTGAGTTTTGATGTTTGGAGTTTGATTGGTTGGGTCCGGTAGAGATGTTTTAGTGTTTTGGTTGAGATGTGTTTTGGTATTTTTGTGATTGTTGGGTTTTGGTCTCATTTGAAGATTGCTGAGTGTTTTGCATGTTTGGTTGCTAAGAAAATGTAAGAATAGAAACAAAAATATTGATTTTTATAATTTTCTGGCCAACAAGTTATTTTAGGAAGAAGATGAACCATTCTGGGGAAGAGATGAAGAACATGAACCATTCTGGGCTAGATTTTTTGTTTTTAACTTTGTTTTTAATTTTTTTTTCATTTATTTAAAATTAAGAAATTAATTTTTTTTAATTTAAATTCTGACGTGGCAATTTTTTAATGCCAAAATAGATTTTTTAATTATTATTTTACTGTGCCATTCGCCATGTCAGCATTTTCTATTAGTTGGGTGACGGTAAGGACCAAAATAGAACGCGTTAATTGGTTTAGGGACTAAAAGTGGTAAAAATAAAATGCAGGGACTAAAATAGAAATCGGGTCAAAATGTAGGGACTACAAGTGCATTTACACCATCTCTTTAATTAACAAGTATGAAAATAGTATATGGTTGATTTTGTATTAAATTCGCAATAAATTTTTTAAGTCAATTATTTATCAAAACGACTTATTGCGTTTGCTAAGAGCCTTGTAATAGGTACTATTGCTTGGTATCATTTAGGCGAAAACACAATTTTGGTCCTTATATTTTGAGGCCACAGTCAATTTTGTCCCTATATTTTAGTAGCAGTCAATTTAGTCCCTGTTATTTTCAATTTGTAGTCAATTTGGTCTCTTCCGTTAATTCACTAACAGAAAATATCTATGCGGTTAACGGATTGAACAGTTGGCAATTTCAAGCTTATTAGGCTTATAAAAAAATAATATAAAATATTTTAAAATACTATTAAATATTATTAAATGCCACATTAATCATAAATGATTAAAAAAAATCAAAACTCAATCAACCTCTCTGTACCTCATGATCTTTGAACTTCAAACAAAACAAAATTAAAAAAAAAACTAAGCATCATAGAGATGAGCATGAGAGAAAAGGAAAAGAAGCAAGAGAGTCAGAAGAGAGAAATCAAATCTAGATAGAAAGAAAAGAAAGGAAGGTTAGATCTAACGAGGTTGACTTTGAATTGAAGGAACCTAGAAAAGCAACCAAAGAAAAAAAAAACCCCAGATCAGATAAAAGCAACGTCAATGACTCAAGCTTTAATGGTTTCTAATGATACTTGAAAATCAGTAGGCTAAATACTCTGGACTTCAATGATGGTTTGGATGACCTGAAGAGAAAGAAAGAGAATATTGAAGGTGACCGGGGTAAACTGGCCAAGGACCCTCCGATGGTTAAGTCAGTTTTCTCTCTAGAACTTAAGTATAGTGAGTAGATGAATAGTAAAACTTACCTTGGTTTGGTGAGGCTTGGTCCTTTTTATAGAGAGTTTAGAGTGGTTCTACTTTTTAGGTGCCACTAACATCGTGGGAGATGTGTGGACTTCATGGGAAGAGTGGAGCAAATTTTGGGGAATTCACCCCACGTTCCGAGATGAGTGATCATGGTTTAACCATTTATGATCGGTAGAAAATATTCAGAAATTTAGTAAGTGTTTATTGATCATCCATACCTTCTCATGGTATGGATGACCAAAATCTTTTTGGACGACTTGTGACATGCTTGGACGTCCTTATTTTATGTTTGTGGTGCACATTTCTCATTTCTCCTTTCTGAAGAATATCTTGGACATCACTGGTCTTGGAAGATCCGTATGGACGAAGACTACTTGTTGATCACCATCAGTTTCTTTCGTCTTTTCTTTTCTTTTATTTAAGCTAAACCTAGATCGCACTGACCCTCTCTCTCTCTCTCTCTCTCCATGGCCGGATCTAAAACAACTCTCTCGATTTGCTCGCATAGACCCAGTGTTTTTGGTCCTCTTTCTCATCTTTGTAATTCTGAGTTAAATTTCAATTTTGTTTCTATTTCAAGAGAATGATTTCAAGCTGTTGATAATGGACATTTTGAAAAATAATTAGGGGGTTTTGATTTGTGGAAGTGTTGGATTAAGTGAGTATTTTTTTATGTCATTGCATTGTAGAGGTTGTGGTTTAAAAAACTATTTGATTTGTGGTTTAGATTTGATGAAATTAGGGATTGATTGTTCGATTTGTTTTGGGTGTATTGTGTGTTTGGTTGCCAAGAAAATGATCAAAAATAATTGACATCAGAGACTAAATTGGTTCTAAATTGAAAATAATAGGGTCCAAATTGACTGTTACCAAAATATAAAGACTAAATTGATTGTGGCTCCAAAATATAGGGACCAAAATAGTATTTTCGCCCATTATTTATTATGAGAATTAAGTTTCAAATTCCCCACTTCCACTAGTAATATTGATTTATCATTAAGTATATGTAGATGTAGAAAATATAATAAAAATAAGCACAAATATAATCACTCTGCAAACAATTTAGTAACTTGTTTGTCACGCCCCAAACCCAAAAGGGTCCAAAGCATGAGAAAAACATCTCAAGGTACTTGTAGATTTTGGTTTCTTTTGACAATTCAATCCAAGTAAAATCATATCAAGTACCAACATCAAGAATTATCGTAATAATTCCATTAAATATACTCTCAAAGTAAGTCAGAGCTCTATGCAATAAATACAATGACCATTGGTCATAAAAGAATGGAGGTCTAAATAAATAATTACATATCATCATCTTGTCACATTAGTAGAAATAAAGGCATAACCACTACTAGATACAAAAGAATTGGGTCAAGCCTACTCTAAGTTATACATCATCAATTATCTCTATCACAAAAGTCAGCCTCCATTAGCAATTAGTCTAACTACTGCTAGCCACCAAAACGTTGTCTCAAAACGATAGTTGCCTACTCTGAAAAAGTTTGTAAAATAATGGAATGAAATAGAGCCCAGTAAGTAGCATAATTAATGGGGTGGGAGAAATGCAACTTTCATAATGATGAACAGTTCACAAAGCATGTTATAATTTGGGAATTTCCAAGTAAATTCTATGAAACCATTTCCAAAAATAATATGACAAGAATGAATAAATGACAAAGCACAAAGCTTCTCAAGATGCTCTCATGAAATTACATACTATATATTCCTCAAAATATCTCAACATGAAACTACGTACTATACATTGTGAGCAATAACAACATCGTTAACCAGGGCAACATGACAATCACCGACACAAAGACGGGTGCTAAGATACCAATGTCATAGAGACTATAGCATCTAACTAGGTAATCACCGGGTAATCATATGTCACAACTCAAGGGTAAAGATATGAAGAGCTCACAATTTATATGAAATCAAAACACAGTTCAATTTCAAGTAGTTTCACAAAAACCTTTGAAATATCCAAAATATTTACAAAGTTCTCAAAGCTTTCAAACTCATTTCTTGTCAAGAAGGTTTTGTATCAATTTTTCCAAATATCAAAGCATCTTTAATTTTGCAAATAATGCAATAAGAAATAAAATTCATTCTAAGAATTTAATCAAAGATGCTAATCTTTTCCATGCTAATAAATCATGCATTTCCTCATATGCATTGCCAAATATGATGTCATTTTCACAAATAATCACATATATTAAAGTTACAACATAAAGCTTTCTAAGAAAATATAGTTTCCACAAACAATTTTCTAAAATGTGTTTAACCCAAAAATAATGTTTTATGCAATATGATTATTTTCCAAAAATATTCTATTAAAAAGTTACTTATACCTCGCAATCTGCAAAAGCCTAATTTTTCAAGCTTCAAATGAAATTAGCTAGAACTGTTTTTCTATGGGGTTTTTCGGTGATCTTGTTGAAAAAATGGTGGTGGAAGAGGTGAGGAGTAGTACCGGTTGGAAAGTGAGGGAGTCATGAGAGAGGAGGTATGTGTAAAAAGAAAAGAATGAAAACAAAATAGGAACAAAGGGGATGGCCGGCCAAAGAGGGAGAGAGGGAGATATTTTGCAAGATATGTGGTTGGGAATGGGTGGGATAGTTGGGAGGCACGTGAGACCCATAAAAATCTGATCTTTCCCTCGCCCTTTTTTTTTTTTTTTCACTTTGACTGGGACGTTACATTGTTAATCTTTTAAACTCTTACGAAGCAAAAGTTTGGAGTTGACCATTGACGAGTAGTTGTAATTTACCACTAGATGGACTGCACTTAGATGGCGAATCTGAAATGAAATTAGATTATTAGAAAAACATATACTTACAAGTCTTCGCTAACTGGTCTTACTCTAGTACGGATGCCTATAAATAGGGCAATAGGCCAAGCTATTGCACCACACCGTTACCAATAGCCAACTTCTCCTTTCTTTTCTGACATTTCTAGCTTTATTCTGTAATACATACTACCATGGCCAGCAACAACAAGCAGCCAGTTTCCGCAGCCATTAACTGTGAGCGGAGCGTGCTAAAAATGTCCGACGATGAGATCAAGAAACGGATTAGCGTCGCCCATTCTCGTACTGACCAAAAGTTTGATGTTGGCTATCTTTTTGCTGTTGTCCAAAACATTCTCCATCCTGCCTTCACTACTGTTGAAAGTATTGTTCTGGTATATGTATATGTTACTACTTACGACCTCACATTCTTTTTATAATTTTTTTTATTCTGTTGATTTTCTTTGTAATTTTATTTACGGGTAGGCCGAAGGGTTTCTATTTTTATAATTTTTCTAACAGTCTGAAGGTTTTTTTTTTTTTTTTTTTCTTCATAAACACGTAGTGTCCATTTGTGAACAACTTATTTAATTAAAACTGAAAAATTTTTGCTAAAAATATTATAGATAAATGTAAAAGATAGTTGAATAGTACAAGAGGACTTATGAATAGTATCAAAAAGTCAAAAAGTGTAATGAAACCCATAAATAATAACAAAAATAAGCTGAAAGTGTAGATTAACTAAAAAACTCAGCTCATCCCAAACGCACACATAGTCGGAAGGTTGGCGATACCTATAGCAGTAACTCTTCTTTAAAACTTTCATGGTCTTAATTTTTGAAATGGCATAGAGACAAGCATAAAAATTTAACCCGTTTTGTACGTAGTATAATTTGCCCCACTATCCTTTCAAAGTTATCATAATTTTCGAGTGAGATTTGTAATGTGTCTTTGTGTTAAAACTTATTTCCTTCTTCATCAGGGATGGAGCCAGAACTTAGAGTTAGGAGTTAGGGTGGCTTTGCAATTGAGGTTTTTTTTTTTTTTTTTTTTTTTTGTGAGTTGCTGGGTAAAAATAAAATTATTTTGTTTAAAATTTTTTAAAGAGCCGGGTTGTTTGTTTTTTGTAAAGTTGATTTATTAGGCTCAATTTTTTTAAGTGTTAGTATTAGTAATTTTTGTTGTTAGGCTATTTTTTTTTTTTGGCTTGTATATTTTATTTTAGATTTTAGATCTATAAATTTTTTATTGTCTTTACAATGAGGAAAATGAAAGAGGTACAAGCTTTTTAACAAATTGCTAATAAGATAAGTGGTTATTAGTAAACAAAAAAATAATGTAAATGGTGGGCCCAAATGTAAACCAATAAAAATTTTCTACATTAACAGTTTGGAAAAATGTTGTAGAAAAGTTTGTGACTATAACAACACTCTTAAAAAATAATCAATGATATCATTAAGGGGGATAAAGTAAAATTTTATAGAACAAAATTGCTAAAATTGATACCCATATATATAATAATATTCTTTTAAAAATAATTGGGTGGGGGGAGGGGCCATTGCCCCCAAGTCCAAAGGTGGCTCCATCCCTGCTCTCCCTTATGTGTGAGTGCATTTCAAAAAAAAAAAATTAACATGTTAATTCTAAACAAAAATAAATAGTTGGAGATGGCAAAAATTTATATATTTATAATATATATAAAATTGAAGAGCGTTTGTTTTTTTTTGTTAAGTTCATACTAATATCTTGCCACATAAGTTTATGAATCCTCATAATTTAATATAAAATACTCATTATTCTAGTATCAATATTTTGATGAAATTAGATTCTATTTTATATTGGGTAAATTGCAAATTACACCCTTAAAGTTTAGGGTTGATTGGATTTTACACCCTGAAATTTCAGAATTTGGATTTTACCCCTTAAAGTTTGGGGTGGTTTGATTTTGAACCCTAATGTTTCAGAACTTGGATTTTACCCCCTAAAGTTTAAGGGTATTTGAATTTTACACTCCTAAATTCTGAAACTTTAGGGTGTAAAATCCAAACACTCCAAAACTTTAGGAAATAAAATCCAAACACTCCTAAACTATAGGGGTAAAATCCAAATTCTAAAACGTCAGAGTGTAAAATCCAAACATCACCAAACTTCAGAGGGTAAAATCCAAATTCTAAAATTTCAGAGTATAAAATCTAATCACTTCCAAATTTTAGGAGTGTAATTTGCAATTTACCCTTTTATATTTAAATTCTTGATTAGAATATTGTCATATCATATTTCTTTAAATGGTAAAATGGATAGTTCCATATACCGACATAATCACAATAAATACATATTAATAATTACCATAAATATCACTTTTATATTTTTTTTTTAAAGAAAAAATTACATTTTTTTTATATAAAAAAAAAATTCAGTTCATTGTACGAGCCAGTGATTAGTTTTTAATTTAAACTCAACCAATATAAAATGATATTAAAAAAAAATCTCTCCATATATAATATCTTTTCATTTTTCTCACTTCTAGTTGGTTTTGATATACTCTAGGGTACTAAAGTAACAAAGCAGCCATACGTGGGGAACCCGGGGGAAAGCGGTCTTGAAGACAGCTTCACTCCACCATTGTGTTTGCTCAAGCAACTTTCTAGCGAGGTATAATTAGTTAATTACAAAAGCAACGTTATAGCATTACAATTTTATCACACAAGACTTATGAACTAATCTATCATTGTTTAAACCAAATATATATACATTTTTATTTATCATACTCTTGATTTGGCTCAAATCACATAAATTATCATGTTAGTTTGTGGGACTTTTATTGTTAAATTGGTGATGTACTTCTAACATTTTCCTAAACGTAACACAGACTCATCCCTTTTTTTACCCTTAACAAAAATTTACATGATAGTAAAATACAAAACTCTATGTACCATTTAAAATACTGACTGAATAAGTGTTAAGACGATCATTTAGCTATATGGTTATATTACATGAGAGTTTTTCATAATGGTAAATTGTCAGATGGCATGCAAGAATCCCGGTGAGGACACTGCATACGTAACAACAATGTCAATACTAAACAAACTAAAAGATTATTCATGGGATGCGAAGGCTGTGTTGACACTTGCGGCTTTTGCTTTGGACTATGGGGAATTCTGGCACTTTGCTCAGTTTTACTCATCAGACCAGCTCACCAAATCAATGGGAATCTTGAAGCGAGTACCTATCGTCTTAATTCCTCAAAGTATTGAGAAATACAGGAAACCAATTATTGCACTAAACAATCTGATCAAGGATACATTGGATGTCATTGAGTGCATCTTTAAGTTGGAGCAAAGATTTACTAAGCTTGATTTAAATGATGAACCAACACTCTCAACTGCCAAGGACTGTATCTCTGTAGACGTCTTCTGGGCTATCATAACTGTGGGGAGTAAAAATATCTTAATAGGGATATGGGCCATTGGGCCTTGCTAAGGAAGGCCGACCTACTCTTGAGTTTAGGGCTTGTTGATAGTTTAGGTCGGCCCATACGCCAAGGATCCGAGGACCTAGCCGAGGATGTTTTTCCCCTCGGACTGACATCAGAGAATCTGAGACTTCATGGTAAAGGTTAGGGAATGACACGGTCAAGACCAATGGTTAAGGGGGGTGAACCCCAGAATGTCCCAGAAGCACCGGTGTTGAAGAAATGTCAAAAATAAAGGCTGCTACCTCCACATTAAAGACCCTGCACCTACTACCCTGGCCGCATTAATGGGGAGGTGACACTTGAACAGTGGAAGGGAAACTTCTAGTTACTGTTCAAAGGCACTAAGAAAAGAAATATCTAGGCTAAGGGAGGGATTGGGGCAACACGTGTATAAAGTACTAAAAAGAAGGGTATTTAAAGGGGGATCTGGAACAGAAATAGGGACGGAACGTTTTGTAACCTAAAAAGACAAGAGACTAAGGGTGAGATATAATATAAGAACAGCTCTCGGCTTACGTCCGAGGAGGCCCAGTTACAATATTCCTTGTTGTTTTCAATTACTTGCAATCCTTAGTTTGTCATTTAATCCTCATATACTTCCAACCTGGGTTTCAAGCCCACACTCTACAAATTCTTATTGTTTAAGGCTCATTGGGCCTGAGCCCATAACTGTTCTTGGGTCCAGGTGCAATTGTGCACTTACAATAACTATCGTAGATTGCATGGCTCGAATGTGTTGTCTCGTCACTGATTGGTAAGTCCTTGCCCTTGAAATGTTAGTTGAAAATATTATTATATAAATTCATTTGTCACAAAACTTAAATTGATTGAAAATGGTGAATATAATCACAAAGACATGATTATTACAAAATCTAATGCGAATGACTACGGTTTTGCAATTTCAGTGATAGGACACAGGAACTTTTGCCCTTTTCTGGCAAAATCACTACCATCCTCCGCTCACTAACAGACAAGATAGAACGTTGCAAGCAAATAGAAGGTTAGCCACTCGGGGATTTCACCCACAAGAAAGCAGGCTACCTCGATCATTATTTCATTTTTCTCCAAGTGCTACCTTGATATCTTGCACATGCTATATATATAAAGACTTAAAACATGCTCAAAATTCTGACCAAATATTTTTGTTCAATGCAGCGGAAAGGGAGGCTTATTTGAATCTCAAGAGATTCTTACAAAGCCCGCATGACATTGTGGAGGTCTTCAAGAAGCTAATTTTTGCTGAGGACAGCACTTATTCAAAAGATGAGCAGAAAGACACTACTGTTACTAATGAATTGGTTAGTTCTATAAAACCATACGATACATTATTGGGATCAAATCTTTTATTTAAGAGTAATTATTTAGTACTTTGTGAGTAGCGTTTATTCCTCTAATATAATATTGGATCATGTACTTATTAAATTAATGATAAAACCTACTATTCATGTAAGAAGATGAAATTTTGCTCCCGGTGTCTTAATATTTTTCCATAATATAGAGCCATCACAAGAGTAGAGGTGTTACTAGGTCAAACGACAATTGGCTTGTCACAGATACTCTCTAAATTTATTTCTACTACAACTATTGCCATAATAATCAGTGGTACTACACTAAAAATATATATTATATATTATCATATTAAATTTTACAAATTTAAAAGAATCTGCAATATCACGTCATATTACATTTTAAAAATCACACTACACTATGTATAATGTTAAACACAATAACGGGGTCTGGACCATGAAATAGATATTCTACATTCATTTGAAACTGAGATGGCTTAAGCAAGGTAATTTCTATGTCATTGATAATCAAGTCACCAAACCAAAATTATTTTGGGCCTACAAAAATAGCCTTTCCGAACGTTATGGGCAAAAATTAAACTATTGTCTAGCCCGATGGAATTTCTGGCCCATAGCTATCACTATTTATAATTAGTTATGCATTCCTATTTCTTTTATTTATTAGAGAAACAAACGCACAAGAGAGAGAAAATAGAGTTATGATACAAATAACAAAGACACATCACGTACAATCTATACTAAAAAACAATGATAACTTTCAACTGAGGGTATATGAGCAATTATATTACGTATGCACAACACACTTTTTATAATAATGTGGAGTTCATTGATGTGTGGTGTTAACATAGCTTACTTCAATGATTCAATTGCACAAACAGGTCATTAGCAGGATTGAAGAGTTGAAGACAAAGAATGTCTTGTTGTTATTTTCGGACCTTGACATCTCTGAGGAGGATGTTTCGATTCTCAAGCCCATTCACAAAGAAATAACCAAGACAGGTCAGTATAAAATCGTTTGGATCCCAATTGTGGAGCAGTGGATGCAAAGTAAGTATGAGATGCTGCAGTCTAAGATGGAGTGGTACATAGTGCCGCACTTTTCATCAGTGTCAGGCATCAAGTACATTAAGGAGGAGTGGAAATTCAAGAATACGCCTATCATTGTAGTTTTGAACGAAGAAGGGACAGTGAAACACCAAGATGCATTCCACATGATTAAGACATGGGGAATAGAGGCCTTCCCTTTCGATGATAAGAGGGAAAAAGAACTGTGCAAAAGAGAGGATTGGTTTGGATTGTCCATGATTAATTTCAGTCCTAACATATCAACTTGGGTATGTTATTTTCAAAAACCTAAATGCATAAACATATAAATATCGTTGGGGCTGTGACGGTCTATATATATATATATATATATATATATATATAGACACACGTTACACACAGAAATGTTCTCTTGTTTCTTTTTTTTTCTTTTTTCTTTTTTTTTTTTGAATAATACTCCTGCATGTTTGGAGCAAATTTTATTGAGCTGATTTAAATAAAATTTTGGCCCTTGTTCAATCAGATCAATGAAGGGAAGTACATTTTCTTTTATGGAGGCGAGGATGAGTGGATCGCCCAATTTCATCAAGAAGCAACAAGGGTGAAAAAGGATTTAGCCATGGGCGGTAGAAGGATTTTCATAGAGTTGTTAGGTGTGGGAAAAGACGGTAAAGGCAAGGATGACCTTGGCATTTTCTGGAAGAAAATACAAAACTTGTACCCTTACAATTCTCAGAAGGTTACTGAATTGGAAACAAGGACAAAAGAAATCCAAAAGCTGCTTTCCTACAGGAATGATAAAGGATGGGTTGTTCTGTGCAAAGGGGCAAGATTGGTTTTCAGTGGATATGGGACAACAGTTCTTACAATCTTTCGGAAATTTGATGAATGGAAGCTGCTAATAATTCAGCAAGGGAGTGTTTTTGAAGAATGTCTCCTGACACAGTACAATAATGACAAAGGCAAACCTCCTTGCCGTGAGTTTCAAGTCCCGACGAGTGCTGGACATCTCACACATTCTGAAAAATGTGCTGACTGTTCCGAAATCATGGAGATTTATATCAGGTTCAGATGCTGTCACAAACACCATTGTACGAAGGCAGCACATTAGAAGAAAGTATCTCTTGCATCACTCATATACAAAATTATGTCGTTCACAACATGTGGGTCGCATAGCTGAGTATATGCCGATGTACAAGATAATAATTGCTGCACTTTTTCTCTATCTTCCGTACTATTTCTATTCAATAATTGTGTGCGTGTCTAAGTTCGTTACTAGTGTCAAAAGTTTAATGATGTTATGCGTAATGCTACAATAAAGGGCATCTTGATTTCGTTGGTGACCTGATGCTAATGTTATGAAAAGTTATCTCTATGTAATATTTTGATTTTCATGTTGCAATAATAGTCATTTATCATGAACGACAGTTTGGTCGCAATTTTACACTCTTAATTTTGATTTATATGTTATATGGGATCTTTCATGTCATTAGTCAAGCCAACCACTGATAATTAGACTCACTTAATTAGGTATGTATAATTTCTTAAGTGCGCTGCATTAGGTCCTTTAACTAAATTCAAACACATTTTTGCATTAATCAATAAAACACATAAAGTGTTATTGTTTGTTCGTTTAAACTCCTTAAATTAGATTATTTAATCTAATTAATTAACTAAGTTGATTATTAGGTTTATTATTCAGATCTAAGTTAAACAAGAATATATCATATCATGTATAAAAGCGGAACAGTAAATAACACTACAATATGATGACTTAAGAAAATCGATGAAATGAACCATTTCAAGGTAAAAACTTAGGAATGATTTGACCTAGCTATCCTCAAGGTAAAGTAAATCCACTATAAGAAAATTGAAATTTTTACAATCAAATTCAACCTTAAATCTATTACTACCTCTAGTAATAACTTACTGACACGACCACGTGCAAGCTCAGAATCCACAGACCCCTTCTCTTCTGGATTTGCACCACACAAGTACCCACGCTTGTAACTTTGAGATCCTGCTCAAAGGTTTAGCAACACAAACTCTCCAGTTTGTGACTCCAAGACCATCCTTGAAGGTTTAGATCATCAGTAGTTGTTGATTTTGTTGCAGCAACTTCAGATCTACCAGATATAATGATATGAGAATAATTTCCAACAATAACTTTGAAAGAAGAAGGCACAATACCTTTTAGATCTCACAAAAGCACCTCCAAAGTCTTTACAAAACGTGTCTTAGGGCTTAATTTAAATATTATGTGAAATAGATCCGAAACCATAATCACTTAATGGGCTTAATAAGCAGTTGGGCTTAATTAAAATTCTACAAACCCGTGTTTCGACTGGTCGAACCTATTCTCTCGATCAGTCGAATCTGGCATGTTTCTGAAACCCTAATCACCTAGAATTTTCTCTTTGAATATGTTATAAACTGGAAAAATAAAAACATAATTTAGTCAATTTGAGGTAACTAGTCTTCTAAACTTTAAAGGGAGAATAATGCTTTCAACATTCATAAATATCCTAGGATAGATAACCTCATCAACAAATCCTAAAATATAAGAATTAATTAATTAAATTTTTTGAGAAAGACATAAGAATTAATTTGAATACAAATAAATAACAACACTAGTCTATCTAGAAAGTCTTATTTTCTATCACTAAAATAAATTCAAATAATATATCTGTAAAGTCCATATTTTTAGGTTGGCAACCATGAATAAATTGTAACTTTTAGAACTTAGTTTTCGTCTAGTGTTTTTAGTCTAGAAATATTCAAAAACAAGACAAATGAAGTTCTGCACAATTGAAGACTTAATGAAGTAAGAAAAGATAGTGCAAAAACAGTCTCTCTTTTCTCGACCGATCGAGATTCGTGCATATCTGAATTCTTATTTTCTTTCTCAGCCATTGGATCTAGGGTTTTGATGGATCTTATGGATATTCAAATGCAAACCCTAGAGTACGTTTTTGAGAGTTCAAGTGGGAGTGTTTTGTACATAGATCTGGAGTTTTCCAAACCTTTTTGAAGCTATAGCTCGAGACCTTGTATAAACAACAGATTTGGATTTAAAGGAAAGTTGCTAATATCAAATCAACCACATTTGATCTAAACCTTTGAGTGGAGTCTCAAAGTGACAAACAGGAGTTTTTGTGTGTAACAATTTCAAAATAGAAGAGTCCTTGGATTTAGTGTTGTGCGTGGTCACGTGAGTAAGTACTACATAAGGTAGTAGTATATTTAGGGTTAAATTTATTGTATAAACTTCCATTGTATTATTGAAATGTTGCATTGAGGATTGTTTAGGTTAAATTTGTTTATTTGTTTAGACCCCTTAAAGCAAATTGTTTAACCTAATATATTAGTCAAGTGATTACTTAGGTTAATTATTCAGATTTAGGTTAAACAATAATAAATTATATCATGCAAAGCAACAGAAAGTAAATAACACCACGATATGATAACCCAAGAAAATCAATAAAACTAACAGTTTCAAGGTAAAAATATGGGAGGATTTGACTTAACTATCTTCAAGGTAAAGCAAATCTATTATAAAATAATCGAAGTTTTTACAATCAGATTTAACGTTAAATCTATTGCTACCTCTAGTAGTAACTTACTGACACGACCATGTACAAGTTCCGAATCCACGAACTCCTTCTCTCTTCGATTTGTAGCACATAAACTCCCACGCTTATGACTTTGAGATCTCACTCAAAGATTTAACAACACAAACTCCTTAGTTTGTGACTCCAAGACCACCCTTGAAGGTTTAGATCATCAACAGTTGTTGATCTTGTTGGAGCAACTTTAGATCTACCGGATCTAATGATATGAAAATGATTTTCGATAGTGACTTTGAAAGAGGAAGGCACAATACTTTTTAGATCTCACAAGAGCACCTCCAAAATCTCTACAAAACATGTCTCAGGGTTTGTCTTTAAATACTATGTGAAATAGATCTAAACCTTAATCACTTAATGGGCTTAATGAGCAGTTGGGCTTAATTAAAATTCTGCAGACCCGTGTTTCGATCGGTCAAACCTATTCTCTCAATCGATCGAACCTAGCATGTTTCGAATTCTTCTTCCTGCGACTTATGTGTTCTTGTGTTCTGACTTGTAACACATTGAGTATTGTCTAATCAAACCTATAAATCTAGGAATCTATATCTAGACAAGTTTGTGCTCACGGTTTGTCAATTGTTCTAAAATTTTAGAACCTAACAAAATCTTTTCTAGGTTTTTTGCTTTGAAACCATAGTTCAAAAGTTTTCCTGGATCATCATTCTTGGTGTTCATGTGGTTTAACTCTTGGTTTGTGATTGTGTGATGTTTTTTTAAATAATATCTAATTGCATGGTTTGTCACACCCCAAACCCAAAATGGTCCAAAGCATGAGAAAAACTTCTCAAAAGTACCTGTAGTTTTTTCCTTTTTGACAATTCAATCCAAATAAATCATATCAAGTACCAACATCAAGAATTATTATAATAATTCCATTAAATATACTCTCAAAGTAAGTGAAAGCTTTATGCAATAATTACAAAGACCATTGGCCACAAAAGAATGGAGGTCTGAATAAATATAATTACACATCATATATTTGTCTCATTAGTAGAAATAAAGTCATGACTACTATTAGATACAAAAGAATAAGTCAAGCCTACTTTAGGATGTAGATCAACTAAATATCTTCATCACAAATGTTCGGCCTCCTTCAGTAGTTACTCTAACTACTGCTTGCCACCAAAAGCTGTCTCAAAATTATCGTTGCCTACTCTGAAAAAATTTGTAAAATGATAGAATAAAACAGAGCCTAGTAAGTAGCATAATTAATAGGGATGAGGGAAATGCAAGTTTCATGATAATGAACATTTTACAAAACATGTTACAATTTGAGAATTTCCATGAAAATCTAGCAAATCCATTTTTCTTAATAAAATGACAAGAATGATTAAAAGAATGTAGCACCAAGCTTTCTCAAAGTATTCCAACTTGAAACTACATACTATTTACTGTGAGTTATAAAAACACCCTTTTAAGACCTGAAAATCCAACCCAAGGCCATATGACAAGCCGCTATAAAGACGTTAGATATGCCACAAAGACATCAAGTTTTTCCACAAAGACATCAATTATGCCACGAAGACATCAGTTATTCCATGAAGACATCAATTATGTTATGAAGATATCAATTATGCCACAAAGACATCAGTTATGCCACGAAGACATCAATTATGCCACAAAGACATCAATCTGCCACAAAAATGGGGTGTCAAGATACCAATGTCACAAAAACTACGGCATCTGACTAGATAATCACCGAATAATCATATGTCACAGCTCAAGGGTAAAAGCATAAAGAGCTCACAGTTTACATGAAATCAAAACACTGTTCAATTTTAAGTAGTTTCACAAAAACCTTTGAAATACCCAACATAATCTCAAAATTCCCAAGTTTTCCAAAATAATTTCTTGTCAATAAGATTTTCAATCAATTTCCCAAATATCACAAGTCAAAACAAAACATCTTTAGAATTTGCAAATAATGCAATAAATCCATAAAATTCATTCCCAAGAATTTTATAAAAGATGCTTATCTTTTCCAAGCTAACAAATCATGTATTTCTCCATTCATGTTACCAAATATGAAGCACTTTTCATAAATAGTCATATATAATAGGGCCACAACACAATACTTTTTAGAAAAATATAGTTCTACAAATATTTTTCCAAAATGTGTTTAATCC
The DNA here is from genome assembly GCF_040712315.1 of Castanea sativa. Classification (NCBI taxonomy): domain Eukaryota; kingdom Viridiplantae; phylum Streptophyta; class Magnoliopsida; order Fagales; family Fagaceae; genus Castanea; species Castanea sativa. Next base: position 8,400,347 of record NC_134017.1, read on the forward strand.
AAAAACAACGTTTATGCAACACGATTGTTTGAGAAAAATCCCATTAAAAGCTATTTACCTTGCAACACAAAAAAAAAAAAGCATAATTCTCCAAGCTCCAAAGGAGATTAGTTAGAACCTAAACAATATTAAGCAAACCTATCACAATAAGCATAAAGCTACAAATCAGGAATTGCCAAATAAGCACTTTGATTAGGCAAGCCTAGTATTTAACTTCATCAATAATGTGTATTCCACTTCCAAAGTTTCTCAACAAATTAATTCACAAGGCATGGGCTCCAATTTATAAAATTAACCCATTCAATATCATATTCCTAATACTAAAATCTTAATAATTTATGAGTGGCTTCTATAAGATTTACACAACATCATCAAGAGACCCATGAAACCAAAATCACAATATTCTCCAAGACAAACCATTTAAATCTTTTACTAGCTCCAAATAAACTCAATAAAAATTATATTCATCATCTATTTCACATCAAAAAGCCAAACCCCCAAATCACTACTTAGATAGCCACCATTGTAAAAACTATAAACTCACACATCAAATACTTTCACCAACATAAAACCCATACATATAAACACATGAATATTACTTCCAAAACTCATAAATTACATGGGTATCATCATCAAAGCTTAGATAAAGAAAGACTCTAGCAAAATCATATAAATCCACCAAAAAGATTAGAAATTTTTATCTCAAATAAAAGATGTGAAAATACTTAAAGGTTCCTAAGAATTTTCTGGTGATTTTGCTAGAAAAATGATGGTGAAGATGGTGTCGTAGAGTATGTACTGTGGGAGAGTACGAGGGAGTAATAGAGATGAATGTTTGAGAGAAAATGAAAAGCAACAGACAACAAAGTAAGGAGAAGGGAGCTAGCCGGCCAAAGAGGAAGGGAGAGATATTTTGTAAATATGTGGTGGGGAAAGTTGGGGCAAGTCGGGGTCACGTGGGTCAAAAACAATCTAACCACCTTTTTTTTTTTATCAACTTCAACTGGCTGAAACTTACTCATTTCAAATCCAAATTTTAGCCTAATTTGTATCTTTTTTTTAATTAAAACTTCATGACACGTCATGCATTAATAGTTCTTATTTCTGAATATGTCAAATGGTAGATTCTGAGTTTCACTGTCAAGCCTTCTTAAGTTGACCTGCGAATCAAAATTAATAATGGTATATAGAGGGCGTTTGGATTCAACTTATTCCTGCGTCTGTGCGTTTGCGTTTGTGATATGTAGGGACCCACGTGTACAGTGACACAAAAACGCGCTAAGGGAAATGCAGGATGAAAAGAAAAGAGCTGAAAGCATTTCATTAAAATTTAAAACGCGTGGGGAGTACTGTTCATGGACACCTTCTAAAAACAAAGAGCTGAGACGCACCGTTTCACTAAAAGCTCCAACGCATGGGTGATGGGGTGTCCGTGTAGCTTCACTAAAAGCCATCTATGATGACAACGGTGCGCACACCTGAAGCCATCTGATCGCACAAGCCCAGCTCCATCTCATCAAAACGATGCGCTCCTCCTCTGTTCAACGGATATTTTTTCTCTTCTTCAGCTTTCTTCTTTTCTCCCAACTACCGTGGTAGAATGTGTTCAAACCTCTTCAATGCTCCGTCTGAATCATCTTCAATGAACTCACCAACCACAAAACTATCAAAACAGAGCACACATGGTAGAAGAAAGCCCATTACGCGAAACTCTCTGAAACGACCCCCTCTGCTCTTCCTTCGCGCGAGCAAACCTTCTCTCCGCTTGGAACATCGTTGCTGCCATTGTGGGTCTCTGCATTCACGGGTAAGTTGCCTCTAATTTCTCATGCTCTCTCATCTGTTGGTGTGGTTATAATGTGATCCATGAGGTTTCATCAATCTGTGGTTTTGTTTTTCTTTTTTTGTGTTCAACAGTTGTGTGTGGTGTTTCTGTTCAACGTTTGTGTATGGCTGTTTTGTGTTTTCCATGACACTATAATGTGGGTTTCTTGATCCTTCGTGTAATACCGCATGTAAATTATCTTCCTACCTCTGTTGTATATAAATGTATATGTGAGTTCAGTTTGCATTTTTCATGTGGGCATGCCTAACTGATTATATGACATGCACATGAACTGTTTGTTGAAATGCCTCAATGAGTATAGAAGGAAGTTGTAGCAAAAATGGTTAGGGAGAAATCGAAGGACGGTGCTAGTAATGATCCGAGAGCTGACTGGAAAGACATTAAGGAACTACAAGCCTTTTGTGAGTTCTGTGCTGTTCAAGTCCTAGAAGGCCAGAGGAGAGGAGGATTTCTAACCAAAATTGGGGTTGATGCAGTGATTCAGCAGTTGGATAACCATTTTGGAAAAGTGGTGACTTTCCTGCAGATTAAAAACAAATGGGATCATTTGAAAAAAGGGTGGAGGCAGTATAACGAGTGTTTTGACAATGAGAGTGGGTTGGGTTATGATGCTAGCACTGGGCTGCTTCAGGCCACTAATGAGTGGTGGACCCGAAAGATTACGGTTAGTTCACTTTACATGATTGTGACAAACTTTACTATCTACAACTATATATTATTGTGTTCTAACTACTGGTTCTCCACATGTAGGCATGTCCCAGTGCAAAAACCTTCAAAAATAAACGTTTGCCGAATCGTGAGGCGCTGAACATCATGTTTGGAGGCACAGTTGCAACGGGAAAAAATGCATTTTGCACAAGTAGTCAAATGCCAAAGGAAACTACCAAAGGTTCTGGGGACTCTGCTGATAGCACACAATTTGTTGATCCCCAATGTGAACCTTTTCTGAATGTTGACGCAATGGAGGTTCAAGGTCCATCATTGTCGAGGGCAGGACCGACAATGACTAAGGGGAAAGGCTTGGCAACCAGTGTCCACCTTTTCAAGCCAATTTGCAAGAAATCAAAAAAAAAAAAAAAAAGCGTTCAGTTGCGCAAGAGATGTCTGACTCTTTGAAGAGCATCTCAGAGGTTTTTCTTGAAAGTAGGAGTGTAGGTACCCGTACACCATTTGCTTCCACAGCAACTACTCAGGTTAAAACAATTCTGGACATGGTGTTGAGTCTTCCCGGGGTGCACTCGGGTCATTACCTTCATCTATTCAGCACCGTCTACTTCATGGAAAAAGAGAAGGGTAGGCACATGTTCGCAGCACTTTGTGATGACAAGGACGTCCAGCTGAAGTGGCTAGAAAATGAGTACCAAAGGCACCTTGAATTTCATTTTTAGTGAAGGAAAGGGGATTGTCTCGATAGGATTGGTGTTGTAATCGGATTTTCAATGTTGTACTTGTTGCACTATGTGAATTTTCTTTTGTTTTTATTGGTAGAAACTAAAATGCTTACCAAGGGTGTGTATGCAAGACAATGGTTACCAATTAATTGTCATGAATATCTACGTATGCTTACCTGTTCCGTTTTCTTATGCTTACCTGTTCCTTTAATTTTTTATTTTTTATTTTTCATATGTCCTAATATTAATAACCTCTTAGACATTTTTTTTTGGGCATAGTTAAGTCCTCAAAGCTTGATCCTTCCCACAGCTGCATGACTAGTGACCACATGGAAGGTATGTAGTTTTATACTTGCATGGCATCCTTTATACTTGAGTTGATACATCAATACTGTTTTCCAATCATGAAGTAACTACTCTACTTGAATTTTATTATTCTGATACATCAATACTGTCGAATCTGAATTTATTTTTCTGTTCTTTTTCCCACAAAATGTATAGTACATTCAAATGCTTTCATGAAAATCCTTTAAATTCATAGTCCAATGAAGTACACAACCTGTCTTTGCAGGAGGGAATTACTGTCTTGTATACAACAACTTGTCTATTGTTTCATTTGTGTTTGAATATCATGACCATTAAAGAATTCTACAAAAGTTTGAGTCATTTTCTCACGTAATAACATCCTCTGAATTTCATAAAATTTTCAGGTTTCAAGTAAAATTTTCATCTTTCTATTTCATCCAATGAAATGGGGCTGCACAGTCTCCCTGTGGTATACATGTTTCAGCCCTCTACATGTGTTGATCTGGCCTGGTCTTCAGTAATTTAGATTTTCCTTGGGTTGCTTTGATGAACATGCTATGTAGATTTCAAAATGAAGTCACTATTGCTCTGTTTCTATAGTGCTAAAAAAATAATTTTGCATAGTTAAAAGAATTGAAATCATTTCATGGAAATTTGCTTATAGTGATATAGGTTGGGTATCAGCTCTCTTAGATGATCTTGTAGGTTGTGGATTGCTAGTACTGGTGGTGAACAAAATAAAAAGTTTAGATTGTGTTTATAAAGTACATATATTAGACTGGAATTTTTTTGCTACAATCTTAAATGTTCTGTGCTGTATATATGTTGGTCATGAATAATTAGTTTTCGTCACGTGAGATTCTTTTTGTAGCAATTTTTTAAAGACAAAGTTTTGGAGTTTGGAGCATTTGTCTATGGTTTGCATTATTTTGGTGATTATGTTGGTCATGAATATCTATTTTTGTCTTTAGTTTAACTCTTTTCTTTTCGTCCTTCACGCCTTCTCAGTTTCAAAGAGTATCCTGAAACAATAAATATAAAACTAGTATATTTTTATAGTTAAAAAATATTATTTTCTTTTTATACCTGAATAATGAGGTGGAGAGATTTGAACTAATATATATCAATATTAAGAGACACAAACTAATTAATTTAAAATTTTCTTTTTTAAGATATAAGAATTTGTATAACTCCACAAATAAATTATTTGTTAAAGACAATTTTACAACTCCAGATATCTTGCATATATAATAATATTTTCTGAAATTTATATAATTCCACAAATCCCACATTGAAGCCCAATGCCACTAGAAAAAAGAAAAGGGGTATTGAGTTTCTGAAAATGTTATACTAACAAATTTTTGGTAAAATATTTTTACAACTTTTAAACACAAATTTTTTTCGGTCAATAAATTTTTTTTTAACAGGTTTGACAAAATTTTTTATAATGAAACAATTACTTAAAAAATGTTTTTAAAATATATTTTACAATGAAACAAATAGAGCCACAGTGTTTTTTTACGACAACTGTCCGCATTTTTATGGATTAGATACACACCTAAAGTAAAATATACATATATATATATATATATATATATATATATGTAATTGTTTGAAATAAAAATAATGGGTATATCTTAGCATAAATTTTATCACAAATGTTGGGTACTATAAATTGTGACTTAAATAAGTAGTTTTTATCTGTATCGGTATCCTTTAAAGGTGTATTCTTCTTGAATCTCTATCATAGTTTTAATTTTATACAAAACTTGAGTGTAAAATCTTTCAAGTATTGACTGGACTCCAGTCCTCAGATGACATGTTGAGCGGAAAATCTTCTTTGAAAAGAAATTAACCCAGCGCAATGCAATGCAATGCAATTCTCTACCAAAAAGAATCACTTTCAAGATCCTGACCTTGTTTTCGTAGATTTTCTTAGTTATCAATTACCTTGATTTTGTAAATTTTCTCAGTAATCAAACAATAGAGCAAAAAAAAAAAAAAACAAAACAAAAAGATTAGTTTTCTCTATTATCTTAACAAGTTTTTAATAAAAATAACTTAGTAAAATCAAGACTGTGGATGCATGGTTGATGCATGTGATTAAAATATATTAGTAAAACCAGTGCTTATATTATTTTATGATTATTATTTTTCTTGTTTTTGTAGCATTAAATATAGTTCATATCTCAAGGCTCTGAATTTTAAGATCGATATCTTTTAGATCATTGTTCAATACCTATAAAGCAGTCTCAAGGTATACAAAAGGATGGATTTGCTAAACGACTCATCTGATTCCCAACACCAGTGAGTTTCTATAGTTTCCCCTTTAGATGTGAATATACAACTTGTAGAAATCTTGGATGAAATCGTGAAAGCATATGATTTATTGGTACCACCATAGTTTGACCCTAGTAGTAATAAAGGTTCAATAACGTGAAACCTACTGTGAATTACCCAACATATTATAGTATCACATTAGTATTTTGTACATGCAATTAAAGATGGTAAAATATGCAGGGACAATGACTTCAACATAAGCGACAACATTGTACTCGCAGCATATCTAGCCGGGTGCGCATGTGCAGTTTACGTGGAGACCTATATGACCAAAGTACCATTGCATACGAATATATAAACAGGGTATGAATGGGTATTGTATACATTAACTGGAAATCCTGAGAAATGTCGAAGACATTTTAGAATGTCAAGCCATGTGTTTCGACAATTGTGTAATACATTGCGCCAGTATGGATATAACGGTACCAGAAGAGTTTGCTTGGAAGAGTTTGCTTGGAAGAGTCTCTAGCAATGACATTGGTGGTACTTGGTCATGCTGAGGGTAACAGATTAGTGCAGGATAGATTTCAACACTCAGGTGAGACAGTGCATCGACATGTGGTTAAGGTAGTTACATTGTTAGCCACTGTTATGGCAGCGGACATTATCAAGCCTGCTGATCGTACATTTCGAGACGTGCCAGAGCATATTCAGCATTCAAGTCGATATTGGCCACATTTCAAGGTACTTTGTGAATTCGTATCTTGACTTTATTTTATTAAAATTATCTTTATGTTCATACCACGTATTTCATTTCACATGGATTAATTTTTGTGGCCATGGTTAGGGTTGCATTGGTGCTATTGATGGGGTCCACGTCCCCGTGGTCGTACCAGTTGATAAGCAACACCCGTACTATGGCAGGAAGGGGATCACCACAACAAATTGCATGTGCGCATGTGACTTTGACATGAAGTTCACATTCGCATGTGTTGGATGGGAAGGGTCAGCGCATGACACGAGGATTTTTTTTAGCTGCCTCAACAATGAGAGTTACAACTTCCCAAAAGCTCCAGCTGGTTTGTAAATATGTAACTTAATTACATGTATTAAAGGATGTATTAATGTAGTGAAAATGCTAATGTATTAAATGTGTTCATTTGCAGGAAAGTATTATCTAGTTGACTCAGGGTACCCTATGAAGAAAGGGTTCCTTGCACCATATAAGGGGGAGAGGTACCATATCCCCGAATTTTAGCCTCATGAGGTGCTGCATCATCCAGAGGAGAGATTTAATTATCTCCATTCATCACTCCGTTCGGTCATAGAACGAACTTTTGGAGTTTGGAAGAATAAGTGGAAAATTTTGAGAAGTATGCCACAATTTCATATACGCACTCAATCGTACATCATTGTTGCTACAATGGTTCTTCACAATTTCATTAGAGCACATGAGATAAACAATGACGTCGAACATTTCAGATCTACAGGGGGCACATTTGGACCTAGTGAGAGTGGCCATTACGATCCCGTGGCACATATGATCTCAATCTTGGACGAACCTGAGATGAAAGAGGTTCGTGACAGTATCACAGCATCGATATGTGCGGACCATAACTGATTATGGTGACTATTATTTTTGTGACAATTAGTATTTTTGGTGTGGTTGAAAATACCATTAACATTATGAAATTTTTTTTGTGCAGACCATAAGTGAAGCCGCCCAAACTTCTTTTATGTAATACCATTTTTTTTTTGTATTGTTGGCAGGCAGAACTGAGCTAATCACACATGACAAACAAAGATGAAATTCTAAAGTCTAAACCAACAAAAACTAAGGGTCTGTTTGGGTAAGCTGTTTGAAAATGTGAGTTTTTAAAAATAGCGTTTTTAAAATGTGCGTTTGGAAAACACAATTCTGAAAATTACAATAAAACGTTTGGTAAAACTTGTGTATAGTATTAGTTTAAAATTGTGTTTTGGTGCAAATTACCAAAAAGGACTAAAAGACTTAATTTTGATGTTGATGTTATTCTATCATTTTTTAAGTAGCTCATGAAAATAATAATAATAATAATAATAATAATAATAATAATAATAATTACAATATTTACTAATCCCCACTAACCTTTCTTAAAAAAAAAGGTAAAATATTATTAAAAGCAAAAGCTAAATTAAAATAACCCCCAATTACTTTCCCTTGCCAATGCTAATGTCAACCTCAAATAAACAAAGTGAAAAAGAGATAGCAGAGATAAGGGAGAGAGAGAGAAACAGAGATTTCATTCACATGGGCATGCAAACTTCTTGCAAACATGGATGGAGAGCAAGTGGTCCATGGACATGCAAGTTGTTCCTACAAGTAGTGCCTTCTTATTTCCATTTACGATAGTGATACAGCTGAGCTCGTTCTTGTTGTGACAACATTCTCCACCGCTACTGCAAATTCTGCCTGAGGCCTTGAACAGTGCTGTCGCTGGAAAGTTAGGGAGGTGAGTTTATTTGTTGGCTGATGATTTTGTCATTTAGCAAACATTTATCAAATGCTTGAGGGTGTTTTAGGTATTCAAACCTTAAAAAGTATTACGAATCTGCGTTTTAAGTGGCGTTTTTCAAAAAGTTCGTTGGTACTTCAGTTTCAAAACGTGATATATGGCATTTGAAAGAACACAGTTTCTACTAAAATCACAGTACCAGACACACACATATTTGCGTTTTTGATATAAAAAAAATAAAAATAAAAAAAAAAGCGCGTTAAGAGTTTTAGCACAGCCTATCCAAACGGGCTCTAAATAATAAAGAACAATAAAATGATACACAAATGAATAAACTTTATTCAAATTACTTAATAAAATGGCCAATATAAGGCCATTCAACGAGTTTAAGATACCACGACCATCACCATACAATACTATTAAAGCAAGTTTAGAACATATTAGGAGCCATGAAACAATGGCTAGTAAACTGATAACAGATAGACAACCGCAGTATAGGAGAGTATATACTATAGCAAAGCATAAAAACATTTGGTTCCAAAAGCCTCTTTCTTATTGCCAGTGATAACTATTCAACTACCACAATATGAAAGTTCGTCATATTGCAAGGAAACATGAATGTTTCTAACCTTTTATCCAACAAAAAAGAAAAAGAAAACAAGGAAACATGAATGTTCTTCGAAACAGAAAAAGAGAGAGTTCTGTGAAGAGAAACTAAAAGGTCTTTTGGAGGGCCAAAGGCCCAAAGATATGGAAGTTTCACTGATGTCAAGTACCAAAAATTTTGTTCTCCCGGAGCTTAAGCCAAGCTCTGCACCATTTCCTTTAACTTTCAGAAAAAGTACCATCTTAAACGCAATTGCCTTTATTAGTTGACTGCAACCTCAGCAGATAAGTAACTGGGATGAAGGGCATCTTGACCAGATACTTTGGCCTTGGAGTACTTGAGAACCTGCACAGCTTCTTCCACCTTCACTGCCAGAGATTCGGGTGACTCCAACAAAAGCAGCAATTCTGAATTATCCATCTCCAAAAGCATCCCCGTAATCTTAGAAGCAAGATCAGGCTGCACATAAAAAGAAATTTATGTAACTTTGGATTTGTGGTTCATCTGAAAACGTCAAAATAATTTTGAAAACAATGGTATTAACGATTAAAATAATTAGAAAATGAATTCCTAGGGGCCTGTTCACTTTGTTTCAAGAAAGAAACTTTCTTCAGATGTGCTTAAAATGCATAATTAATTTATTTGTAGTACCTTGTATTTCTGGACAAGAGGGTAGAGACGCTCTCCAAGTATCTGCTTCCGCTGCTCAGGGGAAGCAACAGCGAGCATGCTACTCAGCATCTCTGCTCCCTGTTGTGCAACTCCACCAAAATTAGAGGCAGTAGATGAGACACCAGATCCTTTGCTCATCTCACGTTGATGACCATTTGGCACATACTTAGCCTGCCCAGTCTGCTGCATTGCATGCTTACAATGATTAGAGCACACATGGTACATATATCACAGAGAGGAAAATATTAATCTAGAAAGAATATTAGGCGTGGACCTTTCACAGGCTGAAAATTCCAAAAAAAGGGCAAATAGAAGGCTCCAAGATGAATAGGTAAAAAATAGTTAGAAACTAGGGAACAAATATTCCCTAATTTCAGCTCCTTTTCTTGGATCACCATAAATGTTATATTGGATCTTTAAGGATTTAATAATAATAAAATAAAATAAAAAACCTCTATAGTAGTGTAGATCCTCATACTGCCTAACAAAGCCTCCTATCTCTCAATCAATCTAAAGTTCTGACTTCAATAATGCATGAAGAGACCATCACAATCACATCTAGAAAAAGTGTGCCGCTCCACTCCAAGAAATCAAATTCTATGTAATATTGGAGAGAAACTATGTGCTTTTGGGATTTGCGTGCTCCCCATGGGAATTAGACAATAAAACCTAAAGTAAGATCTAGGAGCCACAGATTGCATGGTAGAATGCACAGGCATCAAATAGAATATAGGGTAAGAAAACATCTTTAGCGTATGAATTAGTAGTGCAGAAAGATAATAATGTGAAGACACAGAAAAAACCTGCTGATTGGTTGAATCTTTTGAAGAAGTCACTGAGTGAGTGTTCTGTTGCAAAAGGGGCATATATGAAAGAGAGTGAACACCACCCTGTGGAAGCATATGCCCGTTCATTCTGCCCCTGTTATGCCTATTTTGCTTTTGAGTATTAGGAAGCTGCAAAAGAAATTAAAAGGACATGAGCAAGCAAGCATGTGTGGAAAACTAATTTCAACCACATAAGCATTATACTGGTCTATGTTTTCTCACAAACCCTTATAATTCTCCAAGGATGACCCACAATTTGAAATATGACATTGGGTTAAATAGCACTAAAATATACATAAGAGAAAGTTTCACTACACTCTTAAGCAGATGGGTACTTACTGGAGATGGTTGAAAGGCTGGTCTGGTTGGAGGGACAAAGAAACAATGGCAAGACTCCTTCCATCTTCAAGTTGCTTTCCTGCAAAGATAAGCCATTGTTGGTCTGGTGGGAAACCTTCCTTGTCTTGTATCTTAGCCTTCACATTGTCAATAGTGTTTGAGCTTTGAACCTCCAAGGTTATGGTTTTTCCGGTCAAAGTCTTCACAACCTCCATTGGTGCAAAGTCCCCATACATACTAAACAAACTGCAATAAAAACAGATTCAAGTCATTATTCAAATAAAATTATAGATAATCATTGGTGCTTATCTTAAACTATTAGGAGTAGAGGAGCATCCAGCAATATTGCAGCATAGTATACAAGAACAATCTCTAGAAACAAGACTACTGGACAAGTTAAACCAATCATGATAAGATTATTAATACTAGCAAAATATATCATTCCAGCAAAGAGAAGCAAAACATTGCAGAGAGAACAATAACATAGAAAAATAAGAACATAACCGAATTTGTATTCTCACATTCCTTGATTTCAATTTTGATGGTCCTAATATACAACAATACAACATAATGTCCGGAAACCTAAAATGGTATAACAATTAAATCTCCATTTTGACCACCATCTCCACTACTCTTAAATTTTAAAAAGAACTTATGCTTCAAATTAAAATTCTAAAGCAACACAACATTTGAATTTTTTTTCTCCCCCCATGCTAGGAGTTCCACATTTTCTCGGGAATCAAAACAGAGAGCAGTGAAAGATTTTTCAGGAACTTGATTGCATGAAACCTTATTATTTTTAAAGTTCCTAACTTTTCCTGTCCTGTATTTTTTCTTGGAAACCAAACAGATAGCTAATGAATCTCAAAATTCACCATCAAAGTCCAAAGCAACACAACATTTGAATTATTATTATTATTTTGGTTTTGTTCTTTTCAATCCTTCTTATTTGGTTGAATTTTACTCAGCATTGTACATTTTCTCGGGAACCAAACATAGAGTAATTCACAAACACATAAAAATCACAATTACAATCTCCACTCTTAAAGTTCCAAAGCAACACAACAACTGAAACTTTTTTTATTTTCTCTTCTTTTCCTAAGGTTCCAAGGCAACACAACATTCAAAAAATGTTTTAGCTAGGGATTTGAAATATTTTCTCGCGAACCAAACAGAGATTGGTAAAAAGAAAAAAAAATTTGAACCTGGTTGCCACGGCCGGTGTACTTGAGCTGGCAAGAGTCGAAATTGGGACGGCGGCGGAAGAGGTTGTGTATTTGAAGCATAAGTTCTTTTTAAAATTTAAGAGTGGAACAACAATCCGGCCTAAGGAACAAAAATCCATTGGGCGTGACTAAAACCCTAGAAATGAAACAAAGAAATAGAAAGCTGAAAACAAATCAAAACAGCTTCGAAAGAAACAAACATAGAGATCTGGAGAAAAGGAAAGAGAAGACTGACCTCCGGAGCTGCGGCGACCCATGGATTACGATAAGACGGCGGAGTGATCGAAATAGATGAGAGCTTCTCACGAGTGCAGAGAGAGAGAGACAGATAGAGATGCTACGCTGTGGAGTTCTGAGAAGTGATAGAAGAAGGAAGGAAGAGAATGAAGTTTTGCTCGGAGGATTTCTGAGCTTGTGGATTTCTGAGAACGAGAGGCTACGGTGTGATCTGAGAAGTGATAGAAGAAGGAAGGGGAAAAAAATGTTGTATTTATATGCTACAGTAATTTCAGTTGAGCTACAGTATTTGTATATCCTAAATTATCATCCACGTTTTTTCACTTATTTGCTACAGTGTTTTCAATTTTCAGTTTTCAGTTTCAGCAAAATAAGTTCTATCCAAACGGACCCATATTGTTAAGTATTAGATAGGTTGTACATATCTTTGTTATTTGTATTTTGTACATATAGGAGTAAACTATAGTAGCTTAGTATAGTTGATGATATATTGCTATCGTTTAATATTGTACAGTTGATGAGTTAGCTAAGTTAGTTATAGATTTAATACACGTGTACAGCAGTTTGTATTGGGTGAATATTTCTGTTACTGTTTACACCTCTGTTCTCACTATATAAGAGAACAGAGTCTGATAATTTAATACAAGAAATTCATTTTACATGTTTACATTTCTCTCTCTCTGTGGTTCGTATTTCCTCCATTGATAGAACCTTCGAAGCTTGTATGTGATTCAATATATATTAACTGTAGTTGTGATGACCATTTGTGATATCTGTTTGGAATCAATCAACTGATTCGCTAATTAGTTGGTTGGAGTCTAAATTGGATTTTTTAAACTCCCTTCTGAGTGAGGTATTAGATGTTAATTTATACACTGAGAAGCGGTGTAGTATCCACTAGTTGTTATAGATATGGGACCAAGGATTTGAAAAGTAAAGCAAGGAATGATAGAAAACGAAGAAGAAAACAGGGGAAATTTAGAGAATAAAAAGGATTCCAAAAGAAATGAGAAATTTTGTTATTGCATCCAATGATCTGATACAATCCCCAAATATATATGCCCTAACTCCTTCCGTATAATGTGGAGTGGAATTACAAACTAATTTAACCCTTCTTAGATCATTGACACGTGTACAGACTCCACTCTTTCTTAGCTAACTTATGCTACCTGCAGTTTTGCCTATTATAACTATACTACAGGTCGTTTACCAGCTGCTTTATCACAAGCTTCAGTAGCTCTGTCATCAGCCTTACGGTCTTGTGCTTGACCCTTTACCTCAGCTTGTGTAAGTGCCTTTATAGGATTAAGTTCATTATATTAACTTAGTCTAATTTATAAGAAGAATTTTAGTCCTAATTAAACTAAAAAAGTTCTGATTGTATAATATGTACTGTAATTATATGAGTTAGCCCAGGTTTGTTTCTTCTCCCTTACTGTTAACCTAGTGTTACTTTATTATTATATACATATACACACAACTGACAAAAGCATATACACACACGACGATACTAGGGGCAGTGGCACTATCTTTATAATATAATGGGCTGGAGAGTGGAGACTGTCATTAATATAGTAGCATCATTTTGGTTTTTGATGAAAATAATGTTTAATAGACTCATTAAAAAATAAAAAATAAAAAATGAAGGCTTGTATTTTATTCAATTATGGTAAATGTTTTTATTTTTTTTAAATGAAAACTTATGGTGGACTTTAAGGTTATAACGTGGCACTAAGTAGAAAGCATAAGACTACTTTATGGCAGAAAAGTTTCCTCAAAAAAAAAAAAAAAAAAAAAAAAAAACCTTCTCAAAAAGCTTTCTCAATCTTTTAAAAAATAGACTACTTCTTGTTTTACCGTAGTATAAATCTTTAAATTTATGAGGGCATTTAGTGATAGAAGAATCATAGTATCCTTTCAAGAAAACGAACATTAGACTTAGAGGATAGATAGAGTACGTGAATGATATAACTACTATGATATAAACTAATATATTAACTTTTAGTAAATATAACAAAAAAATAATGAGGAAATTCATTAGAACAGTGTAGATGACACCAATCACGTTCAATACTAAGTCAGTTTATAAGCTTTTTTTTTTTTTTGTAAAGGGTGATTGGTGACAAATCAATATAATAAACAAATACATTAATTACTTTTTTGTAATTGGTGATACATCAATCTTTTAGATTTATACAGTAAAATTTGTAAAACAAATTTTACAGAGATTGCAAATTTCATTATATAAGATTTGCAAACTGAATATCAATGAACGTAATATATTATAAACTTGATTTAAAATAATATTATTATTTTCGTGTGTGTTTTAATAAGTAATATTGTTTACTAAAAAAAAAAGATTTCAATAAGATAATAAATAAATGACTGAATTCAATTTTTGTAATTAGTGACACGTGAATTTTTAAATGTTATACAGTAAAATTTTCAATATCCAACTATCATTCAATTTGTACACTACTCTCTATAACGTCAATTAGACAATAGGCTCCACGTACAAAAATGCATGTTACATTTATTCTTTTAGTAAAGATTTTTATTGCACAATCAACCTAGCCCTTGCATGACCCTTTGAAATTTGAAACTGCTCACTAATACCAAGATGTGCCATAAGTAGCCAGACATGAGTGAGCAGCTCTCCATCCCTAGTGAGTTGCTGAGCGTGATGGCTCCATCGACACTTACTCGCAGAATAACATAGAATTTCCACCCATACATGACTAATCAACTCCCATTTCCTTTCAATATTCCCCAGGATTTGCGAAGATTTAGCAAGCCTACATCCATCAAATAGTACTGACTTGCTTCTGTCTCCTTTCACTTCAGAGGGAGGAATTTCAGTGTTCACTTGACGTAATGTCATGCAAGCTTGCTTTACATCAGATATTGAATTTCTTTCTTCAAAAAATTCAATGGCCTCGGCACATGTGTCTTGGAACCTGATTTGTTCAATCCCATTAGGCAAGAAGCATGACTAGAAGATATGACATATAGTCTGATAACAACTTGCTGGCTTCACAATTTGGAGAACTGTCTGGGTTTTGGGTTGTGTTTTGATCATAATTATAACAGAGGTTTGTTGCAAAATGCCAAAGAAGAATGCTTTGGTCAATTTCTACCTCAATGCTCTCTTTAAGCGTTTCAAGATTTTCTTTGCTGATTTCGTTTAGACATCTTGGATCATTGAACACCCGATCACCCCAACTAGCACATAAATCCTTGCAAGTCTTGAGATCATTTCAGGCATTCCTTGATTTCTGTACAATCCGTAGAAATATCAATTCCTACAAACTCAAAGAAACATCTACTGAATCATGTTACTGATGCTTCTACAACCATTCATTATTGCATAAGACCTTTCGGAGAAAACTGCACTTGGGTGGCCTAAGTCTAAGGCAAAATTCTATTAGGTTGTATTGCCCCAAGGTATTGGACCACCTTTTAATTCCAAATAGTGGAATTGAATCAAAGAATGCAATGCCTCCATGCAAGAGATCCACCACAGCATTCTTGTGCTTACTGAGCCAAAGCTTTGTCCAATCTGATGTAAGTAGCAATAACACTGCATATATCTCTAGGATGGTTGCTCCACCCAACAACACATAAGTGATGATTACGTTAGCTCTTGAGTGTGCGTGCTTCTCCGGGATCGAAAAAAGAAATAGCACAGACACGGTACAAGAGAAACTAATGAGACGGAAAACACAACCTGGTAGAGAATATACTTTGAATGCCTTGGTATAAAACACATCGTACATGAATCCTAGCTCAACCTTGATCACTTTGAAAGCTTGATCACAAGATACACTTTGAAAGAAGGACCTTATCTTGAATACTGAGGATGAGATCTGCAAATAGCTGCTTGAAAGTCTTGAAGAAATTGTAGGCATCTTGTAGAGTGGCTCCATCTGTAATCATGACATTTTCTGGGGCTGTAAAGGAAAGATCATCTAAAACTGGAACCTCCATGAATCTATCTGATGTAACTTCGAACCCCTCATCTTTGTTTGAGCAGTATTCTTCCATGTATCTTGCGTAATTTGGGCCTGGATCAGGACGATGGAACATGGATTCTTTAAATTTTTCACTGCTAGCAGACCTTAAAACCCAGATTCTCTCCCCAATCTTGATTATTCTTGACACCGCGGAAGCCTAAAGAAAGCACATATGATACTCTCTTAATATAACAGAAACTAAACTGTTAGTTCCTGGTAGAAAACCTCGAATCCATGAGGGGTTTTCCTGAATCCACAAGGAGAAAAAAACTAGAATCCACAAGAGAAATAATTTGACAAAAGTTTGTGTTTATTGATAATAATCTCATTTTCCTCTGACGGCTACAAAACATATAAATACTAAGAAAAACGTCTAAAAACCCTAATTCGCACTAATTACGCGATTAGGTGACAAAATACCGAAATTTACCAAAAATGGCAAAATTGAGTTAAATGCAGAATCATAAACTACTGACCTTAAGGGTCATCTCAAAACAAACGGGACTTTATTCTTACTTTTAAACTAAAAATTATTAAAGAAAAACAAATATTACTATAAATGGTAGAAACATTGTTTTCGGGGCCTTAATGAAGGAATTTGCCCAAATTTTGGCAACGATCATGGTTTGTCATGAATCTGAATTAGAACAATGTTTCCCTTCAACCTGTCAAATTTCATGCAATTCTGACATTATCATCCCGATGGTCTCTACTGGCATTCTTCTTTGATCTTTCGTTGTGACTTCCTGCGCCCCTGCCGCTTCAAGAAGGCATGTGCTATCTACTCTACATCAATCTCCCCCACTTGAAAAGAACTCAACCCCGAGTTCCCACTATCTGGTTCATTAGGAGGATAATAATCATACAAGTTAGCAACATTGAAGGTAAAAGAAATACTCATGTCTAGAGGAAGAGCAACCACATAAGCATTATTGTTGATCTTCTTTACTTCTAGTCCTTCAGTTTGTTGTAGGTACCAACAAGAAATCTCTCCTTTCTAAGATAGACCAGTACTAAATCTCCAACTTTGAAGATCTTCTCATGCCTCTTCTTATTATCAGCTTCCTTGTACTTGGCATTTGTAGCTTCAAGTTTCTGTCTCACCTCCTCTTGCATGGCCTGAATATGGTAAGCCATATTCTCTGCTGCTTGACTCACTCCTGGAAACTCAAGTAAAGGTACCAAGTCCAAAGTGTGTTTTGGGGGCACTCAATAGACGATGGCAAATGGAGACTTACCAATGCTTCTGCTGACTGAGTTGTTGTAAGCAAACTTTGCCTGAGACAATGCAAGATCCCACTGCTTGAGCTTCTCACCTGAGATACACCAGATTAAATTCCCGAAAGTGCGATTAACCATTTCTGTCTAGCCATTAGTCTAACAATGACTTGTGCTACTATAATTCAAGGAAGTGTCAAAATGCTTCCACAAAGTCCGCCAGAAGTGACTAATGAACTTGGTATCCCGGTCAGAGGTGATACACTTTGGCACTCCATGCAAACGCACAACTTCTTTAAAGAATAGATTGACCACTCAAGTATGAGAGACACTATTACGCTAATGACCTACAGATTTTTCTGTGCTCAAAGACAAGGACATCTCCTTCTTCCAAATCATGTTCCCTAGCAAATGTAGTCCATCCCTTGCCTATACTCCTTCCTGCACCTGAACCCTCCCTATAGAAGCATCGTGCAGGGAACCGTTTTCCCTCATAAATCTGAAGTGTGATGGACTCTGAAGGAAGATACTTCATAGCAAATCCAGCAGGCACATACTACATAAGCAAGAAAAATATGAAACTAAGCATGTTGCAACTAAATCCCATATCTAGGTGAAACTTAAAACCAACACACAAACTGTAACTCACCACAAAACTATTATATATGTTATGACGCCGCAAGATAGCTTTGAAAAAAGGATATTCAGACTGAAACATATCGGCAGCTTTTCTTGCCCTTTTCCTTGCTGCTTGGATCGTTTTAGAAAATTTGGAAAACCCTGAAGTTGCCGAAAAGTCATCTACTTCTAGCAAACTAGTCATGAGAAGAATTATCTAATAGCATGCCACAATGTAAAAGCATATATGTAATTTTATAGAGCTTACTATATTTGGATTTTGGATTCCTTTTGCCTGAAGAATAGAACCTGTCTTCCTTAGGAGTTTTTGCAGCTTCCTCATCAAATTTTGCAAATTCACTTTCTTTGTGATGACCGCATTTATCACAGGATTGAGTAGCTGCTTGTCCACTACTACATGCTCCCTTTCTCATGTGCCTTTTCTTTCAATCAGTCCAAGTCGTATATTTATTACGCTTTTTGAGTACTCCTTGACTAAATATTTTTCAGTGCTCAATATTTTAATCTTTTTTATATATACTTTGTTGCGATAAGCGTAGTTTGAAGTTGCAAATTTTAGGCGTAACGGGTCAAGGGTCAGGTTTCTGCGCAGTTTTTGTTTAAGAAACTATACCCAAATTGATGGAATTGGGGAAAAACAAAAGATCTAGTAAGAGCAAACACATCAGTCTATGTAAAAATTTCCTCTATTTTACACAAAAAACCCACTTTTAAAATTTTACACATTCACTTTTACAAATTACCCACATCAGTTTATCTATCCTACTCCCTCTATTAATTAAATAATAATTTTTTCACTTTTTTTATTAATTTCCTCAACTAACCTACGCGCGTCCTTATTTCATTTCTGCGTCCTTATTTCATTTCTTCTCTTCTTCAGTTCTGATTATTTTCTCTCTCTCTCTCTCTCTCTCTCTCTCTCTCTCTCTCTCTCTCTCTCTCTCTCTCCTTCTCTTCATTTCTTCTCTTCATTTCTCACTCTCTCTACCCAGATCATCTCTCTCACTCTCTCTACCCAGATCAACGCTCGATCGGAGCTCCGATCCAGCGGTCCGAGCGCGATCGGAGCTCCGATCCAGCGCTCGGAGCGCGATCGCGAGCTCCGATCCAGCGCTCCGAGCGCGATCGCGAGCTCCGATCCAGCGCTCGGAGCGCGATCCGAGCTCCGATCCAGCGCGCCAAGCGCGATCGGAGCTCCGATCCGGCGCTCCGAGCGCGATCCGAGCTCCGATCCAGTGCTCCGAGCGCGATCCAAGCTCCGATCCAGTCGCTCCGAGCGCGATCCGAGCTCTGATCCAGTGCTCCGAGCCCGATCCGAGCTCCGATCCAATGCTCCGAGCGCGATCCGAGCTCCGAGCCAGCGCTCCGCCCGCGATCGCGAGCTCCGATCCAGCGCTCCGATCGCCGATCCGCCAGCTCCGATCGCCGATCCGAGCTCCGATCCAGCGTCCGCCAGATCCGATCCACGGCAAGACCCACGAGCTCCGACCAGTCAAGAACCGATCTACAAGTCAAGCACCGATCCGTGGTTGTTTGTGTATGTCCGTGTTTTTTTTTTTTTTGAGCAAAGTATATCTCCTGTATTCGTGTTGAGAAAATGATGGAGTCTGTTGAGAACGGATCAGAGAGAGAAAAAAAGGAGCGAAAAAAAAATGTTACAAGCTTGTTTAGCCGAGCTACAGTAACCGTGTATATTTACACGGTACTGTAGCTCGTGGATGAGTTTCCACATTTTTACCCAGTTTTAGATACACTGATGTAGCTCAAAATGTGTAAAATTGAAAAAAATTTGTATTATACATAATTTTAGATACACTGATGTGGATGCTCTAAGTATAGGTTTAGGCATGAGGTCTAACAAGTTAGAAAGAAAAAATAAATAAATAATGATTGTTTTTCCGTAAGGCCATGTGCCTAACTTGAACTTGGAGTTATCATCATCCCAAAAGATGATAATGATGGCAGGTGACATGAGATTTTGAAATGATAATGGTGGCAGGTGGCAGGTGGCAGAGAAAAGAGAATAATAAAATTAAAAAATAAAAGTGAAGGAAAGCTGTTAGCGTAATAGTGTTTAGGAGTCTTTGTTTTTCTTTTGTGTTTTAGCCTTATCTCTAGGGTATTAATGGTGGCAAAAAATAAAGAAGATATATTAAGAATATGAGGATTTTTGGGTATGAGATATTAGTGGAACATTATTGAATATTTTTAGTAGTTTTTCTTCTGGCCGAGTACCATTATAAGTTTTTCTTATATTATTTGGTTATTGAGTAAATAGTGCCTAAAAATTATTTAGGTGATATCTAAGGATTATAGAGGAAGTGTTAAGGAGAAGTTCTTTTGTGGTGAGCTAACTGAGATAAGTAACCTTATCCTAATTGTTTTTATTTTGCTTATACTATTGTATTTTAATTACTGAAAATTTTTTATAATTTTAACATTTTTATTTCAATTGTACTACTAATTTAGAGTCCGTTTGGTTGGAAGGATGGAAAAGTGAGAAGATCGAAAATAGAGGGAGGATGGAAAAGTGGAAGGATAGAAAAGTTTTTAGTTTTCCTCATTTGTGTTTGGTTGAGAGGGTGGAAACATAGAGGGATGGAAAACTTTTTGATTTGGTTGAAAATAAGGTTTGTATAAATTTAGCATCATGTCCCTCTTAAATAAAACAAAAAATAATACATTATACTTTTTTTTTTTAAATTGTGTATAAATGAAAGTGGACATTTCAAAAAACTGCATAAGAAATCATCTAAAAGTGTTTTCTTAAAAAATAATTAAAATTAAAATTAAAAAAAGAAGAAGGAAAAGAAGAAGAACCCACCACGTCCTGACAAAACAAAACAAAACAAAAAGAGCCAGAAATGTTAAAAGCAGTGGAGATAGTTTTGTCCAAATATTTTTTCCACTTTTTACTCCAATTTTCTCTCCAATTTGGAGATATTATATTTTGAAGGGGGAGGAGAGAAAACTTGTGGGCCCCACCACTTTTCTCTCCCCCTCCCCCTCTCAACCAAACACCCTTCCCACTTATTTCCTCTCCTATTTTCCACTCTTCTTTTTTCTATCCTCCCTAAAATCCACCCAATCAAACATATGTAAAGAATAAAGAATGATCACAAATATATTTGATTATTGAATATATAATTATATATATATATGTGTGTGTGTGTGTGTGTGTGTGTGTGTGTATTTGGATGAAATTTATTTTTGTTTGAACTATGATTTGATATATATGATTTTAGACAATTTGACTATGTTTCGACTCTGATACCCAGTCAATGGGGGTTATTCATTAGTACTGAAACTAATTCTATCTGAGGCATCACGAGTTTATCTTGTTTCTGGACCTAGTTAATGGGAGATATACATTAGCACGGAACTAGTTTTATTTGAATCTGATGCCTAGTCAGGGGATATAGCGTGACCATATTTATAAAGATTATTAAGGATATGAATTATGTTTGAATATTTAAACTGTTTTAAGTCCCTGAAACTGTTTATGTGTTTTTGGAACCTATTGTAAATTATAGCTTTGATAAATGAAAAATTGATTATTTTCTAATCAATCTATGATATATTTTTAAGATTAAAATATTTGATCGATGTATTATTTTACAAATCTATTTAATTGTGATCAGGAAGAGTAGTATGTATTTAGGCTTCTGCTAGGATGTGCGTATGAGTGAAATTTAGGAATCATTGGAAGAAGATTTGGACTTTTATGTTTAATATTAACTTTTGTTTAGACTTTTAGTCTTAGAAGATTTAGTTTATTTTTCTTTAATTTGTGATGTTAGAAGATTATTATTTTGGAGATCCTCTTAAATTTGCATTATTGAAGATATTTCTGAATTTATTGTTAAAAATTTTTTTGAAGATAATTTCTAATTACTAAGAAAGTCTTTCACACTTACAAGGTGTAAACCTTATAAGCATGTAGCTGTTGTTACATAACCAGCTTTTACTTGGGTTCAGAGCATGACAGTCCCAGCAAGAAAAGCACCGCCTTGCATCCACTGCTTGAAACTGAGTAACTGTCATATTCTCCTCCACTCTTCCATCCACATAAGTACTGTTAAAACAAAAGGATTAATGCCCATGACAAATACTTTTCTGTTACATATTTGTTTCTAGTTCTGCCTAATTAGTGGGAATATTATGTACTTGTTCATTTTCTTTTTGACTGAAAGGGTAGAATGTACTTGTTCATTTGCAATGCTAGCTACTAGCTAGCAATGCTAAAAGCGTACTATCCAAGTACTTCTTTCCTAGATGCACAAGTGGGATCGGCTCCATCACCTACATGGAGAAGTGTCATGGAAGCTAAGAAGATGATTGAAATTGGCAGCCTATGGAGATTGGAGGATGGGACTGTGATCAAGATTTGGGAAGACTTACAAATGGCTTCCTACTCCAATAACCCACAAAGTCATTTTACCAAAGATTTATTCCTTGAACCTGCAGTGGAAAAAAGGACTTCATTGAAGCTCAGCTTCTGCCTTTTGAAGCTACTGTCATGCATACAAAACAACCCATTAAGCTCAACTCCTTGCCCAGATAAATCTGAAAGGCAGATTCTCAGTTAACAGTGCTTACAATAAGCTTATTAAATCACAAGAAGACTTGGAGGAAGGATCCTGTTCAAGTGAAATTTCGGTACATGTCATACAGAATCAACCAGCTCCTATAGGTGGAAGAAGTGGAAGCAGCAAAGACAGAATTTTTAGCATATGAACCTGATTTCCCTTGTGAAATTATGTGAAAAGACAGAGCAACTTGTTCAAGTTTTTTTTTTTTTGGTTAAAAACTTGTTCAAGTTGATTATCAAATAAATAAACAAAAAAGATAGTAACTATAAAATATTTAAATTTTCATTTCTTCTTTCTTTTCAGTGATTTTCTCCTAAACCAAATAGAGTGATGTGTTGCGTTCCACTTATTTTGACGCATTTTTGTATATTATTATCAAGAAACTTGCTGAAAATCACAAACCAATAAAATAAAATAAAATAAAAAAACAAACATTTTCCATGAAATCATAAACAAACAGACTAGGATACCCAATATATATAACAAAAAACAAATCAGTGCACGATAACGTTTTATATAAACTTTTTGTATTACACACTCAACAAACCACCAACACAAATGACTTTTTTGATCAAATACATTTTTAGCAAAATTTTCGAATTTGGTGGAAATTGCCTATTTTCTTCCATGTTAAGGACCTTAAGGTTGACTTGTGAAAAGTGCATGCCGTGAGATTAAAGTTCTGTTTAAAATTCGCTTATTTTATTAGAATTAAAAATTTTTTGCTGAAAATACTGTAAACAAAAGTAAAAATTAGCTGAAATAGTACAGTGAGACTCATAAATAGTATCAAAAAGTACAGTAAAGCTTACGAATAATATCAAAAATAAGCTGAATAGTAAAATAAGCTGGTTTTTTAAATTAGAGCCAAACACGCACCAAATTTAAGATAAATATTCTTATCAAGAAAAAAAAAGTTTGAAATAATTTTTCTGTTCTTTTTGTGCTGAGAGTGAGACGCTGAGTAACACTCATGTTTTATTGAAAAAAAACAAAAACAAAAAAACAAACAAACAAACCTGTCAGACAAGGGTAAGCTGTGGGCCTGGCCTCATCTCTGACTACAGCCCATGCAGCTAGGCTATGGGCGTTGCTAGACCTGCTAACAACAGAGAGAGGAAAAAAAATTATCCAGACCCCTGTCCAAATCCAAAACAAAACAAAAACGAAAACAAAAAAAAAAAAACATTCTCCTACAATCCAGGAAGAAATTGTCGACGTGGCTAATTATGAACCATAACCTATGAATTTTTTCTACGCGCAGCCTTTAATTACTATTATTTTTATTTTTTTGAAAACCCCTTTCTATTGCTTGAGAGGAGCACTATGACTGTCACAACATTTTTATAATAAAAGCGGTTATCGATTATAACTTCTTTTTGACCGAAGAAGGTAGAGTTGGTGTATTAAAATTGACAAAAGTACAAAAGTATAAGAAGAAGGTCCTGAACCACAACAGGCCTACCCACCTAGGCTTTAAGACAAGAATTAGAACTGCCACAAGCAAAAGACATGACTAAAGAAAAGAATAAAAAATTAGATAAGCCGCCGCAGACCAAAATATTGACGACTAAAGAAAAGAATAAAAATCCCTTTTGTAATAAAAGGGATTTTATTATAATTATGTTCTTTTTTTTATGGAATTATATTCTTTTATTGTAAAACCCCTTTTTATTGCTTGAGTGGAGGAGCACTATGAATGTCACAACATCTATATTCTATATATTACTAAAAATTAAAGTGTGACATTTATTGCTATTAATTTTTGTTGCACCATTTTATCATCACATCATTCGCCACATAATTATTATTTATTATTTATTATTTATTCTTTTTTTGTTTACAAAAAAAATATATCTATAAATAAATTGACTTTATATATTTATTTTTATCGGTTATAACATCTATATATATTTCTTTTTTATTTTTAATTTTCCTATAACTTTTTTTACATTCACTTATTTCATAAATATTTACACTTTCTTTAACCTTTCTTCTTCCCTTACCTTTTCATCTCCCCACTACCTTCTACTTTAATATTGTTATTTATTTTTCCACTCATCTTCCTTTATTTGTCTCTTCTTATCCCTTTCCTCTTACTATAAATTTGTCACTCTTTTCCATTCTTTGCATAGTTTTATCTCACAAAAAGATTCTCTCTCTCTCTCTCTCTCTCTCTCTCTCTCTCTCAATGTTTTGATAGATTTTTATTTTTTATTGCATCTCCGCTTTAGGTTGATAAATTTTTGTGTTTTTAAGAACTCCATTTTAGGTTGATACAAATTAGTTTTGTGTTTTAAATTATTATTACTATTATTTTGCTCTTTGATTGTTAAATTTTATCCGATTACATTATAAAAAATTAAAGATAGTAGATAAAAATAAAATAGTACTCCATTACATACCATAATTTGGATAATTTAGTGTTTATTGTTATATATTTTAATTTTTCTTATTTTTTTATTCGCTTCTATTTTACTCAATATTGAAATTTAACCACGCCCTCCTTATCATTAAATTATTTATATTTTCTCTCTCTTTTTATTTTAAAAAATAAAAAAAAATGTAATTTTTTATTGTGCTCATCAAATTGTACTCATTTTTTTTAATATTTACTCTTTCTCCAACTTTTCTCCTTCTCTTTACCTTTTCGTCTCCCCAAGCATTCTACCTTGATATCACTATTCCTCTTTCCTTTTATCTTCCTTTATTTTGTTTCTTTTTATTATCATCCTCTTAGTATAAATTTGTCATTTACTCTTCCATTCTTTACCTAATTTTCTCTCACAAAAAAGTGGTTATTTCCCACTCTTTCTCCCTCAATTTTTTGGTGGATTTTTATTTTTATTTTTCTTACATCTCTATTTTAGCTTGATAAAGTTTTGTATTCTTTGGAACTCTATTTTGGTTGATGGGATTTAGTTTTGTGTTTTAAGTTTTTTTATTTATTTTTTTATGGCTTTGATTGTTAAATATTATCATATTGCATTATAGATAATTAAAAATAGTATATAAGAATGCACTATTATTATATTACATAGAATTATCATATTGTTATGTATTTTTTTCTCATATCATTTTATTTAACATTTAAATTCCGCCACATCCCCTATAAAATAAAAAATAAAAACCTTTCACATACCACTAACATAACTACATTTATAACTATTTAAGTCATCCATGATATCTATTTCTTATTAATAACCATAAAATTTATAACTATCAAGGGAACATACAAAGTAATAAAGAATAAATGAAGGAAGAAAAAATGAAATCAAATCAAATGTCAATTAATAACTGTTATTTGGAAAATAAAAAGGTGGTAAAGAGGAGTAAGAAATAAAATAGAGATGATTATATGGAGGACATTAAAAACTTTATAGTGCAATAAAATCAACAAATAAATATAATAATACAAAATTTAAACTTAAAACTAATCAAACTCTAACTAGGGAAATTGTGTATATATATATATAATCATAATCTTCATACACCATGACTTTAAAAAAAATTATTGAATATTTCTACCTCTCATTTAATGTCTATTGTATACAAATCATCAACTAAAAAACATATGATAATGGTAAAAACTGTTATAGATAAGATTATGAAAAATATGATTAGACTATTTTTTTTATAACTTTTTACAAAGTCTAGGGACTAAAATAGTGTTTTATCTAAAAAATTATCACGCGCAATGTGCGGGTCTGCGACTAGTTTTATAATAAGAATTTTACTAACGTGTCTTAAGAGCACACAATAATATACTATTTTTGGAAAACGTTTTATGAAAAATTGAAAAAATTTTGACAATTTTTTTTTAATTCTTGATAGAATATTTTTCAAAAACAAATTTGTTAATATATGTCTTAAAGGCATACATTAACCGATCTCATAATTATCTATTATAACTTTTTTTACGGAATCAGTTTATTAAAATTGACGAAAGTACAAAAGTATAAGAAGAGGAGCCTAAACCACAACAGGCCTACCCGCCTAGGCTTCAGGACAAGAACCAGGTTAAACACTGCCACAAGCAGAAGGCATGATCACATGACTAAAGAAAAAAAAAAATTAGATAAGCTGCTGTAGACCAAAATAATGACTAAAGAAAAGAATAAAAATCACTTTTATAATAGAATTTTAGTCTAGCGTGTCTTAATAATATATTATTTTAAAAAATATTTTATTGAAAATTGAAAAGAATGAAAAAAGTTTTACTTTTTTTTAATTTTTTATAAAATATTTTTAAAAATAAATAATTTAATTTATGCTCATAGAACACACGTCAACTAGATCATTTATAATAAAAGGGATATTATTATAATAATTATGTTCCTTTTTTGTAAAAGCCCCTTTCTATTGCTTGAGAGGAGCACGAGGAGCACTATGACTATCACAACATTTTATAATAAAAGCTTTATCAGTTATCACTTAAACTGACCATTAAAATTATTTTTTATATCTAACCATAGAAATCGATGTTTTTGTGTTATATGCATAACATTTCTATTGCGACAAACCTTTCTACCGTAGTTACCCACTAAGAATTCCAAAGAGTTCACACAACATGGCCTCGCCATTTCAGCAAACCACCGTCTACAGTCACAGACACTCGTCGCCTCCCAGCCACAAAATTTCTGTTTATCTATCTTTGTTAGTAGTAGCCATGTTCTTGGCCTCCATAGGAATCCCTCGGATTCTCTCTTACATCTCACAAATGTTTTGGACACTTTTCCTGAAGAAACGCATGGAAAGCTTCATTGCAGTGGTTATTATTTTTCTCATGTACTGTGCTTCCCTCGGCAGAGACGACGACAATAATAATGAAAACACAAACTCATGCTATAATGACCTCCAGGCTAGCAATTATTGGGTTCCGATCTTATATCAGCTTCAAGAAGAAAGAGAAGAAAACTTGCAGCTCATAAATAAACCTACAATAAAGAAGCCTAGAAGAATGATTTCACGATTCAGGAATCTTCAACTTCCACACTCATCACCACCTCCTCAGCTGCCAGTGATCCAACAAGGAGACCAAGAAAGTGATGGTAACAAAGAGAAAAAGAAGAAAATACAAAAAAGAGTCAAAAATTTGGATACCATTCGAAACCCTCAAACGCCATCAACTCTAAAACCTCCGTTGCCCAATAAGGCAAACAGATCCAATAGAAGGTTTTACAACGTGAGCTTAAGTAGTCCAATATCTTCACCATCGCCACAACAAGCTACTGCCCAGAAACCTGTGTCGCCGGTTAATAGCAGCAGTTTCAGTAGTGAGTATGAGAAAATGAGCTCAAGTAGCAACTCATCACCGTTTAATCTACCACCACCAATACCACCTTTCAAAATTTCTCAGTGGAAGTGTAAGGTGCTGGGAGACGTGGCTATTCTGAGAAGTAATAGTAGTTCGAGTGGTGATTCACCAATTCCAAAGTTATATTTCAGCTCTGATGTTGACGCCAAGGCTGAACGCTTCATTGAAAATTTTAATGCTGATTTGGAGAAGCAAAGGAGAGGCAGGTCTAATCGAGCTAGGCTGAGAACCGGGCGCAAGAAAGAGAAGGAGCATGTCCAAGATAAGCAGAAGTAGGGAGTTTTTTTAACTCTATTGTTTTCCATTTGAACTTTAACTATCTTTCTGTGTCCTTCTGCATGTATGTGTGTCTTAGTTGACATGATACAGAAAGTAGTAATGCAGAAATAATGTTGCTTTGGTATCAATAAGGAGAAGGAATCAAGGAACCAGCAATGTATGTATCAGTGTTAACATAGTTATCACATTATGGTTTTGAAATAATAGTGAAGGCTGTCAATGAAAAAATTCAAGGAGTGAGCAATCTGTTCTTACTTCTTAGGATCACAAGTGGATAGCTTTGCCAAATATTTTAATCTGCCATGCTATGATTGATTTATATTAAGTGAAACAGATTCATGATCTTATATGAATGTGTTTAAATATTCACACAGACATTGGTTTGGCAGTAATCACTCAATTTCATCGTTCAATTGAGGACTACTGTTAATATTCAACAGCCTAATTCACCTGTCATGCTAAATGTGCAAAAGCTATCAAAAATCAATGGACTGTACAAAACCAATTCCAAAATTTGAGGGTGATTTCGTTGCCTATGATGAATTTCATTATACTAATACAATCCAACTTGTGAATTGGTCATTCCATCAGTAAGAAACATGCCCTTGAGTAGTGAAATATTCACAAAAAATCATCTTAGTTTTCTTGCTATGTTGGAATCACTCTGTAAAGTTATTATAAAACAATTTTCTCAAAAAACTGAAATACTCAACCAATGAATCATGCCCTTGAGTAGTGACATATCAAGTTGCATGGAGTTTCTACTGAAACATGCAACCAATGAATCATAACGAACCACATATGCATCACATGTAACATTGCTATCCAACAAGGCTAGCTGAATTAATTGCTTACTAGAATGAGAATGTTGGTAATGAAATGGTGGAGTAGAATCACACTATATTTGCTAAAGATCGTCCCAATTCTCCTGCATTCATCACCATAAAAGGAAAATAAGCCTCCACAAATTGAAAAATTCAAGAAGAAACCTTTATCATTGATAGATGACATTCAAAGTTAATAGTTTCTTCCTAACACCCAATCATAATAGTTTCCTGACTATATCCATATCTGAAGATGCTCCAAATTATTTTCTTATTACTAACATGATAGTAATAGTTAAAAGTAAAACTCATAATGAAGATGTTTACCATGAAATGTATACCTGTTGGGCTTTGTGGAGCCTAATTGCGTTTGATCCGGTTGACGACATGACCCGACCCGACCCAACCTGAATAATGTTACGTGATTTTTAATGGGAGATTTTCTGAAGTTTAGTCCATGAAGCGGAGGATATAGGAAAAAAAAAAACGTTGTTTTGGTGATTAGGGTTTCTGTTGTTTTTGAGAGAGTGAAAAAATTGTAGCCGTACTTTGTATTTTTTTTCCCTGATAATAGTGAAATTCTTGCAACTCCTTGGACGTAGGCAAATTGTCAAACTATGTAAATAGTATCTTGTGCGTGTGATTATTTTTCTTTGGCGTGTGTTTTCTCTATTTTTTGTTTCTCACGGGTTGGAAATTTCATGTTAATTCCTTACAACTGTTATCAGAGCCTAGGGTTAGATTTGAGTGGGAGCAATGGCAGAGGAAGCAGAAAAGGCTTCTGGAATAGAAAGTTCAATGGCACAGACTTCGCGTATTGGAGGATGCAGATTGAAGATTATCTCTATGGGAAGAAATTGCATCTGCCTCTTTTGGGGACAAAACATGCGACTATGAAGGATGAGGAATGGGCTCTTCTTAACAAACAGGTACTGGGAGTCATCAGGATAACTCTGTCTAGGTCTGTTGCACACAATGTTGTAAAGGAGAAGACCACAGCAGATCTGATAAAAACTTTGTTTGGTATGTATGAAAAGCCTTTAGCAAACAACAAGGTGCATCTGATGAAGAAACTGTTCAATCTGAAGATGGCAGAGAATGCATCAGTAGCACAACATCTGAATGAATTCAACACTATCACAAATCAATCGTCGTCTGTAGAAATTGATTTTGATGATAAGATTCGTGCACTGATCGTTTTAGCTTCTTTACCAAACAATTGGAAGGAAATAAGGATGGCAGTAAGCAATTCTACAGGAAAAGAAAAGCTGAAGTACAATGGCATATGAGATTTAATTCTGGTTGAGAAGATTCGCAAAAGAGATGCAGGTGAAAACTCAAGATCTAGTTCTGCCCTAAACCTTGAGTGAAGAGGCAGAGGTAATGATAAAAATTCAAATCGGGGTAGATCGATATCTAGAAATTCTAATTGGAACAGAAGTAAATCTAGATCAGGCCAACAAGTACAATGCTGGAACTGTGGGAAAACAAGTCACGTTAGAAGGCAATGCAAAAGTCCTAAGAAGAAGAATGAAGATGATTCTGCTAATGCTGTAACATAAGAGGTACAGGATGCATTACTTCTTGCAATAGACAATCCACTTAATGATTGGGTTTTGGACTCAGGAGCATCGTTTCATACCACTCCACATCGAGAAATCATACAAAATTATGTTGCAGGTGATTTTGATAAGGTGTATTTGGCTGATGGTGCAGCCTTGGATGTTATGGGTATAGGAGACGGTCGGATATTGTTACCCAATGGGTCTGTTTGATTACTGGAGAAGGTTCGACATATTCCTGACTTGAGGAGGAATCTAATTTATGTTGGACAACTTGATGATGAAGGGCATGCAATACTATTTGTTAGTGGGACTTGGAAGGTTACAAAGGGAGCCAAAGTATTAGCTCGTGGAAAAAAGACTAGTACTCTCTATATGACCTTAAGTCCAAGAGACACAGTTGCAATTGCTAAAGCAAGTACAGATACAAGTCAATGGCAACACAGACTTGGTCACATGAGTGAGAAAGGGACAAAGATACTGCTGTCAAGAGAAAAACTACCAGAATTGAAGTCCATTGATTTTGACATGTGTGAAAGTTGCATCTTAGGAAAGCAGAAAAAGGTGAGCTTCTTGAAAATTGGCCAGACACCGAAGGCTGAGAAATTGGAGTTAGTACACACCGATTTGTGGGGGCCTTCTCCGGTTGCATCCCTTGGAGATTCAAGGTACTTCATCACTTTCATTGATAACTCAAGCAGAAAGGTATGGGTTTATTTTCTGAAAAATAAATCTAATGTATTTGAAACTTTTAAGAAGTGAAAGGCCATGGTTGAGACAAAAATAGGTTTGAAAGTAAAATGTTTGAGGTCAGATAATGGAGGAGAGTACATAAATGGAGAGTTCAGTGAGTATTGTGCTGCACAAGGAATTAGGATGGAGAAGACCATTCCTGGGACACCACAGCAGAATGGTGTGGCTGAGCGCATCAACAAAACTCTCAATGAGCATGCTAGGAGTATGAGGTTTCATGCTGGACTACCAAAAACTTTCTGGGCTGATGATGTTAGCATTGCAGCTAACCTGATAAACTGAGGACCATCAATTCCCATGGAGTTCAGACTTCCTGAAGAGGTTTGGAGCGGTAAAGAGGTAAAGTTTTCCCATTTAAAAGTTTTTAGTTGTGTTTCTTATGTTCATATTGATTTTGATGCTAGTAGTAAACCTGATGCAAAGTCTAAAATATGTTTTTTCATTGGCTATGGTGATGAGAAATTTGGCTATAGGTTTTGGGATAAACAAAACAAGAAAATTATCAGAAGTAGAAATGTGATATTTAATTAACAGATTATGTATAAGGACAGGTCAACTGTAGTGCCAGATGTTACAGAGATAAATCAAAATAAATCTGAGTTTGTCAACTTAGATGAATTAACTGAAAGTACTGTCGAGAAAATGGGTGAAGAAGATAAGGAGAATATAGATTCACAGGTAGATCAGCGTACACCTGTAGCTAAAGTCCGCAAATCTTCCAAGACCATTAGACCTCCACAGCGTTTTCACCCACTCTAAATTACCTCCTGTTGACTGATGGTGGTGAGCCAGAGTGTTATGATGAAGCCTTGCAAGATGAGAATTCAAGCAAATTGGAGTTAGCCATGAAGGATGAGATGAATTCCTTGTTGGGGAATCAAACATGGGAACTGACTGAATTGTCAGTAGAAAGAAGGCTTTATACAACAAATGGGTATACAGAATAAAGAATGAGCATGATGGTAGCAAACGTTACAAGGCCAGATTAGTTGTTAAAGGGTTCCAGCAGAAGAAGGGCATTGACTACTCAGAGATATTTTCTCTAGTTGTGAAGATGTCAACAATCAGACTGGTACTAGGAATAGTGGCTGCAGAAAATTTACATCTCGAGCAATTAGATGTGAAGACAACGTTCCTTCATGGTGACTTGGAGGAAGACATTTACATGATTCAGCCAGAAGGGTTCATTGTTTAGGGACAAGAGAATCTAGCTAAGAAAGAGCTTGTATGGCCTAAAACAAGCTCCTAGACAGTGGTACAAGAAATTTGACAATTTTATGCATAGAATTAGGTTCAAGAGATGTGAAATTGATCACTGTTGCTATGTTAAGTTTTTGACAATTCTTACATCATTTTACTGTTGTATGTGGATGATATGCTTATTGCAGGGTCTAGCAGCATTGGGAGGCAGTCAAGTGGATTCTAAGATATCTGAGGGGTTCATCAGATACATGTCTTTGCTTCACAGGTGCAAGTTTGGAACTGCAGGGTTATGTAAATGATGATTTTGCTGGTGATATTGATAGTAGAAAGAGTACTACTGGGTTTGTATTTACTTTGGGTGGTACAGCTATATCTTGGGCTTCAAATCTATAAAAGATTGTTACTTTATCTACAACAGAAGCTGAGTATGTGGCAGCAATTGAAGCTGGTAAGGAGATGATTTGGCTACATGACTTCTTAGATGAATTGGGTAAGAAGCAAGAGATGGGCATTCTACATAGTGACAGTCAAAGTGCAATTTTTCTTGCTAAGAATTCAGCTTTTCATTCAAAGTCGAAGCATATACAGACAAAATACCACTTTATTTGGTACATTGTTAAAGATAAGCTGGTAATACTTGAGAAGATTTGTGGATCTAAGAACCCAGCAGACATGTTGACTAAGGGTGTTACTATTGAGAAGCTGAAGCTGTGTGCAACTTCAGTTGGTCTTCTAACTTGAGGACAGGAGGATGAGTTGCAGGGATGAGGGATTGTTTTTGGAAGATAGCGGCTGATGTTGGTGATTGAACTAGTCTCCAAGTGGGAGATTTGTTGGGCTTTTGTGGAGCCTAGTTGTATTTGATTTGGTTGACGACCCAACCTGACCCCAATAATGTTGTGTGGGTTTTAATAGGAGATTTTTTTAGGCCTAGTTATTGGAGTAGAGGCTTGGGTTGATAGGCCTAAGCTGTAGTACTTATGGACAAGCCTCTTAAGAGTCCGAGGGCAATGCCACCCGGGAAAAATTTTTGTTCCGTTTTATAGCCCATTGTAAATCATGTGCGCAGGATATAGAAAAAATTGTTGTTTTGGTGATTAGGATTTCTGTTATTGTTTTTGAGAGAGTGAAAAAACTATAGCCGCACTTTGTATTTTTTTCCTTGATAATAGTGAATCCCTGCAACTCCGTAGACGTAAGCAAATTTTTAAACCACATAAATACTGTCTTGTATGTATGCTTATTTTTCTTTGGCTTGTGTTTTCTCTATTTTTTGTTTCTCACAGGTTGGGAATTTCATGTGAATTCCCTACAATACCTTCTAACATTTCCAAGGCCTTTAGAGCTTAATTTGGAAAGCAACATAAATAAGATCTTGATCTCGAACCTCAAAGGATATATTGAGAAAAGGAAACGTTTAGACAGGCAAGGAAGATAAGGCTGTTAGTAACCATAATTTGATATGCAATGCAAATACCTAATTAGACAACATAAAATTTAGGAACTTGAGCACTATATTTGGGTCTGGACATTATGCAATACAACCTGTATAAGGATCAAAGGAATGGCATTAAATCTAAGTGGCATTCAACCACAAAAGAGACACGGGATATCACTTCAAATATTACTAATTCTAACATAAAGATGGTTCCTTCTCTTGCATTATATCTGCTTATCTATAGAGATTCAGTAGGGACTCAAGTCCTTTCCTATCTGCATTGTATATGCTAGTGTTCAGAATTACAGCAATGTAAGCAACATGCAAAGCATAGAGCACATCGGTATATCGACCTTAAAAACGCCCCTACGAATGCAGAAGTGATTCAGACATACAGGTAAAACTATTACTTTTCTAATGTCAACTGACAGGGGGAGGAGTATTTCTAGCATTTAGTAATGTCTGAAAGCACTAGATTGCTTCTTTGTGAGTTTTATCATGGCCAAAGTTGCCAAGGCCAAAAAGACTTCCCCTCTCATAGTTTAGGGGAGGTAAGTGTAAAAGTGGTTGCTCACAAGCCTCACACAAAGCATGTGTCACCCAAAACACCTGAATAATTTAAACTCAAAAGATTTAATTGGTATTTGATAGAGAGCGCCAAGCTAAATCAAGAGAAACCACCAAAGAAGCTAAAATGCAATCTTAACACTAGAATTCTGATAGTTACAATACCCACCTAATGAACTAGGTAGAAAAATCAGAAATTTAGTATGCATCCTTTTTGGGATCATATTTTTATGTAATTGGCATATCTTTTGACAAAATGCACTTTACTTGTAATTAGATCTTAGTTCTAGTGTATTCGGGAATATCATGAAGTACTTTTACAAGTGGCATTATTAAAAATATGAAGAATATTTTAAAAAAAAAAACAATGCAAGAAAAGCTGGAACAGAAGATCTCGACACCTATCTCAATCTATCGAGATTAAATGAACCTCGATAGATACCTCAATACATCTCAATCTATTAGGATTCCCCGATTTTGAAATTCCAAATCTGTTTACGGCCCATGATGACCAGGCTTTTCAAGGGTTTCATGCACTAGGTTTATAGAGCATATAAAGATGTATTTTACTTCTGCCATCGTTGATATATAGAAACCTAGAGAGACTCATATTGAGATACACACTTTACAGGAGTTGCTACGACTTCTTGTGCACCTTAGGGTTATGTACCAAGCTGCTTCCAAATCTACAAGCGTGGATTGAAGAACTTTACATCAAACAAAAAAAATCAACTTATTATGTTGTTAGTCATGTATTGGGATTCGCGCAATAAAAAGTCTCTACAAGAATAAGTCCAATTGGTTATTGGACCTGATACTGGTATAGGTCAGTAGGTTCAACTGTATGTTGGTATTTTGAAATAGAGAAGTTGAGTAAGATTTCTTATACTTGTAACTACTCGTTTCTTGATTAGTGGATTATTTGGAAGTGGTGACCTAAAATTCACTTAGTGGATTTTTGTCTGTGAAGATTTTCCCAATCATAATCAAATTGTCATGTCAAATTTAATTTTCGCTAGATCTAATTTAGTTAGGTGATTTGATTGTGCCTCCACGATATTTGCATGTAATTTAAATAATTAATCAATTTTAGTAATTGGATCTATTAATTGGGGTCATTTTATAACTTAACACTTTTTTTCTTTTAGCTGATGACATCAAATATTTCCTCTATTAAATGAGTATGGTGTACCTCCACCTGAAAATATGCCAAACAGCATGTGAAGGACATAATTGAATTACCTGTTGAAGTTGCGCCTTATATATCGAAGTGCCAAACAATTTTATCTCTTTTGAAGTCATAATTGAGACTCAATTAAGAAATAATAAATATTGGTGCAGTCTTCGAAGTTGAGTAATAAAAATTTCCCTGCACCGTCACCTCCCTCCTACTGGGTAGAACTCCACACAACAGATAACAGATGCACATGTATGTACACTATTAGGTTCTAAATATTTAGGAATAAATATTTAGGTTCTAATTTATGTATGTTGGAAAACCGAGTATAAAAACATGTCTAGTATAAGATATATAAGTCTTAGAATAGTTTTAGACATTGATCAAGTTAATTCAAGTTAAGATTCAAAAACAGTCAAGCTACAGAAAGAAGAATTCAAAAACTGCAAAGCTCGATCAATCTAGAGAAAGGTTCGACCAATCGAAACTCATTTTCTGCAGATTTTAAATTAAGGCCCGAAAGCCCACAAAATGTTTAGAGTTTGAGTCCAACACTACTAGGTATAAAAGGAAAACTCTAATTTATGTTTTAGAAGGCGTGTGAAGTCATTTGAGTCCTATGAGATCTAAGAGGTTATGTAACCTTCTAACTCAATAAACATCTACCAAAGATATGATTGACATTACATGAATCGGTGGAGATAAGTTTCTGCATACAAGATCAACTGCTACTAATAATCTAAAGCTTTGA
The DNA here is from genome assembly GCF_040712315.1 of Castanea sativa. Classification (NCBI taxonomy): domain Eukaryota; kingdom Viridiplantae; phylum Streptophyta; class Magnoliopsida; order Fagales; family Fagaceae; genus Castanea; species Castanea sativa. The sequence continues at coordinate 8,436,906 of NC_134017.1, forward strand.
CTGGGATCTCAAAGTCACAAATGGGGGTGTTTGCGTGCAACAAATTCAAATAGAAGAGTTCGTGGATTCGGAACTGCGTGTGGTCACGGGAGTAAGTACTACAAGAGGTAGTATTAGATTTATGGATAAATTTATTGTAAACACTTCCACTCTATTTAGTGAATTTGTTGCTTTATGGATTGTGTAGGTTGAATTCTCTTCAGATTTTTTACCTTGAAACTGAACGGTTTCATTGATTTTCCTAGGTTATTATATCGTTTGTCTTCTTTAATTTTCCACTTTTAGTGATATGATTGGTTGTGTTTAAGCTAGATCTGCATAATAAACCTAAGTAACAACTTGATTAATTAATTAGGTTAAATAATCCGAGTGTTCAGGGTTCTAAATAAACAAACAAGGGGTATCAAAGCATATTACCTAAAGTTGATCATTGACTCCTGCTGTCATAGAACGCAGTCACTCACTAGTGATCTCTTCCCACTTTGATGGGAATAACTATGACTATTGGAAGGTGAGGATGAAAGCCTTCTTGAAATCTTTGGACGAGAGAGTTTGGATGTCTGTGGAAAATGGTTGGGAAAGACCTGCCACTCCTATGTCTCAATGGTCTGATGCTAAAAAAGAAGCAGCTGGCTTTAATAGTAAGGCTATGAATGCGATATTCAATGCTATTTTAATAGAAGAATTTAAAAGGATTTCTAATGTAGATTGCTTATGAAGGTGTGTTTGATGAAGAATTCAATGCTATTTTGCCTAAGAAGGTGTGTTTGATGATGAGATGACATCTATGGAGATTGCTTACCTTGCCAAATATTTTCAAAACTTTTTGAAAATCAATAATATAAGGGCAAGAAATCGAAATGTTGTTGACCCTAAGTATGTGAAGAAGAATGAACAATCCAAAAATAATTCTTCAAAAAAACCTAAAGATAAGGTTGTTCAATTCTCTAACAATTCTTTATGCCAACAATGTTTTAGATGTCAAGGGCATGGACATGTAAGGTCTAAATGTCCCATATACTTAAGGTCGAAGGGTAAAGCCATGGCTGTTACTCTTAGTGATGATGAAGAATCTGGTCACAAGTCTAAAAGTGATCAAGAAGAAAATTTGATAACTTTCACTGCTACTGTTGTAGTTGGTGAATTTGAAATTGTTAATGAAAACCCTTCTGATAGGGAACTTTCTGAGAATGCTGACTTGCAAAAGGCTTACAACAAGCTATGCAAGATTGTAACAAAAGATGCTATGAATGTTGACCTAGGTTTGAGAAAGATAGACACTCTTGAACATGAAAAGAAAAATCTTTTGGTCAAACTCTTTGATGCTAATTAACTCAATAATGCTGTTAAGATTAAGAACATGTCTTTGATTGAAAAGGTTAAAGTTTAGAAACTGAATTGCATGTTGCTAGAGAATAAATTGATAGGACTGGAGTAGATCAACAATCTCATGTGACTAGAAACTCCAACTTCAGGTCTGCATCTAGGAAAGTGTGGATGTAGAAGACTCATCATAAATGAGTCTGTTTGACATGGTCCTCGTACTTAATCTCTTGATTCTTTGAACAAAATGTTTTGCTTTAGGATATTATTTTCTACATTTCATTCATGCATTTCATTCTAGGGTTTTTATGATGTTTTTAAGTTTTTTTTTAAATAAAAATAAAATCCAAAAAAGTAAAAAAAGGGTTTTGTATTGCACACCACTAAGTGTGTAATTAAGGTTGCTCAATGAAATTTACATTTCATGACTATGTACCTTGCTTAGCTTTGATAAGCCACTTTTTACACTTTACTAGTTTGTGCTATTTAGTGCTTAATTGTGTGAGTTGTTTATAGTCTTTAAACAAACAATCTTGATTTTAATGTCACAATATTTTGATCATTAGGACTAGAAAATCATAAGAGAAATGCATAAAAAATCATCTCACCACTGTTACTTGCCAATCATGAACACCTATGTGCAAATCATAAAAGTCATGATCGGTAAGGTGTAGCACTTGCACAACAAAATAAAATGAGGTGTTAAAAAAATGATGAATAAAAAAAATTTATGTAACAAGTGTATTTTCTTTTCTGTGTATTTTCTTTTCTATCTCCTATATGCCCATGCATGATATTTTTGATTGTACTCAAGAAAAAAAAAAGAAAAAAATGTGGCAAAAAGCAAAAGAGCCAAAATGCTTTTACATGATTGCAAGCATGTTTTCGAGGAGATGTGAGAGTTATATGGTGTAACTCTTTAGGTGATAGTCACTTTCAAACCTATGTGATTGATAATGTAGAAAATTTGTTTGAATACTATCTACATATCACCTTTTCTACACTTTGTACACATACTAGTTGCACACACTACATGCAAATCAAGCTAAATTTTGTACATATGATTGTGTGTTGACAAATTTGGCCATCTTTGATTACTTGTGAAGTGATGTTTGATACATTTTCTTGATTTGAGTTGAATTTGAAGAAACGTGTTTAGAAGTATTTAAATCAAGTGATTTTCACTTCTATTTTGTGGAAAGTTTGAAAATTTGAGAGCAAAATGTTTTTCAAATCTTCTGGAAGTGTTCATGTGGATATATATATCATAAAAACTGTTTTTCAGTTGTTTTCAACAAAAATTCTAGGGTTTTTCAAAATTTCAAATTTTTTTATTGGTTCGATCAATCGAAGCTGAATCTCGACCGATCGAAAATATCTAGCTTTTAGGCAAAAATTTTTTGTCTGGCTCAATTCCTATTCGATGGATCTTTGATCGATCGAAATTTTAAAACCTTCATTATCGATCGCTGCTCAATTGCTCTCGACTGATCGAAATTTGAAATTTTCAAATTTTTAAGGGCTTGACAAATCAATTTTGTCCTTTTCTCACTTTTTTCTACGATTCCTCTTGATCCCTCTTAGAACACAAAAAGCTTTTTTTGTCTTTTCCAAGTCAAAGCTTCAAGGTTTTTCTTCGTCACATTATGTATGACTCTTTTACCCTCTCTTTTTGTTAAATTACATACATTTCATGCATTAATCATTCATTTTTATGAAATTTTTAGACTTAAGAAATTTTGGGGATTTTGATGATTTTGGGTGTTTTATGGTAGACCTATCACATGGGGTTTTGAGCCTAGCCTCCATTCTCATGAGTTAACTAAGTTTAACTACTTGATGTTTAGGATTGCATGCCATAACATATTTCCTATCTCTCATTTGCATACAATTTCTATTGATAGGTGTATCTTTCTATATGCTCTTATCACTGATGTAGCTGTCTTGATAGTTGATTTTAGTGAGTATAGGAGCTCTTTTCCACCTCCTCCTCCCTCGGATGATTGATAGTTGCTTTTGGCAATACGTAACAAAAAGGGGAAGTAGTTGTGAGAGTTTTTGTACTTAGGGGGAGTAGTTTTTTTTTTTTTTTTTTTGGAGATGTATCTATTTAGTTTGAGTATGAGTTTTTGAGTTTTTATGCTTTGATGGTTTAGTTTGTGTTTATGTTTATTTTGTTTAGCATGTTCTTGTTTTACAAACTTGATGATTATGGATACATTGATTATTCTCTTTGGATATCTTGTTTTAGTTTGACTATTTTGTGAAACTAAGTTATTTTTTATACTGTATTTTTCACACATGCGTTTATGGTTTGTTTTCAGTATTTCAAGAAGTTACAGATTAACTCTTTTATCACTACAAGAAATATGCTTATTAGCGACCAAGAATTTTTTACAGACCCAAAAAGCCCTTTCAAAAAATCTTATTTGTGATGGCAAAATAAAGCTCTCGTAAATACTTGGTAAAATGTGAAATATTTGTGACTAACAAAAAAAGCTGTCGAAATTATGTGTTATAGCCGTTACAAATACTAATATTTTGGAGGGGAATTTTCCCTCCATATTATTTGTTAGGGACAGTTAAAAATCTCTCGCAAAAAGTGTATTATTTGTGACGGTTAAAAAAAACCGTCACTAATACTAAATTATTTGCAAGGGCTAGGATTGACCTTCACAAATAATCATTAAAATGTCAAAAATTTTAGAGGAAAATGTTCCCACCAAATTATTTCCGAGGGACAATAAAAATCCCTTGCAAAAAGTTTATTTTTTGTGTGGGTTAAAAATATTCCCTTACTAATACTAAATTATTTGCGAGGACCATGATTGACCTTCGCAAAAAATCATTAAAATATTAATTTTTTTTGGAGATAAAAGTTATTCTAAAATTCAAAGAAAAATAAAAAGAAACGCATGAACATATAGCACTTTGTATTCTTTAAATGAACCTTTTGTTTACAGTCTAAAAAAAACCTTTTATATACATCATATATAAGAAAGGTCTGTCCTTATTTTCTAAACAATTGTACCCATTAAAAATGATAGCATTTTCAACCTTAAAATGGTAGCCTAAAATTCAAGAATTTCAACCTTTTGTACTCTCTCTCTCTCTCTCTCTCTCTCTCTCTCAAAAGTGAATAAAAATTTCTTTCGATTAAAATAATGCATAAAAGATGAGTTCATAATCCGATTGGCATGAAATTTGGTATGCATGTTAAGAACATAAAAAACATATAATGCAATGGTTGGATTTTCAAAATATGAATTCAATAATAAGTTATTGGGTGATATAACATGTTTTAGAGTTACAACACGTATAACTTGAACCCAACTCTATATTTCTTATTTCGATGTGAATTTTGACAATATACTGTTAGATTATATTATCTTCATATATTTTTCATGCTTATAAAATTTCAAGGTGATCAAATATTAATTGTCATGTCATCAATCAATTGTTTAAATTCAAGTTTTTGTAGTTTAAAATAACGCATAAAAGATAAGTTTATAGAACAAATGGTAAATTGCATCCAATTGGTATGAAAATTGGCATGCATGTTAAGAACATATAGAGCATGTAATCCAATGGTTGGATTTTCAAAATATGAATTCAATAATAAGATATTAGGTGGTGTAACATTTTTTAAAATTACGTCAAGTGTTACTTGAACCCAACCCTATATTTCTTAATTCGATGTGAATTTTGACAAATCTACCGTTATATTACATTATCTTCGTATATTTTTCATGCTTACAAAATTTCAAGGTGATCAAAGATCAATAGTCATGTCATCAATCAATTTTCTAGATTCAAGTTTTAGTAGTTTAAAATAATGCATAAAAAATGAGCTTATAGATCAAATGGTAAATTACATCTGATTGGCATGAAAATTGCATACATGTTAAAACCATATAGATAACATGTAATCCAATGGTTGGATTTTTAAAATATGAATTCAATAATAAGTTATTGGATGGTGTAACATTTTTTAGAATTACGTCAGGTGTAACTTGAACCTAACTCTATATTTCTTAATTCAATGTGAATTTTGACAAATCTACCGTTAGATTACATTATTTTCGTATATTTTTCATGATTACAAAATTTCAAGGTGATCAAAGATTAATAGTCATGTCATCAATCAATTTTCTGAATTCAAGTTTTAGTAGTTTAAAATAATGCATAAAATATGAGTTTATAAATCAAATGGTAAATTACATCCGATTGGCATAAAAATTGGCATGCATGTTAAGACCATATAGAACATATAATCCAACGGTTGGATTTTCAAAATATGAATTCAGTAATAAGTTATTGGGTGGTGTAACATTTTTTAAAGTTATGTCAGGTATAACTCGAACGCAGCCCTATATTTCTTAATTCGATTTGAATTTTGACAAATCTACCGTTAGATTATATTATCTTCGTATATTTTTCATGCTTACAAAATTTCAAGGTAATCAAAGATTAATAGTCATTTCATCAATCAATTTTCTAGATTCAAGTTTTAGTGGTTTAAATAATGCATCAAATATGAGTTTATAGATCAAATGGTAAATTACATCCGATTGGCATGAAATTTGGCATGCATGTTAAGAACATATAGAACATGTAATCCAACAGTTGGATTTTCAAAATATGAATTCAATAATAAGTGATTGGGTGGTGTAACATTTTTTAGAGTTACGTCAGGTATAACTCGAACCCAATCCTATATTTTTTAATTCGATGTGAATTTTGACAAATGTACTGTTAGATTGCATTATTTTCATATATTTTTCATGCTTACAAAATTTCAAGGTGATCAAAGATTAGTAGCCATGTCATCAATCAATTATCCAGATTTAAGTTTTAGTAGTTTAAAATAATGCATAAAATATGGGTTTATAGATCAAATGGTAAATTACATCCGATTGGCATGAAAATGGACATGCATGTTAAAACCATATAGAACATGTAATCCAACGGTTGGATTTTCAAAATATGAATTCAATAATAAGTTATTGAATGGTGTAACATTTTTTAGAGTTACGTCAGGTGTAACTTGAACCCAATCCTATATATCTTAGTTCGATGTGAATTTTGACAAATCTACCTTTATGTTACATTATCTTCATATATTTTTCATAGTTACAAATTTTCAAGGTTATCAAAAATTAATAGGCATGTCATTAATCAATTGTCTAAATTCAAGTTTTTATAATTTAAAATAATGCATAAAAGATAAGTTTATTGAACAAATGGTAAATTACATCCGATTAACATGAAAATTGGTATGCATGTTAAGAGCAAATAGAACATGTAATCCAACGATTGGATTTCCAAAATATGAATTCAATAATAAGTTACTGGGTAGTGTAACATTTTTTAGAGTTACATCAGGTGTAACTTGAACCTAACCTTATATTTCTTATTTCGATATGAATTTTGACAAATCTACCGTTAAATTATATTATCTTCATATATTTTCATGCTTAAAAAATTTCAAAGTAATCAAAGATTAATAGCCATGTCATCAAAGATTTATAGCCATGTTATCAATCAATTGTCTAGATTCAAGTTTTAGTAGTTTAAAATAATGCATAAAAAATGAGTTTATAGATCAAATAGTAAATTAGATCCGATTGACATGAAACTTGGCATGCATGTTAAAACCATATAAAACATATAATCCAACGGTTGGATTTTCAAAATATGAATTCAATAATAAGTTATTGGAAGGTATAATATTTTTTAGAGTTACGTCAAGTGTAACTTGAACCCATCCCTATATTTCTTAAGTCGTTGTAAATTTTGATAAATCTACCCTTAGATTACATTATCTTCATATATTTTTCATGCTTACAAAATTTTAAGGTGATTAAAGATTAATAACTATGTCATCAATCAATTGTCTATATTCAAGGTTTAGTAGTTTAAAATAATGCAAAAAAGATGAGTTTATAGATCAAATGGTAAATTACATTCGATTGGCATGAAACTTGGCATGCATGTTAAAACCATATAGAACATGTAATTCAACAGTTGGATTTTTAAAATATGAATTCAGGAATAAGTTATTGGATTGTGTAACATTTTTTTGAGTTACACCAGATGTAATTTGAATCCAATCTTATATTTCTTAATTCGGTGCGAATTTTGACAAATCTACCATTAGATTACATTATCTTCATATATGTTTCAAGCTTACAAAATTTCAAGGTAATCAAAGATTAATAACCACGTCATCAATCAATTGTCTAAATTCAAATTTTTGTAGTTTAAATATTACATAAAAGATGAGTTTAAAGAGCAACTGGTAAATTACATCCAATTGACATGCATGTTAAGAACATATAGAATATGTGATCCAACAGTTGAATTTTTAAAATATGAATTCAATAATAAGTTATTGGGTGGTGTAACATTTTTTAGAGTTACATTAAATGTAACTTGAACCCAACCCTATATTTCTTAATTCGATGTGAATTTTGAAAAATTTACTGTTAGATTACATTATCTTCATATATTTTTCATGCTTAAAAAATTTCAAGGTAATTAAAAATTAATAGTCATGTTATCAATCAATTGTTTAAATTCAAGTTTTTGTAGTTAAAAATAATACATAGAAGATGAGTTTAGTAATCAAATGGTAAATTACAACCCATTGGCAGACTCTGAATAGTTAACCATTACTTACAAATTGGATCTATCATTTTTTTTCACTAATCACATTCTACCATGTCCCAATTATAACAAGAAGCTATAAAATTTTGTGTTCCTAGAGTTTTTCTTAATATTATTAATATTATTATTATTTATTCAAACTTGGATCAAACTTCACCTTATCAATAACTAACCCCAAAGTCCCAAACCCAAGATATTACTCTGTTCAAAAATAATTTTTTAACGTGTAAAAATTACTGTTCATCCCAAAAAGTACTGTTCATTGGCCTAAAATCACTGTTCATGGCCAATGAACAGTGACACATGCGCGTGGAAAAAAAAAAAATTGGCCAGACGTGGACGCAGCCCTCCTATCCAAACGCATTCATAGTATCAGTAAAGTTCAGAAGATTCCGATATCTTGTGGTCCTTTTTTACCCGATAAACCCACTCTCTATCCTCATTTACTTTTATTTTACTTTTCCAATTCAAAACTTCAGTTTAAGTTTAAAATCATAAGGCATCTCCAACAGCTTCTCCATATATTTGTATTATTTGGACAGTAAACAGTGGCATTTAACTTTTACCTACCTATTTTTCAAATACATTTTTTCTCTATCTCATTTAAATATTATTTCTTCTTTCATTATTTATTCTTTTTTTAACAACTATATTTTTCAATGGTAAGTGTTACGTCCACAACATTTTTCGCAATACTTTCACAACAAAATTTATATGAAAAGTTGTTACTAGTTCTAATTTGAACCCACCATTGAAATTATTTTTTTACTCACCAATATTAACTAATAACAATCTGTTACTTAAAATTTATTGTGAAAATATTGTAAAAATATTGTGGTAGTATTTTTCAATTAGTATTTTTTATTCTTTATATTATTTTTCATTTCTTTCATTTCATGCCATACGTTTCATTTCTTTTTTTCTTTTGTTTTATCTTGTTTTTCTCCTCCACACACTTGTCCAGTGTCCTATCTCTATCCCCCCCCCCCCTTCTTTTATTTTCTTTTTCTCCCTCTTTCCAGAACGTTCCAGCTCTCATTCTCTCTTTCTTTCTCCAGCTCTCAATTTAAAGGTTGTTTGCTTCACATCAAAAAAATACTTTTTTATGTTTTCATAGTGGTGCTTGCTTCTAAAGTATGACACACAATCCACTGCCGTAAGAAAGAGGTGAAAAAGTTCTCTCTATTTCTTACATTCTCAAAAACTATTGGTGATTATTCCCAGGGGCGGCGGCACGTTGAGGCTAGGGTGGTCACAAGACCTGACCTGGAAATTTTTTTTAATACATAATAATTTAAAAACTTTATATTTTTCTACCCATAAAAAAAGTTTTGTGACCACCCTCAGTTTTTTTTATACCCAATAAAATTAAACTTTGGTCCATATTTGATCCACTTAACAATATATTTAGGTTTTTCAAGCCAAAAAAAATTTATAATAATAACAAGCCCATTAAAAACCTCAAAAAAAAAAAAAAAGCTCAACATCAGTCTTCACTCACTACCAGACAGATTTTTAAATCAACAAAAATAATAATTAAATTTCTATATACTAAAAACCCAATTAAATTTTAAACCAAAAAAACTCCTAACCTATGAGATTTGAAAGGTTTTGGAACCTTCTAACTCAACAAGCATCTACCAGAGATTTGATTGACATTGCATGAACCGGTGGAGATAAGTTGCTACATACAAGATCAACTGCTACTACCGGAGATTTGATTGACATTGCATGAATTGGTGGAGATAAGTTGCTGCATTCAAGATTAACTGCTACTAATGATCTAAAGTTTTGAGTGAGATCTCAAATTCACAAACAAGGGTGTTTGTGTGCAACAAGTTCAGATAGACAAGTCTGTAAATTCGAAGCTGCGTGTAGTCGCGTGAGTAAGTACTACAAGAGGTAGCATTAAATTTAGGGGAAAATCTATTGTAAACACTTCCATTCTATTTAGTGAATTTGTTGCCTTGTGGATTGTTTAGGCTAAATCCTCCTCAGATTTTTTACCTTGAAACTAGACGATTTCATTGGTTTTCCTAGGTCACCATATCGCTTGTCTTCTTTACTTTTCCACTTTTAGTGATATGATTGGTTGTGTTTAACCTAGATCTACATAATAAACCTAAATAACAACTTGGTTAATTAATTAGATTAAACAATCGGAGTGTTCAGAGATCTAAATTAAAAAACATGCACAAACATATTAAGTAGACTGTTCATTGCATTGCTTGAAAATTCAGTTCAACAGACCGTTGATTTAAGGATGCAGTTTGCTTTTCAAAGCTATTTCTCATTATTGATTTTATCACTGCATTGGCTAACGAGCTAGATAATTTAACATGCATAAGTGATGTGTTGCCAATTACCAGAAAATTATAGCACAAGATTTCACTTACCTCAATAGAATGTGATTCCAGGGCATCCATACGTAGGCCATCAGCTGTTGCTGAAGAAATTGAGTCCATATTTTCCACTCAGGAAACATGCGGTTAATGGCCATATAGCTTTCCTGGAAATTTAACATCAAGTTGACATACCAATATCAGAAATTGAATGTAGTACACTGGCCAGGAAAGTAGTGGCAGAAATGTAAGATGACTCAATTTTACCCATGTTGCAAATCCCTCATTAGGCCATAAATGACTCCACCATTCCATTGTTACCAGATTGACAAACCATTGATGAGCTGACAAAACAAGAATATGGTTTAAAGATTACGTATAAGTATTTAGGAAATAAATGAAGTATCATATTTCGATGTTACTGTGATTTTTTTAAGAAAAAAATTGATCTGTTATTTTCTTCCAAATTTTTCTTATTGATATCAATATATAAACCCTTAATGGGTTGGTTGTAGTCATAGGCAATTATCAATAGTTGCAGTTATTCTATAATAACCTTTTTTGGGGTTATGAATAAATAGTACTGTTCTTCTTTTTAATATGTCATGATTTATGAAAGGAGAAATAATGTAAAAGTAAAATATGTCTTGAAATTGTAATTTTTGATAAGCAGGAGCTGCTAGGAGCCAAAAAAAAGAAGAAGCTAACAGGGTAATTAGATATGTAACTTACAATCTGCCTCTTGGCAACTGGTGAAAGCAAACCATCATAATGTACTATTTTCAAGTATGTGATCGCCATAACTCTACATAGGGACCAGAAAATTCAGTGACTGCGACTATATCCAGTTTTGGATGTGGGTAAGGAGTTGAGAAGTACCTAAATGATTTCATAAGCAGAGATGACTAGCATTATCAACGCAAAGAACTTGAAAGAGTCTCCAACCAAGAAAAAAAAGTGTGTTTAGTTGCTTTTGATTACTTGTCACCTATACTATACACTGGTTCAGTTTTGGGTAGGTGACTATGTTGACATCCATGGATAGAGGACGGCAGGTTATCCGAAGCAGTCTTTGTATTATTATGAAGTTTTTTGAGCAAGAGACTCAATAAGGGAAAAAGCCAAGTGTTTCAGGTATTGGCTGTGGAAATCATATAATTCAGCGAAGGGGAAGGTGCAAGTAATTGTCACTCAAGGTAAATTGATTCCAGGCTCCAAATAAGTGAAAGGTGAGTTGCTTCAAGGGTAAAGAGAAATTCTCAATTATGCACACCATAAGAGCAGCTTCATCCTAGCAAGGAAAGCACTGCATTGCATCCACAGCTTCAAACTGAGTAACTGTTATATTCTTCTTCACTCCTCCATCCCCAAAAGTACTGTATACAGGAACAAACCAGGATTTCAACTTTAGGGCAGCCGAAGCATGAATTTTCACCATTCAAAAATGAGAAATATTTTAAGTTTCAAGACTAAATTATTACATTAAAATTAAAACTAGCCACTATTGCAGTTAGTTTTCCCATAATCTACAAAACAAATGGAAGAGTCATATTTATCATCTCATTGTATTTCTAATAATCTTTTAACTTAAAACCAGTTAGTGTTGCCAAGTCAAAAAGGGAAAAAAAATGCAATCATAGATTAACACAATCATAGCTAAGAATGTAAGATAACAAAAAAAATAGAAATGACTCATCAATAATAAAAGTACCATAGATGAAACATTGATTCAAACTAGTGTTAAAGTTTAAAATAATTTACTAGAGCACTAAAATTCATCCCAGAATGAAAGTCAGATGAATAGCAAATGATTGCGAATACTCAAAGTAAATTTACAACATGTGAATCCCAAGATGGAATAACAAAGGGAAAAACAGTACCTTCATCCAAGTCAGCATCTTTAATTCTCAAAGGAGCAGTTTTTTCTTAACCTTTGAGAATTAAGGCTGGACCAATGGAATTGTTGCCTTCATGGGATGTAATTTTTAAGGACCCAAGATTTTTAAACACGTATAACCTATTAACCTTATATAATTCAAAATCGTTTCTTCCTTCTTTTCATTTATTTTCTCAGTAACCAAACAGATGAACATGCCCCATTTATTATATATATATATATATAAAAGGAATTAGCCTTTGCCTTATCCTTGGTACAAACTATGGAGCACAATTCAACTTCTACCTACCGCTCCACAAACCTTGGCAACAGTCAGCAACTTCATTTCTAACAATCCCACAAATCGTGGCAACAATAATAAGTAATAACTGACATATTCTCCACACACACACACACACAAAAACAATAATAACAGACCAAATATTGCTTCAGATGCCAATACGACAGATTGTGTCCAAATTCAAATCATAGCTGACCATGTATTAATTAACTCCCTTGCAGACAGTCCCATGTAGAACATATATCATGTATAAACACTTCGGCTCTCTCTCTCTCTCTTAAAAAGTGTAAGAGCTTAAAAAAAAGTGAGGGAATATTCTTTCATTAGTTCTATTTTCCTAACAATTGTGAGAGAATATTCTCCCTTGCAACTCGGTTTTTATTAACTACTATTTTTATCAACAAGCTAGCTGAAAACTAACATTTTATTTCAAATCACTAACCAAGACAAAAAAAAATATACATGAAAACTGAAACAAACTCACTCTAACAGTGAGAACCCAAGAAAAGAAAACTACCATTTATACCAACACAAGCTTATATTTTAATAATGTATGTGCGGAATAATAAATATAAGCTATACCTAAACAAGTAAACTAGTCTAAGCCATAATTTAATTACAACACAGTAGTAATTAAAAGCAAAGAATAAGGGTTAGAGAGATGCAAATACAAGATAATACCTACACGTGTTATCAAAGAGGAAACCAAAGTACTCGGAAAAAAACCTCTTCGCCGCCCTCCAAGCGGTAAAATGATTCATTAGAAAATCAGTTGGGATACATGAATAGCAAGAAACCCTCCAAGTCTGATCTACTCGATGCACCTAAGCCCTCCAAGTTTCTTGCTCCAACAAGGTTAAGCCTAACATTGTCTTCTCTAGCTTACTGGATCTGCAATAAGCCCATTGCATCAACCAAATGAATTGGTCCTCTCTAAACTGCTTCCCAAGTACCAAATAACCTTCTCACTGATATAGATATGGTGAGATAAGGATTTCGCTAAAGATCCTCTCAAGGATATGTCAATGGAGAGGGTGAGAGTAGAGGAATTTGATAATCAAAGGTATAAGATTGTGAATGAGTCAATCTTGTGTTTCTTTAGAGTTTCTCTCTCAAAATTCTCTCTTGAACCTCTCTACATTTCGTGAGTATAAGGGTATTTATAGTAGGGTATGAAAAGGAATGTGAAAAGTTATTTTTCTGTATAACAGGGGGTTTTGGAGACTTGACTCGCGACTGGGACTAGTCGATAGTTTCAGTCACAAAATAACTGATTGACCAGACTGTACTTTTTGTCCTGTAGTGTTCTAGCTGCCATGACCCTTCAGCTTCCTACATGCTTCACACGTGTGGTATTTCTGGTGAGTCACCACTCGCGAGCCACTCACAAGATCCAGTCGCGAGAAACCTCTTGATTGCACACACACTTGAATTCTTCACACTCTCTCAGACGCAACCCTTATATGATTCACACCTAAATACAGGGTATCTAACTGTTGAATTACAAGAAAATTTGGCACGGAATAAAGCCAACAAATGGTTGAATAAATTCAACCTTACAATCTCCCCCTTTGGTTATTCCATGACAAAACCCTAAAACAAACTCTAGACTTACAATGTGAGTTGGGAACAGTTGCCAAAACTCACTCACACCTAATTCTAGATTTTGTGAAACTCTTGAACCATACTGACAAATTTTCCTAAAAACAATATCACAAAAAGTTCATTATAAGCAGAAATCTTGGAATGTATATGGAGCAAGCACAAAGCGATCAAACAAGTATGAATATGACAATTAAACATGGCTTAACCAAACAAGAACAATCACTATAAATAGTGATCACAATGAACATTCACACGATGAATGAACATCCAGACATGCAAGCTAATAAGCTCACTGTAAAGTATCATTTGCATGTCCAACACTCAACTGATGCAAGAACACTACGACAATTATATCAAGGATAAAAGATTCAACAAGGGCACAAGAGTGAAGTACTAAAGAAAATGCATAAAATTAACTAAAAGTACTAAGCTACATAAGCAAAGGTACAAAATAAATATTGTCTAGTACACAACATAATCCATGAAATATGAACATAAACTAGAAATAGCATCAAAAAGTAAATAGACTAGAAAATGTAAAGGCTTGTTGTAGGTTGCTTCTCTTGCTCTTGCATTTCTCCCCCTTTGATCTAGCTTTTTCTCCCCCTATCATTGCTCTCTCCCCCTAACATGAACCATCTTCTCCTTTTTGTCATGGAATAGCTAGTCGTCCTTTTCTTTTAGCATCCTTTCGATTTGATCCAATTGAGTTTGGAGAGAAGTGAACTTCATATCAAATTGGGTGTGTTGAGAGTGCATGATAGATGCAAGGCCGGACACTTTGGTGTTGATTTCTTGCATAGATGTCAGTATGTTGTCCAACTTCTCATCATAGGAATGTGAGCTAGAGCTTGTACTACCTTGAGAAGCAGGACTCTCTTGCTCGACATTTTTTAAACTGTGGCCTATGATAGTATTGAGAGTGAGAATGTTGATTGGACTTTGCATAGGATGAGGGTACTCATCATCTAATGTGTGTACTCCTTTGAGTTTCAAAATCTTCGAAATGAGGCAACTAAAGGAAGGCAGCTCCTTGAGGTCATCCTCTCAGTAGTCTTGCACAAAATATGGAAGATATGTGAACAAAAATCAATTTCTTCATCAGTGATCAAGTCATGAAGAAATAAAGCTCGTCCAAGATTCATGTACCCGATGCTTGAGAGAGGATAGAGATTATGAAACATTATAGCAGTGAGCAACCTCAATTCAAGAGATGATGATGACACACTAATTGATTTCCCATTAGGAGAGACCTCCAAGTTTTCTCTAAAAGCATCCCGAAGCATGTCAAGTTCTGGATCCAAATCATCATACACTGGTGCTGTGACAAACACTGGTCGGTTGATGTTCAAAATGATAGCAAGTTAGGAAGGTGTAACCGTGAAGTCCTTTCCCCTTACCCAACATCTCAGTTCATCCCCATTGAAGATGGCATTTGCATAAAATTCCTTCACTAGCTCTTCATAAGGATCTTCAAGATTGGACAGAAGGTAATTCCAATCTTTAGAGGTGAACCATCTTGGAATATTCGTATCAAGAAGAGACCCTTTCTCAACAACCCTTTCAAGTAGCATGGGGGCACCCTTGAAGTGATCCAGATATGCTTGATAAGTGGCATATACACAAAATGGAAATAAGAGAAACTAGGGCTAGATCACTTCAAGGGGCTAGAAACTTGAAGTACACTGAAAACTAGGGCTAGAAACGAAGTGGAAAATAATGGTGGGAGGGCCCGTGGAAAATAATATAGCCCTAGTTTGTGTATATGATTGGTTGTGTTTAATTTTCCACTTTTAGTGATATGATTGGTTGTGTTTAAGCTAGATCTGCATAATAAACCTAAGTAAAAACTTGGTTAATTAATTAGGTTAAATAATCCGAATGTTCAAGGGTCTAAATAAACAGACATGGGGTATCAAAGCATATTAGCTATTGATGTTTTACCTAAAGTTGATCATTGACTCCTGCTGTCATAGAACGCGGTCACTCACTAGTGATCCCTTCCCACTTTGATGGGAATAACTATGACTATTGGAAGGTGAGATAGGGCTTTGATGGGAATAACTATGACTTTGATGGGAATAACTATGACTAGTGGAAAATAATATAGCCCTAGTTTGTGTATATTCCACTGAAACGTTCCACAATCCACAAACGAAGTGGAAAATAATAGTGGGAGGGCCCGTGGTAGTTAGCTCTTTGAAAGTTCACTTGGTGTGTAAAACACTAGTGAATGCTTAGACCCCCAATTTCAAAATACCAACACAAGCTTATATTCAAACAATGTACGTGCAAAATAATAAATATAAGCTATACCCAAACAAGTAAACTACTATAAACCATAATTTAATCACAGCATAACAGTAATTAAAAGCAAAGAGTAAGGGTTAGAGAGATGTAAATACAAGATAACACTGGCACGTGTTATCGAAAAGGAAACCGAAGTACTTGGCGAAAAACCTCTCCGCCGCCCTCTAAGTAGTAAAATAATCCAATAAAAAATTAGTTGGGATACATGAATAGCAATAGACCCTCCAAGCCTAATCTACCTGATGCACCTAAGCCCTCCAAGCTTCTTATTCCAACAAGGTTAAGCCTAGCCTTGTCTTCTCTAACTTACTGGATCCGCAATAAGCCCATTACATCAACCAAATGAATTGGTCCTCTCTGAAATGCTTCCCAAGCACCAAATAACCTTCTTACTGATATGGGTATGGTGAGATAAGGATTTGGCTAAAAGTCCTCTCAAGGGTATGTCAATGGAGAGAATAAGAGTAGAGGAATTTGAGAATCAAAGGTATAAGATTGTGAATGAGTCAATCTTATGTTTCTCTAGGGTTTCTTTATCAAAATTCTCTCTTGAAACTCTCTACATTTCGTGGGTATAAGGGTATTTATAATAGGGTATGAGAAGGAATGTAAAAAGTCATTTTTCTGCATAACAGGGGGTTTGGCGACTTGACTCGCGACTGGGACTAGTCACGAGTTTTAGTGAGTTTCAGTCATGAAATAACTGACTGGTCAGACTGTATTTTTTTTTCTGTAGTGCTCTAGTTGTCATAACCCTTCAACTTCCTGCATGATTCACACGTGTGGCATTTTTTGCGAGTCACCACTCACGAGCCACTCGTGAGATCTAGTGGCGAGAAACCTCTTGATTGCACACACACTTGAATTCTTCACGCTCTCTCACACACAATCCTTACATGATTCCCATCTAAATACAGGATATCAATTGCTGAATTATAAGCAAATTTGGAATGGAATAAAGCCAACAAACAGTTGAATAAATTCAACCTTACACTCTTAAAGTGACCAAATGAGATGACCTTATCCTTTCACAATTGGCTTAGGGATTAAAGATCTATATATCTCCTTTTTTATATTATTTTTTATATTTAGGGAAAGGGAAATATAGATGGGGATGCTGCAATTAATGGAGAATAATTAATAGATCTGAATGGAAGAGTTACATTGACAACAACAAAATCTTTTGTGACTAATAAATTGTATGCATCGTATTGACAATAACTCCAAACATAGAGAAATCAAAGAGCTCTATTGTAGGCTTGTAAGCTTAACTAATTAGGGTGTTTTTAATGGGTTTGGCTTTATCTCCAGTACTTTTTTAATTGAGGGCTTCCTTTTGTTTTAAGGGTAATGTGAATGAGTGCCCTTAGGGTAATAGTTAACAATTCATTTTAGAAAAGTTTTTATACCACTTTTATGAGATATGAAAAAATCTGTCAAAACATTAATTGTTGTTTTTTCTTTTCTCATAAAAACTTTCTTTAAATGGATTATTAACAAGTGCCCTAAGGGCATCCGTTAGAATTTCCCTTGTTTTAAATATGCAATGACAAGTAATAATAGATTTTAATCTCCAGCTTGTATTTAGTTAATGGGTGATATGGCAGTTTCTCATTAAGATAAAAGAAAATTCCAATTAAAAAAAATATTAGAGGTAAGCCAAACCCCTTTTTAATAAAGTCATCTAGGTCTTAATTCCCCTAATTATTGAATTATAAAAAATAAAATAAAATAAAAAAAATTTTGTAACTCAACTAATATCTCTTATTGATTCTAAAAAGAAAACGTCTAGATTCATAGTTCAAATTTCTCTTCCTCCTCTATAACTATGAAATTTAAATAAAGAAAAGGTTAATGAAAAATTATATCAAGTACCAACTTTCAAATGAACTTCAAAAGATGTAGTCCATTGTCTTTGACCACCATAAGGAAAGTACCTAGGTTTTTAAAAGCATTCAAGTTGGGTTTTTAAGTCACACATTCAAATATTCACAGGTACGCATACTCTTAATACTTTTGCTTTGATTTTTTTTTTTTTTTTTGAAGAATCAAATTATATGTTTAAACTATTTATATTTAGATGGATCTCTTGATTTGACTATTCTTAAACATAAATTTATAATTCAAATTATATGTTTAAACTATTTGTATTTATAATGATCTCTTAACTTGATTATTCTTAAAACATACATCCATGACATGTGGTCCACTGAAGAGTTCTCAGCACTTAAAGGAATTGGACAGCTTGCCAAAAAGATAGTAAAAATGAAAAAGGATGTTTCATATCCATTGGTTTACTCATTAGTGGTTTTGACATTGATCTTACTAGTTGCAATAGCTATTGTTGAAAGAGCTTTTTCAACAATGAACATAATTAAAAATCGATTATGCAATCAAATAGGAGATCAATGGATGAATGATTGCTTAGTCACATACATTGAAAAAGATATATTCAAGACTATTGAGTGTGAAGAAATTATGCAGCGGTTTCAAAATATGAAAAATTATCAAGGGCAATTGAGTAAAATAAGCTAGGTGTGGAAAAAATAAATTAAAGTTTACATTTTATGTTAGATTCTATATGACAATTACATTATCATATAGTTGTTTATTTATTTTGTTATTAATATTGATTAATTTTTTTAGATTAATTTTTTACTTTCAATCTTATCTTTAATCTCCCCCCCCCCCCCCCGGACCTAAATTCCTGGTTTCGCCACTGGTTGAAAGAGCTAGATCCCAGATAAAATAGATTCTGAAACTTACATTTTGTAGACTCAAAATAAGAATTAGAGAAATGATATATCAACAACATTTTTATAATAAATCCTAAGTGGCAAGTTGTTATTAGTTGTTATTGTGAGGACAAAAAAGTAATCTCAGTGATAAGTTCAAATTTGAACCAATACCAATTGTTTGGTAACACTAGCTAGAGTAACTTAAGGTTAATTTGTTTGTTCTACAACTACGTAAGCCTACAATTGTTTTAGGCTATTTGGACTATGATATGTCTAACATTAGTACTGGACTATACTTAGAGGAATGTAAAAGAAATATATATATATATATATATATATATAGTCTCTGGAACGCTCCACCTTTGCACAAGTCTTGAGATCTTTTGCTTTTTCCCATACAAAAATGCACAAGTCTATAGATCTTTTGCTTTTTCCTATACAAAAAGGCAAGGAAATGTCCCTGCCCACTTGTTGGCTCAACATGCTGCTAGTGTAGAGAACTACATTGCATGGCTAGAAGATCTAATAGTCTCTGGAACGCTCCACCTTGCACAAGTCTTTAGATCTTTTGCTTTTTCAAATACAAAAATGCACAAGTCTCTAGATCTTTTTCTTTTTCCCATACAGAGAGGCAAGGAATGTCTCTGCCCACTTGTTGGCTCAACATGCTGCTAGTGGAGAGAACTACATTGCATGGCTAGAAGATCTAAAGACTTGTGCAAGGTGGAGCGTTCCAGAATCCAGAGACAATATATGTACTTGTTGGCTCAACATGCTGCTAGTGTAGAGAACTACGTTGCATGGCTAGAGGAGTGTCCTAGTCATGTAGAGCATGCGTGTGCTCATGATGTTTCCTCTTTTTCGAATTCTGGATAAAAATTCTAGTCTTCTCATCAAAAAAAAAAAAAATATATATATATATATATATATATATATATATATATATATATTAAATCTGATATTGACGAAATCCCCTAATAGTTTTCATCTAATTTGTTAACATAAATAACATGAGCAACCAACTGGATATTGACAGCAACTAGAAACTTTACTAATCAAATTTTATTTATTTTTATAATCTATATAATATCTAAAAGTTAAAATGTAGTATTTATTATGACTACACTTTTATTGAGCCATATCAACGGTTATGTCATCTTTCTTTCTATCATTTCTTCAAAAAATATGTATATAAATATTAATGTATGCAATAATGCATTATGCCTTTACTCATTCTCAAAACTAATTATAACTTATCAATTATAATATGACCATCACTTTTCACTACCATGACTTCAAATATTCTAGAATATAAATTTAACTTATAATAGAAAATACATGTAATACAAATATCTTGAACAAAAACACCATTTATTTATTTTTAGTTTATAAATTTAACTTATAATAGAAAATACATGTAATACAAATATCTTGAACAAAAACACCATTTATTTATTTTTAGTTTATACTCACCGGGAAAAAAATAGCTACTTATAATAGAAAATACATGTAATACAAGCACTTTGGACAAAGACAAAATTTATTTATTTTAAGTTTATACTCACCTTGGAAAAAAATCTCATTTCACCATTGTATTCATATCCGTATGCAAATATAGTATTCAAGGCCAGGTGGAAGGGTCTCATTCTGCTCCTACTTAGAGAACCATACGTCATTTTATCAACTTCAAGAGATAGAGATAACAAAACTCTTAACAAAGGTTTTTTTTTCTTTTCTTTTCTTTTCTTTTCTTTTTGTATAAAATATTACAAGCAATTTTTTTCCTATTATGTTTTTTTGTGGTGTACCAACTTTCTCTGCATGGTATTAAATTTAACTTGAATAAAACCTTCAACGGGCACATAGAATCAAAGACAAATGCATAATAATTCAGAGACAAAAACACAATTTTGGTCCCTACATTTTGGGGTCATAATCAAATATTAATGTGATAACAAGTGGTGTAATATTAATGTGATAACAAATCCAATTGATGTTACTTCAACAACAAACCAATTCCATCGTATCAAAATACATTACTTATCATAGATTATGGCTTTACATCACTTCATTATTATAATTATTATTAATTTTTCAAGTTATGTTTACTAATTACAGTTTGGCATTCGGTCCAATTAAGTCCAATCGTTCCACTTCATGATCAGTCCAGTTCGGTCTATTTGTGTCCCATTAGGTCCACTTTAGTCCATATCAATGTACTTACTTAAGAATGGAAAATGACAAATTTGAGTTGAGAGTACTATCAATTATTTGAGTAATATTAATTGTAATTATATAATAATTTTTATTATTTTGATAATAATCTCCTCAAGAAAATGAGAAATTTGACTAATAAAATTAAAACTTAAAAATTTTAGTTGTACTAAAATAAATTAGGAAAATATAATGTATAATAACAATAATTAGAAGAATATGGATCACTTCAAAAAAAATAATATCAACCAATAACACTAAAAATTATAAAATTATATATTTATGATAAAAAAAAAAGATATAAATTGTTTAATTTTTAGAAAGAAAAAATTATTAACAATAAAATTTAGATAATAAATTATACATTATACTACATTTCAAAACAAATGTATATTTTCACGCATTGCATAGGTCTACGACTAGTAATAATAATAAACGCAAAAGATCAAATTGATAATAACCTTAAACATAGAGGAATCAAAAATGTAATTTACCTTCTTCTCAACCAAAAAAAAAAATGTAATATACCTTCTTTTTTTAATGACTTTATGTGTCGCGCTTTTGTCAAAAGTGAATCGTTCTAAAATTATACATAGGTATATACAAATTCTAATGTATTTGGAAATTCTTCATTTTGGTCGTTTTAGTTTTTCTATGAGAGTTTCAATTCCAAATGTATTTGTAATAGAAAGTTACACGGATGTAGAATAAGGTTTCGTTTTGGATATTACGATTATCAGACTGTGTTTACTCACAATCTGTGTTTTTTGGCATTTTTGAAAGAAAGTGAACAGGATTACTGTATTTCTATTTGGACGTCAGCAGTATTTTTCTGTGTTAGTTTTGGCATGAAAGAGAAAACAGGAATAGTAAGTGTCATAGTTGGAATGTGAGAGATATGTCACAATGGAGAAGTAATGTTGCTTTTAAGATTTTTAGATATTGTTAAGCCTTAGGGGCAGAGAGATTAGGCTATGGAATGGCTCTTTATTGGCATCTTAAGTAACTGTTAAAAGCAATAAAGAGGTGATGGTTTTGTATACCTAATTTTAATTATGAGAGGTGCTACGTCCACAACATTTTTACAATATTTTCACAACAAATCATAGGTGGTTAGTTATTATTGGTTCAAATTTGAACTTAACACTAAGATTATTTTTTTGCCCCAACAATAACAACCAGTAACAACTTGCCACTTAAGATTTGTTGTAAAAATGGTGTAGACATATCATTTCTCTTTAATTATTCTTAGGTGTGCAGCTAGTTATAACATACTTTTAGAGGGCATTGCAATTTTAGTTCATGCACATTGGATTAAGCCTCTAATAAACCATTGTCTGTCTGATCAATTAAGTTAACACTAGTTATGGCACATATAGATTGGTTGTGTGCTAGTGGATAGTAGGAATATTGAGAAGAATAAAGTTGAGAATATATTTAATTAGTTGATCGATTGGTCTGACTCAACTAAATTGAGTTCAGGATAATGATGCCAGGTTGCAACCAGTTCATGATATATTAAGTTGATTTCTTCAAATGTAACTTCTTACATATAGAACACAAGTTGCTGAACATGCAGTGTATGTAATTCATTATTCTTAACATAATTACATTCACAATATAGTTTTGGAAAAAAAATGAAGACTAGCATTTCATGAAAGGTAATTGTTTGACTAGGTCTTCTAGAGATTGCTCTCGCCTTATGTTGGCAACCCACCTCGCTTTGAGTCGGATTTGCTCAATACTTTGCTTCAAAATCATAGTAAAAGAAGGATGCATACGGCTAGCAAAAAATGCTTCTATCTCATCAGCCTTTTCATTGCTACAGAACTGCCAAATGACAAAATTCAATGAGTGAGCAATCTGTTTTTAGCATCACTAATGGATATCTGTACCACATATAATGATCTGGCATGCTATGATTGCTTTATAACAACTATTAAGTGAATCAAGTTCATAATTTTAAAAAATGAGTACACATATATTCATACCAATATTGTTTTGGCGATAATTAATCAATATCATCATTATTAAACGCAAGCTATCAAAAATCAATAAACAGAACAAAACCACTTTCAAGAGATGACTCACTTTTTTGACATAATTGAGAAGTTTGAGGCTGATTTTGTTGCCTATGATGAATCAATCAATTATATATATAAATATAAAAGCAAATAACTCATGCGAAAGAGCATAATGTTCTGTCATGTGGTGCATTTCTTGAATTTTTCTTTATTTAGACTTACACCTCAATAAAGATTGCATTTACATCATAATATTAGTACATTGAATTAGCTAATGGAGTAAATGCGACATTATATATATATATATATATATATATATATATATATATATATATATATATATATATATTGGGGAATTAGAGCAAGTTTGCCCCGTGGACTGTGATCCGAGAAAAGTATTCCTGAAAGCCTCCTCCACGGGACGAGCTTGGCCCATATGTAAATACAGGATAACCAGAACCCAATAGAGGAAAGACCATCTAGGCCCGTTACCTAGGTAATCTGTGGAACAAGTCTTCCCAAGGTAACGCAACCCATCCAAGAAGCTACTAGCTGATTTACCGAAGATACCGCTTTGGCTATTTTCCGGAGGAACACATAGAAGAAGACACAAAACCCAATATAACAGTCATTGCCACGTTAATGAGCTCTCCCTACCTAATGTCAACCCCATTAAATGTAGTATCACTGGCCTAAACAGTAAGAACACCCCAAAAGTCTGCCTTCATGACCAAAAAATGGTAGGGAGAGGGGTTTGATAGGACAAATATCTACCCAAATCTAGCTAAGGGAGGAACAGTTAGAAAGCGGAAAATGGGAGAATAAGAGAAGGAGGTCACCAACACAAAAGAGGACCTAGAAAAAACGGAGGGAGAACTAGAGAGAGAAAGAGAGAAAAGCTAGAGCTTGCATTTTTTCCTTAGAACCTCTGTGTGTACCTTAGGAAACAGATTTTTATCAATTAAAGAGTTTAGCTCATTTGTTTCTATCTCCAATCATCAATCTAATCTTCCCATTGTGGAATTTTATCCCTTAATAATTAGAAATTAATTGTGTTGGTTAGAAACTCATACGCTTTTAAGTATGTATTGTGTTTCTTATCCCCACACACGCGCACACACACACATATATATAACCAACACTTTAGTATTTATCTATGTAATTAAAAAATTACTTATATGATAAATAAATATTTTTTATTAATTATTTCAAGTGGTTCATTAATTATTTAAGTATAATAAAATTTTGATATTAGTTTTCTAAGATCTATATGTGAAAAAAAAATTTTGATTAGGTATTCTTGCATAAATTTAATTACTTTTGCAACAGTGGAAACAAAGTCCAACAAAAGAAAATAAAATAAAATTAATATCCCACAATCAAGAATGTAAAAACAATTTATATATATATATATATATGGAACCAAAATTGTAGTATTTCTATCTTAAAAGATTACTAATATGATAAATAAATATGTAATTCTATATTAATTATTTTAAGTGGTGCATTAATTAATTAAGTATTATGAAATTTTGATGTTAGTTTTCTAAGATTTATATGAAAACAATTGATTAGAAATATAGTATTCTTGCTAAAATATTCTTACTTTTGTAACGGGACAAACAAAGAAAAATAAATAAATTTAATAACACATGATCAAGAATGTAAAGAAAATTATTCAACGATATTTTTATTTTTATTTATCAAAATGGTATTTGCATTTTTTTTTTAGTATGCATGAATCAAGTCTATCTATATCAGTCACAACATAATGCGATTTTCAAAATTTTAAACACATATAGTATGAACAGATTAGTACATCAATCTTATTGTATTTCTATTTTGTCTATAAAATAGAACACTAAATATTACAATTTTTTAGAAGAAAATTATTGAAATATTGGAGGAAACTAACAAAATGCACCGCACATCGTACAGAAACTCGACTAGTTTATTTATAATAACACAACCAAACTTGTCAAGGTACTTTCTAAAGTAAGAAACTTGAGATGTGATATTTTTGAAAAAAATAATCTTAATTTTCATGTTACATTGAAGTCAAATTTTAAAGTTATTATAATACAATTTATAAGTTATCATGGGCAAAAATCCAAAACTAACCCTCTAAGTTTCAACTTTTTCATGCTGTTTAAACTCTTTTTTTAAAATTTTGTAATTAAAACAAAATAAAAAAAAAAACTATTATTAAAAAAAAAAAGACAAAAGAAAACAATGAAGGGAAACAAAAACAAAACATGAAAACCCAATGAATGTTGAATTTGTATGCCCTAACTGAGAAAATTGGGGAAAAAAGAGAGAAGGGGAAAGAGACAGAGATCTGCAGGAGGAGAAACGAGATTATTAATTTCAAGTAAACCCCATCTTTTTGAGGCTCCCATTTGATAGAATTATTCTGATATTGGCATAGCTTGTAACACTTTATTCCCTGTCATCCCTAGTAAAAAGGGTTTGTCGGAGTCCTTGAGGTATTGGCCGTGGCAGCTTTTCAAGCAGATAAGGTTGTTTTCTTCTACATACTCAATGGTCCAAAACACTTTATTTGAGGCATCGTTGCTCCTCTGTCATAGTTTTTCTTCGTCACTTTAGCCACTAGGTACTTGTTGAAGTGACTTCTCAATCTTACAACTATGGCGTTCTTGAAAAACTCCATGTTAATTGGGACTTTCTTGAAAGTTGAAATAGATGTTACAAAGAAGTGAAAGTGAATCTGATTGCTATTTTCAAAGCTTGAGGAAAGGTTTTAAAAAAAAAATTTACTTAAGTTTGAGATTAACGCACGGAGCTTGAATCAGTCTCCATACATATGTATATACATAAGTATTTTTTTTTTTTTCCATTTTTTGTTTATCCTTGTAAACCAATGTGAAATGATAACAAAGCTTTAGTATTTCTCTTTCCTCTCTCTTTTTCCCCCAATTCTCTCAGTTAGGGCATACAAATTCATCATTCATCGGGGTTTTTTGTTTTGTTTTCAGGGAAGGGGAACAATGTCGTTCCCCTTAATTGTTTTCTTTTGTATTTTTTTTAATTACAATTTTTATTTTGTTTAAATTAAGAAATTTATAAATAAAAAAAAATTAAAAAGAGCCTAAACAGTGTCGTTTTGGTTCACATAGCGGCACCACTTAACTGGAACTTAATGGAATACTGAATTGAAAAAAATTGAAACTTAGAAAACTGAAATGACAAAAGTTGAAACTTCAAAGGTCAGTATTGGATTTTGCTGTTATCATAATACACTTTATTCAAAAAACTGGTGGTGAATTTGGTTTATGTCTTGCCAATAAAATCAGGGTAAAGGAGGAAATTAAGTAACAAGGTGGCTAAGAACAACAAGTAATAAGGTGGTTAACTATCAAGCTTGATATGTCAAGTTTAATTTATCCAAAGTACTATTTGGGGAGGCCAAACTAATTGATAAATAATTGATGGAAATAACAAACTGGGTGGAGTTTCGTTGAACTAGCCAACCAATGTATCATAGCAACTGTATATTTGGGATAAAAAAAACTCAAGATACAAACATATAACATTGCTATTTAAAAAGGCTGAATTGATTACCAGAGGGAGAATCTTAGTAATGCAATAGTAGGTTAACATCGCACCATATTTGGCAAAGATCAAGTCCCAATTTTCCTGCATTTATCACCAAATATATAAGTCTCCGCAAATTTTAATTCAAGAAGAAAACTTCAAAATAGATGAAAACATTCGAAGTAAATAATTGCTTTTTATTTCCCAATCATAATACTTTCTGGACTATATACACAATTAGACATAATCCCAATTATTTCCTGAATCCCAAAATGATGGTAATAGTCAAAATTAAAACTCATCATGAAGATGTTGACAATGAACTGCATACCTTCAACCATCTCCATGCTACCTCACGGCCTTCTGAACTTATCATGAAAAGCACGTAAATACTATCTTGATCTCGAACCTAAAAGGATATTTAGATGAGCAACAATCAGACTGGCAAGGAAGACGAGGCTGTTAGAAACCATGATTTAATTGGCACAACGAATACCTCATCAGACAACATAAAATTTAGAACCTCGAGCAATATTTTTGGGTCTGGACAAGATGCAAGACAACCTGTGGATGAAAGAATGACATTAAATTTAAGTAGCTTTAACCCAAAAAGTGACACAGGATATTATTTCAAATGTTACTAAATCTCACGTAAAACCAACTCCTTCTCTTGCACAGTATCCGCTTCTCTATAGAGCTTCAGTAGGGACTCAAATCCATTCTTATCTGTGGTACTAGCATTTAACATTACAGCAATGTAAGCAGCCTGCAGAGCATACACCACTGTTGACGATAAAACTTGAAATGCCCCTGCAAATAAGGAAGTTATTCAAATATACATTACCTTTCTAGTGTCGGCTGACAGGAGATGAGTATTTCTATCATTCAGTAAAGACTGAAAGCGTTGGATTGCTTCCTTGTGAGTTTTATTATGGCCAAAAGTGGCCAAAGCCAGAAAGACTTCTCCTCTCAAGAGTTCGTTTAAATGACTCTCTCCGGATATTGATTGCCAACCTGATTTTCTGCATAAAGAAAAAAAAAATGATATTGAAGTGTATGAAGAAGTTTACTTCACTCTATAACTAAAACCAGTACGTATATAACAATAATTTGAAGATAATGCCAAGGAGGCTGCAACATTATAAAGATGAAGATATTCATTTAGAAAGATAGGTATCCATATGTTTGAAAAACAATTTAAATGTACAATTGCTAGATACTAAAGGATATCCTTGTGTTTTTTTTTTTTTTTTTTTTTTGTATTTTTGCCTACACCTCAGCCCCAACCAAGAAACTTGCACACTGATCAACAAGCTCATCTCCACTCAAAGTAAAAAATTGTGAAGAAGAGATTTCAATCAATATCCAGCAACCAGTGAGTTGGAATGCAGTCATTGACATAATAATATGTATGGTGATTGTTCTTACTCTGCAGAAAAGAGGAGAAGATCAATGAAAAATTGTTTCAACTCATTCACTACAGCTGGGATGGCATCACTAGCTATCTCCATAACTTTATAACACACCTGTTGCGTATATCACTTAAAAAAGTCAAGTTCTAGTAAATATCTGGGGTTGATAGTAACATTATCAAGATATAGAAGTTGTCCTTACATTAATGAGTTTCGATAACACAATGAAATCAAGCTCTTTTCTGTACACATCCATCAAAGAAAGCAATGATGACAGTGGTTGTTTGCAAGCCTCACAAAGAGCATATGTATCATCCAAAATGCCTGAAAATTGAGATGTAAAAGGAGTTTTATGCCATTTGACCATGAGTGCAGAACGTATAATGGCATAAATCAAGAAAAACCCCTAATGTAAGGAATTTATTACAGAGAGAGGATAGGCTTTTTGGTATTTATAAGGAATTAACATATAGAGACCAAATATGCAGTCTTAATTTTGCCAATTCATTTGCCAAACTCTAGTCACAACAATGCTTCCCCGCTGTGACACCTACCCTAGGAACTAAGCACCAAAGTCAGAAATCTAGTATACTTCACACCATGTGATCAATTTCCTATGAATACAGCCAGCCTAATACAACAACATATGATCAGTTATTAATTTATTGTTGGAAACAGCACACACCAAATTTATCCGGTGCTGACAAGCAATTTCTCTCTATGGCTTTCTTAAGTCGAGCTGCAAGCTTAGCTTCATAATTTACCCTGTAGAAACCACTCTGCTCAGTATTAACTTTGACCCAGAAATGGTCATCACATTTCTCTTTATTCTTTTCATTAACTGAGCTTGAGTTTTCATGGGGAGAATGAACCAGTTCAGATATATCCACTTTTCCAGATTTAGTTTCCAAAAGGAAAGTCTTGCATTTGTTATATGAACCAATTGATAAGGTTATTGGAACAATCCATAGTCCATCACCACCCAAACCAGATGATAGGAATTGCGACTGCAAATCTTAGAACTGTATCAGATTTCCACAACAACAAAGATGGTCATAGATAAAGATGAATAACTTGACCTCTAAGATTTTAAGAAATGCCTTTTTGCTTATTAATTAATAATAATACCTGTTCAAATTCCAAAATATTATCTTTGTATTTTACAGAGATAACAGGAAATCCTTTTTTCTTTGACCAAGCATCCATCATCGAATTGAGTTCAACACCAGAGTTCTCTGAAAGAACTCCCCATAAATCATCTGTCTTCGCATTTTTTCCAGCATATCTTTTTATGTACGAACTTAAGGATTTCTGGTTCAAATAAGATGTCAGAGAGTTATATATGTAATTTAGTCAAAGTTAATTTTCTATCCACTCATTACATAGTGAAATTTTGATCACATTCAAGAAGTGCGAATTAAATGTCTACAGGAATATAATTCAGGCCATTCCCTTCAGCCATTTTGTTCATAATTTGTGTGCATAACATGTTGACAAAAGAAAATTTTTCATGCTGAAATTTTTGTTATTAAGAACCTTAGGCCTTGTTTGGTACACCATTTCAAAAAAAACAAAACACATTTTTAAACAACATTACACGTATTTTCACACACTTTTTCACCCACACGTATTTCCACACATGTTTTCAAACAACAAAACACATGTTTTTAAGTGCATGTACCAAACAACCCCTTATTTTCCATGAAAATGTGATATTAAGGTCTACTGCACTGAGAAATGATACATTGTAGCGACCGAGATTAGTGGTATAGGTGATCAAAGAAAGCTTCCAATTTGACAAATATAAGCGACACAGAAAATATGTAGATTCTAAAAGAAGAACAGACACTGGAGCAAGAATTTCTACAAAAGAAAATACCTAGAAGGTGTTACTTGGCAAAAGCATCCTACACACTGGGTCAAAACCCAATCCACTCTTAATTTTTGAGCAAATGTGGTATCAATATATATTCTTTTAGCCCATTGAATAATTGAAGACTATAATGGCATTGTTAACCTAGAATATGATCAGAAATGAACATCAATTACATAACAGCCTTGACAATTATAAAGTGCCAAACCTGCTTAATAAATAAGAGAGCCATTAAAGCTTTATAAACATATGATATTAACTGATAAATGCCAAGCATTAGTTCTGTATAGATTTTCCAAGAATGGTTATGAAATATTGCATAGAAGGTTTTACTATGAAAATACAGAATCAATATTTGGTGCTCCATATAAAAATAACTTAACTATTTTAAGTCAAGCATGAACTATCCCACCTGAAATGTACCATCACCAAGATAACCCTGCAACATTCGAATAACAGCAGATCCCTTTTTGTAGCTGATAGAATCAAATATTTCCTCTATTGAACGAGCATGGTGTACCTCCACCTGCAAATATGCCAAATATCATGTGATGGACAGAGTTGAATTACATCTTAAAGTTATGCTTTATATAGAAAATTGCCTAAAAAAAATTTCTCAATTGAATTCATAATTGAGACTTATAACAATATAGTAAAATTAGTGCTTCAATCTTTGGAGTTGGATTATAGGATATTTCCCTGCACTGTCACCTCACTCCTACTAGGTAGTGCTCCACACACTCTGATGACAGATGCACATGCATGTGAACACACACACACACACACACTAGGTTGACTTTGTGTCAATAAATTTACTTTGATGATGTTCATTGCGGTGCTTGAATCCCAAAAAACATGCCATTTTAGGAAGTAGTTTGCCAATTAAAAAAAGATTGTTGATTTAATCACTTGATTCACTAACAAGATAAATAATATAACATGCGTAGGTGATGTGCTATTTGCAACTTTTAACACAAGCATTCACTTTCTTACCTCAATAGGATGCGATTGTTCCAATGCATCCATACGCAGGCCATCATTTGTTTTTAGAAGAAATTGAGTCCATATTTTCCACTCAGGAAACATGATGTCAGTGGCCATATAACTTACCTGGAAATTTAAGATCAAATAGAGATTTAAAAAAGAAAATGAATGTATTGAAATAGCCAGCAAGTGGAAGCAGTAATGTAAGATGACTCAATTTTACCCATGTTGCAAATCCCTCATTAAGCCATAAATGACTCCACCATTCCATTGTTACCAGATTGCCAAACCATTGATGGGCTACTTCATGTGATACAGTAATTGTGAGCTGACACAACCAGAATATGATTTAAAGAACTATACAACTATTTAGGATAGAAGAATACTTATTTCAAAGTGATAATGATCTCCATTGAAATTGATCTGTTATTTGTTCCAGATTTTTCTTATTGATAGCACTATATAATAAACCATTTAATGAATTGACTGCATCAAGTTATTATCAATAGTTGTCAGTTATTCTAAAATAAGGTTTTTTGGGGAAATAAAAAAGAATACTACATTTCCCTATTACGCGTTTTGATTTATAAAAAGGGAACATAGAAAGAGTAAAACAACAAGTGTCTTGAAATTGCATTTCATGATAAGCAGGAGCTGCTAGGCCTCAAAGCAGATTGATTATTTTTTGGTGGCATCATAATGCAAAAGTGAAAAATGAAATGTAAATTCTGTTAGATATGTAACTTACAAACTGCTTCCTGTCTGCTGGAGAAAGTAAATCATCGTAAAGTAGCACATTTTCACGGTATGTGATCAAACCATAATTCTCCATAGCCGCATCAGAAAATTCAGGGACAGCAACCATATCAAGTTTTGGAAGTGGGTAAGGAGTTGAGAAGTACCTGGATGAAGTTGTTAGAGTTACTTCCAGCTATTAGCATGTTATTTTACATTAGCATAAAGGTATTCTTGTAATCATTGCATAAAATCTAACATAAATATGTGCTGAGGTGACTGAATGCTTAGGAAAGCCTTGGACATTTTCTCAAGCCTCTCTCTCTCTCTCTCCATCCTTCTTTTCTCCTCTTCTCTCTTTTAACCTTATACCTCATATTTACAACTCAACTAGGTTTTAAAGTCAGGTTTCAGAGAAACTAACTTGTTCCTTTAATCTTTACCAATCAATTGAAAGGAAAGAAGGAAATTTTAAAAATAAAAATAATAATTCATTCTGTTCTTTGGAAGGTCAAACAAGAATGTACTGAAAAGTTCACCTTCCCCTGTTCATAACTATAGACCAAACTCTATGTACTGGCACAGTGTCCCTCATTTGTTACTTTTTTAAAAATCATGTCATGGCGGATAAATTTGAATTTATTGATCTATGTAAAGACAAGATTGAGGAGTGTAAAGTTCAAAAACTCCTCACAGCCAAGAGAAAAGATCGTGGGAGTTACCTAGTAAATATGTCAAGCGCCTTAACAGCAACATCTAAAGCAAACTTCCCATTATCACACTTTCCAACAGGACAATATACACGAACCTTGGTTCCTGCATGTACAGTGCAATACTCTACATAAACTTGAAAGGAAAAAAGAAGAGAGAAATAAAAAGTAAATAAAGAAGCATCGGCCTTATATGCATACCATCAGCTGTGGTTTCTTCAATATGATCAAATACACCAACAACAACAGCCACCAAATAAGTTGACATAATTGGAGATTCTTCAAAATAAACAGTCTTGATATTTTCATTGAGCTTTTCATCAGTAATTGGCATATTGGACAATGCTGTCAATTCTGATGGCACGTCTATTGTGATCTTGAAGGTGGCCTGTAAAGAATGTATTAGTAATGCCTGAGCAGCAGTAAATTAAAGAGAAAAAATGGAATTTCAAGAATAATTTAAACCACATAAGAACAGTATTAGTTAACTCTAATCAGATATTTGTGGCCACTTACACCTGATATTCATTAACATTGACTAAAAAAAACACAAATACATGTATACCATGTTGCCTATTTGTTTCATTTAAGCTTTTCACAAAAACAAATCTATGGTTATATCATTTATAATCTGTTTACATGATTAAAAGTTCTATTTTACCTGTTCTTTCATACAAGCATGTAAAAGTCACTACTTTTAAAAAAGGGGGCGCAAGTAAATGTCACTTAAGGTAAATTGATTCCAAGCTCTGAATAAGTGAGAGAGTGAGTTATTTCTAGGGCAAAGGGAAATTCTTAATTATGCATACCTTAAGAGCAGGTTCATCCCAGCAAGGAAAGCACCGCCTGGCATCCACTGCTTGAAACTGAGTAACTGCCATATTCTTCTTCACTCCTCCATCCACATAAGTACTGTCAAAATAAAAGGGTTAATGCCCAAGACAAATACCTGTCTGTTGCATAGTTGTTTCAAGTTCTGCCTCATTAGTGGGATTATTATGTACTTGATCATTCTCAATAGTAACTAAAAATTCAAAAAATTTCATTTGCTCTTTCTTTTCTATGGTTTCTTCCCCTACTTGTTGGGGAGATAACATCTTCGGAAAACCTAGTTGAATAGTCAATATAACGTACAAGAACACCAATTGACCCAAAAGTTTAAGCTAATGGATCAGTTTGGACACAATTATGTTATATTAACTACCCATTTTTATTGTATGTGTCCATGTGGGACTCCATTACTTAGCTAACCAAACCACTCACACGTCAATATTCCAACAGGTATAGTGGAGAATGTTGATCAACAAATAATGTTTTATGTGGTCAAGGGAAACACGTCCGATGCAGAACACATGTTCCAAAACATTACATACTCGATAGACCCTCACAAATATACTCTACACAAACACAAAATAAATAAATAAAAACTCTCCCAATGGTAACTTTGCACCTGACCCCTCCCGCTCAACAGACTGATCGTTGACTAATTATTGATCAACCGGTGTTGATTGATTACTTTATTTTTTCCCAAATGACCTATTTTGCTCAAATTTGTTTGCTTTCCACAAAATTTTCACAAAGATTCCAAATTTGGATTTAACATTTCCATTTGAAGCTCCTATATGGTCCAAAAAATATAAAATGTTTTTCCATTTTCAGAAATGAAAGTTTTTGTTTTCATAATTATTTGGAATTACATGAAATTTCTTATGATATTCTATGCAAGCCAAAAACAACATAAAATTTTTCTGACAATTTGCAGAATTGCAACCAAAATAGAAGATGGGCAAGTTTTCCACAAGAGTTATTCTCCAAAAAAAAAATCCATGGAAACAATTATGGTAAAAAAGAACTAAAAAGAACAAGAAAAGGAGCTACCATCTATAGAGTCCCTTCAATTGCTGGTTAAGGGCCCCAGAAAAATCAATCCCCAAAACTCCATCACCAGGACTAAGAATTTCATCAAAGACCAGCACTAGTATCTCATCATCACCATCCAAAACAACATCACACGGCTGATATGTCTTCAAAAGCCAAGAAAAAACAGCATTAGAAAAACACCCGTAACTAGTAGACTCAATGAGGGAACAAGAGTTATGTACTTACTTCGAAGTTAGATTTTGTGAACCAAACTTTATGAACATCAAGTTCTAGAGCATTTAGGACGAGATACTTAGTGTGTTCAAGGATGTTAAGGTTAACTTGTACTGTACCAGAAAAAGTGCATGCTGTGAGATCAAGTTTGAGATAAAGATCATAACTTGTTGGGATTGCCAATTTGGGTAGCCTTGTTTGGCCTTTGAATTGCTCTACACTTTGTTTCAACTCCATTTTCCTCCGGAAAAGACCTCCACCTCTGATTTCTCTCTGTGAATTTCTTGGTACGTAAGTATATAGCTTTGTGAATTAGTACTATGATTTTTAAGTTTGCAGAGAATTAGAGAAAGAGAGAAAATTATTTAAGAAAATATTTGGGGCTTTTAGAAAGGCTTTCTTGTGCTTACATTCATTGACCGTTATGAAGTGGCAGCTGCCTTTGCTTTACGGTTTTGGTTTTAGTGGCAAAGTTTCCACGCACAAAAGCTTAAACAAAATTAAGCTTATTCAAAGTTCAAACACATTTTTATTAGTTCATAAGGATGGGGATGCGACAGTGTTTAATCTTATTTCTGTGGAATTTTGTGAAGCACTTGAACATTGAAAATATAAGTGAAAATTATTTGTGTTAGCCGAGGGTCCGATAGAGGTGAATGGTTGAGAAGAAAAATAATTTTGTTCCATATATTCCGTCAATTGCAATATATCATATATCTTCTTCTTTTCTTTATGAACTTTAATTAATAACAAAGAACTTTGATTACCAAAATTCTGAAATGGGTAAATAGCTATTTAACTTCTATGTGATTGTATGTTTTTTTTTTGTAAATAGCTATTTAAATTCTGAAATATGTGACAATGTTTTTTTTTTTGTTTTTCTCTCCCTCATTGGAAAGGTCCCTATTGATTAAGGAAGGTGATGGTGCCACATAACAATCTAATCTTGCCTATATCAAGAAATGAGAAAAGTCAGAAATGGAAGAGAACTACTTTCAATTGTGTGTGCGTGTCTTTTGTTTTTGGGTAGTTTTTATAGGCTCAATCTTTGTCCAATGAACCAAAAAGAAAGTGTTCGTGTCATTAGTGCTCTAAGTTATTGCAATTTGCAAAGCTGGCTAAATCTTTCAATGACTAGAGACTCTAGACCAAGTTCATTGAATTGACATCAACAGGTTGAAAAGTCTACATTAGTGGGCTGGTGGGGTTGAGGGGTGGGGTTTAAATTTACAATTTCTAAACCAGGTCAGACCCATATCCAAAGCTACCTGAATCCTTAAGTAAAAGATCAGCCTATTTGGCCGCACAATTAAGACCAGGGAACATCTATGTCAAAATAGTATCTTTACTCTCACAGCAGCTTGAAGCATTGTCAAACACTCGTGAAGAATAACTGTAAGAAATCACAACATTTTTGGGGGCTTCCTTTTATTTATTTTTTTGGCTTTTTTGGGGTAGGGGAGGGGGGCCAATCAAATCTGCAATGGAGGAACTAGGGATGGGGTAGGTGCCATCGAGATAGAAGCCCCCATCTCAACATTTAGTCTTGATGCCAAGCACCATACAGATTGATAATTCATAGTTTTAATTAAACGCTTTGCAACTCTCAGGTCGTGAATGCCAAGTAAAGGAATGGTTGGGGGTCATCAAGAGCATGGAGGAGATACACTTTCCTGAGTTCATCATGAAGTTTACTCAAGGAATTAACAAAACAACCCAGCAGAGCATAACATATAGTATACTATTTTGCAATTTACAGTTTGTGCTTCCTAAAATTAATCCAAACATGACCTAAGAGTTTATTGGTTTCTTCTAAATCTAAATACATCAATTCACAGTAATGATAATTTTGAATCCATTTTCTGCAAGTCAAGATCAGTTACTTAAACTCCCAGCAAAGTCTGATGCCAAATTCTATGCCCATTATAGTTACTCCTATGTAAATTTAACATACCTGTTAATCAGAACAACACTAAACCATCTTCTCCCATGGATGAAATAATCATATACCTGCCAATTTCAGACAGCCTCACTCATGCTGAGAGATATTCCAATCTCCAGAAGACAGTAACTTTTGTAGATTTGGAATTCAATACTCGATACAACCTACAACCACTGTAGGCTTCCCTCCAAGAGAAATAAATTGCATTCAGAATAAAGAAGAATAACTCAGAATCACCATGCAATCAGCAGAAACGTGAGAAACTGAATGATTGCTAGAATTGTTATAAATTAGCACATTTGGGGTGCATGGGCTGAAAACAATGAAGGAGACCATAAAATGATGTGACCATGATCAAGTTAAGAACTACTTCCCCTAAAACTTCTTAAATAGTCCTTTAAATGCAGGCATCAATTACTCTGTGTTAAATATTGCTTCAATTACTCTTAGTGTAAAATATTGCTTCAACAGCAAAGTCCAAAATAAAATGATTTCATGAAGGGATATACAAATTCAATATCACAGCCTGTCAAAGTCACTCCTTAATGCAGTTCTATATATTCAGAAACTTTTTTTAAAATTTTAATTCAAATCAATAAAATGAATGCTAGAGAAAACATAGAAATTACTAGTTTAATTAGGTAAATGCTGAAAATTAAGAAATAAAACAAGTCAACAAATGAAACATAAATATGACTCCAACACAGTAGCATATAGAACACAAGAAATGAGTAAACAGAAATGTTGTTGAATTCAAATTACAAGGAATTTGTCCAAAATTT
This sequence comes from Castanea sativa, assembly GCF_040712315.1. Taxonomy (NCBI): domain Eukaryota; kingdom Viridiplantae; phylum Streptophyta; class Magnoliopsida; order Fagales; family Fagaceae; genus Castanea; species Castanea sativa. The sequence goes on from NC_134017.1 coordinate 8,474,395, forward strand.
GGCTATACTGCCTTACAAGTTACAAGTGAACTCCTTTCCTATCAAAGCTTACAAAGGAGTATAACAGTTCCTCATCTTAAGCATTTCCTTGTCCTACACTCAACAATCCAACAATAAGAAGCAAAACAAAAATTGAAATAATAGAAGGGATACACTTTCCTGATTTCATCATGAATTTTACTCAAGGAATTAACAAAACAATCAATCATAATAGATACTATTTTTCCATTTACAGTTTGTGCTTGCTAAAATTAATCAAAACATGACCTAAGAGTTTTTTGGTTTCTTCCGAATCTAAATACATCAATTCACAGCAATGATAATTCTGAATCCATTTTCTGCAAGTCAAGATCACATACCACCATACCTGCAGATCATTTGTATTTTTAAACTCTCAGCAAAGTCTGATGCCAAATTCCATGCCCACTATAGTTTCCTCATATGTAAATTTAACATACCTGTTATCAGAACAGCACTAAACCATCTTCTCACGTGAAGGGAATAATCATATACCTGCCAATTTCAGACAGCCTCACTCATGCTGAGAGGTATTTTTTTTTTTTTGATAAGTCATGCTGAGAGGTATTTCAATCTCCAAAAGACAGTAACTTTTGCAGATTTGGAAGTCAATACCCGATACTTTCTAGTTTCTACAGCCACTGTAGGCTTCCCACCAAGATAAATATATTGTATTCAGAATGAAGAAAATAACTCAGAATCACCATGCAATCGGGCAGAAAGGTGAGAAACTGAATGATTGCTAGAATTGTTATCAATTAACCCATTTGAGGTGTGTGGGCTGAAAATAATGAAGGAGAACATAACATGATGTGACCATGATCATAGAAGTTAAGAACTACTTCCCCTAAAACTTCTAAGATAGACCTTTAAATGCACGCATCAATTACTCTTAGTGTAAAATATTGCTCCAACAGCAAAGTACAAAATAAAATGATTTCGCAAAGGGATGTACAAATTCAATATCACAGCTTGTCAAAGTCACACTCCTGCAGTTCTATATATTCAGAAACCTTTTTTAGTTCAAATCAATGAATTGAAAGCTAGAGAGAAAGCATAGAAATTACTAGATGAACTACATAAATTCTGAAAATTACGAAATAAAACAAGCAAGTCCACAGACGAAACATAAATATAACCCCAACACAGAGCAGCATACAGAAAACAAGAAATGAGTAAACAGAAATGTCGTCGAATTCAAATTACAAGGAATTTGTCCAAAATTTGGCTGTGCTGCCTTACAAGTTACAACTAAACTCCTTTCCTATCAAAGCTTACATAAGAATATAACAGTTACTCATCTTAAACATTTCCTTGACCTACATCGAACAACAAGAAGCAAAACAAAAATAACAAACACCAAAGCCAACCAACCCAAATAACAATGCTCAACAATCAATCATGCCCTAGTGATTCGGCGACTTACTCAACAAATACCTCTGCAACACATCCATAACTGAAGCAAAATCCGCCTTGACATGAACCGGCGGATTAGCAAACCGGCACGCCATATCCTTAATCTCCTTAGAATGATAATCAATCTTAGATTGAGTAAACTTCAACCCATGTGCAGTGCTCACCACCACTGTCCGATCCGTCTTCCCAATCACCCCACTCTTCCTCAACTTAATCAATGCAGTCAACGCAACACCCGTATGGGGGCATATAAACATCCCAGTTGAATCTGCCTCCGCCATAGCGTCCATCAACTCCTCCTCAGTTGCCTCCTCAACAATCCCATTAGAATTCTTCAGGGCATACACTGCTCTATCAATCGAGACCGGATCACCTATCTGAATAGCGGATGCAAACGTGGCATTCGCCTTTACAGCCTTGAAATCCTTCCACCCTGACTTGTAATGCAAGTAAAGCGGGTTTGCATTGGCAGCCTGAGCACAAACTAACCTAGGAATCCTATCCACAAGGCCTAATTCTTTACACATATGGAAACCTTTATAAAAAGCATATATATTCCCAAGATTCCCACCCGGAACTATAACCCAATCAGGCACTTGCCAATCAAATTGTTGCAAAATCTCAATAGCAGCAGTTTTCTGACCCTCTAATCTCAAACTATTCAATGAATTAGCTAAGTAAATGGGCAATTCAGAGGTTACCTCACGGATGAGATGCATACATCCATCGAAATCAGTGTCGAGGCTCAACACGAAAGCGCCATTGGCAATGGGCTGAACCAACTGGGCAATGGAGATTCTATTAGCAGGCAAGAAAACAATGGAGGGAATCCCAGCAGAGGCACAATAAGCCGAAAGCGCGGCCGAGGTGTCTCCGGTGCTGGCACAGCCAACCCCAACAACAGGACGGTTCATTTTTCGAAGCCGATTCACTTGACTCACCAAAACAGTCATACCCAAATCCTTGAAACTCCCAGTATGGCTAATCCCACAGTGTTTAACCCACAAATCATTCATGCCCAGAAACTGTTTGCCATAACGCTCAGCCCAGAAAAGGTTAGAGTTTCCCTCGAAAGCCGACACGATATCGGCGTCGTCGATCTCCGGGAGGACCCATTCTTTCTTGGACCAGACGCCGGAGCCGTACGGCCACGTGGTCTTGCCGACGCGGGAATCGAAGAGGTCGCGCCAGTACTTGCCGTCGTAGGTTTTCAAGGCGGCGATATCGTGCTCGACGTCGAGCAGCCCGCCGGATCGAGAGCGGTACACGATCTCGTCGAGGGAGTAGGACTCGTCGGAGGTTTGGTGAGATGGGTCTGGGTTGAAAGGGACGTACTTGGCGGAGAAGAGGTGGGAGTACGTTGGGTTGTTGCGGCGAGCCTCGTCGCGGATGTTTTCGTCGAGTGGGCGGCGGGGTTTGGATACTGAGATGGGTTTTGGCTGTTGTTGTGATGGTTGAGGAGATGGGTTTGTGGAGGCTTTGATGAAATGGGGTTTTGGGAAATGGGGTTTTGGAGATGGGGTTTTGGGTTTGATGGAGAAGATGGAGGAGGTAGATGATGAAGAAGAAGAACAAGAATAAGCCATTATTATGGAAAATGGGTTTTGTTTGTGTTTTTTGTTTGTGTGTTGTTAATGAGAGATGGGTTGTTGCATATAATGCATTTATATATGGAAAGTTGGAGGGTTTTTTAGGGATGTGGGGAGTCGACTGTGAATAATTGTCAATTAGCTGATATGAGACCGAGACTTTAAAGATTCTCCCCCCAAAAAAAAAATCAAAAATTAATAAATATATTTTCAGAAAGGAAAAAACAAAGAAAGAAAAAGAATTTTGTTGTAAGTGAAAATAATTTTTCTCATTTTCTTGTATATAGTAGACGAGTAGTAGTAGTAGGGGAAAAAATTAAAATATAAAAAGGGGTTAAAGGAAAATTATCTCTTAACTTTCAAATAAACTTGTTTTCAGATGAAAACAACTCTATCTTAAGTGAAACTAAATAAGAAAAACAACTCTATTTCAAATATCAAGTAAACTAAATAAGAAAAGTTAATATATTATTTTTTAACTCATTTTAAAGTTACTACCAAACATAAAAAAATAAAATAATTTGTTAGAAAATGTTTTTTGAAAAATGATTAATTTTTTTAGAAAATGTTAATATTGATACAAACAGAGAGTTAACTTTTAATAATTTTGTGGATATTAAAAATAAATTGAAAGTTTTGAATGGAAAAATATAATCTATATATTATTAATTTACTTATGACATCTCATATTTAAAATTAGCACCTATATTTCTTTGTATATATAGTAGTGTACATATGGCACCTCATTTGTAAAAGACACCTCTATTTTAAATCAATTGGAAATATTTTATTTAACAGTTCAGTATTTTTTTTATTTTAACTTAACTGTGTACATGATACTGCATCACATCAAATGTATGTTTAAATTTAATTTGAACCATAAAATGAATTATGAATTTATTTTAAATGGAAAGGATATATGTCTCGTGTGACTAAGATTTTGGAATACAATCATTTCTATTTCAAGTCTTCTCTATTTCATTCATTATATGATTAAGAGGGCGTTTGGATTGCGCAAACGCATGTCCACATCTAAGTTTTTTTTTTTTTTTTACGCGCATCTGTCACTGTTCATTGGCCATGAACAGTGATTTTAGGCCAATGAACAGTAATTTTTGGCATGAGCAGTATTTTTTACACATTTAAAAATTATTTTGCTACAGTGTTTTCAGTTTTCAACAATAAGTTCTATCCAAACAGACCCTAAGATTAGATATAAATTGTGATATTTTGAATTATTTGAATTTGATTAGATTGGATTGGTTTCTCAACAAAAAAAAAATTAGATTAAATTGTTAAAATGTGTGTTATGCAAACTTGTGTTCAATCTCATATCATATACATTACTAGGTACATCTTGGATTTATAAGTTCCTTTTGGAGTGTAAACATATACGTAGCTAACACCATCCTCATGTTGCTAAAGTTTAATTTGAACTATGAAATAGATCCATTTCAGTATAATCATTTTCCTAAGAGTCTAAAATTTTTAAAATAATAGAGTCTAAAATTTTTTTAAATAATTTGAGCTTGACTATCATTAATAAATGGGATCTCAAAAAAAAAGTACAAATGCCGTAAAATCTAAAGAACTAGTTTAATAATGAATTTTTTTGTTATTTTAAGAAATATTTTTATAGGTTTTCACTTTTCACTGAGATATATCAGATAATAATTTTATAAGAAATCTTTATGGATTTACTTTTGGTTTTGTTTTTAGTGCCCAAAAGTGCACACACTGACACACCGTGGTAGGGAATTTGGATAAGAACGGTGGGAGAGCATGTGAGAAGAATTAAAAAATATATATATATTTGATTACCAAAATTTTGTAATAGATAAATAGTTGTGTTACCTTTTACGTAGTTGGTTTTTTTTTTTTTTTTTGGGACCTTTACATTTTACATAATTGTTAGTGTAGCTTCCCACACCCAATCATCCGACTGGAATGGCCCAATGATCCACAAAGAAAGTGTGAATTGGTCCTTAGGTCCGTTTGGATAGAGCTTATTACTGAAAATTGAAAACTGAAAATTGAAAACACTGTAGCAAAATAATTTTTAAATGTGTGAATAGTACCGTGGGACCCATTTTTAATAAAAAAAAATTCTGTAAAGTGAAGTTTGTGGGTCCCAGGAACAGTACACGGGACCCACAAATGTGCTGAAAGTCAGCAAAATGCGGCTACTGTTCATGCACAGTAACATGAACAGTAGCCTTGTCCCCCCTGACCCGTGCTGCTGCAGCAGAAGAAGAAGAAAAAAAAAAAAACAAAACAAAACAAAAAACTCAAACGCAGACGCAGAAGAAACTGTATCCAAACTCAGCCTTAGTTTCCTTTAGGATTTTATAAGGAAACCTTTTTTTTAATTTTTTAGAAGATTTATAAAGAAACTTAATATAATGGAATGAGTAAATTATAAAGAAATTTAATAAAATGAAATAAACATAAAGAATTGAATGAAATACAATGGAATGGAATGAAATAGAGCAGAATGAATGAAATTAAACTAACATCTTTAGAAGTTCTAAAAGAAAAATAGTAGAAACAAAATTGAATGTATATAACTTTATTTGTAAGTTAAAAAATATATATATACATATATATATATATATAAATTGTTTTATAACAACATATCTATTATACCTATTCTCAGCAAAAAAATTATACCTATTCTTTTACAAAAAGAACAAACTAGTTGAGCATGATCAAGACTTCTGTGATTTCAATTTTGCAAAGCTGGTTAAATCTTTTAAGGCCAAGTTTAAATATAAATATATCAGTGGGGTTTTTTTTTTTTTTTAGGGGGGGGGGGGGGGGGGGACGCGTTTATCTGAAGAAAGTATACGGTATAGTTGTATACCCACCTTAGGGTCATATCATGGGTTTAAATTTACAATTTCTGAACGAGGTCAAACCTATGTACAAAGCCACCTGAATCCAAATGTGAATATCAGCATTTTTAGCCAACATATTTCAAGGGAAGCTTAATTAAGATTAGAAATGGTAAAATTTAGGTGTAGTTCTTTCGGTGAAATACATTAGATTATTTGATTAAATTTAAATACATTTAAAAATAATAATAATTGTGTTTATGTTTCATTAATCAATACAATCATGTATTTTTTTCTCAAAAAAAAAAAATACAATCATGTATTTAAATTAATTTATAATTAAAGACTTGTATCATTTTTTTGGGTAATAAAAAAACTATATCAAAATTTTACCCACAAAGGAATATCAATATCAAAACACTCTCAAAGCCACTTGAAGAATGTCATTAATCACTCTTGAAAAATGATAACGGTGAGAAATCACAAGATTTCTACCAATTTCATTAGCCGTGATGCTAGTCTTTTGGCTCATTTACAAGTTCTTAGAGCATCCACATTCATTTATCCTAATTCTATCATATTTTACCATTCAAAAAGCTACTTTATCAATTATACAATACAATTTTACAATACCTTAACATCCAATATTTTATTTTACCATACTACACATTAAAATAATATAAAAATAATAGTATAAAATATTTCTCAATTCTCTAAATTCTCTCTCTGATCTTTATATCTCTTACTCTGTCAACCTTCTTTCAGTTACACCACCACCATCATCCACCTTCTCTCAGTCACACCACCACCACCATCCACCATACACCTTCTCAATCACACCACCCACTTCTGCTAAGCAAAATCCAAAAACTAGAAACCAAAAATCATTCACAAACCAGAAACCATCGTTCTAAATCTAAATCAAAACCGAAAACCCACTACCGACCCACGCCGCCGTTGCACCACTAACCCACGCCCACATCAGTCACAAACCCACCACCGCCAGAAACCCACACAACTTGCCGATCTCCATCGGTGAAAACCCAAATCACTCACCAATCTTTGATCTTCGATCCAAATCAAAACAAAAAACCCATGCCGCCGCTGCACCACCTGACCCATGCCCACATCAGTCACAAACCCACCACTGCCAGAAACCCACTCCTACACAAATCACAACCCACCTGACCCACACAAACCACGCGACCCAACCGCCGCTGGGTAGCTCAATTTTGTTGAAGCTTGAAGGAAGTAGATTCGCGCGCTGGGAAGCTTGAAGGAGGTTGATTTTGTCGGTTTGAAGAGAGAGGGTCATCTACACATGCAAGAACGTCGGTTTGAAGAGGGTCATCGGAGCACCAATGCCTCGTCGGTTGAGTGAATCGGTAAAGGGATTGGAGCACCGATACCTCGTCGGAATCACTATCAGAGAGAAAGAGTCATCGGCAAGAGAGAAGCATCTAACTTATCGGAGAGAGAGGGGCATCGGAGAGAGAGGGGCATCGGAGAGAGTCTTGGGTCTGAAGAGAGTAGAGAGCAATTGAGAAAGAGAGAAGGAAGAGAGAGAAAATAGGAGAAATAATGAGAGAGGAGAGAGAAATTCGCGAGTAAATAAACAGGAGGAGAGAGCATTAAAAAATTATTTTTTTTATCCTATTTAGCTACAGTACCATCTTATATTTACGATGGTACTGTAGCTATATAGCAAAAAATATTTGGCCTTTTCCAATTTGCCATTTTCATTGCTGAGCAGTTTTTTAGTCTAAATGCCAAATGCACCTTACATTTGGCATAGACCACACTCACTGCTGATGCTCTTACATAGTTACACACAATGTTGTATAAATCTCTCGTGGAGATGATGCTTCCAAGGGCGAAATAGATGTATAATTCATAGTTTTAATTAAATGTAATTATGACGTTAAGTTGAAAAAATAATTAAGAGTCTTGTAATTCAGTGACATTATTCAATCTTCTTTATAAGAAAAAGTCACTTGTAATCAAATAAGAGATCTGGGGTTCTATCTATCTCTGCCTACACTAAAAATCAATTAGTGTATTGGTTTGATAATAAAGAGCAATTATCAAGAGCAAACATTATAAGTTAAAACTTTCTCTCTCAAAAAAAAAAAAGATCCAACAATGTTTATTGAATCAAGAGTATGGAAGTGATATGCTTTCCTATATTAAAGGTATATATAATATATGGTAGTAAATTTTATTTTTTCATATCCAACAATGCTTATTGAACCACACCAAGGATCCCAATCAGGTAGGAGGGTGGCGAACAAGCTGAAATTCACCAAGTCAAAACCTACAAGAATTGAACAACCTCTAAGTTCTAATTTTCGGACCAGCAAGTGGAGTTGATAAAGGCACTTCGAAGGTTAAATCAATAGAATGAACTTTATTGGAAAACCGCAAAGTAATGAAGTTCATAGTCTTTAGGATCCATTTGGTATTATTGTTTAAACGACAGTTTTTGTTGTTTAAACACCACAGCACTTATTTTTATAATATTTTTTTACCTACACGTATTTTTATAATATTTAAACAATGTTACTAAAAATCTCTTAGGCCAAATTTTTTCATAGAAGTGTTGAAGTGAGGTTGCCACATGGAAGCGGGTTTGAGTCAAACTTTTGTGGGCTAGATGTTGGCCTTGGTGCTTGTTTAGGGGCCCATTAGGCTTGGGCTTTGCAACTGTAAAGTCATGTGTATTGGAGGAGATACCTCAAATCCAATTTATTATGTAGTACACGTTATGTCCCATTTTGAAAAATTGTTATCAATGTTTATTCTTTTTTTTGATAAGTTATCAATGTTTATTTTAAGTATTCGTTTGGAATAGTTTAAATTCATTGGTTTATTTTACTTCAAAATAAATTGGATATAAGTATATATGCGTTTTGAAAAACATGAGACATTAAAAAGTTGTGTGTATATGTACACAAGGAAAAGTGAATGAAATTTTATTATAAAGACATATCGTAAATTCCACTAAAACCCATTGTATTTTTCACAGACTATTACAATAAGTTATATCCATTTGAAACCTCTTGCCATCAAAGTAATCTCAAACAGAGGAAAGGAGAAACTAAAAAAGGGTTAAATTTTGGAGCTAAGTAGGAATTTTATGCACGTTCAAGAGGCAAAGGTTTTTTTTTTTTTTGGAAAGGAAGAGCCAAAGGTTAGAAATAGATTATAATATCGAGTTGAGTATTTGCTCGGCATGTAAATTTTTATTCAAAAGTTGGCAAAATTTCGTGAATGTTAAGCAAGTTTGCTGGGAAAACTTTTTATTTTCGCTTTCCAAATTAGTTTCGTGCACACAAGCTTAAGGCTTAATTTCATTTGTAATCTAACCCACTAAGAACGAGAAAAAAAAAAAAAAATCATTTTGGAATCCAATTTATTTCCCCCCCAAACAAGGCATAAAATATTGCTGTGAGGAAACTAAAAGACGTAAATAACCTTCGCTGGCACATTGTCTCTCCGATGAGATCTATGTCTGACCGATTGGATTTCGGGCCAGTTTTGGAAATCCGGCGGAATGGCAATATGGCATCAAAATTTCCTCCAAGGACAATATTCCTTTGAATTTCGTTCCCAGCCAAGTTGAAAATTAAAAAATGAAGAAATAAAATATAGCAAAAGCCAGCAAAGATGGACAAATAGGCATATAGCCCTTTGTCTTGTCGTGAAAGGTTTTGAAATTCATGCCATACAAAATATGAAATTATTAACCATGATATCACTCTGTAATTACTAATTACAGTTCTGAATTCTGAAATCTATATATTAAAAAAATCAATTTCCACCTTTTTTATGGGTAGTTCATAATTCTCCCACAAAATTATAAATTGAACAATGTCTTTTAAATTGTTGAAAATGAGCAAATACCCCTACTATTAGTTAAACGATTAATACATAACATAATTATTTGTTTCATGGAATATTCTACAATTAAATTTAAAAAAAATATGCTCTTGAGGGGGAATTGCAAATGAGGTAATAGTTAAGACTTTAATAGGTGCAAATGAACCAACATATAAAAGGGGAAAATATAATTTACCGTATATTTAATATGTTTAAATACTATTGCTCAGTTTGTTTCAGCATCAATGTTTTTTGAAAAATGGTTCATTTTCCAAATAAAATTTTTTAGAAAACTATATCATTTTTCAGTGTTTGGTAACGATCTTGTAAATAAGCTTGAGAATATTTTCTAGTGATTGGTATGCAAATTCTTATTTTTATTTTTTATCTTTCTTGTGTAATTTAAAACGTGTGTATTATGTAAACCAACTAATGTAATCAATATAAATAATAATAAAAAACCAAGAATGAATTTGGTTTTCATACCAAAATTTTGACAATAGATACAATCAAAATTAGTTATCAAATTTTCATGATCTCTATCACTCATCTTGCTCATATATATGAACAAGAACGTCCACACACACACAGACACACACACACATATATATATCAACCATTTGTCTATATACATAAAATTGACAGAGGAATACATCTTTAATAAGTACAAATAACAATAACTTTTAATTGTCTAAACTTTTAATTGTCTACTCTTTTTGTTGGTACACTAATTGTCTACTATGGTCAACCACAAGTCTTTTATTTACTCAAAATTATGTATTTATATAATGTATCTACATAATATATCATCACTACATAGTATCTACATAATGTATCTGTCAACAAAAAAGATTATTCTATGTAAAAGCAATTTAGAGCCATATAGGTACTATGTTTAAAATTTTTGTCTTTTACTTCATTCATTCATTCATTCTTTCTTCTTTTTTATTTTTTTAGTACTTTTATGTGCAAAAAAAAAAAACCTCTACCTGGAATCCATCAAACCAAAAATTTATTAGAAAAAAAATAAAATTAAGTTTGAAATTCAAAGTAAAGAATTAGGATTTTGGTAGAAATGAATGAAATAATTATCGTTGCAAATATGTTATCTTTTGCAAGTTGGTAGAGAGAAATGAAATAATTACTGAGCAATGAGGGAAAAAAATCTAATTAGAGAACTGTGTTATAAAGGGGAAGAGAAATATGGAGAGAGAGAGAGAGAGAGAGATAGAGAGAGAGAGAGAGATCTATGGAAGAGGAGAGACTAGAGTTAGTGACAGTGAGGGTATGAGGAAAGAAAAAGAAAAGAGAAGAGAGAAAGGTGAGAGAGCGTACCGTGAGAGAGAAATTGTTTTCCAATTTTTTTTTTTGAAAACAACCTATAAAAAATAAGCCTTATTTTTATTAGAATTTTCCATTGACTAAAGATAGTTTTCTGTTAACTAGTTTTTTTTGTGCTACCAAACACTGGAAAACGTGAAAAACTATCTTTACAGAAAGTTTTCCAACAAAACAAACAGAGCGTATAAGAATTTATTATAATACTTGTTATATTTACACCCATCATTAGAATCTTGTCTTATTATATTTTTTTTAGGGTAAAACTTAAGAATAGTATTTAGGTGTTGTTCCTTAGATTCTTCTTGTTAGTATTGTATCTAAATATTGTCATTTTCTTTAAATAATACAATTAATTACTTCATAAACAATTACAATCATAATAAATATATATTAATAAGTATCATACTTATCAACTTTCATATTTAAAAAAATAATAATAAAACATAGAGAATATTGTATTTATGGTGAACTTTTCTGTATATTGTATAAGTTACTAACTATTCATCAATACTTTCCCCACAAAAAAAAAAAAAAAAAAAAATCTATTCATCAATAATTAGCAATATTATTTTTGACTAGTTAGTAACTTGTGCAATAAATAGGAAAGTTCGACAAAAATATAATATTCTCCATCTTCGTTTTTTTTCTTTTTTTTCCTGAATATGAAAGTTGATAATTATGATACTTATTAGCATGTATTTATTATAATTGTGTTTGTTTGTGAAGTAACTTATTATATTATTTAAACAGAATGTGATGTGGCATGATTTTTTTTTTGAGATAATTTCAACCTATGACGTCCGCTCTTGATGATAGTTTTTTATTATCAGACCAAGACACCAATTGGTTTTTGATGTAGACATGGATTAAATCCTAGATCTCTTCTTCAACTATCAAAAACTTTACCAGTTGAGCTAATTGAAACTCACAGATGTGACATGATTCTAATGGAATGTAAATATGAGAAGTTTTATAAGAAATCATTATAGTTTCTAAACATATTTAAAAAGAAAGGTAAAAGCCAGTCCCTCTTTATCTATTGTTTTATTTGTAGTTTTCTCCTCTTAACTATTAAGTCATTTGCAATTCCCCCCCTTAAGAGTATATATTTTACTAATTTCATTGGGGAGTATAAAATTCAAAGGATGCTGTAATGAGTTGATGGTTTTAACCAACAATAAAGGGGTCGTTGCTCATGTTCAATAGTTAATTGGGGATATTGCTTAATTTTATAGTTTAGACGGAGAATTATGAGCTATCACAAGGATAAAGGAAGGACAATGCCTTTTTCCTATTATTTTTTTTAGTAATTGATATATAGATAGCTCAACTTGTAAAAGCTATAAAATGGTTTTTTGTTTGGGCCAACAAATGAGCTTGAGACTTTCAACAAACAAATCATATGTGCATCATTCAAACATGTACTTAACTTACAAATAAAATTAAATATTAACAATAAAATATAGAAGAGGAGTATAATTTTTAGCACGTTATTTGATAGCCACCATGCATTACGTGCTTCATTTGGTGTATCAAACTCATCATTACTTTATATAGCAAATCTAGAATGTCTTTTTTGATATATAGAGTTGTCAACTTAAGGCCTCATTTGATTTCCTTTATTTATTTCTTTTCGACTCCCTTTATTGTGACCAAACAAATGCTCTTTTAAGTCAAAATATGTATTTTTGGATTCTGTCGGTAAATTTATTTTATTTGTTGCACAAAGTTAAATTAAAAAGCGCATTTTTGGAAAAAAAAAAGAAGGATGATGCTTTTTCAAAAGGTGTTATTTGTACAAATTTTAGTAAAAGTCATTTTTGCTCACAAAAAAAAAAAAAAAACACTTAAGACACGTCACTAAAAAACAAAAAAACTATTTTTATTTAAAATTAAGGTAATTAAGCTTTGTTAATTTTAGTTAGCTCAACTTATAAAAGTTATATAAATATATATATATATATATAGAGAGAGAGAGAGAGAGAGAGTGTTTTAACGCCAACCATAATCATTTTTGAAAAATATTTACTTCACACCGAACATCATTCTTGCATTATACTTTGAAAATTGAAAGAAAGAAACAATGAACTCATAACATGATTTTTTTTTAACGAGAGTGTTTAGAGTTCGTTGTACACCTTACTATCCCCCGAGTATGTAACTTCTTTGTCCCACACAGATTACATGGAGTAATTTCTTGAGATGATCAAAAAATGTTAATGACAGGTTTTAAATTCAGAACCTTGTGGATCTTGTTAAGTACATTAGGCCAACCCATTTGATTTTGTTAAGTACATAGCTTTTGTTGATAATTTGATGGTCGAGAGTGAGAACATTCGAACCTAGTCATCTCTATTGAAAACATCCAAAAGTGTGAGTTGAGTTACAAAACTCTTGTCAAATTAAGTATGTAATTAAACCCAAACAACTCGTGCAAATTTATAAATAAGTTTTTTGTTGATGATAAATATGCAAAAGTTCAATTTATAGTGTTTGTTATAATGGTTATCTATACTACTATTTAAGGGGCTTTCCCTGTTTGGATTCCACATTTTTTAGTTCAAAAATATCCCTACAGTCTTATGTTTAAGTAGAGACAAAACTAAAGGACAATCCGGTAAAAACTCATTTTTTTAATTCAAAGATGTCCCTACAGTCTTATGTTTAAGTAGAGACAAAACTAAAGGACAATCCGGTAAAAATGCAACTTCAACTCTCACTAAAATATTGCCTAAAAAATAGGACTACTCTCTTATTAATTTTTAAATTAATTTATTCACTTATAAATTAGATTTTTAAAATAAAAATCATATATATATAATAATTAAATATAATTTTTTTTAACAAGAACCACTAAAAAAGAAAAGTCTCATCGCACGCGCGAAGCGCGTTTGATGAGACTAGTATCTTGTTTTTTATTATCGGGTTAAGAAATTAGTTGATTTTTTATATAGGCCCGTAAATCACTTATTTGACCGTAAAACACTTTACAAGTTTACGAGTTGACCGGAAGTCTGTAACTCACTGTAATCAGGTGATTAAACTTCAAAACCTATTAAATGTTTTGCTTGATTAGTCAATAATAATGGGTCCCAACGTGACTGGTCGTTTTGAGCTTTGTAAATGTAAACACACAAACAGAGTGGTGTTGTGTAGCCGTGTGTAGCTGATTACCACCATTGTCCCCACATCGCTCTCACTGCCCCATACAAATCCAAAACCTCTTCTAAAAACAGAGAGACACGGAGAAAAATATAAATAAACAACAGAAAATAACTTAAACAACCTCGAAGTTTTAGAGACAGAGACCAAAAGCTTAGAGAGAGAAAGGAACGGTGAGTTAAGTTAAGCAAACGAGGTTTTGAGAGAGAAAGAGAGAGACCCAGATAGAAAAAATAAAAAAAATTAAAACTTTGAAGTTAGAGAGAGAGAGAGAGACCAAAGCTTAGAGAGAGAAAGGAACAGTGAACTGAACCAAAGTTTAGAGAGAGAGAGAGAGAGAGAGGTGGGTTTGAGAGGGAAGGAATTGATGGGTGTTTTGTTTGAAATGAAAAGCTATTTGATTGAGGCTTCTTATTTGATGTGCTGGGGTTGCTGAATTGAAGTGCAAATAGTGGAATTTGTTTTGGAATGGTAAATTTTCAAAGCCTGCCACCTTTGTTTTTGTTTGTTTACTTCATTGCTCTCTCTCTCTCCCTCTCTCTCCTTCTTTTGAAGTTGTTGCTGTGCTTGCCTGTTGAGGGTTTGTTTTATGTGACTTGTTCTTGCTGGGTTTTTTACCATGTGTTTTTGAATTTTGAGTTGGGGGTGACTTTTTTTGTGTGTTTCTAAATTTTGAGGAACTGGGTTTGTTCTTGATTTTCTTTAAGGTACTAATTTGTTATGTGCAATTGTCCATGAATAAGTTTTCTCTTTCAATAGAAAAAAAAGGTACTGAATTTCAATAGAATTCAACTTTTCTTTAAGTTATCTCTCTCTCTCTCTCTCTCTCTTATTTGTAGGTTTACTGGTTGAAGTTTTGTTGTCTTTAGCTACCTCTTATGGGCTTACCTTGTGTGTATGTATGTTTTAACTTGTTTGTTTGAAGAAATTTAATTTTGGTTGGAATTTGTTTTATTTTTTATTATTCAAATTTAAGGAAATGGGGTTTGTGTTTGTGTTTGTTTGTTTGTTTTTCATAATTCTCTACTCTGAAGGCAACAAATAGTGAAACTTGAGAATTATAGTGACAATATCTTATTAAAAATAGATACTTTTAATTAAATTTAAATGTTGGTTTTAATTTCATCAAAAAGGTCACAATTGCTTGGATATTAGGAGGTTTCTGAATCAATAAGTGTCTTTTTGGCTATAGGTACTGGCTAAGGTTTACTTCTTGTCTTTACAGAACTAGATAATTTCATCAAGACTTTGATCTAGATTGCATGCTTACTCAT
This sequence comes from Castanea sativa, assembly GCF_040712315.1. Taxonomy (NCBI): domain Eukaryota; kingdom Viridiplantae; phylum Streptophyta; class Magnoliopsida; order Fagales; family Fagaceae; genus Castanea; species Castanea sativa. The sequence continues at coordinate 8,489,908 of NC_134017.1, forward strand.
GAATGTTTGATGTAATTAATGCTCTATTCATTTTTTATATCTTAGTAGCAATGTATCTTATGCTCTCTATTTTTTTTATAACATTCTGTTATGAATATTGATATTGCTGTTTTGTGCTCTGTCATAGTCTTAAGTTTTAATGCAAACATCATTTTCACAATGAACTTGTAAGTCTTTAATGCACTTCTGGGCTTCATTCAAACTTTGATGTTTTTTTCTGCGTTCTTGCTATTTGTAGGCATCACCGGTTAACATAGTTGTGGGTTCTCATGTATGGGTTGACGATCCAGTTTTGGCATGGTTGGATGGGGAAGTTACTCGGATCAATGGCCAGGAGGTTCATGTCAAAACCACCAATGGAAAAACAGTAAGTGCTCCTTTACTTGGTTATTTTTGTATGAATGGACCTGTCCCTTAAATCTACCACTTCTTGATGCAAATGGAATTATTGAGAACATTCATGACTTGTGACATAAATGAGCATTATAGGTTTTGTATGTATTTATCCTTCTTTCTGAAAATATTTTACCTTGTATTTGGATTTGATAAATTATTGGAATTTTCAAAATGAGGGGAATTTCAAGTCTATCGATTTAATTTTGCATTGTTTGGTTCGGTAGATCTTGAAATTAAGAAATTAGACTATTTTAGTAGTTACAACGATGATGGTACAATTACTACTCTTCATACTAATGCCATTGCCACCACCACCACCACCACCACTACCGCCTTCATTATCATTGTCAATGTTGTTGTTAAGTGTGGAAATCAAGAAATGTATGTATCTAGCTGTATTCAAGGTCAGCTGGTCCTTCAAGAGAGAAAGAGAGAGAGAGAGAGAGAAAAGGAAGAAAAGAATTGGAACTGAATTTAGAACATTTTTATTGCTTAATCTTCATTCAATTAGTAATGCCCTCTTTATACATCACTCAGCAATTCCCTAATCCCCTACTCTAACTGATTGATACAGTAACCACTAGCCAACTATCACAACCAACTCACAATTATCAATAACTGCCACTAACTGTCACCAACTGATTTCCCTCCTTCTCATTAGAATACAATTGCAAACAAAACCCCATCGTGAGAACTTAAGTCACCATCGAGAACACAATCTTCAGTTTCAATCTTCCTAGACACTGCATCAGCCACCAAATTATCCTTCCCCTTCTTATATTCTACTATAAAAGCATACCCTAACAGTTTAGTAAACCACTTTTGCTGAGCTGGGGTGCCAATTTTCTGTTCCTACAAATACTTTAGGCTCTGCTGATCAGTCTTGACAACAAAAGGTCTTCCCACCAAGTATGCCCTCCACCTCTTGACAGCAGTGACTAGAGCTAACAATTCCTTCTCATTTGTAGACAAGGATAAATTTTTACCCTTGAGAGCATGACTGTGAAGGGCTATAGGTCTGCCTTGCTGCATAAAAACTGCACCCAACCCTCTTCCTGAAGCATCACACTCCACAACAAATGGTTTTTCAAAATTAGGCAAAGCCAACGCAGGTGGTTGAACCATAGCTGTCTTGAGCTGCTGAAAAGCCAACTCAGCCTTATCTGACCAGGAGAATGAATCATTCTTCAACAAGGCTGTCAGAGGAGATGCAATCTGGCCATACCCCTTGACAAGTTTTCTGTAATACCTTGTGAGACCTAAGAACCCTCTTAAGGACTTAATATCCTTAGGAATAGGCCACTGCTGCATAGCAGCAGTCTTCTTAGGGTCAGTGTGCACTCCTTCACTAGTGATCACATGTCCCAAGTACTCCATTTCTTTACAAGCAAACATGCATTTAGATTATTTGGCATACAATTTATTAGCAGCTAAAATCTCCAAAACAGTTCTAAGGTGGAGGATATGATCAGGCATTGATTTGCCATGTACCAGTATATCATCAAATAAGACTAACACAAAATTCCTTAGAAAGGGCTTGAATACCTGATTCATTAAGGATTGGAAAGTTGATGGGGCATTGGTCAAGCCAAATGGCATAGCTGAGAACTCATAATGGCCTTCATATGCTTTGTAAGCTGTCTTGGGTATATCCTCTTCCTTCATTTTGATCCGATGGTATCCAGACCTGAAGTCAAGCTTAGAAAAAATAACAGCTCCATTCAATTCATCCAGCAATTCATCAATGATAGGAATGGGAAACTTGTCCTTAACAGTGTTGTTGTTTAATGCCCTATAGTCAATACACATCCTCCGTGATCCATCTGCCTTCCTCACCAATAAGACGAGAAGCAAAGGGGCTGCAGCTGCTCCTAATTGAACCAACAAACAACAATTCCTTCACAATCTTCTCAATCTCATTCTTTTGATAAAATGGATATCTATAAGGCCTCTGGCAAACTGGTTGAGTGCCCTCCTTAAGATTAATCTGATGTTCATGTCCCTTAAGAGGAGGCAAACCCCTTGGAGTCTCAAAGACATGGTTAAACTCTTGCAGTAATGATTCTACTGCTCTAGGCACCTTGGCTGCTGGCACATCTCCTTCTGTAGTAGAAAATTGCAGTAAAATCCTTTCCTTACTGGAGTTTTAAAGAATTGATCACAATCCATTAGCTGTATTCGAGGTCAGCTGGTCCTCCTAGAGAGAGAGAGAGAGAAAAGGAAGAAAAGAATTGGAACTAAATTTAGAACATTCTTATTGCTTAATCTTCATTCAATCAGTAACGCCCTCATTATACATCACTTAGCAATTCCCTAATCCCCTACTCTAACTGATTCATACAGTAGCCACTAGCCAACTGTTACAACCAACTCACAGCTATCAATAACTGCCACTAACTGATTTCCCTCCGTCTCTTTAGAATACAATTGCAATACAATCTCTAACAGTTGTTGCCACAGCCATTGCTGGTACCACTACCATCACCTGCCAGTGTCACGGCCATCACCACTGCCACAACTAGCACTCATCGGCATTGCCACTACCACCACCACCCTCGTCACCACTGCCAACATTATGATACCATATGGTCATCAAATGACACATTCCCTATGGAATTTGAACTTGGGATTTGGATACTTGATTCCAAGTTCAAAATTCTGCAGGTTTTTTGGATTACCTTTTTTGTTAACACAAACAAAGGAAACCAATATTGGGAACTATCAAGTTACAACTTTGAGTAAAATTTCACCTCAAAATTCCTCATCTAAACACAATTTTTTTTTTAGAATTTCAAAATTCTTCTAAAAATATAGGAAAAGACAGGTTCAAGTAAAGTGGTTTTCAAAGATTTAGTGCAGAAGTTATGCTGAGTATATTGGGAGCTTTCAAACTTATAATCTAATCTAACATTAACGGCAGAATTAATTATAGATGAAACAAGAGGTTAAGCATGAGCATAGTGTAAACCATGAAGCAAAGAAAGAAAGATTATTGTTTGCCTATCCAGAATCATGGTCATTCTAGTGTCACTGTAGACAACAATCTAAAGGGGGAAAAACCCTATTGATGTGGTGATCAAAGCTGCACAATCATGTGAAGAGTCAGTTCATATTGGCTTACAGTGTAAGTTCTTGGGCACGATTATCTCTGATTCTTTGTGCTTTTGTTTTTTAAATTACAATCTCTCCCCTCTATTCTCTCAAACAACAAAGAATTTAAAACTATTAAGCTTTTGGCATGGCTCCACTAATTTTGAACCAAAATTTGTGAGGGAAAGTGCTATATATCCTGCACTTCTTGGCTCCTGATTTCTTGTTTTTAAGCTCTCTCAAAAGTTTAAGGATTTAACCATATGCTACAAAGTTGATGACATTTTTGTTTTATAGCTGAAAGGGAAATGGAAGCAGTTTGCTTGTCTAAATTAGGTAGCTTGCCATCTTCCCATCCAAGACTTGTAAAATAAAGTGATGGTAACAACACAATTAAAAATTGATAACAGAACATGTTGCAAGTTTTGCCATATCATGTAACATTTTGCACAATACCAAATGAAGATCTCTATTCTAATAAGACTGTTTTATTAAGTCGCATTTGCTACCCAGCTTCTAGGACTTTTTCTAAGTGTTCTACAACAAACATGAGAATAACTCCTGCATTTTCATAAATACAATAAATTTGTTCCTAATCCAAACATAGAAGAACTCCTATTTATACCAAAGACTCTTCTTGAACTAATGCTAATGGTTTGTCCAAATAGACCTAACCTCTCTGTTCAGTAGTAAGAAATTGAACGTATTAGTATATAATTCTCCCATGTATCTTTAATTTATCTATAGGTCAGTCAATTTCTCTAAAAGAAAGTGCAACTTTTAGGTAATCAGCACCTAGAGTTTTTACGTGTTTCTCTTGCATGTAAATCTGGTTCTAATCAAGTTGATGACTGGTGCAGGTCATTAAAAGTATATCAAAAGTGTTTCCAAAGGATACTGAAGCTCCTCCTGGAGGGGTTGATGACATGACAAAGCTTTCCTATTTGCATGAACCTGGAGTTCTGCAAAACTTGGCCACTAGATATGAACTTAATGAAATCTATGTGAGCTATGTTACCTTTTATCTTTCCTTGGGACATGTTAACATGCTGAAGCAACTGTTTAGAAATAATTTTTTGATGTAATACTTGAAATTACCTTTCTCAGACATACACGGGAAATATCCTGATAGCAATTAATCCATTTCAACGATTGCCACATCTATATGACACACACATGATGGAACAATACAAAGGAGCTGCTCTTGGGGAGCTGAGTCCTCATGTCTTTGCAGTTGCAGATGTTGCATACAGGTTAATTAAGATTCACCTTCTGGATGTCACTGTTTTTTTGTTTACCTGTGGGGTAGTTTCTTATTTGACATGCTGTTTAAGATAATAGGGCAATGATTAATGAAGGAAAAAGCAATTCAATTTTGGTTAGTGGAGAAAGTGGTGCTGGTAAAACTGAGACAACAAAGATGCTCATGAGATATCTTGCACACTTAGGTGGGCGATCTGGAGTAGAAGGACGAACAGTTGAACAGCAAGTTCTGGAGGTATGAATGTATGATGAAGTTATTATTAGTTGCATTCTATTTCTGGTTTTCAAAGTTCCCTATATGAGCATATACTTGACATATTATCTCAAGAACCAAGTAAAAACAAGGTTTATGTCCTCATTGATTTATTATTATTATTTTTTTAATAATACAGTCCAACCCAGTTCTTGAGGCCTTTGGTAATGCCAAAACAGTTCGGAACAACAACTCAAGGTGTGTATCAATCATATCAAAATTCACTTTATACTTTATAGTTTCATTTCTTCTTCATTTTGATTATACAGACTGCATAAATTTCTTAACCATTCTTATTTTGAGATATCTCTGTTTGAAGTTCTCATTATAATATCTCTTTCATGTCATCGTGACACTACTATGTAGTCGTTTTGGTAAATTTGTTGAAATCCAATTCGACAAGAATGGTAGGATATCTGGGGCAGCAATTAGAACGTATCTGCTCGAAAGGTCTCGTGTTTGCCAGATTTCTGTTCCCGAAAGAAATTACCATTGCTTTTACCTCCTTTGTGCTGCACCACCTGAGGTATTTTACACTATTCTGCTTGTCAATTTGTTTCTCTATATTTATCTTTTAAATCAAGCAAGTTCAACTATTGTTAGTGTTATCTGTAAGTATAAGTTCCATTTCAAAATTTTTATTTTTACCTTTTGTTTTCAAATATTTGTAGGACATTGAGAAATATAAGTTGGGGAGTCCGAAAACTTTCCATTATTTAAATCAATCAAATTGCTATGAGCTTGATGGTGTAAATGATGCTCATGAATATCTTGCAACCAGGAGAGCTATGGAAATAGTTGGAATTAATGAGGAAGAACAGGTTGCCTTTCTGTAACTTTTGACGATGCATGTTCTTTATGAAGGTTCAACCAGATTTCTCATCATTATATAATTCTTTTCAGGAGGCAATATTCAGGGTTGTAGCTGCAATTCTTCACCTTGGTAATATTAATTTTGCCAAAGGGAAGGAAATAGATTCCTCTGTCATTAAGGATGAAAAGTCTAGATTCCATCTTAATATGACCGCAGAACTTCTTAGGTGTGTTTCTTTTACTTGTTCACATGAGAAGTGCATTTCTGAATCTTGTTCTGAAATCTATTTAATGGTGTCATGTTTCACTGTTAATCATAATCATTTTACAGGTGTGATGCCCAGAGCTTGGAAGATGCTCTAATTAAACGTGTAATGGTGACACCTGAAGAAATTATTACAAGAACTCTTGACCCTGAAAATGCAATTGCTAGCAGAGATGCATTAGCCAAGACAATATATTCTCGCTTGTTTGACTGGTAAGGGGCTCATTAGACTTTTTATCTTCTCCCTGGTTTGTATTATAGTCTTCTTATCTTTGTATATGTTTGGTAATATTTTGATTTACCACTTGTTTTGACAGGCTTGTGGAAAAAATTAACATTTCTATTGGACAGGATCCAAACTCAAAGTCAATAATTGGAGTCCTTGATATCTATGGTTTTGAAAGTTTTAAGTGCAATAGGTATGCTATTACAATCTTTTGATTTCACTGGAGCAAGATAAATTTCATTTCTTTAGAGGCAGAGAGCGGACACTATGCATCACATGCGTTTTATATAATTTTCCAAAAAGTTATGAAGTTTGTGCTCCAATGACATTGTGCCCCTCCCCTCCACCCTAACAACTACAACAACAACCAAAAGAAAAGAAAGACAAAGAACAGTGCACAACTACAAACAATATTTCATTAGTTTTGTGCTGACATCTTCCTATAAAACAGTTTTGAGCAGTTCTGCATCAATTTCACAAATGAAAAACTACAACAGCATTTCAATCAGGTCAGGTTATTAATCAATAACAGTTGTTTTGGGTCCTAATTATTGAGATAGCTTATAGGCTGATTTTGGTTATTTTTAATTGTGCTCTTGCAGCATGTGTTTAAAATGGAGCAGGAAGAGTATACCAAAGAAGAGATAGATTGGAGCTACATTGAGTTTGTCGATAACCAAGATGTGCTTGATCTGATTGAAAAGGTTTTTTGTTGTTACACAATATTTTAACTTAGAAATTTGTGATTCTCATTTCGAGGCTGTTTTAAAGGACTTGTGTTTTAGTAGTTAGATTAATAGATTCATGTTGTGATTTGGTATTTACTTATAATAAAAAAAAATGTTGTCGTTTGATATTTGAGTGCATATCATAACCATATTATACTGCATATCATTTATCTAATGAATGAGTAATTTAATCTTTTACAGAAACCTGGTGGAATTATTGCGCTACTTGATGAGGCCTGGTAATATGCTGCTCTTGCTTTATGCGGTTTAATTCTAGATTTCAATCTTGATCATAATTAACTGATATTTACATTCCATTTCTTCCATTTGGCTGGTCTCTGCATTCTGTTACATATGGTAGTTTCTTGTTCTGCTCTGCTACTCATATTTATCTGATTCTTGAATGCAGTATGTTTCCTAAATCAACACATGAAACATTTGCACAGAAGTTGTACCAGACATTTAAGAATCACCAGCGCTTTATCAAACCAAAGCTTTCTCGCACAAATTTTACCATATCACACTATGCAGGGGAGGTATACAATTTTGTTTTGTCACATTAGCTGTTTGCCTCGGGAAGGTTTAGGGCATTTTCTCTAGCTTCTGAAATCTTCTCAATTTTGAAGGTAACTTATCAAGCTGATCAGTTCCTGGACAAGAACAAAGATTATGTGGTGGCAGAACATCAAGCTTTATTGACAGCCTCAAAGTGCTCTTTTGTGGTGGGTCTCTTTCCCCCACTTCCAGAAGAATCATCAAAGTCATCCAAATTTTCCTCCATTGGAGCACGCTTCAAGGTGAGTGCATGCATATCCTTTTCAACTTCTCTTGTTTGGATGGGGTTAACAATAACATATGATGGGTGTGTAGGCGAGTGTTGTCGACCATCCTAATTATTTGTTTAACTGTTGTATGCCATGATTTCATTGACCTCTACCCATATGCATTTCACTTCAATAATTTTCATATATATTCCTTGACAAATCCCCTCAATTTCTTTGTGGTCAGTCTTATGTTTTTATGCCTCAAGTTGGCTGACATACCGTGGTCTTCTTTTGCCCATCACATGCTTGCAATTTACTTTAGAAGACTTTGTTAGAAATAAGTGGTTAAATAATTAAATTTACCATATCCCAATAGTTTAAACTTTTTGGGCAATCGGTAATTTGACATGGTATCTGTTAGACTTATGGTTAAGTGATTAAATTCACCATTTCTTAATAGCTTAAACTTTTGAGACAATCGGTAATTTAACATGGTATCAAAGCAGGAGGTTCTAAGTTCGATTTTTGGTTTTACTTTACCTCCCATTTAAAATGTTAAATTCCCACTTGTTGAGCCCCTACTTATTAAGGGGAAGTTTAGGCCCACAAGTGAGGGGGAGTGTTAGACTTATGGTTAAGTGATTAAATTCACCATTTACTAATAACTTAAGCTTTTGGGACAATCGGTAATTTAACAGTATCAAAGCAGGAGGTCCTGAATTTGATCTCTGTTTCCTCCACTCTACCTCCCATTTAAATTCCCATGTGTTAGGCTTCACTTATTAAAAGGTAGTTTCGGCCCACACATGGGGGGAGTGTTAGGAATATGTGGCTAAATGATTAAATTTACTATATCCCAATAGCTTAAACTTTTAGGACAATCGGTAATTTAAAAGATCTAAAGGTCAAGCCTTTTCTTTTTTCAATAGCTTTTCAGTGGTATTTTGATACTGTCAGTAATGATATAATTGGTAATTTTACAAGGTTCATTGTTTTGTTGTGGACTAATATGCTCTGTGTTTGACAATTACAATTTTACCGGTGTTCAATATGAATATTACTTATAATTTTGATTACAGAATATGAGAAATGATTTAATGAATCAATTATGGTAATTGGCAGCTACAACTTCAATCGTTGATGGAGACCTTGAGTGCCACAGAACCTCATTACATCAGATGTGTGAAGCCAAATAACGTCCTGAAACCTGCTATTTTTGAGAATTCTAATATCATTCAACAATTACGCTGTGGTGTGAGTATGATTTTGTCAAAATGTACCTTTGTTTTTTTCCTCATCAAAAATTGTATACTTTTGTTTTCATATGATCTGATTTTTTGTTGTCATCTAGGGTGTCCTTGAGGCCATCAGGATAAGTTGTGCTGGATATCCTACCAGACGCACATTTTATGAGTTTCTTAATCGTTTTGGTGTTCTGGCTCCAGAAGTTCTGGAAGGAAAGTATGTAATAATTAATCTTTTTACACAGAATTTTGGATTTTTTTTTTCTTTTGTGAACTCGCTTTTTGTAGAGCTTACCACTTAAGTTGATGTAGCTCTCAAATGTTACTTAATGAATCTTTCTCCATTTCTTTTCAGTTATGATGATAAAATGGCTTGCCAAATGATTCTTGATAAGAAGGGATTGAAAGGATATCAGGTGATTCAAGTTTTTATGTTCAACTTCTCATCCCTGACCATGCTGCTTTTATGGTTTTTTGACTTGATTTTATTACCTTTTCGGGATATTATATGCATTTTCTTTGTCCCTGTATATAATAATTATTCACTGCAATGTGAACTGGCAGATAGGCAAAGCAAAGGTTTTCCTCAGAGCTGGTCAGATGGCTGAGTTGGATGCTAGAAGAGCAGAGGTACTTGGAAATGCTGCTAGAATTATCCAACAACAAATTCGTACATACATTGCCCGTAAAGAGTTCATCTTATTGCGCAAAGCTGCTATTCAGACGCAATCCCATTGGCGAGGTATTGTTTTCTATTGTCTTCAAATCTCTGCATTTTGTCAGTAGGAAATAAGGAAATGTCATGCTCAATTTTAATTTTATTTTGTTTTCTATTTCAGAATGTATGAAACTTGAGAACATATTAAAATGCATGAGATTTGCAACATATGTGATTTTGGTAAAAGCAGAAAGACTTGAAAAGAATGTGTTAATGTTGCTAGCTAAATTCAGATTTTTATCTCATGGCATGAGAAGTGTTGCCATTGCTGGAATTATGAGAGACTGATGAAAACTTCTGACAATCTGTCATGCATGTCAATATAATAGTGAGATATGTGATTTCTTTACATATAAAGTAAATATCCGAATCAGAAAGAAGGGCAAAATATTTGAGAGGGCAGTTTCTGAAAATTGGGTGTTTTCCAAAGCTCAATCAAATAATCATATTGGTCACTGACCAAATCACTTGGACTGAACTTTTCTGTCCTTTTCTCGCTTTTTTTTTCTAGGTAAAATGGCTCGTAAACAGTATCAGCAGTTGAGACGGGAAGCTGCAGCCCTGAAGATTCAGAAGAATTTCAGGCGATACAGTGCCAGGAAATCCCACCTAATGGTACTTTCATCGGCAATCAAATTGCAGACAGGCTTAAGAGCAATGACAGCACGCAATGAATTCAGATTACGGAAGAAAACTAAAGCTGCCATTATTATTCAGGTATCATCACTGTTCAGTGATATGATCTTTTACATATACATATTATTATTTTTACATGGGTGTTAATGCAATTTACCACTCAAGATAAGATTGTTATATTGGTTTCCCTTGAGCATTTGCATACGCCAATTCTCTGACTTATGAAGTATGGAAAATTCAAAATTTGCTGTAGATTCTTATATATCTGTGGTTTACAGGCAAATTGGCGCTGCCACCAAGCTTATTCTTATTTTAAGAGTCTTCAGAAGGCAGCTATTGTTTCTCAGTGTGGCTGGAGATGCCGAGTTGCTAGAAGAGAGCTCAGAATGCTCAAAATGGTATAAAATTCTTTTTAAATTTTTTTTTATCTTTCATTTTTGTTCAACTTGATGAAAGTTTATGACGTGGTTGTTATGTATGAAGAATTATAGCAAGTGCTGACATTTCCTATAAATTAATATAGGCTGCAAGGGAAACTGGGGCACTTAAAGAAGCAAAAGACAAATTAGAAAAGCGTGTGGAAGAACTTACATGGCGCTTGCAATTAGAAAAGCGATTAAGGGTAGGGATTCTTATTTTTCCATCTATTAAAATATATATTTTTATTTTTCTAATTCAGAGTCGAGGATGAATCTGAGTTTACTTCGTTTGCTGCCAATGTAGACTGATCTTGAGGAGGCAAAAGCACGCGAAACTGCCAAGCTACAAGAAGCATTGCATGCAATGCAAGTACAAGTAGAAGAAGCAAACTCCATGATCATTAAAGAACGAGAGGCAGCCAGAAAGGCTATTGAAGAAGCACCTCCTGTCATCAAGGAGACTCCTGTTATAATACAAGATACACAAAGGGTTGAGTCGCTGACAGCTGAAGTTGAAAGATTGAAGGTATCAATACTTGGTTGTCGGATAATAATTACTGTTTGCTTGAACATTCTCTTTTAAATATACTTTAGCTCAAAAGTGTTGGGTTCCAAGACACTCTAGAGAAACTGCATCTTTGTTATGGTTACTTCATTCAGGAGAGGTAATATAATCTGGGAAGTTGAATTTTAGAGTAAGTTATACACTTATACACAGGACACTTTTTGTACTGCAGTCTAACTGATACTGATATTTCAGTTAAGTATTTGTTAATTCCTCAGAACCACAGGTTGAGTATATGGGGACGACATATGATGAATTTGACATTTGTACAGGTCTTGTTGCAATCAGAAACACAGATAGCAGAAGAGACCAAACAGGCTTTTGCTATTGAGCAAGCCAAAAATGGGGAATTGAATAGGAAGCTTGAAGATGCAGAGAAGAAAGTGGATCAGCTTCAAGATTCAGTGCAAAGGTTTGTAATAATTTTGGAAGTTATCTCAACCCTATTGCTAATTGCACATTAAATGCCTGCAGACTCTGAGGCCTTTTGTCCACATTCTAGTAATTACTCCTGTTCTTTGTTCTTAATGTATATGCACAATATGGAAGTGTTTTCATTATGCTTTAAATTTCTTATTGGAATATTAATATTAAAGTGGGATCAGAAGCTTCAACATCTAAAGGAAGGCATGGATAAATAGGAGTCAGTCAAGATGTGTAAAATATTAAAGTGTTTTGAAACTTTTCTTCCACCTCTGATCCAGGCTTGAGGAGAAGCTCACTAATTTACAATCAGAGAATCAGGTAATGCGACAACAAGCCCTGCCCATATCACCAAAAGGGAAAGTTTTATCTGCAAGACCAAAGACAACAATCATTCAGGTATTCTGGCATGAAAAATGATTGAGTTATCTGAACCACATAAGTTCACGGAAATTTTTTTAAGTTGTCACTTAATTGCAGAGGACTCCTGAGAATGGCAATGTTCAAAATGGAGAAATAAGGAAACCCTCGGTAAGATGATTTATTTGCTTTGTGTATATCAAATCGAGGAAAGCAATATATATGTGTTCCCATCATCTTCTTAATGTCTCAGGATTCAATTGTTGCTGTACCTAACTCACGGGAAGCCACTGAAGCCGAGGAAAAGCCACAGAAATCTCTAAATGAAAAGCAGCAGGTAAGTGGTTGTAAGAAACTTGTGAAGCAAATTTAAACCTCAAAACATCTTGATATTCCATTTTGGGTTTCTACTTCCCATACTTCTTAGTTTACTATGTATTTGGCCAAACCAACACTGGCTAAGGTTTTCTCTCATTTACTGTCTTCTTTCTGGGTGCAGGAGAACCAGGACCTGCTAATAAAGTGTATTTCACAAGATCTAGGTTTTTCTGGGGGCAAACCTGTTTCTGCTTGTCTAATATACAAATGCCTTCTCCAATGGCGGTCTTTTGAGGTTGAAAGAACCAATATTTTTGACCGTATCATTCAAACAGTAGGCTTGGCACTAGAGGTATGGCTTAGCTTCTGTTTTAGTTGGAATGGTACCTGTATGGGTTTCATCATATGTTATTTATGTTTGTGCAAAAGAGCAATCAGATCGGCCATTTAGCATTGAATCTGTTTCAGTGAATGAGCTTGTTTTATAGCTATGGATTTTTTTTGCTGGAGCAGCGAAGAAACTCATAAATTAATTTGTGTTTGATGTCATTATGCCACTCACTGAAGGTCCAGGATAACAATGACGTATTAGCTTATTGGCTATCAAATTCATCCACATTGCTGTTACTCCTCCAACGCACATTGAAGGCAACTGGAGCAGCAAACTTAACTCCACAACGGCGAAGATCAGCATCAACTTCTCTATTTGGGAGGATGTCTCAAGTAAGGAAAGAGACATTTTATTTTTGGTACTATCATGTAGTTTGATTTTATTTTTTTTAATAATTCCAATTTATAGGGGCTTCGAGCATCTCCACAAAGTGTTGGGTTCTCATTTCTTAATAGTCGGATTCTTGGTGGCCTGGATGAACTACGGCAAGTTGAAGCCAAATATCCAGCTTTGCTTTTTAAACAGCAACTCACAGCCTTCCTTGAAAAAATATATGGAATGATAAGAGATAATTTAAAAAAAGAGATCTCCCCATTGCTTGGATTTTGTATCCAGGTAACTGCTATGATATCTTCTCTTCCCATTTTTTATTACCATATCTTCTTACTTCCATATATTAGTTTTTTGGAGATTTTATAATTGTAAAATATATATTTTTACTTCAGACAACAACGCAACTGCCGATGAGTGCACCTTTCTCATATTTATGATTTCTATGTAAAAGCATTGAATATTTTTCATACTATAACCTTAATCTCGGGCATAATGAGTAACAGATGAAACATGTACAAATTTCTAGTGTTTCAAGTGATGCATCTGTACATAGATACTGCTTCTTACCAGCCTTTTAATGCACCTTCCCCCCACCCGCCCCACCCCCTTTTCTAGTTTAAGGGATTATGTTTCTAATGAACAAATTGATCATTTTTCCTCTGGGATTATCTAAGTCAAAATGGGTAATAATCTAACCATGTCCGAGTCCTGAGCCATCCCAACGGTTGTGCATCTAGTCTGACCAAAAACTAACATGCAAATTCCCGGTTGATAATTTGATGTACATTTGCTTGTATTGTGGTGTATGTCTTCTTGATAAGTGTGTATGAGTACCAGGATAAAATAGTGTGCATACACGTGTATGTCTATTTTACAAATATTTCAGGAGGCCCGTTGTCTTGGTGGCATATGTAGTAGTAGGAGCCAGCTATATCCATGCTCTAAATTTAAAATTTTATTTTCTTCATCAATTCCGACACAGGCACCTAGGACATCCCGAGCTAGTTTAGTGAAGGGACGTGCTCAAGCCAATGCTGCAGCTCAACAAGCTCTGATTGCTCACTGGCAAAGCATTGTGAAATGCATTGATAACTCCTTGAAGATCATGAGGGCCAACCATGTAAGTGGAGCTTCCAAGTACAATGAGATGGGGTCATTGTTTTTGCTCTTTACATGGCTAACTCTCTTCAATATTGTGACAATACAGGTCCCTCCATTCCTAGTTTGCAAATTATTCACTCAGATATTTTCTTTCATCAATGTTCAGTTATTTAACAGGTAAAAGTATCACTTAAGGTTTCTAGAATCATACAACTTACTTTGATTATAGATTATATTAAGGTATATTCCCTGACAATTTAAATTTCTTTTTTGTAGCCTTCTCTTGCGGCGTGAATGTTGTTCATTCAGCAATGGGGAATACTTGAAGGCAGGGTTGGCTGAGTTGGAACAGTGGTGTCATGATGCGACCGAGGAGGTACTAGCCATGGACCAATCTCTTGTATTCTTTCTCCATGCCTCTCTTTTGCTAGACTTTATTTAGTACCTTATTTGCATGCAGTTTGTAGGTTTGGCTTGGGATGAGATGAAGCACATCCGACAAGCAGTTGGCTTCCTGGTTTGATTCATTTATCTCATTTTCCATTCCTATTGAGGTATCTATTATTAAATGTGTCTTATTAGTCTTTTCCTTTTCATTTTTTCCTGCAATATCAGGTCATACATCAGAAGCCCAAAAAGACCTTGAAAGAAATAACAAATGATCTATGTCCAGTGAGTCTTTAACCCTTCTTCTCCTCCCTCCATCCCTCCTCCTGTCTTTCTAATTTTTTTGTCCCATCCTCTTTCAGGTGCTTAGCATACAGCAATTATACAGGATCAGTACAATGTACTGGGATGACAAATATGGTACTCACAGTGTATCTACTGATGTAAGTTGTGTACTAAACTTTTAGTTGGTTAGGAGCTGTCAGCCTTCATTTACCTTCAGGCTCTTTGCTAAAAAAATGCTGATAAAAGAGTGTTTGGAATTAGTTCCCAAAAAATTTTTTTTTTTTGAATACTCTTAATCAGTTTTTCTATCTCATAATCTTTTCTCAAGAAAATTTATTAAACCCAATATGTCTATTTTTAGTGGTTACATTTTGAACTCATTTCTGCAATTGCTGTTTTTATATGGTCCTTTGTAAGGTTATCATTCAATTTGTTTTAGAATTCACCCTGTTATGTCATTTGATGTTCTTTCTTTTATTTAATTATCCATAAATGATTTATCAAGCAGTCGCAGGTTCATTTCTGTTGAAATTTCACTCAAAAGTTCACTATGTGCAGGTTATTTCAAGTATGAGAATTATGATGACCGAGGACTCAAACAATGCTGTTAGCAGTTCTTTCTTATTGGATGACGACTCTAGGTAAAAACTTCCAACTGCATGCTTTTGGTATCACATCTTGAATGCCTTCTGTGTATAGCTAATACCAAAACTGCTTGTGTTCAAAATGCAGCATTCCATTTACTGTGGATGACATTTCCAAGTCAATGAAACATATTGAAGTTCCTGATATTGATCCTCCACCTCTTATTCGCGAAAACTCGGGCTTTACATTCTTATTACAACGCTCAGAATGATATCAGGTGGTTGTACTTCTCTGCCAGCAATCTTCTCTTCCATGGGCTACTACTCTTGGAACATCCAAAGTTGATGTGCCACAAAACCTTTGCATATATTCCATTGGTCCAGCTCAATGTGTAATTATATTAATCATTTTATTTTATTTTTTTCTGGCCAGGCTATTATTTGGTCAGTCTGGTGTAATTCTTTTCTCTTATTTTTTCAATTTTTCATTCACTGTAGTAGGATGGGTATTTTCACTAGTCTTATTACTAGTTACACTACATTAGGTTGCTTTTGTTATTTATTAGGCTTTCATTTGTGTAATATTTTTACACTTACGGTTTCCAACTACTACAAATTGTAATTTGTGATGTTAGCCGCATTTTTTTTGGCTAATATTTGTTGTATAAATAGTTTTTTTGTGCAAAATGATGTAAGGAGACTTCTTTATTTATTTATTTTTTATTATTATTACTATTTTTGGTTATTAATTGGGCTTTCATACTGCTATCTCTTATTGCTTTGTTGACTCGATATAGCCAGACGTGAGTGTTGTTGCCTTTTGTCTCTCATTCTAGCTATATATATGTATATGATCGTCATTGCCTTTCGCCCATTTTCTGGTCAGACCAACAACTGTCACTACCCATCCTCACCGGTTTTGGCTAGATCTTAGCCAGTTTTGAGTTTTGACGCACCCAAACACCACCTTTGGAATATTGGACGGTTGAGTGTCCATTTCTTAGCGGTTAGTGGCTACTTTCTTCCTCATTCACTTGACATGGTCAGGCGAGTTGTGGTTTGAGCTCCAACTTAATCTAACTCGATCCATGCAGAGTCCTATATAGTAGTAGTGTTAAACTTTTAAATGGGTTAGAAGTTTTTAAATAAGAGGGATTCTTGACACAAAATTTGAATGCAATTAGAATTTGACTAGTAAGTTGCCCGTGCGATGCACGGATGATATTGTAATGTTTTTTGTAAGACGAATTGGAGAATGTTGTATACATATTATAAAGAAAAAGTAAACTAATTTAATAATTGGAGTGTTTATCAAAAATAATAATAATAATTGGAGCAAAGAAACATATACATTTTGAAATATTAAAAATCAAATTAGTAGCAATATACCACAAAGATCAATCTACTCAAACTATATAATGAGTCAATGGCAAAGTTTTCTTTATTAGAACAATGAGTTAAAGATTAAAAATAGAGAGACAAACCACGTATGAAAGAAAAGGCATTTGTGTAACAATAAATATTAATATTTTCTCCAATATTCCTCGATAAGCATATTTTGTTTTAGAATTATTATTTTTGGCTTTTGTTTTTAATACTAAAACGGTGGGTATGCTAAAAGTCATGAAGAAGAGAGAAAAGTATAGTGTAAGCTCAGACAATTAATGAGATAATAGAAAAAATAAGTTAATGTGATATTTTGAATAATAGTAAAAAAAATTGGCTAAAAGCAAAATTAAAGCACCACATGCTAGGACTTTATGTTCTCTCACATGAACCTTGTGCTATATATAACCTTGAACCTTGTGATATACATTTTGAAGAATTAGCTTCAATTGTATTATATTAGTAAAAAGAGGAAAAGGAAAAAAGAAAGTTTTTATAGTCCAGGAAGATGAGTGTTGCAGGAAGTCAATGACAACTATCTTTGTAAAGAAAAATGAAAGGGTGAAATTTTACCACTTTGTTCAACTTATTAACAAAACTGTAATGATTCATTTATAATTATTTTTCAACCTCCTTGAAGCTTCCAATATACATTAATTATGGCTAAATATAGTAAGAAATATATCTTTTGCCACTAATACCAAGAACTAATGCCCAAAAAAATGTCCCACACATAAGGGCCATTTTTGCCATCATGGACCTTCATTCCAAGTGATGCAAATATGTCACCAATTATTTAAGGATTGCCCCTATGGTTATCAAACATAGTAGTCAAGACTTGATAGAAAATTTTAAGAAGAAACTGTGTGAATTTTCATTTATAGATGAACTTTATTACAATCATGTTCAAAGTAGGATAACTATTAAATTCCTAGAGAATTTCATTTAGTGAAGAGAAGCAGCTTTAGAGACCAAATTTGGTAGCAATTTTTTCAAAAATATTCAAAGAATATATGCTAAGTTGTAGCTTAGTTCTAATTGAAGCCGATTTATCATTAGGAACTATATAAAATAAATTAAGAATGATTAGTTGCAATTACTGTTTGGGTTGCTTACCTTCAAAGGAAAGGTGTGCCAATTCTCCATCTTGAGCAAGACTACGCACCATTGAGATAGGCACAAACAATGTTATTACTGGAAATTTGTTATGTGTAGAAAAGCTCTTCGGAAACCACATTCCAGCCAAGGTATGAAGCCAAATTTTTTTGAGAAGGACGAACTTTCAATAGCAACTTGTATTTGTGAATGGCCCAAATATTTATCATAATATAATTAACGTTCATGTCAAATATAACAATTATTTACCATAAGGTAACTCATGCAAGTGACAACATCTTTGGCTCTAGGAATTTCAAAGATTGCTCTTGGTCATTTGTCTTTTCATAATTGGTATGGCATATAAAAAAAAGGTCATGGGACAAAATAGAGCTATTGAAAAAGATTTGTATTATATAGTCATTGACACATTAGAGCTGCCAAGTAGGAATTTAACTATATATCATTAAAAAAAACCCAAATAAAGGTTCTTTTTTTACCTTAATAGGTCAAACGTTAATCTTCTGTGTTAGCCCTATCTTCCTGGAATGATTCACAACGTTGAAAGACAAATGGAGAATACAATGATATTTGGCAGGAAATTTTTCAGTAAAAATTTCTGAGGTGCTAATAAATAAAGAATACAGGTAGGGAGTACATATGGATAAAAAGAAAAACAAAGCTCCTTGATGTGCTTTGTTGGAGACAAACTTTCAATGGCTAGCGTCGGCAAAGCCTTCAACTACAGAATCCCCAAGACTCTCAAAGAAGCTCATAATCTGATATGTTTTTTTTTTTCAAAATTTAATGAGAAAGAGAAGAGCATAACATTTGGATTTTTAGAGAAGGAGAGATAGAGAGATTTATGAACCTGGTGAAATCAATGAAAAGCGTGGAGAGAACCTTGGTGGATATTTGAAACCCTTTGAAGTCATTTATTCAAGATTGAGGGTATGACTAAATGTATGTAAAGTACCGTAAAATAGGAGATTGATTTGCAGAATAGGAGGAGCTCAAAAGCCATAGGTTTGTGTAATTGAGGAATGGTTTGGGTATGCTAAGAGACATCAAGAGGAGAGAGTTGTGGACTGGAGAGAGTAAATTAATGAGGGAGTTTGGAAGATTGTAGATAGAGAGGCTCTGCTCTTTATATATATATATTGATTGATTAATGGGCGGGCAGGTATCTAATGGGATTTGTGTATTCTCCATGTAACCCTTACACTGATTCAGCGAGCTATAAAGGTTATAGATAGATATAGATTTTTTTTTCCCCAGGGAAAAGATAGATATAGATATTGACTTATAAAGAAACACAATTGTGTGCATTTAGTTTAATGGGAATTGAACATTTAAGAGAGAAAGAGAGGTGAATTGGTTCAATGGTTTTTGCTGAAGCAATTAAATAACCTGCATCCTTTCAATTTCAAAAAAGATGTTAAAATTCCATTTTTAAAGAGGTGAGGTAGAAAGTCAAATGTAAAAATTGCTCTAATAGAGCGCCACATGACAGGACCTCATGTGAGAGAGCATGAGGTCTCTGCTTATATATATATATATATATATTAATTTGAATTCTTTACTGAACTTGCACTCTAATGCTTTACTAGCAAACTGATCATGAAGCATTTCATCTGTCATGTTGGAATCCTCCAATATTAATCTTTTTAAATACACACAAGCAACCAAGTCAATCTTGCCGGGCATGGATTTCTTTTGACAATACCAAAATGTTCGAAGATTTCAGAGCCTTGACTTCAATCCTTTTCAGTCCAGGAATGTAGATGATGTGCCTAAATTCTAGCAAGTTTTAGGACTTGAAACCTACAGGTCCTTCAACCCTTTGCACTGCATGAATCTCAAATCCTCGACTAAAGGGTACGTGGTTGGAGATTCAGTTTTTGTGGTTGTGGATGCTTTATACCACTGTGCAATTCCAGCTTACACCTATGTAACCTTAATCTAGTTAATTGTTTTTGCATTAATAACAGCCTAGGGCAAACTGAAATGTTTATTTTTCTTGACAAGAACATGGATAGCTGTTTCATAAGAGGTAATGTGTAGGACCAATTTTGACGAAGTCCTTAAATATCTTATTACTATTCATCATATCCAGCCATCCAGGCATCCCTCCTGTTCTTGAATATTGTGCTGGTCAAATTTCAAAATGGAGAATGAACTCCGCATCTGCTTCCACCTTCTGGATAAGATACTGGTTGGAGCTGCATCGTTTGTAGCACAAAGGAGAGAGTGTGATTACTGATGCGTTAAGGCAATTGAATGATCAGATCCCTAGACTCAACTATCTATCTAGCCTTTTTAAATCTTCTATACAACTACTTTCTCAAAATTTTTTATAATTATTACAAGAAGTTTGCAAGGTGAAATTTTAACCCTAGTTCTTTTTATAAAGAAGGCTACGTAATGCTGAGTAATACTACATCCATAAAATTTTCACAATAATTTCATAACAAATTCTAGGCGGTAAATTGTTACTAATTCTAATATGGGTCCATTATTGAAATTATTTTTTGGCCCACCAATAATAACTTACCATTTATGATTTGTTGAGAAAATTTTGTGAACGTAACATTTCTCACTTTTTTATATATTCAAAAATAACCCTATTATTTAATTGAAAATGATTAAATATTAAGACAAATTAGGATATAAATGTAAATCGAGAAATTTCAACTTCAATTACAAATACTCCCACATGGTAAAATGGATTTTTATTCCTAACTTATCAATATATATATAAAAGCAGAGACCTCATATGAGAGAGTATGAGGTTCTGCCATGTGGCGCACTCTATGAAGAGAATTGAAATACCTTAACTCACATCAGAGATAAGAACAAATTAATTATTGACTTTTAGTTTTATTTGGTTCAATGTTTTAAGACTTTTCTAATTAAAAAAAGATATTCTTTGTATTATTTGGTTGAATGTTTGAAGACATTTCATCTTTCACACATACATACAAAACACTTTACATTTTAATTCACTATTTTCACCTCTTGCATTTCTAGCCCTTTATATATACCTACCTATTGTCATTCAAGCTATCCCATGTCAAATACACATAGACAAAAAATAATGTCATTTACCTTCAATCTTTCGACGACATCTACGTAATTCTAACATTGTTGCTTTATCTACTCCTACCCCGTTTGAGTTGGCTACAACCAAGGAAGGAGGGTTTGCGTTTTATATTGAGTGACAATGGTAATTATGATTTTGATGTCAACGTTGGATGTTGTAAATTTGTGGGTTTTGTAAATGATGTGATTCACCGTGGGTGTTTGAGATGTGTATTTTGTTTTAGAATTAAGGAGAGAGAAAGACACATTCTATAAGAAATTTTATTCTATAATTTTTCTCCAAAGATTTTTTTTTCATTACTTCAATTGAATAATTATAATGAATATGTGTATGCAATTTATAATTTTTACTTTTTTTGATGAACTCATTACTAATAAAGTTTTATAACAACTATGCTATAATACATATAGTATACAACATTCTCCAAAATCATCTTATATAAAATATTACAATATTTCCGTGCATCGCACGGGTAACTTACTAGTTGTTATCAATGAGGATGGAATGTTAATATGGTGAGTAATGTTAAGGTTACTGCAGATTTTATTTTATGGAATTTACAAATTGACATGTCACAA
This sequence comes from Castanea sativa, assembly GCF_040712315.1. NCBI lineage: Eukaryota > Viridiplantae > Streptophyta > Magnoliopsida > Fagales > Fagaceae > Castanea > Castanea sativa. The sequence goes on from NC_134017.1 coordinate 8,511,632, forward strand.
TTCCCATTATTATTTTTTGCAGCAAAATCTGCCTAGAGAACATTGTGAAAAGAGATGGTGTGGTAAGGTGAGACCCTTTTTAAGGGAGGTGGTCCAGGTCGTGAATATATTGATGTAATATGAAAGTTTCAATGAATGAATTATGCTATTTTGTATTGTCGGGGAAGATTTTTGAATAGGCCAAAAATAAAGAAAGGAGCACAAACATCTCCTTGGTTTCTTAGAAAATGCAATAAGATGGGGAAATCAATTCCAAAATTTCAATATTTGTTAAATAGAGACTATTGGTGCATTACAAGAATGAGCTTAAGGTGCTGGACAATAGAAAAATGGTAAAACAAGTGAAACACATAAATCTGAAACTTTTCTTTACATACAGCAGGAAGGAGAATTTAAGGAAAGTAATGAAGGAGAGAGGAAAGACTTGTTTGTGCCATTATTTTCACTCTTAAAGACTTGAATGTGAATATGGCTCCTATGATGTTGGTGTATGGGCTTTTACTCTAAGTTATGGTTTTGTAGTTAAAAGGTGGTTAGTTCCTTTGAATTTGAAGAGGGGGTTTTATATCAAGCTTTGGAAGCTCTGTTTTGGTTCAGTTTTCTTGTGTTTGGAAAAAGATTGGCTTGCTTTTAGCATTATTAAGGGAAAGTCTTAACCAAATAAGATTGGGTGCCCTTCCCTAGGCCTGCCTCTTAGGAAGCGGTCATGCCTGACATTGTGTAGCTAAAGTTAGCCAAAAAGCTAGCTTGGTCCAAAATCTTAAAAAGGAAACGTTTGAAGGTTTTAGCCACACATATAGTAGTAACTACAAGTCTTTATTTGGGTGAAAACTTTGGACATGTGATCTTTTCCATGAGCACTAGGTCATAGCTTGCATAGCACAACCTATGTTCTCGACTCATGCAAAAAGTCTTAAAAAGTCTACCCACACTAACCAAACCACACTCCCTCAAATCCCTGAAAGGTGCATGAGCTTGGGCCATGCAAGAGAGAATAAAATGAGATAAAATACATGAATTGGGCCTAAAAATAAATTGCTCTTAACTTGCATGGGGCTTATAGAAAATGTGTCACCAAAATAGATATCAACACGTATATAAAAAGAAAGGGGGAATAAATTTTTTTCAGTGGTGTGAGTGCAAAGGGATATCAATACATTTTATCCTTGATTGTATAAAAGTTGTAGAAAGAGAAATGAGATCTTTTTTTTTTTAAACGCAGAAAAACTGATTGATTACTGATGAAGCTTTTGGAAGTAAATCAATATCAACTTATAAATACAAACTTTATTCTATAAATAAATAGTTCTTACACTTCATGTGCAGGATTCATAGTCCGCAACATTTTATTCAATGTAAATTTCATGATAAAACCAGGAAATAGGATCTAGTACAATATCTTTACCAACGATTCATCTTGAAGAGCATGAACCTGTACCACTCCCTGAAATATAAACAAGGGCCACAAATCATACATCATAGTCAATCACCACCTAGACCTCAAGCTTAACTTCAATTCGAATTGTGCACTATTGAAATTCTAAGAATTCTGGTTATGCCCAACCCAACTTTTATTTTCTATTTATTATATTTGAAAATTTCCCTATAAAATCAAAGCCTTACAACATGTGATGTGAGGTGCGAAGTCATGATGTATATAAATGGGGAAAAAAAATTATGCTCAACATAACACCACTATTCATAGATTTCCCACTATTTATGCTAAAAAATTTATAAATAAATTATTTCAGAGCCAATGATCTAGCTAAAAATTTAGATAGAGTTCATATGCAGTATTTTCAAATCATAATCCAAATGGCTACAACATTTAGTTGTGAATTAAATTACGTGTTCAGAGTTGGTGACTACAAGCCTACAACATTAACATGATATTAATGGTGTTATGTTTGAAGTACGTAATACCTCTTAGCTAGATAATGACGACCTTCACTTTCTAAAGGTGGCAGCTTCTTAGCTTTTCCAGCAACCAATTCACTTTTAGCACAGTAGTCACATAAACCCAATCCTTCACGTCATCGAAGAATTTGAAATAAGCATGCCTCCAGGTCTTGTTGAAGAAGAGAACTCCACAAACTGCCCAAAAACCAACCGCAAATCCAACCACCATACCAATGTAGAAGTTCGAATTATTAGAGTCCTCTTCAGTTTTTCCAATTGGTGTCCTAGTTTGAGATTCTTCCCCAATTGTGCAGTTTCTTGGAAGTGAATTACCACAAAGTTGAGGGTTGCCAATGTAGCCGAGTGCATCAAAAGTTTGAAGCTGGGTGCCTAATGGAATCTTGCCTGACAAGTTGTTGTATGACAAGTTGTTGTATGACAAGTTCAAGTGACTAAGAAATGTCAAACTAGACAAGCTTAAAAGAATTTCACCTGATAGATGATTTTGTGAGAGATCAATAGACTCTAACTTTTTCATGATCCCGATTTTTCTGGTATCATTCCTATCAATTGATTTCGCGACAAGTTCAAAAAACACAATTCGGAAAAAACTAAAATTTCTGAAGGGATTGATCCAGACAAGTTATTACTTGAAAGATCTATGATCTTAACAAAGCCAAGGTTTTCTTCGTATTCTAGTTCCACCCCTTTGGGAACCAACTTGAGATTATCAAGATTGGTTCCAAAATAATAGCTCCCTCCACCCAAATAATGGTAAGAATATTGAGCTTCAAATCCGGTGTAGGTATTGTCATGGAGCTAATATTTTTCAAGCAATTTGGTATTTGTCCTGAAAGGCTATTATTGGCAAGATCCAAAACTATAAGAGAAGAAAGTTGACATATTTGTAAAGGTATATGGCCCTTGAATCCATTGGAACTTAATCGGAGAATTGTAAGACTTGTCATTTCTCCAATCCATGGTGGTATAGCCCCTGACAAAGGATTCTCACCTATATCAATAAGACCCAAACTTGATCACTTCTTCAATGATGAAAGTATATCTCCTGATATTCTATTGTTTTGTAAATGCAGTGATTAGAGTGCAACTAAAGAGCCCATGGAGTACGGAATTCTACCCGATATATCATTGCTTCCCAAGTGTAGATGGGTCAAAAATTGCCAATACTTCCAGCAGTGAGAAAGTGCACCTGTTAAGAGATTATTTGATACATCCAAAACCTTTAATTGATTCTTTCTATTCATCTTTTGGCACATGAAAGAGGAAATTGGCCCAGAAATTGAGTTGTTAGCTATCTGTAGCTCCTCGACATTTGTTGACAATTGTGGCATTTGACATTTGAAATGATTAGATCTTAGATTTATGATAAGAGAGTTCAGCACAATGTCCGATACATCCCCTTCTATTTGGTTGTCAGAGAGATCGATTATTGCAATGTTTGAAGTCCAATTCCAGAACCAACCTGGAGCCTTGTCTAAAATTTCTGACTTGGACAAGTCTAACTTTGTAACGGATCTTTGTGTTTTTAGCCACGTTGGAAAGTTGGGACCTATCTTGCAAGAGCACATTGTGATAGATGTAAGTTGAAAAGGAGGGACCCATTTGGATTTCACATTAAAGAACAAATGTGTATGAGAGATATCTAGATACTGTAATTTTGAGAGTTTAGTAAAATGCTTTTCGTGTCACGCTCCAAATCCAAAGGGGTCCAAAATATGAGAAATACATCCCAAAGGTACCTGTAAATTTTTCATTTTTGGAAAAACCAAACTATAGGAGATCTTTATTTTTCTTTCATTTTCACAGGATAAGAATATATAACCATAAATCTCCACATTACAAGTTAGAGCTCTATAACACATTTATGAACAATAACTAAAAATCATGTGCCTCCACATAATACATAAATATATATTACAAAACTCTTGGATTACACAAAGTCACAATCTTATCAAGAATAAGGAATCTTAATATCGAGTCTAGGCCTATCATGCCTAAGGCTAACAAACCTCAAGTGACCAACCTCCAATAGAATTAATTAATGTCTCGGTGAACATAGCAAATTTCAAGTCACCAACCATTTACAGCAAAAGTCTCCAAATTTAACATAGCACTTCAATCATCACCAACGAAGGAAGCTTCATATCCAAGGTATAGCTAATTACTCTGAAAAAACTGTTAGAGGATGGGATGAGCTAAAACCCAGTAAGTAGCATAATTAATGGGGTTGGGGGAAATGCAAGTTTCATCCTCAATAATAATAATATGACAAGAATGATTAAATAATGAAATACAAAGTTTCTCAAAGTAAATACCTCGGAACTATATACTATAATCCGTGAGCACTAACAATATAATTTCCAATGCCATAAAATCTAATATACGGTAATTTATTATAAATATACCATACTGCCACATAGGCCGGTCAGGGGATCCACCTATTCACAACTGGCACAATATTGTCCTCTCTGGCATGCAAACTCTTGGCTCCATGGACAACAGCCTCACCCATACTCTTAAGGTTTTTCTCTCTCCCCATTGGTAGCAGAGAGAGCGCGTCAAATAGGACCTCTCTTGCATGTGGTCTCTTGGCCCTATGGGCAGCAGCCTCATCCACACACAATCAATGAACCTCTTCCCCCCATGGGCAACAGGGAAGAACACGCCATCCAAAGTTAAAGAGCACTGACTTGGATTTGATTGCGTTGTCACAAAGATTACGAAAACCAAATCGGGTGATCACCAAAAAATCACACATGACATGGTGTTAAAACTACATAACGCTCACATGTTACATATTCTTTGAAACACATAGTTTATATCGAGGTAGTTTTAGAAAAATCTTAAATAATCTAACTTCCATAAAGTTTGTAAGGTTTTCAATTTCATTCTTGTCAAAAAAAAATTTCTATCAATTTCCCACATAACAAGACAAGATAAGCATCTTTAATTTTCTAATATACCATAAAATCTATGATTTCCTTATCAAAAATTAAATAAAAGATGCTCATTTTTCCATATCACAATTCATGCATTTCCTCAAATACAATACCAAATATGATGCATTTTCATATATATATATATATATATATATATATATATATATATATATATATTAAGGTTACGACACAATAGCTTTTAAGAAAATATAGTTTCCATAGGTAGTTTCCAAAAGTGTGTCTAACCCAAAAACAACATTTATGCAATGTGATTATTTTCCAAAAATCCCATTAAAAGCTACTTACCTCGCAACCACAAAAGCCTAACTCTTCAAGTTCAAGGAGATTAGCTAGAACCTAAACAATATCAAGTAAACCTATCACAATAAGCATAGAGCTTGAAATTGAATCTAGCTACAATTTAAGATTTACCAAATAAGCACTTAATTTGGTAAGCCTAGTATTTAACATCAACAATAATAATATATATCACTTCCAAAGTTTCTCAACAAATTGATTCACAAGGCATCAACTCTAATTTATAAAGTTAACCCATTTAATATCATCTCCAACATTATGACTAGCTTCCATAAAATTTACACTACATTATTAAGAGACCCATGAAAGCAAAATTAAAATATCCTCTAAGGCAAGAAATTTAGGACTTCAACTAACTCCAAATAAACCAAATGTCAATAGAAAAATTAAATTTACTAACCATCATATGTTATAACTTAAAACCCCTAAATTTTTCACCATACATAAACCTTAAGTAGCCATTTTTAGCACAAATTATATACCCACTCATCAAATAATTCCACCAATACAAAACTCATACATAAAAACACATAAATATCACTTCCAATGCCCATAAATCACATAAGTATCATTATTAGAGCTTAGATAAAAATAACCTCAAGCAAAAATGTAAAACCCACCAAAAAGATTGAAACTTTTTACCTAAAAAAAAGATGCGAAGGTGCTTATGAGTTCACAAAAAATTTTCGATGGTCTTGCCGGAAAATGATGGTGGAAGTAGTGATATGGAGGTACCGGCGGGAGAGTTTGAGGGGGTGAAAGAAGAGTGTTCTACTGAAAAAGAAGAAAAAGAAAAAAAAGGATAAGTGAGGAGAAGAGAGAAACTTGGCCGGTCAAAGAGAGATAAAAAGAGGAGAGAAATTGAGTGGTGGGGAATGATGCGGTAGGTGCGGCACGTGTGCTACCAAAAATATTCAACCAAAACCTTTTTTTTTTTTTTGTCTGACTGGGACTGGGACGTTACACTTCGTCTACTGGCCCTGTTAAGAAATTATTTGCCACATTTAAATCCAATAAATTTGAGAGAAGCCCAAGAGTCTTTGGAATGGTACCATTCAACTGATTATTAGAGAGCAATAGATATTCCAAATAAGATAAATTCCCAATGGAAGAAGGAATTGGATCACTAAAAGGATTACCTCTCATATCGAGATCTAGTAGATGTTTAAGCTGGCCTAACGACTCTGGAATTTTTCCAATTAGCTTATTGGAATACAAGTATAAAACTTCTAATTTTTGTAAATTGAAAATGCTCGGTAGTATCTCGTCTCTTAGAGAATTGCCGCCCAGGTCAAGATGCAAGAGGCTTGTAGTGAGATTAGAGAACCAATTAGGTATCTCATGACTGAAAAGATTATCGGAAAGATCAAGGTTTTGAAGAGATGTGAAATTGACAAATCTAAGAGATGGATTCAGATTAACAAGTTCACAATCTGACGCGATTAGCCTCAAAAGAGATGGGAACATACTCATCATTTGAAGCCAACCAACTTCTATTAGATGTTTGGTTTGGCTCAAGTCAAGGTATTGAATGGAAGAGAGATTAGACATCAAATGAAAGTTATCTGCATATAGATAATAATTACCTCGAAGATCCAGATAAAGAAGGTTTGAAAGGTTCCCAAGTTGATGAGGAATGTGTCCATAGAATTTAGACTCACGGAAGTCAAGATGTGTCAGACTAGCCGTTGAACCAATTAAAGTCATTATAACTCAAGTTTAAGTCATTCAAAAACTCTAATTCGAGCAATGAATGACTAATCTCACCGCCTACCCCATGTACTGATAGCTCAGTGACTTGACCAGTTTTGTTGTCATAGAAAACTCCGTCCCATCTAGAGCAATCTTCTTGGTCAGACCAGGATGAGAGCACTCCAAAAGGATCACTGAGACCTTTTTTAAAGTTTAGAAGTGCTTGTTTGTCTTTTTCATTGCAAGAGACATTTAACTTTGCTTTGAGGAAGAAGCTGAAGGTTGTAGCACAAAACCATTGCAAAAAAAGCACATGAGCAACAAAAGAGGCACCCATGTCAAAGCAATAACGAAGGAAAGGATTCGGGTTCAAAAGGAAAGTTTGGAGGAAGAAAAGCTGAGTGTGAGTAGTGGTGATGCAATCGGAGACCATTGGCTACTGATAATATTTGTATTGTTTAGAGAATATATATATATGAGATGGTTTCAAGTTACACCTGGTGTAACTCTAAAAGAGTTACACCTTTTCTAAACCATTGGATTTAAATAGATCCAAAGGCTAAAAAAAAACACTCATTAATGATAATATTCTGATTAGAATCTCAATAATTATCTCTTATATATTGTCTTCTATACCTATCTCTAAAGAAAAAAAAAAAAAAAAAAAAAGTCTACGTTTCTCTCTCTCTCTCTCTCTCACTCTCCTCCATAATTCACGTTTTTCTTTGCCCTCTTTTTCTCCTCCATCACTCAAATCCCTCAAAGATGCCATTGGAATTTTGGAAAGCTCAATTGAAGAAGGAAAAGTGACATGCGAATTAAAATCTGTAAAATCTTTCCAAGTCTCAAATGGGAAAAAAGTTACAAACTTACATCAGATCTCATTAGGGATCACACTTTAAACACCAACGTCCAAGACCAGATTACTTGTTTGCCACAAGATTGTGATATATTAATATGTACATGATTTAGTTCCTTTCCTTCAAAAAAAATTTACAAGATAGAAATGAAGGCAAGCTGTGAAGCTGATAACAACAACGTTAGGACAAGCGTGACATAGATTAAGTTTGATTTGAAAATAATTATCTTTAGGTGATGAAATAAAATTGGGCCAACCCTTTTATAGATCCTTAAAGGCTTGAGTACAAGAAAGCATTTGGTTTTTCCTTGTTTTTGTGGATGTTCTTGGAGTCATCTTTTGGTTTGGATTTTTTTAATTGTTTTATTCTGTGGATGTTGATAAATTTTTGCTTTTGTCCGCTCCTCTTAACAACTTGCCTGGCCTCAAGAATGGGAAAGAAAAAATTCAGTATGAGGATTGAGGATAGATGGGATGGACACGCAGGATATTAGACTGTACTATTTTTGGACTGAAGAAGATATGATAATGTCCAGGCCGTGGAAGTGGAAGAGTGATGGAGGAGAGAGAGAAACATAAACATTTTTTTGGGTTTAGAAATAAGTATGAAATGTCATAAATAAGAGATAATAAATGAGATCTTAATCAGAATATTAGCATTAATTAGTGTCTTTTTTAATCGTTGGATTTACACAAATCCAATGGTTTAGAAAATGTGTAACTTTTTAGAGTTACACCGGGTGTAATTTGAACCCATCTCTATATATATATACACACATATATATATATATATATTAAATTATATCTTTTATGAATACTCTGACTTCTTGACTCCAAACCGTCTTACAAGTAACCCTGTGATGATTTTTCATTTTGTATCATATTCTTGATTTGTTGCCTCTTTCGGGTACATAGCATTTACACAGAATCAGTAGTATAATACTACAACGTGCTGGGATGACAAATATGGTACTCAACAGTATATCTACTGATTTAAGTTGTGTACGTACTAAACTTTTAGTCGGTTAGGACTTGTTAGTCATCGTTTACCTCATGGGCTGTTTGCTAACTAGATGCTTTAAAAGATAGTCTTTGGAATACCAGTTCCACCCTCTTGTTTTTTTGAAGACTTTAAACCAATTTGCCTAGCTCATCAGCTTTTCTCAAGAAAAATAACTAGACCCAATATGTCTCTTTTCAGTGGTTATGTTCTGAATTCATTTCTGCGGGGCTTATTGCAGTTTTTACTTTTTATATATCCCCTTGTAGGGTTTATCATTCAATTCGTTCTAGAATTCAAACCTGTTCTGTTATTTGACATTATGGATTCTAATTATCTATCCTTAGATCATTGATCAACCTGTTGCAGATTCATTTCTGTAAAATTTCACTCAGAAGTTTTGACTATGTGCATGTTATTTAAGTATGAGATTTATGATGAGCAGGAGTCAAACAATGCTGTCAGCAGTTCTTTCTTATTGGATTATAACTAGAGGTAAAAATCTCTAACTGCTGCATGCTTTTAGTATCGCTTTTTTACTTCATGCCTCCTCTGTGTATGGCTAAAACCAACACTGCTTGTGTTTAAAATGCAGCATTCCGTTCACTATGGATGACATTTCCATGACAATGCAACAAATCGAACTTCCCGAAATTGATCCTCCACCTCTTATTCTCAAAAACTCAAGCTTTTTATTCTTATTACAACGCTCAGAATGAATGGTTATTCTTGCCTGCCAGCAATCTCCTCTTCTCAATTGGCAGTACTCTTTGAAGGTTGATGTTCCCACAGAACCTCTGCATATGTTTCATTTCCCACAGCTCAATGTGTAATTATATTAATAATTTTTTTTTTCATCCCAGGCTATCGTTTGGTCTTTCTTGGCTAATAATTATTATTATTATTATATCTTCACTGTAGTAGGATGGGTATTTGCACTACTAGTTACACAACATTAGGCTTATCTATTGGGCTTTAGTTTTGTAATATTTTTATCCTTACAGCTGCCTACTACTTCAAATTGTAATTTGTAATGTTAGCTGCATTTTTTTTTTGGCTAATATTTGTTGTATAATATATATATATATATACACACACGCAATATGATGTGACTAGGCTTCTTTTTGCTCTCCTTCAAGTACTTTTTGTTATCAACACTCAAATACAGAGGAAATCCCTCAGAAAAATTTATGCTCTGAGGATTTTGTGCAGCTTGCGTACTATTTGTTAAAATGATTTGACATGGGGATGGGGTGTCTGCTGATCTTTGCACAAGAGGAAGGGAATATGTCGATCTGCAAGGGACCCAAGTCTTTACATCAAAGGTGGCACTGCGTTTTTCTCTTGAAGCTGGTTTTTGGATAATTCTTGAAAGTCTTTCATTCAAGCAGCAGAGCAGAAGGAGAGAGATTTGTCTGCTATAGTAAAGTTGTTGATGAAGTTAAGCACCTTCTCGATTTCTTTAGGACATGGAGATTAAGCTATGTACAGAAAGGTTGTAATGCAGCTGCTTTAAGGTTAGTTACATTTTCTACTAAAATGAAAGAGTGAGGGTGTAGTTGGATGAGACCCCTGCCTTTGTGTGGCAGGTGGTGAATACTGATGCAATAAGAATAGTTTCTATGAATAAATTATGATATTTATTATACAGAAAAAAGGGATTGAAAAAGTTAGTTTAGGGGTGTTTGTGCAACTAGAATAAAGTTCAAAGGATATCAATGCATTTTATCCTTTCTTGATCATATCAAAGTTATCTAAAGAGATGAAATATGATTTCATGGTCTTCTTTAAATGACTAACACTAGGTAGATAAGTAGTTCTAACACATCATAGGCAGGATTCATAATCCATAACATTTTATTCAATGTACATTTCATGATAAAACCAGATAACAAGATCTAGTACACTATCTTTGCCAACAATTCTTTCTGGTCTCTTAAAAAACATGAACCTGTATCACTCTGTGAAATATATGACAAAGACCTGCAATCATCAATAATAGTGCATGACCACCTAGCTTAACTTCAAATCAAATTGTCCCTACTGAAATTCTTAGAATTCTGTTTAGCCCAGCTCAACATTGATTTTCTACTCATATTTTTTTGATGATGTATGTAAACGAGAAGAAAAAAAAATTATGCTTGACATAAAACCACTCTGGTTCTATCAATGGTATTCCCTTGACTCCAACCCCCCGAGCCTTTCTAAACGAAATCTGTACATATATATAAATTATTTTAGAGCCAATGAGCTAACTGCAAAATTAGATTGTGTCTGAATTAAATCATGTATTAAAAGTTGGAGACTATAAATAATAAATTTACAACATCAACATGAATGAACCAACCAATATTAAGGACATAATGTTTGAAGTAATACCTCTTAGCTTTTCCAGCATCCAATTCATAGTCAAATAAACCTGATCCTTTATGCGATTGTTAAATCTTAAACAAGCATCCCTCCAGGTTCAATTGAAGAAGAGAGACCAAAAAACTGCTCAAAAACCAACCACACATCCAACTCCTGGCAACAGACAACAATCTTCTTGCTTGCAATCTACTGGGTCAGTGAGGCCTCGTAAACAATTTTACGTTCTTGCATTTGTGCCGGGGCCCCCACTTCTCATCACAATTATAACATAGGCCTTTTTTCTTTTTCTCTTCCATTTGTGCAGGTGTTATTCTCTTAATAGGTATCCTAGTTTTAGCTTCTACCATTGTATTACCCTTAGGCAACCCCAAGATAGAATTCTTACTTGATTCTTGTTAATACTTCGCATTTCTCTTGCAGCTCAGCACATTTTCCACCTGGATCTTGGCCAATCCAAAGGCTGCATTCAAGTATTGAGGGTTAAGCATCCTTACTGGTAGCCTTATCACATCCTTTAAGCCACTTCAAAAGCAACTCAGCTTGTGTAATGGAGAAAGGCCTTTGATCCTATTAGACACAGCTTCGAACTCTGCCTTATACGGAGCAACTGTTGGCGTCTGCCTTAGCCTTGTTAGCACCTCCATAGGATTATCATAAGCTGTAGAACCAAACCTCACGCGTAGTGCTTGCACCAATGACTCCCAATCTAAAAACACACCAGCCTCCTCTGCTTCTTGGAACCAGATCAGGGCTTCTTGATCCATATCGAAGGAGGCAATCATCAATCTCTCTGCGTTTGGGGTTTGGTAATACCCAAAATACAGCTTGGCTTTATACACCCAGCTAGCAGGGTCTTCACCTGAAAAGCGTGGCAAATCAAGCTTAACGTATTAGTATATAATTCTCCCATGTGTCTTTAATTTATCTATAGTTCAGTCAATTTCTCTAAAAAGAATGTCCACTGAAAGTGCAACTTTTAGGTAATCAGCACCTATAGTTGTTCTGTGTTTCTCTTGCATATAAATCTGGTTCTAATCAAGTTGATGAGATATCTTGCACACTTAGGTGGGCGATCTGGAGTAGAAGGACGAACAGTTGAACAGCAAGTTCTGGAGGTATGAATGTATAATGAAGTTATGATAAGTTGCATTCTATTTCTGGATTTCAAAGTTCCCTATATGAGCATATACCTGACATATTATCTCAAAAACCAAGTTAAAACAAGGTTTATATCCTCATTAATTATTATTATTTTTTTTAATATTACAGTCCAACCCAGTTCTTGATGCCTTTGGTAATGCCAAAACAGTTCGGAACAACAACTCAAGGTGTGTATTAATCATATGGAAATTCACTTTATACTTTACAGTTTCATTTCTTCTTCATTCTGATTATAAAGACTGCATATATTTCTTAACCATTCTTATTTTGAGATATCTCTGTTTGAAGTTCTCATTATAATGTCTCTTTCATGTCATCGTGACATTACTATGTAGTTGTTTTGGTAAATTTGTTGAAATCCCATTCGACAAGAATGGGAGGATATCTGGGGTAGCAATTAGAACGTATCTACTCGAAAGGTCTCGTGTTTGCCAGATTTCTGTTCCTGAAAGAAATTACCATTGCTTTTACCTCCTTTCTGCTCCACCACCTGAGGTATTTTACACTATTCTGCTTGTCAATTTGTTTCTCTATATTTATCTTTTAAATCAAGCAAGTTCAACTATTGTTAGTGTTATCTGTAAGTATAAGTTCCATTTCAAAATTTTATTTTTACCTTTTTTTTTCAAATATTTGTAGGACATTGAGAAATATAAGTTGGGAGTCCGAAAACTTTCCATTATTTAATCAATCGAATTGCTATGAGCTGGATGATGTAAATGATGCTCATGAATATCTTGCAACCAGAAGGGCTATGGACATAGTTGGAATTAATGAGGAAGAACAGGTTGCCTTTCTGTAACTTTAGACTATGCATGTTCTTTATGAAGGTTCAACCAGATTTCTCATCATTATATAATTCTTTTCAGGCGGCAATATTCAGGGTTGTAGCTGCAATTCTTCACCTTGGTAATATTAATTTTGCCAAAGGGAAGGAAATAGATTCCTCTGTTATTAAGGATGAAAAGTCTATATTCCATCTTAATATGACCGCAGAACTTCTTAGGTGTGTTTCTTTTACTTTTTCACATTAGAAGTGCATCTCTGAATCTTGTACTGAAATCTATTTAACAGTGTCATGTTTCACTGTTAATCATAATCATTTTACAGGTGTGATGCCCAGAGCTTGGAAGATGCTCTAATTCGTGTAATGGTGACGCCTGAAGAAATTATTACAAGAACTCTTGACCCTGAAAATGCAATTGCTAGCAGAGATGCATTAGCCAAGACAATATATTCTCGCTTGTTTGACTGGTAAGGGGCTCATTAGACTTTTTATCTTCTCCCTGGTTTGTATTATAGTCTTCTTTTCTTTGTATATGTTTGGTAATATTTTGATTTACCACTTGTTTTGACAGGCTTGTGGAAAAAATTAACATTTCTATTGGACAGGATCCAAACTCAAAGTCAATAATTGGAGTCCTTGATATCTATGGTTTTCAAAGTTTTAAGTGCAATAGGTATGCTATTACAATCTTTTGATTTCACTGGAGCAAGATAAATTTCATTTCTTTAGAGGCAGAGATCGGACACTATGCATCACATGCGTTTTATATAATTTTACAAAAAGTAATGAAGTTTGTGCTCCGATGACATTGTGCCCCTCCCCTCCACCCTAACAACTACAACAACCAAAAGAAAAAAAAGACAAAGAACAGTGCACAACTACAAACAATATTTCATTAGTTTTGTGCTGACATCTTCTTATAAAACAGTTTTGAGCAGTTCTGCATCAATTTCACAAATGAAAAACTACAACAGCATTTCAATCAGGTCAGGTTATTAATCAATAGCACTTGTTTTGGGTCGTAATTATTGAGATAGCTTGTAGGCTGATTTTGGTTATTTTTAATTGTGCTCTTGCAGCATGTGTTTAAAATGGAGTAGGAAGAGTATACCAAAGAAGAGATAGATTGGAGCTACATTGAGTTTGTCGATAACCTAGATGTGCTTGATCTGATTGAAAAGGTTTTTAGTTGTTACACAATATTTTAACTTAGAAATTTGTGATTCTCATTTTGAGGCTGTTTTAAAGGACTTGTGTTTTAGTAGTTAGATTAATAGATTCATGTTGTGATTTGGTATTTACTTATAATAAAAAAATGTTGTCGTTTGATATTTGAGAGCATATCATAACCATATTATACTGCATATAATCAATATATATATAAAAGCAGAGACCTCATTGTGTGAGGGTCTAAGCTTTTGCCAAGTGGCACCTTCTATGAAATTTCTCTACAATCATCCAACTCTCTTATTAATTGACTAAGTTTACATCACAACTCTCTCTCTTCTTTATGTCTTTTAGTATACCAAATGTTTCAGTTTTTTTTTTTTTTTTTTTTTTTTTAATAAAAGGGGATACTAATAACTAATGAGATCGAGATAGATAACCTTCTAGCATTTCTGTTGCCTAAATTACACAAATCCATATCTTTTATTTACTGTAATCATTATTATTTTATTTTATTCTATGGGAATCCTTATTATTTTATGGTTATAAATTTACATACAAACATCTCATAAACAAAGTTTCCCTCACCTATTAGTCTTTTTTTTTAGTATGGCAAGTTTTTACATTAGATATATAAAAAGTTTCTGCCTTTATGATTGTGTAGATGCATTAATCATAGCTTGCCTCCAGAATGACGTTTTGGTTTTCAACTTTTTGTTTTCACATTATGTACATTATCAATACTCTGCTATAATGATTAATGTAGGATTTTCAAAATCTTTGACTCCCCAACCTCTCTCTCACACTTTGCCTTCCCCTCTCAACTTTGACCATATGCCTCCATTCTCTTTCTTTCTCTCTTAAAAAAACTTTCTTTCTCTTCAAAAAAAAAAAAAAAACTTTAATAGTTAAATTTCCTAAACTACTGCTATTCTCAAATTTTGTTTCCATACTCACAATTTTTTAAAACACCAAGCCAATGGAAGAAACCTATTGCTCTTGTGATCTTTTGTTGTAGTCAGTGACTATCCATCGCACATTAAGTGGCCTTGACATGTATGAGTTCAAGCTATCTTTTGTTATTTTCAAAATTTCATTTCTTCACTTATAATCGGTAGGGTTAAGATCGTGAGATTCTTTGTTTTCCTATTTTCTGTTATAGGTTGCGTTATTGTGTATATCGATTTCCAAAAGATGCTTGAAGTCTAGAACTGAGAAGTCAATAATTGTTTATTTAGTGTAAAAGTCACATTGTCATTGTCATTTTAAGATTGTCTAATCTTAGCATATGACTTGAGTAGACTGGTCTTTTCAAAATAAACAAAAGCTAAACATGTTGTAAATCATAAATTGGATTATAGGGATCAAGCAGTAATCATCTAGGGTGGAGGTGTTTTTTTTTTTTTTTTATACAAAATAGAAATTTTATTCTAGCCAAGTCTAAGTATATATGTGTGTGAAGCTCTCTCTTGGAGACTTGAACCCGGCCCTTACTCCCCATACCCCTACAAGCACTTATACTTGTGGAGTGATCATCACACCAAGGATATGCAGTGGTAGGGTGGAAGGGATTTAGTCAAAGGCAATTGAATTTGCAGAGGAAAAACAACGCGACTATTCAATCCGCATTCTTTAGACTCCAAAGCTCATTTCTTGAGTAAGTTTCTTGATATTTAATTAAAGAAATACATATTGACTTTTTTCCAACAATAAATTGAGTTTTGGGTTAATGGTTTTTTTTTTTTTTTTTTTTTTTTTGAGTTTTGGTTTAATGATGAATGTATAATGATCTATATGTTGTGTGTGCTTTCTTTTCTATGAATTTCAATAATGTATGAATCGAGGATTTTAGCATTTGGTTTATTAAGGTTTTTTTCATCTTTATTTCATTATTTTGTTTAGCTTTTGTTACTTTTTATAATGAACTCTTACTAACAAATTTTATGACAATTATGGTATAATATGTGTACAACATTTTCTTAACTTATCTTACATAAAATATTACAATATTATCCGTGTATCGCACGGGCAACTTACTAGTTTATCTAATGAATGAGTAATTTAATCTTTTACAGAAACCTGGTGGAATTATTGCGCTACTTGATGAGGCCTGGTAATATGCTGATCTTGCTTTATGTGGTTTAATTCTAGATTTCAATCTTGATCATAATTAACTGATATTTACATTCCATTTCTTCCATTTGGCTGGTCTCTGCATTCTGTTACATATGGTAGTTTCTTGTTCTGCTCTGCTACTCATATTTATCTGATTCTTGAATGCAGTATGTTTCCTAAATCAACACATGAAACATTTGCACAGAAGTTGTACCAGACATTTAAGAATCGCCAGCGCTTTATCAAACCAAAGCTTTCTCGCACAAATTCTACCATATCACACTATGCAGGGGAGGTAAATAATTTTGTTTTGTCACATTAGCTGTTTGCCTTGGGAAGGTTTAGGGCATTTTCTGTAGCTTCAGAAATCTTCCCAATTTTGAAGGTAACTTATCAAGCTGATCAGTTCCTGGACAAGAACAAAGATTATGTGGTGGCAGAACATCAAGCTTTATTGACGGCCTCAAAGTGCTCTTTTGTGGTGGGTCTCTTTCCCCCACTTCCAGAAGAATCATCAAAGTCATCCAAATTTTCCTCCATTGGAGCACGCTTCAAGGTGAGTGCATGCATATCCTTTTCAACTTCTCTTGTTTGGATGGGGTTAACAATAACATATGATGGGTGTGTAGGCGAGTGTTGTCGACCATCCTAATTATTTGTTTAACTGTTGTATGCCATGATTTCATTGACCTCTACCCATATGCATTTCACTTCAATAATTTTCATATATATTCCTTGACAAATCCCCTCAATTTCTTTGTGGTCAGTCTTATGTTTTTATGCCTCAAGTTGGCTGACATACCGTGGTCTTCTTTTGCCCATCACATGCTTGCAGTTTACTTTAGAAGACTTTGTTAGAAATATGTGGTTAAATAATTAAATTTTTCATATCCCAATGTTTAAAATTTTTGGGCAATCGGTAATTTAACATGGTATCAAAGCAAGAGGTCTTAAATTTGATCTCTGTTTCCTCCACTCTACCTCCCATTTAAATTCTCATGTGTTGGGCCTCACCTATTAAAAGGTAGTTTTGGCCCAACGTGGGGAGGGGGGGTGGGGGAGTGTTAGAAATATGTGGCTAAATGATTAAATTTACTATATTCTAATAGTTTAAGCTTTTAAGACAATCGATAATTTAACAGGTCAAGCCTTTTCTTTTTTCAATAGCTTTCATTGGTATTTTGATACTGTCAGTAATGGTATAATTGGTGATTTTACAAGGTTCATTGTTTTTTTGTGGACTAATATGCTCAGTGTTTGACAATCACAATTTTACCCGTGTTCAATATGAATATTACTAATAATTTTGATTACAGAATATGAGAAATGATTTAATGAATCAATTATGGTAATTGGCAGCTACAACTTCAATCGTTGATGGAGACCTTGAGTGCCACTGAACCTCATTACATCAGATGTGTGAAGCCATGTGAGTATGATTTTGTCAAAATGTACCTTTGTTTTTTTCCTCATCAAAAATTGTATACTTTTGTTTTCATATGATCTGATTTTTTTTTTGCCATCTAGGGTGTCCTTGAGGCCATCAGGATAAGTTGTGCTGGATATCCTACCAGACGCACATTTTATGAGTTTCTTAATCGTTTTGGTGTTCTGGCTCCAGAAGTTCTGGAAGGAAAGTATGTAATAATTAATATTTTTACACAGAATTTTGGATTTTTTTTTTCTTTGGTGAACTCGCTTTTTGTAGAGCTTACCACTTAAGTTGATGTAGCTCTCAAATGTTACTTAATGAATCTTTCTCCATTTCTTTTCAGTTATGATGATAAAATGGCTTGCCAAATGATTCTTGATAAGAAGGGATTGAAAGGATATCGGGTGATTCAAGTTTTTAATTTCAACTTTTCATCCTTGACCATGCTGCTTTTATGGTTTTTTGACTTGATTTTATTACCTTTTCGGGATATTATATGCATTTTCTTTGTCCCTGTATATAATAATTATTCACTGCAATGTGAACTGGCAGATAGGCAAAGCAAAGGTTTTCCTCAGAGCTGGTTAGATGGCTGAGTTGGATGCTAGAAGAGCAGAGGTACTTGGAAATGCTGCTAGAATTATCCAACGACAAATTCGTACATACATTGCCCGTAAAGAGTATTGTGCAAAGCTGCTATTCAGACGCAATCCCATTGGCGAGGTATTGTTTTCTATTGTCTTCAAATCTCTGCATTTTGTCAGCAGGAAATAAGGAAATGTCATAACCAATTTTAATTTTATTTTGTTTTCTATTTCAGAATGTATGAAACTTGAGAACATATTAAAATGCATGAGATTTGCAACATATGTGATTATGGTAAAAGCAGAAAGAGTTGAAAAGAATGTGTTAATGTTGCTAGCTAAATTCAGATTTTTATCTCATGGCATGAGAAGTGTTGCCATTGCTGGAATTATGAGAGACTGATGAAAACTTCTGACAATCTGTCATCCATGTCGATATAATAGTGCTGGAACAGAACAGAGGTAAAATGGCTCATAAACAGTATCAGCAGTTGAGACAGGAAGCTGCAGCCCTGAAGATTCAGAAGAATTTCAGGCGATACAGTGCCAGGAAATCCCACCTAACGGTACTCTCATCGGAAATCAAATTGCAGACAGGCTTAAGAGCAATGACAGCACGCAATGAATTCAGATTACGGAAGAAAACTAAAGCTGCCATCATTATTCAGGTATCATCATTGTTCAGTGATATGATCTTTTAGGTATACATATTATTATTATTTTTATATGGGTGTTAATGCAATTTACCACTCAAGATAAGATTGTTATATTGGTATCCCTTGAGCATTTTCATATGCCAATTCTCTGACTTATGAAGTATGGAAAATTCAAAATTTGCTCTAGATTCTTATATATCTGTGGTTTACAGGCAAATTGGCGCTGCCACCAAGCTTATTCTTATTTTAAGAGTCTTTAGAAGGCAGCTATTGTTTCTCAGTGTGGCTGGAGATGCCAAGTTGCTAGAAGAGAGCTCAGGATGCTCAAAATGGTATAAAATTCTTTTAAAAATATTTTTGTATCTTTCATTTTTGTTCAACTTGATGAAAGTTTATGACATGGTTGTTATGTATGAAGAATTATAGCAAGTGCTGACATTTCCTATAAATTAATATTGGCCGCAAGGGAAACTGGGGCACTTAAAGAAGCAAAAGACAAATTAGAAAAGCGTGCGGAAGAACTTACATGGCGCTTGCAATTAGAAAAGTGATTAAGGGTAGGGATTCTTATTTTTCCATCTATTAAAATATATTTTTATTTTTCTAATTCAAAGTCGAGGATGAATCTGAGTTTACTTCGTTTGCTGTCAATACAGACTGATCTTGAGGAGGCAAAAGCACGTGAAACTGCCAAGGTACAAGAAGCATTGCATGCAATGCGAGTACAAGTTGAAGAAGCAAACTCCATGATCATTAAAGAACGAGAGGCAGCCAGAAAGGCTATTGCAGAAGCACCTCCTGTCATCAAGGAGACTCCTGTTACAATACAAGATACACAAAGGGTTGAGTCGTTGACAGCTGAAGTTGAAAGATTGAAGGTATAAATACTTAGTTGTAGGATAGTAATTACTGTTTGCTTGAACATTCTCTTTTAAATATACTTTAGCCCTACTCTATTGGACATAAAAAAGTGTTGGGTTCCAAGACACACTCTAGAGAAACTGCATCTTTGTTATGGTTACTTCATTCAGGAGAGGTAATATAATCTGGGAAGTTGAATTTTAAAGTAAGTTATACACTTTATACACAGGACACTTTTTGTACTGCAGTCTAACTGATACTGATATTTCAGTAAAGTAACTGTTAATTCCTCAGAACCACAGGTTGAGTTTATGGGGACGACATATGATGAATTTGACATTTGTACTGGTCTTGTTGCAATCAGAAACACAGATAGCAGAAGAGACCAAACAACAACTCACAGCCTTCCTTGAAAAAATATATGGAATGATAAGAGATAATTCAAAAAAAGAGATCTCCCCATTGCTTGGATTTTGTATCCAGGTAACTGCTATGATATCTTCTCTTCCCATTTTTTATTACCATATCTTCTTACTTCCATATATTAGTTTTTTGGAGATTTTATAATTGTAAAATATATATTTTTACTTCAGACAACAACGCAACTGCCGATGAGTGCACCTTTCTCATATTTATGATTTCTATGTAAAAGCATTGAATATTTTTCATACTATAACCTTAATCTCGGGCATAATGAGTAACAGATGAAACATGTACAAATTTCTAGTGTTTCAAGCGATGCATCTGTACATAGATACTGCTTCTTACCAGCCTTTTAATGCACCTTCCCCCTGCCCGCCCGCCCCACCCCCTTTTCTAGTTTAAGGGATTATGTTTCTAATGAACAAATTGATCATTTTTCCTCTGGGATTATCTAAGTCAAAATGGGTAATAATTTAACCATGTCCGAGTCCTGAGCCATCCCAACGGTTGTGCATCTAGTCTGACCAAAAACTAACATGTGCAAATTCCCGGTTGATAATTTGATGTACATTTGCTTGTATTGTGGTGTATGTCTTCTTGATAAGTGTGTATGAGTACCAGGATAAATAGTGTGCATACATGTGTATGTCCGTTTTTCAAATATTTCAGGAGGTCTGTTGTCTTGGTGGCATATGTAGTCATAGGAGCCAGCTATATCCATTCTCTAAATTTAAAATTTTATTTTCTTCATCAATTCCGACACAGGCACCTAGGACATCCCGAGCTAGTTTAGTGAAGGGACGTGCTCAAGCCAATGCTGCAGCTCAACAAGCTCTGATTGCTCACTGGCAAAGCATTGTGAAATGCATTGATAACTCCTTGAAGATCATGAGGGCCAACCATGTAAGTGGAGCTTCCAAGTACAATGAGATGGGGTCATTGTTTTTGCTCTTTACATGGCTAACTCTCTTCAATATTGTGACAATACAGGTCCCTCCATTCCTAGTTTGCAAATTATTCACTCAGATATTTTCTTTCATCAATGTTCAGTTATTTAACAGGTAAAAGTATCACTTAAGGTTTCTAGAATCATACAACTTTGATTATAGATTATATTAAGGTATATTCCCTGACAATTTAAATTTCTTTTTTGTAGCCTTCTCTTGCGGCGTGAATGTTGTTCATTCAGCAATGGGGAATACTTGAAGGCAGGGTTGGCTGTGTTGGAACAGTGGTGTCATGATGCGACCGAGGAGGTACTAGCCATGGATCAATCTCTTGTATTCATTCTCCATGCCTCTCTTTTGGTCGACATTATTTAGTACCTTATTTGCATGCAGTTTGTAGGTTTGGCTTGGGATGAGATGAAGCACATCCGACAAGCAGTTGGCTTCCTGGTTTGATTCATTTATCTCATTTTCCATTCCTATTGAGGTATCTATTATTAAATGTGTCTTATTAGTCTTTTCCTTTTCATTTTTTCCTGCAATATCAGGTCATACATCAGAAGCCCAAAAAGACCTTGAAAGAAATAACAAATGATCTATGTCCAGTGAGTCTTTAACCCTTCTTCTCCTCCCTCCATCCCTCCTGTCTTTCTAATTTTTTTGTCCCATCCTCTTTCAGGTGCTTAGCATACAGCAATTATACAGGATCAGTACAATGTACTGGGATGACAAATATGGTACTCACAGTGTATCTACTGATGTAAGTTGTGTACTAAACTTTTAGTTGGTTAGGAGCTGTCAGCCTTCATTTACCTTCAGGCTCTTTGCTAAAAAAATGCTGATAAAAGAGTGTTTGGAATTAGTTCCCAAGAAAAAAAAATTTTTGAATACTCTTAATCAGTTTTTCTATCTCATAATCTTTTCTCAAGAAAATTTATTAAACCCAATATGTCTATTTTTAGTGGTTACATTTTGAACTCATTTCTGCAATTGCTGTTTTTATATGGTCCCTTGTAAGGTTATCATTCAATTTGTTTTAGAATTCACCCCGTTATGTCATTTGATATTCTGTCTTTTATTTAATTATCCATAAATGATTTATCAAGCAGTTCCAGGCGGCAGGTTCATTTCTGTTGAAATTTCACTATGTGCAGGTTATTTCAAGTATGAGAATTATGATGACTGAGGACTCAAACAATGCTGTCAGCAGTTCTTTCTTATTGGATGACGACTCTAGGTAAAAACTTCCAACTGCATGCTTTTAGTATCACATCTTGAATGCCTTCTGTGTATAGCTAATACCAAAACTGCTTGTGTTCAAAATGCAGCATTCCATTTACTGTGGATGACATTTCCAAGTCAATGAAACATATTGAAGTTCCTGATATTGATCCTCCACCTCATATTCACGAAAACTTGGGCTTTACATTCTTGTTACAGCGCTCAGAAAGATGTCAGGTGGTTGTACTTCTCTGCCAGCAATCTTTTCTCTTCCATGGGCTACTACTCTTGGAACATCCAAAGTTGATGTGCCACAAAACCTTTGCATATATTCCATTGGTCCAGCTCAATGTGTAATTATATTAATCATTTTATTTTATTTTTTTCTGCCCAGGCTATTATTTGGTCAGTCTGGTGTAATTCTTTTCTCTTATTTTTTCAATTTTTCATTCACTGTAGTAGGATGGGTATTTACACTAGTCTTATTACTAGTTACACTACATTAGGCTGCTTTTGTTATTTATTTGGCTTTCATTTGTGTAATATATTTACCCTTATGGTTTCCAACTACTACAAATTGTAGTTTGTGATGTTAGCCGCATTTTTTTTGGCTAATATTTGTTGTATAAATAGTTTTCTGTGCAATATGATGTAAGGAGAGTTCTTTATTTATTTATTAATTATTATTATTACTATTTTTTGGTTATTAATTGGGCTTTCATACTGCTATCTCTTATTGCTTTGTTGACTCGATATAGCTAGACGTGAGTGTTGTTGCCTTTTGTCTCTCATTCTATCTATATATATATGATCGTCATTGCCTTTCGCACATGTTCTGGTCAGATCAACAACTATCACTACCCATCCTCACCGGTTTTGGCTAGAACTTAGCTAGTTTTGAGTTTTGACACACCCAACCGCCACCCTTGGAATATTGGACGGTTGAGTGTCCATTTCTTAGCAGTTAGTGGCTGGTTACTTCCTCCCCAACTCGACTTGGTCAGGCGAGTGGTGGGTTGAGCTCCAACTTAATCTAGCTCGATCCATGCACAGTCTCAGGTAGAAGTAGTTTTAAACTTTTAAATGGGTAAGTTGTTTTAAGTAAGAGGGATACTTGACACAAAATTTGAATGCAATTAGAATTTGATTTGAATTCTTTATTAAACTTGCACTCTAATTCTTTACTAGCAACTGATCAGGCAATTGAATGATCAGATCCCTGGATTCAACTATCTATCCATCTTTTTAAAATCTTCTATACAACTACTTTCTCATTTTTTTTTAAATAATTATTACAAGTTTGCGAGGGGAAATTTCAACCCTATTTCTCTTTATAAAGACGGCTATGTAATGTTGAGTAATGCTACATCCACAAAATTTTCGTAATAATTTCATAACAAATTCTAGGCGGTAAGTTGTTACTAATTTAAATATGGGTTTGTATGGGACATTGCTTCTTTGTAAGCCCAATGTCCATGAAACCCCTCAAGATAATGACACGTGTACAAGGCCCCGAACTTGTTGGGCCTCAAGTCTTGGAGTATAATGCGCAAATACATACTCTGTCGGGTCCACGAACATGGTCCAGGTAAGCCTTGTCACCCAACCAAAAATCCGAAAACTGTTACAAAGCCAGTTATGACATGAACGGCGAAGGTAAGATCCTACTTGGCCAAGGAACGCAATTTTCCGAGAAGATGAGTCCCAAGGGTGCTTGGCAACACATAGGGAGTATCGTTGCTGGTCAGTCCCTTTAACGGTGGAACTTATTCTAATGCCACTCTCATCACTTCCCATTCCCAACTAAACACCCACTTAAGAGTAATAGTATTGGACCTCTCTTTCCACTCATCACGAAAATAATCATAGCACTTCGACTAACCTTGGGCTATAAATAAGAGATGAGAATTCGAGATTGGGGTTGGTCATTTTGGGTGGGGGGGGGGAGGGTGGGAGGAAACACTGAGAAAAAAAAGGGAGAAAGTAATTTTGAGAGGTCCAGGGAAGAGTGGAAGAAACGAGTGTCTTTAAGTGGTCGAGCATGGAACCCCCATAGTAGGAAACTCAAAGCCGCCCACAATACAAATAGATTGTGAGCCCAAA
The DNA here is from genome assembly GCF_040712315.1 of Castanea sativa. Lineage (NCBI taxonomy): Eukaryota > Viridiplantae > Streptophyta > Magnoliopsida > Fagales > Fagaceae > Castanea > Castanea sativa. The sequence continues at coordinate 8,536,187 of NC_134017.1, forward strand.
TAGAAGCAGAGTCAACAAATACATTTTGGGTACGCACAGGGTCCACTATTGAGATTACTTTTTGGCCCATCAATAATAGCTTATCACCTAGAATTTGTTATGAAAATTTTGTGAACGTAACATTTCTCACTTTTTTATATATTAAAAAATAACTCTATTATTTAATTGAAAATGATTAAACATTAAGACAAATTAGGATATAAATGAAACTTTGAGAAATTTCAACTTCAATTACAAATACTACAAAGTGGTACAATGGATTTTTATTCCTAACTTATTGTTATCAATTGACATGTCACAATTTCAATTATTATTTTTTGCAGCAAAATCTGCCTAGAGAACACTGTGAGAAGAGATGGTGTGGTAGGATGAGACCCTTTCTCAGGGAGGTGGTCCAGGTGGTGAATAGTATTGATGTAATATGAGAAGTTTCAATGAATGAATTACGCTATTTTGTTTTGTCGGGGAAGATTTTTGAATAGGCCAAAAATAAAGAAAGAAGCCCAATAATCTCCTTGGTTTCTTAGAAAATGCAACAAGATGGGGAAATCAATTCCAAAATTCCAGTATTTGTCAAATAGAGACTATTGGTGCATTACAAGAATGAGCTTAAGGTGCTGGACAATAGAAAAATGGTAAAACATGTGAAACACATAAATTTGTAACTTTTCTTTACATACAGCAGGAAGGAGAATTTAAGAAAAGTAGTGAGGGAGAGAGGAAAGACTCGTTTGTGCCATTATTTTCACTCTTAAGACTTGAATGTGAATATGGCTCCTATAATGTTGGTGTATGCCTATATGGGCTTTTACTCTAAGTTATGGTTTTGTAGGTAAAAGGTGGCTAGTTCCTTTGAATTTGAAGAGGGGGTTTTATATCAAGCTTTGGAAGCTCTGTTTTGGTTTAGTTTTCTTGTGTTTGGAAAAAGATTGGCTTGCTTTTATCATTATTAAGGGAAAGTCTTTACCAAATAAGATTGGGTGCCCTTCCCTATCCCTTTTCTGCCTCTTGGGAAGCTGGTCATGCCTGACATTGTGTAGCCAAAGTTAGCCAAAAAGCTAGCTTGGTCCAAAATCTTAAAAAGGATATGTTTGAAGGTTTCAGCCACACATATAGCAGTAACTACAAGTCTTTATTTGGGTGAAAACTTTGGACATGTGATCTTTTCCATGAGCACTGGGTCATAGCTTGCATAGCACAACCTATGTTCTAGACTCATGCAAAAAGTCTTAAAATGTCTACTCATACTAACCAAACCACACTCCCTCAAATCCCTCAAAGGTGCATGAGCTTGGGCCATGCAAAAGAGAATAAAATGAGATAAAATACATGCATTGAGCCTAAAAATAAATTGCTCTTAACTTGCATTGGGCATATAGAAAATGTGTCACCAAAATAGGTATCCACACAAATATAAAAAGAAAGGAGGGATAAAATTTTTTTAGCAGTTTGAGTGCAAAGGGATATTAATGCATTTTATCCTTGATCATATAAAAGTTATAGAAAGAGAAATGAGATCCTTTTTTTATTTTATTTTAACGGGAAAAATTGATTGATTACTGATAAAACTTATGGAAGTAAATCAATATCAACTTATAAACAAAACACTATGCTACAGATAAATAGTTCTTACACTTCATGCGCAAGATTCATAGTCCACAACATTTTAGTCAATGTAAATTTCATGATAAAACTAGGAAATAGGATCTAGTACAATATCTTTGCCAACGATTCATCTTGAAGAGCATGAACTTGTACCGCTCCCTGAAATATAAACAAGGACCACAAGTCATACATCATAGTCAATCACCACCTACACCTTAAGCTTAACTTCAATTCGAATTGTGCAATATTAAAATTCTAAGAATTCTAGTTATGCCCAGCCTAACTTTTTTTTTTTTTGAGAAATAATTATAATATGTTGCTAACGCCGCAGCTCGAACCCTTTCCCCCTCTATACACCTAAGCACTTTATACATGGAGATGTGCCAATTCAGTTACAAGGCCTTTGGCCCCAGCCCAACTTTGATTTTCTATTTATTATATTTGAAAATATCCCTATAAAATCAAAGCCCTATAGCATGTGATGTGAGGTGCAAAGTCATGATGTATATAAATGA